>NW_024070211.1:134580031-135305191 GCF_014754425.2 Oryx dammah
AGTGTACAAAAACTTCAAAGTACAAAGTGTACAAAAACTTCAAAGTAACCGCAAACCAGAAACCTTTAATATATATACACACAGAAAAGAAAGAGAAATCCAAACATAACACTAGCAATAGTCATCAAATCATGAGAAGAAGGCTTCCCTGGTGGTCCATTGGTTAAGAATGCACCTTGAATGCAAAGGACACTGGTTTAATCCCTGGTCTGGGATGACCCCATATGCCACAGAGCAACTAAGCCATTCCACCATAACTATTGAGCCCAAGCTCTGGAGCCTGTGAACCACAACTATTGAGCCCACACTCTGCAAATATTGAAGCCCACATGCTCTAGAGCTTGTGCTCTTCAACAAGAGAAGCCACCACAATGAGAAGCTTGCACCACAACTAGAGAGTAGTCCCCATTTGTTGCAACTTGAGAAAGCCTAAGCACAGCAACAATGACCCAAAATAAATGTGCATCCAAAACAAATAAATATTTAAAAAGAACTACCTTACAAGACAATCTTTTTTTTTAATCATGAGAAGAAAACAAAAGAAAAAAGTGGAGAAAGACCTACAAAACAAATCCGAAACAATAACAAAATGGCAATAAAAACACGCATATCAATAATTACCTTAAACGTAAGCAGACTAAATGCTGCAACCAAAAGACACAGACTGGCTGAATGGATCCAAAAATAAATTCTGTCTATGTGTTTTCTACAAGAGACTAACTTTGGATCTAGAGACACATACAGACTGAACATAAGGAGATGGAAAAAGGAATTCCACATAAATGGAAATCAAAAGAAAGCCAGAATAGTAGTAATATTTGTATCAGACAAAATAGACCTTAAAATAAAGACTGTTGCAAGAGACAAAGGACCCTATATAATGATCAAGAGATCAATCTAAGAATAAGAGTAACAATTGTTGATATATATTCTCTCAACATAGGAACACCCAACTTTTAAGGAGATAGTAATAGACATAAAAGAAATAATTGATGGTTACACAATAATAGTGGGGGACTTTAACATCCCAATTATGCCAATGGACAGATATACAGACAGAAAAGCAATAAGGATACACAAGTCTTAAATGGCACATTAGATCAAGTGACCTTAATTGATGTTTATCGAGCACATCCCACAGCCTTTGCTCTGCTTCATTTTGTACTCCAGGGCCAAATTTGCCTGTTACCCCATGTATCTCTTGACTTCCTATTTTTTCAGTTCAGTCCCCTATAATGAAAAGGACATTTTGGGGGTGCTAGTTCTAGAAGTTCTTGTAGGTCTTCATAGAACCGTTCAACTTCAGCTTCTTTAGCATTACTGGTCTGGGCATAGATTTGGATTACTGTGATATTGAACGGTTTGCCTTGGAAATAAACAGAGATCACTCTGTCATTTTTAAGACTGCACCCAAGTACCACATTTCAGACTCTTTTGTTGACTATGATGGCTGCTCCATTTCTTCTAAGGGATTCTTGCCCACAGTAGTAGATATAATGGTCATCTGAGTTAAAGTCACCCATTCCAGTCCACTTTAGTTCACTGATTCCTAAAATGTCAATATTCACTTTTGCCATCTCCTGTTTGAGCACTTCCAATTTACCTTGATTCATGGACCTAACATTCAAGGTTCCTATGCTTCCATCACCAGTCACATTCACAAATGGGTGTTGTTTTTGCTTTAGCTCTGTCTCTTCATTCTTTCTGGAGTTATTTCTCCACTGATCTCCAGTAGCATATTGGGCACCTACTGGCCTAGGGAGTTCAACTTTCAGTGTCTTATCTTTTTGCCTTTTCATACTGTTCATGGGGTTTTCTCAAGGCAAGAATACTGAGTGTTTTTCCATTCCCTTCTCCAGTGGACCATGTTTTTTCAGAATTCTCCACGATGATCCATCCATCTTGGGTGGCCCTATACAGTATGGTTCATAGCTATGTTGAGTTAAACATAGTTGTGGGTGATCACATGGGTGATCGGTTTGGTTAGTTTTCTGTGATTGTGGTTTCCATTCTGTCTGCCCTCTGATAGTTAAGGATAAGAGGCTTATGAAAGCTTCTGGATGGGAGAGACTGATTGAGGGGGAAACTGGGTCTTGTTCTGATGGGAACAAGAGAAGACTTCCAACAACACAAGAGTAGACTCTACACATGGACATCACCAGATGGTCAATACCGAAATCAGATTTATTATATTCTTTGCAGCCAAAGATAGAGAAGCTCTATACAGTCAGCAAAAAACAGACCAGGAGCTGACTGTAGCTCAGATCATGAAATCCTTATTGCCAAATTCAGATTTAAATTGAAGAAAGTAGAGAAAACCACCATACCACTCAGGTATGACCTAAATCAAATCTCTTACGATTATACAGTGGAAGTGATGAACAAATTCAATGGATTAGATCTGATAGACACAGTGACTGAAGAACTATGAATGGAGGTTCATGACATTGTACAGGAGGCAGTGATTAAGCCCATCCCAAAGAAAAAGAAATACAAAAAGGCAGAATGGTTGTCTGAGAAGGCCTTACAAATAGCTGAGGAAAGAAGAGAAGCTAAAGGCAAAAGAGAAAAGGAAATATATACACATTTGAATGCAGAGTTCCAAAGAATAGCAAGGAGAGATAAAGTCTTCCTCAGTTATCAGTGAAAAGAAATAGAGGGAAACAATAGAAGGGGAAAGACTAGAGATCTTTTCAAGAAAACTAGAGATACCAAGGGAGCATTTCATGCACAGATGGGCACAGTAAAGGACAGAAATGGTATGAACCGAACAGAAGCAGAAGAGATTAAGAAGAGGTGGCAAGAATACACAGAAGAAGTATACAAAAAGATTTTCATGACCCAGATAACCACGATGGTGTAATCACTCACCTAGAACCAGACTTCCTAGAAAGAGAAGTCAAGTGGGCCTTAGCAAACATCATAATGAACAAAGCTAGTGGAGGTGATGGAATTCCAGCTGAGCTATTTCAAATCCTAAAAGATGATGCTGTGAAAGTACTGCACTCAGTATGTCAGCAAATTTGGAAAACTCAGCAGTGTCTACAAGACTGGAAAAGGTCAGTTTTCATTCCAGTCCCCAAAAAAGGCAATGCCACATCTCACATGCTAGGAACGTAAGGCTCAAAATTCTCCACACCAGTCTTCAACAGTACGTGAACCATGAACTTCCAGATGTTCAAGCTGGATTTAGAAAAGTCAGAGGAACCAGAAATCAAATTGCCAACATTCGTTGGATCATTGAAAAAAGTGAGTGAGTTCTAGAAAAACATCTACTTCTACTTTATTGACTATACCAAAGCCTTTGACTGTGTGGATAACCACAAATTGTGGAAAGTTCTTAAAGAGATGGGAATTCCAGACCACCTGACCTGCCTTCTGAGAAATCTGTATGCAGGTCAGGAAGGAGCAGTTAGAACTGGACATGGAACAACAGACTGGTTCCAAATCAGGAAAGGAGTACATCAAGGCTGCATATTGTCACCCTGCTTATTTAACTTCTGTGCAGAGTACATCATGCAAAATGCCAGGCTGGATGAAACACAAGCTGGAATCAAGATTGCGGGAGAAATACAATAATCTCAGATATGCAGATGACACCACCCTTATGGCAGAAAGCAAAGAAGAACTAAAGAACCTCTTGATGAAAATGAAAGAGGAGAGGAAAAAAGTTAAAACTCAACATTCAGAAAACTAAGATCATGGCATCTGGTCCAATCACCTCATGACAAACAGATGGAGAAAAATGGAAATAGTGCCAGATTTTATTTTTTGGGACTCCAAAATCACTGCAGATGGTGACTGCAGCCATGAAATTAAAAGATGCTTGTTCCTTGGGAGAAAAGCTATGGCAAAACTAGACAGCATATTAAAAAGCAGAGAAACATTACTTTGCCAAAAAAGGTCCATCTAGTCAAAGCTATTGTTTTTCCAGTAGTCATATATGGATGTGAGAGCTGGACTATAAAGAAAGCTGAGTGCTGAAGAATTGATGTTTTTGTGTTGGAGAAGACTCTTAAGAGTCCCTTGGATTGCAAGGAGATCCAAACAGTCTACCCTGAAGGAAATCAGTCCTGAATATTGATTGGACAGACTGATGCTGAAGTTGAAACTCCAACACCTTGGCCACCTGATATGAAGAACTGACTCACTAGAAAAGACCCTGATGCTGGGAAAGATTGAAGGTGGGAGGAAAAGGGAATGGCAGAGGATGAGATGGTTGGATGACATCACCAACTCAATGGACATGAGTTGGAGTAAACTCTGGGAGTTGGTGATGGACAGGGAAGCCTGACATGCTGCAGTCCATGGGGTCACAAAAAGTCAGACACAGCTGAGCTACTGAACTGATCCCAAAGCGTCATAATACACACTCTTCAAGTGTACATGGAATAGTCTCCAGGATAGATTGTATCCTGGGCCACAAAACAAGGCTTGGTAAGTTAAAAACAACAACAACAACAAATCATTTCAAGCATCTTTTCCAACCACAATGCTATGAAACTGGAAGCCAACTACATGGAAAAAAACACACAGCTAAAATCACACTCAATGTTGAAAAGATAAAGCTTTCCCTCTAAGATCGGGAGCAAGACAAGGATGCCCACTCTCATCATTTTTATTTAACATAGTTTTAGGAAGTCCTAGCCACAGCAATCAGAAGAAAAATCATTTTTAAAAAATCAAAATTGTAAAGAAAGAAGTGAAGCTGCCACTGTTTACAGGTGACATGACACTAAAGGCAGAAAATCATAAAGATGCCACTAGAAAGGTACTAGAGCTCATCAACAAATTTGGCAAAGTTGCAGGAAAAAATTAATATACAAAAATATTTTGTATTTTTATACACTAACAATGAAATGTGAGAAAGATAAAGAAACTATCCCATTTACCATTGCATCAAATAGAATAAAATACCTAGAAATAAGCCAACCTAAGGAGACACAAATCATGTACTCTGAAACCTATAAGATGCTGATGAAAGAAACTGAAGACCACACAAACAGATGGAATGATATATCTGTTCTTGTATTGGAAGAATCAATATTGTTAAAATAACCTTACTACCCAAGGCAATGAAATCACAGATTCAATGCAATCACCATGAAATTACCAATGACATTTTTCACAGAACTGGGGAAAAAAAGTTTAAAATTTATATGGAAACACAAAAGACCCCTAGTAGCCAAAACAATCTTGAAAAGGAGGACAGCTACCTGTAAAAGAATGAAATTAGAATATTCTCTCACTATATACAAAAATAAATTCAAAATGGATGAAAGACCTAAGTGTAAGAATGGATACTATAACACAAAACTACCAGAGGAAACCATGGCGGAACACTCTTTGACATAAATCACATCAGTATATTTTTGGATCTGTCTCCCAGAGTAACCGGAAACAAAAGCAAAAATAAACAAATGGGACCTAGTTAAACATCAAGAGAAACTATCAACAAAATGAAAAGAAAACCTATAAAGTAGGAGAAAATATTTGAAAATGATGCAACTGACAAGGGCTTAATTTCCAAAATAAATAGACAGCTCATACAACTCAACCCAATTTAAAAAAATAGGCAGAAGATGTAAATAGATGTTTCTCCAAGCTTCCCAACCCAGGGATTAAACCTGGGCCTCCCACATTGCAGGCAGACGCTTTACCATCTGAGCCACCAGGGAAGTCCTCTAAGAAAGACATACTGATAGCCAAAGAGTACATGCAAAGATGCTCATCATTGCTAATTATTAGAGAAATGCAAATCAAAACTACAGTGAGGTATCATCTCACACCAATAGGAATGGCCATCTTCAAAAGTCTACAAATAAATGCTGGAAGGGTATGGAGAAAAAACTGTTGGCTCCCACACTGTTGGTGGGAATGTAAATTGGTATAGCTGGTATGGAGGACAGTATGAATGTTCCTTAAAAACCTAAAAATAGAGCTAGCATGTAATCTAGAAATTGCACTCCTGGGGCATACATCTGAAGAAAATTCTAATTTGAAAATACACAATTCCAGTGTTCATAGCAACATTACTTACAATAGCCAGGACATGGAAGTGAAAGTCACTCAGTCGTGTCCGACTCTTTGTAACCCCATGGACTATACAGTCCATTCTCCAAGCAGAATACTGGAGGGCATCTTACCAACCCAAGGATCGAACCGAGGTCACCCACATTGCAGGCAGATTCTTTATCAGCTGAGTCACAAGAGAAGCCCAAGAATACTGGAGTGGGTAACCTATCCCTTCTCCAGTGGATCTTCCTGACCCAGGAATTGAACCAGCGTCTCCTGCATTGCAGGCAGATTCTTTACCAACTGAGTTATCAGGACATGGAAGCAAACTAAATATCATCTAGGTTCGATACAGGATCCTTGGGGCTGGTGCACTGGGATGACCCAGAGAGATGATATGGGGAGGGTGGTGGGAGGGGGGTTCAGGGTTGGGAACTCATGTACACCTGTGGTGGATTCATGTCAATGTATGGCAAAACCAATACAGTATTGTAAAGTAAAAAAATAAAATTTAAATTAAAAAAAATCAATAAAAATTTTTAAAAATAAAAATAAAACTACAATCTTAATTAAAAATAAATAAATAAATATCCATTTATCCAGACAAATGGATAAAGAAGATGTAAATATATACAATGGAATACTAATCAGCCATAAAAGAATGAAATAATGCCATTTGTAATAATGGATGAACCTAGAATATATCATACCAAGGGAATTAAGTCAGACAGAGAAAGATAAATATCATATGATATCACTTATATGTTGAATTTAAAAAAATGACCTTACTTATAAAAACATAAGCAAACTCACAGACATAGAAAACAAATTTATGGTAACCAAAGGGGAAAAGAGGGGGAGGGATAGATTAGGAATTTGGGATTAACAGATTCACACTACTATACATAACATGAATAACCAACAAGGATCTACTGTATAGAACAGGGACTTATAGTCCATGTCTTGTAATACCTATGACGGAAAAGAGTCTGTGAAAGAATATATAAATAATATAATTGAATCACTTTGGCTGAACATTGTAAATCAACTAAACTTCCAACTGACAAAACAAAACTATGTACAAGTTAAGAAAACAAAAACCTGAGAAAATTCACTCCTAGTAGATTCTCATTAAGGAAAATCTAAAGGATAATTTACAGACAGGAGAGTGACTCTAGTTGAAAGAAAGAATGAAAAACAAAAAATGTAGCAAATAAATGGGTAAATAAAACTGCATATGGACTATATGAAATAACAATAATAACATCTAGTAGCATTAAAATGAAAACATAGTAGGAAAATACAGGATAACATAAGAAGTAAGTAAAGTTAAAACATTAATGATCATTGTACCATATTACCACTTAGGAAGACAAAGAAATTGAATCACTTAGTTTGGTGAGTTAAATATGCATATTATAAATCTTGGACAAATATTAAAAGAATGGAAATGGAGTGTGTATCTTCCAAAAAGAGTAGAGAAAAATATTATAATAATTATAAAGTTCAGAAGGTTGAAATAATTCAGTGTACACTCTCTCTTTCAATGCACTTAAACTAGAAATCAATAATAAAGACTTATCTCCATATATTTAGAAAGCAAGTAACAATTTAAAATAACTTGAGGATTGGAGAAGGAATACCAGTGGAAATTAGATAATGTTTTGAACTGGATGAATTAGAAAATACCGCTGATGAAAACTGAAAATACCACAGATGAAAATATGCGATGTGGCTAAAGCATTACTTCAGGAGAAAATTTGAAGCCTTAAATACTATAAAAGAAAGCTTGAAAACTAATACATTAAATATCTTTTTCAAGAAATTGAAAGATGAATAAAAAATAAAAGTTAAGTAAAAGAAAGAATGTAACAAAGCTGAGAGCAATAACTATTAATAATAAGATAGAAAACCAGTATATAATAGCAAGGTCCAGCAAAGGAATCAGTTTTTTAAAAATACTGATGAAAATCACTGTAGAACACAGAAGATAGCTGTACAAACCTATTCTTATTCTTTCCCAGGCTCACAACTCAGTAGTGTTTCCCAGCACTGCCTGAATATTATAGCCTTGCAGCTGAGTTCTGGCTAATGGAATGTGAGAGAAGGTGACATGCAATGTTCTCAACCCTGGCCCTTTAACTCTCTTTGGATATACTTCATCTTTTTCTTTTTTCTTTTTTTCATATTATACAGGCAAACAAAGCAATCCTGGAAACCATGTTATGAATATGGCAGAAATATAGAAAAGGCTTGGGTTCCTGAACCATCACCTAGAGGAAAACAACTGCTGACTAGATATGCCTATTTAGAGAAATAAATTATAATATCACATTTTTTGCTTGTTATTTCAGAAACCAGCAATACCTTAGCTAATACATTCACAAACCCCTCTGAAAAAGTTGGAAATTTCCTTTTCTTCAAGGAAAAGTGAAGGTACACATAACAAATATGTGGAATGAAAAGGAGGGGACCATCATACATGTTGCAGACATTAACAATATTCCTATGAAGCTTTATGAAAATTAATTTGAGCAGTTAGATGAAATGGAAAAATCTTCAGAAAAATATAATTTAACAAAACTAGATTCAATATTGCTAACATCTGTGGTCAGTGTAATCCCATTCAAAATTCTAGCAGGCTTTTTGTAGAAATCATAATGTGAATCTAAAATTTATACAGAAATACAAATTTCCTAGAATAGCTAAAAAGTCTTTAAAAAGAACAAAACTTGGGTACTATGCAACTGGATTTCAAGACTTTCAAGACTAAACCTATAGTAACCAAGAGAGTGTGATACTGGTATAAGGATACTAGATTGAGGGAACCAAATAGAGACAAAGAATTAAACCATGTGGACCCACAAATAGACCATTTTTTGTTAGTGCCAAGCTAACAAATTGGACACACTTAATATCCACATAGAGATAAATAATCTACCAAAAATAACTCAAACAGAAAGAGAAATTGTGAATACTTCAATGACCATTAAGTATTTTTTCCCCAAAGGAAATTTCTTTAGCAATTTTTACCAGATATTTAAGAGATAAGTAATCAAAATTTTATATAATCACTATCAGAAGATTTTTCAAAAAGTAACACTAGTCAATTCCTTTTATAAGATTAACACATTATTGATCTCAAAATCCTGCAAAAACATTGATGCAAAATTATTGACCAACTTCATACATGAACAAAGATCATAAATGTAAAACAAAGTATCATCATACCAAATCCAGCAATATAGTAAGAAAAAAAATCCATAATGTCCAATCTGGGTTAATACCAAGAAGGCAAGGTTGACTAAATATGAGAAAAACAATTCAGGTGTTGTATGTGTGTGTTCCTTTGCTCTGTTGTGTCCAACTCTTTGCCAACCCTATGGACTGTAGCCCACCAGGCTCCTTTGCCCATGGGATTCTCCTGGCAAGGATACTGGAGTGAGTTGCTGTTTTCTTCTCCATTAGGTACTGTAATATAACATTAAAAGAGAAAAAGCATGTGATCACATGAATAGTTGTAGATAGGAAACCTCCTGAGGAAATTAAACCTAAGCTCCGGTGAGGAGCTTATAGGAGCTTCATGTTGGCAAGTCCTACTTATTGGCTCACGTGGTGATTACATGGGTGTCTGCTTCATAACTGTACTTTAAAAATTGTACACATGTCTTATGCAGCTTGGGATATCTTAAATTATACAATAAAAGAAAAGAAGTGTATGTGTGTGTGTTTGTGTGCAGTAGGAACATACCAGGCTAAAAAAATAAAGTTCCTTTGTCTTTCGCTTCCTGTTCAGCTTCTTATCACTCTAGGTGATATAATTCTTTCTGAATTTCCCATGAACCTTGGATAAGCCTGCCCTTCAGAGCAGATCATATAATGTGATAGCACATCCTCAAAGGCTCAGTCTAGGAAACACCCAAAGCTCAGAGCTGCTCCAGTGAAGTGGGAGGATGCGCCTGTAATGGGATACCAAAAGGAACAAGTCCATTAAGTGGAAGTGATGTCAGTGCTCAGGACAGAGGTAGGAGTGTTACATGGAGTGAAAGTGGAAGTCGCTCAAACATGTCCGATTCTTTGCGATCTCATGTCCTATACAGTTCATGGAATTCTCCAGGCCAGAATACTGGAATGGGTAGCCTTTCCCTTCTCCAGGAGATCTTCCCAACCCAGGGATCGAGCCCAGGTCTCCCACATTGCAGGCTGATTCTTTACCAGCTGAGCTCCAAGGGAAGCTAAGTGGAGTAGTAACAGTATCAAAAACATGTAGATATATTCCTAAGTATTTTATTCATTTTGTTGCAATGGTGAATGGAATTGTTTCCTTAATTTCTTCTTCTACTTTCTCATTATTAGAGTATAGGAATGCAAGCAACAAAAAGAATAAAATACTTAGGAATATATCTACCTAAAGAAACTAAAGACCTATATACAGAAAACTATAAAACACTGATGAAAGAAATCAAAGAGGACACTAATAGATGGAGAAATATACCATGCTCATGGATCGGAAGAATCAATATAGTGAAAATGAGTATATTACCCAAAGCAATTTACAAATTCAATGCAATCCCTATCAAGATACCGGCGATATTTTTCACAGAACTAGAACAAATAATTTCAAGATTTGTATGGAAATACAAAAAAACACGAATAGCCAAAGCAATCTTGAGAAAGAAGAACGGAACTGGAGGAATCAATTTGCCTGACTTCAGGCTCTACTACAAAGCCACAGTCATCAAGACAGTATGGTATTGGCACAAAGACAGACATATAGATCAATGGAACAAAATAGAAAGCCCAGAGATACATCCACACACATATGGACACCTTATCTTTGACAAAGGAGGCCAGAATATACAATGGAGTAAAGACAATCTCTTTAACAAGTGGTGCTGGGAAAACTGGTCAACCACTTGTAAAAGAATGAAACTAGATCACTTTCTAACACCGCACACAAAGATAAACTCAAAATGGATTAAAGATCTAAATGTAAGACCAGAAACTATAAAACTCTTAGAGGAGAACATAGGCAAAACACTCTCCGACATAAACCACAGCAGGATCCTCTACGATCCACCTCCCAGAATTCTGGAAATAAAAGCAAAAATAAACAAATGGGATCTAATTAAAATTAAAAGCTTCTGCACAACAAAGGAAAACATAAGCAAAGTGAAAAGACAGCCTTCCGAATGGGAGAAAATAATAGCAAATGAAGCAACTGACAAACAACTAATCTCAAAAATATACAAGCAACTCCCGCAGCTCAATTCCAGAAAAATAAACGACCCAATCAAAAAATGGGCCAAAGAACTAAATAGACATTTCTCCAAAGAAGACATACGGATGGCCAACAAACACATGAAAAGATGCTCAACATCACTCATTATTAGAGAAATGCAAATCAAAACCACAATGAGGTACCACTTCACACCAGTCAGAATGTCTGCGATCCAAAAATCTGCAAGCAATAAATGCTGGAGAGGATGTGGAGAGAAGGGAACCCTCCTACACTGTTGGTGGGAATGCAAACTAGTACAGCCACTATGGAGAACAGTGTGGAGATTCCTTAAAAAATTGCAAATAGAAATGCCTTATGACCCAGCAATCCCACTGTTGGGCATACACACAGAGGAAACCAGAATTGAAAGAGACACATGTACCCCAATGTTCATTGCAGCACTGTTTATAATAGCCAGGACATGGAAACAACCTAGATGTCCATCAGCAGACGAATGGATAAGAAAGCTGTGGTACATATACACAATGGAGTATTACTCAGCCATTAAAAAGAATACATTTGAATCAGTTCTGATGAGATGGATGAAACTGGAGCCGATTATACAGAGTGAAGTGAGCCAGAAAGAAAAACTCCAATACAGTATACTAACACATATATATGGAATTTAGGAAGATGGCAATGATGACCCTGTATGCAGGACAGCAAAAAAGACACAGATGTGTATAGCGGACTTTTGGACTCAGAGGGAGAGGGAGAGGGTGGGATGATTTGGGAGAATGGCATTGAAACATGTATAATATCATGTAAGAATCGAAATGCCAGTCTATGTCTGATGCAGGAGATGACATGCTTGGGGCTGACGCGCGGGGATGACCCAGAGAGATGTTGTGGGGAGGGGGGTGGGAGGGGGGCTCATGTTTGGGAACGCATGTACACCTGTGGTGGATTCATGTCAATCTATGCCAAAACCAATACAGAATTGTAAAGTAAAAATTAAAAATAAATAAATTAATTAAAAAAATAATAATAATTAAAAAAAACATGTAAACCACTTCCATTAATTTTTAAAGCTATGTATTTTCAAATACCACAAAAACCACTTCCATTAATATTTCAAACTATGTATTTTCAAACACCACAGACTTTCTACACACCTTTAGTAGAATTCTCTACTAAAGGGCTATTAGATAGTGGATTTTTTCCTCATGTTACTGGTGAGGAAACTGAAGGGAGCCTGGAGAGGCCAAGCCTTTTCCTGGTTAGGACAGATTCTGGGGCCAGTCTTCAGCCTGCAATCAGATGCTGTTCATGGGATGTAGCAGGGTTCAAAGCCCCACCCATCTCAGCGACGTCCTGTTGGTTCTGGAAAAACAGCACCACATCAACAATATTTCTCAAATTCCTCTGCCACTAGGGGCCTTTCAGATACTGCTTTGTGTTATGGTCACCTGTTATTCTCTCTAAATATTTTACTTTTTTTTTCAACAGACAATGGAAAGCCCAGAACAGATATTGTGACCTGCCTTCCAGCCTTCCCCCCCCCCCCACCACAGGTATCAAAAATCATGCCAGTCACCACATAGCAGGTGCACTATTAATGATCTCAGTTAACACTAACGAGTGCTTTTAATCATAATCACAGCTTCTGACACAGATATTATAATTATGCCCATTTTACAAAGGAATACACTGAGGCATAGTGAATTTGAGTAACTCACGTGATATTATGTAGCTAGTATATGGAAAAGTCAATAATTTTTCAACTGCAATCTGGTTGCAGAATCTGTACCCTTTCACCATTAAACCAAACTAAATTGATTTTCTGAATGCTCTTCAGTCTAATTGCGTTTTCTGAAAGCTTATATTTCTTCATGTTCAACTCATTTCTTGCCACCTTCAGGAAGTCTTTCTAAATCACTGGGTGAAATCATTATACTCTTTTCAGAATTTCCATACCACTTTTTGCCTTCACAACATAAAATAAAATTGTTTTATATCAGTACAAAGAGAAATGATGACGATGGTGATGATGATAATTAACCTTTTTTGAGCATTTAAAGTGAGCTCTCCACTATTCTACAGACTTTACATGAATTAACACATTTAAATCTCAGAAGTACCCCAGAAACATACACCATTATTCTATATTTACAGATGAGAAGACTGACGCTCAGAAAGCAAGACAATTTACCCCAGGCCACCCAGTTCATGACAGAATCAAGTCTCTGTCTGCAGATGACTAGAAGACTGATTTTCTAAGACTTCTTGGAAAACCACCCTTCTGTGGTCATTAGACCCATCGGAGAGGAAGCACCAAGTACCTGAAGTCATTCCACACAGCCTCTGCCTGCCCTGCTCCATGCCCTCTACAGATACAGGTGGGCCCTGCTACCAGGTCTGTGACTGGGTCAGGCCAGGAGGGTCTGCACTCAAATCTGGTTTCCCCAGGTCTGAAAAACTGAGTCAACAACCAAGCATGAAATTTAGAAAAGTGCTGTAAATAAGAGAATACAGTATTTTCAGCAGGGAGAGGAGGAAAAGAGGCACTAGAGAAATCCATATATCCTTGAGTTAGACATTTTTTTTCCTGAAAAAAATTTGTTTGCTCACACAGTGACTGTGTGAGTTTGCTCCCACACCAGTTCAGCATTTCAGAGAAACAGAGATGGAGCTCTGGTGTTCCTGAAAACATTAGGCACCTTCATCATTCAGGGAATGCTCACTACCCTGAAGGTGCTCAATATCACCAGGAAAGGAGAAGGCTCCTTGGAAAACAAGGGGGTCCCCCCCAGATCCCACATGCTTCTTCCTTGAGGTCAGTATGAGAAGATGACATGGTTTCTGCCTCATTGCACTTCAACAAATACTTACATGCTACTTTTGTGCTCTGATGATACAAAGATGAATAAGATTTCTAATTCAATTCTGAAATCCAGCTCAAATCTTATAGAGAAGACAGATAGGCAATACTAATTGAGGGGTAAGCACAAAGGTTCTAGCAGTTTGTTCCTGAAAGATTTCAATGCTTAGTGGTATCCAGGAACACAGCTCTTAGGGTGATAGGTGGTAGGGGAACGAAAGGAGCTTCACCAGCAGTTCAGGGTGAGGGGTTAATGAAACTTTGAGCTGAAAGGGGAAGACAAAGTCCTTCAAAGTCCTTCACAGTCCCAAAGAAACTGAAATAAAAACGAAGTAAAATGCAGAAAAGCAAAAATCCTAAACAGAATGTCAGGCCCCATGGGACACCACCACCCCAGGGGACCTGGCCATTAACGTGGATTCAGGAGGAGCTGTTCCACAGGTGTGGCTGAGAAACCAGGGTGATTGCTCCCCTTGTGTTCCCCAAGAGCACCTTTGGGAAGTCATCATGGCCTTGACTGGATTTTTATTTAGAGCCAGGAGCCTCAAGGAGCAGGGCCAGTGTTTTGGACTTTCGGCCTGAGGGCAAGAAGGACAGAGGATTAAGGGAGGACCCTCTCCTACCAAGGCCTGGCCTAGCCACCTACCACTTCTGCTTCTTTTGTCTTGAATGACCCCCTGTCTGTCCTGGGCAGTGAACCCTCCTTCCCGTTTGCCATTCTCTATATCCAACTCACACTGGCATTTTTTACTTCTGCACATCAGTTGCTCTTGACTCTTGTGAATTCTGCCTGTATACTAGCCACCAGACAGACCAGATAAGTGTGGACTTTCTTTTCCCAGCCTCTCTGCCTTGGACTCAAACAAACCCCTTGGGATCCACGTGCTGGCTCTCCTCCAGCACATCGGCCCCAGCCATACTTCCCCCACTGAGTACATTGAGCCTGTGGAGGCCTCGCCACCTGCACCCTGCATCACGGTCTGCCCTTATCTTCAACACACCTACACTTAAGGGCCATCTCCAAGTCAAGAGACTCTGACCACATTTTCCTCTCCCTCCTCAGAATCTCACACAATATTAAAAGGCTTGTATAAGAAGAGCACAAGGCATCTTCATCTTGTGAAAGTGAAAGTTTCTCAGCCGTGTCTGACTCTTTGGAACCCCATGGACTATACAGTTCATGGAATTCTCTAGGCCAGAATACTGGCGTAGGTAGCTTTTTATTCTCCAGAGGATCTTCCCAACCCAGGGATCGAACTTAGGTCTCCTGCACAACGCAGGCTTGTGAAGATACCTCCAAACATAGTTTGTGTACAATTGTACTCTGTTTGATGAGCTCCCACTAGCAAAGAAAGAAGCCCAATGTCTTAAGTCATTGAGCCTTGAGTACCATATATTCTGACTGCTACCCATGATCACACTTACTGTAACCATACACTGACCTGTGATTACCACCTGCCCTTGCCACATGCCTTTAAGATTTTGGTTTCTATCTCACTGCCAACTCTTCCCAATGCTAATCCTGACCTAATTATTAACAATTTCAATGTCCTTCTACATACTCCTTTGTGTCAAGCTCTCTGTTTAGTGTTTTACAAATATTTAATCTTCACAACTCATTTCTCAAAGGAGGAAAATTAGAATTGGAGAAAGTAAGTTCTGTTCAGTCACTCGATCAGGTCCGACTCTGCGACCTCATGGACTGCAGCTCGCCAGGCTTCCCTGTCCATCACCAACTCCCAGAGCTTGCTCAAACTCATGTGTGATGCCATCCAAACATCTCATCCTCTGCCATTTCATCTTGAAGAAAGTAAGCAATTTGCCAAATTCTACACTGCTATTTAGTGAAGATGGGATTCAAACCAACAGTCGTATTATAAAACCTGTGTTCTTGACTGCAATGTTGTGTTGCCTCCTCATTATTAGAAAAATATCCATTTTTTCTTGGAAGGAGCTGAGAACAGCTAACGGCTAAATGAAAGATAGGATTGGGGGATTATTTTTCCATGTCTACCACTGTTTCTGGTCATCTTTCATATTTATAGTTCTAGGTATTGCCTTCTATTGTGAATCAGCTCCTTCAATTGTGTTTGTAATTTGTCACTGTAAAGGACTCCTTAAATCTGGGAAGGCAGAATGGTTTTGCAGGAGGTGAACACAGGTGCAAATCCTAGTTTCACAATGTTTCACTATTGTTTGATGATCTGGGAAAATTACTTGCAAGTTTTCTGAGGGAAAAGAAGCTTATGTCAAAGAATGCAGGCTGTGCGATCAAGAAATCCAGATTCACAGGCATTGAAACATGTATTATATTATATATGAAGCGAATTGCCAGCCCAGGTTCGATGCATGATACTGGATGCTTGGGGCTGGTGCACTGGGGTGATGGTACAGGGAGGGAGGAGGGAGAGGGGTTCAGGATGGGGAACACATGAATACCTGTGGCAGATCCATGTTGATGTATGACAAAACCAATACAATATATAAAGTAATTAACCTCCAATTAAAATAAATAAATTTATATTAAAGAAATTCAGATTCAAATTCCAGATGTGCAACCAGCTGTGACTTTGAGCAAGTAGTTAAGTCTCAGATTTCTCACCTCTCAAAAGGCTGCACAGAGAGTTAAAAGGGATAAATGAGCTAGTGTACGTGGCAGATTCATGTCAATGTATGGCAAAACCAATACAGTATTGTAAAGTAAAAAAGTAAAATATAAAAAATAAAATAAAATAAAATAAAGTTCCAAATCTCAGCACACAGTGTGTGCTCAATAACTTACCTGACAGGCTATGAAGATTAGATGAGTTAATGTATCTAAGTGACAGACTCTTGGGAAATGCTAGTTTCCTCTCTTGTTCCTTCTCTTCCTACCTCACTGCTCATCAACCTCTCCCATATATATCGTGCTTCAGTTACACTCATCTCATCCGCATTGCTCAACATACTTCCATGCTTTGGTCTGAAATGGTTGCTCTACCTGAAAAACTCCTGCACTGCTTCATCCTGGCATCTTCTAATGATAAATTCAAAAGCTACTTCCTCTCTCCTGTTTCCCCCAATGCCCAAAAAGTTACCATACACCTATTTGTACTTCCAGAGCAATCTTAATGTTTCCACTGTGAACACTTTGTATATTACAGTCATTAACAGTTTGTGAGTTTTCTGAGGATGGTGACTATGTTTTATTTCTTTTTGTATTATTCGACCCATGCATGTTTCCTGGCATGTACTAAATCCTATTCAAGCCAATTGAACATGCAAAGGGATGAAAATATTGTTGAGAGAAGCAATCCACCATGGGCCCCGAGTATCCCAGCACATACTTATTGGGTAAGCCAAAAATGTAACTCCATCTCTACTCATTTCTCAAGGTTGTTTTTGCAGTGAGCAACCTTGAAAGATGAAGTAATGTCTCCTTCCGGGATAAAAAATGGGCTTGCTATAAAGGAAGTGATTGTTCAAGCTCAGTGTTCCTAAGCAGTGACACAAATCCACTGTTTGCCTAGCATCCACTTAGGCCCTCTGCATTGACCTCATAGGACTTGCAGAGGGTGGAGTGGGGTGGGCAAAAACAACTGGAACTGACTTGATGCTGTTGCTGCTTGCTGAGCCATAAGTAATAAAGACCCTTGTCTCTGATCCAGGAGTTTCATGTCTTCTTCCAGTCTCCATGAAACAGTAAAAGGCTAATTTACTATCTCAGGGGTCAGAAAACTATGGCTCTGAGCCAAATCCAGCATATGATCTGCTTTTGTTCAGTCTAAATACAAGAATGTCTTTAAAAAATATTTTAAAGGACACTTAAAAAAAAAAAAGGATGTTGAATATGTAAATATGCTTTTTTTAAAAAAGCCTTTTTTTTTTTTTAAGCACTGTGGGCAACAATTGCCCACAGTGCTTAAAATATATTTACGATCTCACTCTTAAGAGGAAATGTTTGGGGAAAAAAAAAAAAGAGGAAATGTTTACCAGCCCCTGTATCATCTTATAAAGATGGTAAAATTAACTCTAAGTTTCCACAGATATATAGAACAGACTTTTGGATTCTGTGGGAGAGGGAGAGGGTGGGATGATTTGGGAGAATGGCATTGAAACACGTATAATATCATGTAAGAAACAAATCACCGGTCTAGGTTCAAGGCAGGATACAGGATGCTTGGGGCTGGTGCACTGGGATGACCCAGAGAGATGGTATGGGGAGGGAGGTGGGAGGGGGGTTCAGGATTGGGAACACGTGTACACCCGTGGCGGATTCATGTTGAGGTATGGCAAAACCAATACAGTATTGTAAAGTTAAAAAAAAAAAAGTAAAATAAAATAAATAAATTTATATTAAAAAAATAAAATTCACAGTGAATTTTAAAAAAATGAATAAATCGAAGTTTCCAACTAATTGAACTAACTCTTCAATTAGTTTTCTTAGAGTAAGAATGTCGTATATTCCCTTCAAGGTCTTCATAGCACCAAGCAGTGGCTAACACTCAGACAAGGCTCAACCAAAACCAAAGTGTCCCTTTCACAAAGACTTTGTGCCTGTCAAGGCTTCAGGACCCAGGAGTATGGAGGTAAACAAAATGATGAAAATCCCAACCCCATTGAATTGATATCCTAATGGGAAGGGTGAGCAATACACAAATACATCTCAGGTTGTGGTAAAGGCTATGGAGAAAACAAAAAGGGGTATAGAAGATGAGGAATTCCAAGGTTTAGTTGGGTGGGTGGGATAGGGTAAAGAGAACTGGCTACTATTTTATGCAAGGTATTCAGGAAAGGCCCTTCTGAGAAGATGGCATGATTAAGTAGGTCAATGCCTATCCGAGATCTACAAACCTGAGACCCTGGGGAAATGAAATTGAAAGCACATTCCATATCCACTTTCCAGGTCATGGTTTTCTGAACTAGGTACCTATTCAGGCTGGACCCCATGCAAGCTTGTGCATTGTGCTGTGTTAAGTCGCTTCAGTCATGTCTGACTTTTCTGTAGCCCACCAGGCTCCTCTGTCCATGGGATTCTCCAGGCAAGAATACCAGAGTGTGTTGCTATGACCTCTTCCAGGGTATCTTTCTGACCCAGGGATCAAACCCAAGAATGTGCTGTCCCCACCCCCTAATCTTCCCCTGGAAGTGCCACTTCTACACAGGTCCCTAGAGGCCTGAGGTCACTAATTTTGTGCAAGTTAGAGTTTGCACACTTTTTGCATTATATCCTCACTAAAGAGTGCATGCTCATAATCCTACTTTGGCACTAAAGTGAAAGAAAGTGAAGTCACTCAGTTGTATTTGACTCTTTGCAATCCCATGGACTGTAGTCTACCAGGCTTCTCTGTCCATGGGATTTTCCAGGCAAGAGTACTGCAGTGGGTTGCCATTTCCTTCTCCAGGGGATCTTCCTGACTCAGGGATTGAACCCAGGTCTCCTGTATTGCAGGCAGACGCTTTACCTTCTGAGCCACCAGGGAAGCCCACCTTGGCACTAAAGGCCCCTAAATTAGAAATCACTCTATTTTAAGACTCTGATTTATTTTATTCTATCAAATACATACTAATTCCCTGTGATATAATCAAACTTATCTAAAAATAACTGATAAAATGCATATATAGATAAGAACCACTGAACTTGATAGAAAGAATGATGACACTGAATGGACACAGGCTTTGGGATAATTCAGAGTTGAGTCCAAGACACTCCTTCACCCCTTGTTGCTGGGCAACAGATTTCAGGTAAGTTACTTTAACTAGCATAGATTTAACTCACACATCTGTAAAGAGAAGCTAATAATGTATACCTACGATTGATTAATGTTGATGTATCCCTAGTAACTCGATGGTAAAGCATCCTCCTGCAATGTGGGAAACTGGGTTCAACCCCTGGGATGGAGAGATCCCCTGGAGAAGGGAATGGCTACCCACTCTAGTACTTTTGGCTGGAGAATTCCATGAACAGAGGAACCTGGCAGGCTACATACAGTACATGGGGTCTCAAAGAGCTGGACATGACTGAGCAACTTTCACACATATGATAGAAACCAACACAACATTGTAAAGTAATTCTCCTTCAATTAAAAATAAATCAATTAAAAATTAAGAGGGTAGATCTCATGTTAAGTATTCTTGCCAAAATAAAATAAAATTTAAGATATTAGATGCAAAGCATAGTTAGCTACACAGAAAATGCTCTATAATGGTATTCTAATTCACAGGTAGTACATGTATCCTTCATCCATTCAATCAGTTTAGTTCAGTTGCTCAGTCCTGCATGAGATCATTCAGGACTGCAGCACACCAGGCTTCCCTGTCCATCTCCCAGAACTTACTCAAACTCATCGAGTTGGTGATGCCATCCAATCATCTCATCCTTGGTCACTGCCTTCTCTTCCCAGCTTCAATTTTTCCCAGAATCAGAGTCTTTTCCAATGAGTCAGTTCTTCACATCAGGTGGCCAAAGTATTGGAGTTTCAGCTTCAAAAATCAGTCCTTCCAGTGAATATTCAGGACCAATTAACTGGTTGGAACTCCTTGCAGTCAAAGGCACTCCCAAGAGTCTTCTCCAATGCCAGTTCAAAAGCAATTCTTTGGTGCTCAGCTTTCTTTATAGTCCAAATCTCACATCCATACATGACTACTGGAAAAACCATAGCATTGACTAGACAGACCTTATTAAGCAAAGTAATGTCTCTGCTTTTTACTATGCTATCTAGGTTGGTCATAGCTTTTCTTCCAAGGAGCAAGCATCTTTTAATTTCATGGCTGCAGTCACTATCTGCAGTGATTTTGGAGTCCCCTAGTCAAGGCTATGGTTTTTTCTGTGGTCATGTATGGATGTGAGAGTTGGACTGTGAAGAAGGCTGAGTGCCGAAGAATTGATGCCTTTGAACTGTGATGTTGGAGAAGACTCTTGAGAGTCCCTTGGACTGCAAGGAGATCCAACCAGACCATTCTGAAGGAGATCAACCCTGGGATTTCTTTGGAAGGAATGATGCTAAAGCTGAAACTCCGGTACTTTGGCCACTTTATGCGAAGAGTTGACTCATTGGAAAAGACTCTGATGCTGGGAGGGGTTGGGGGCAGGAGAAGGGGATGACAGAGGATGAGCTGGCTGGATGGCATCACTGACTTGATGGACATGAGTCTGAGTGAACTCCGGGAGTTGGTGATGGACAGGGAGGCCGGGCGTGCTGAGATTCATGGGGTCGCAAAGAGTCGGACATGACTGAGAGACTTAGTTGAACTGAACTGAAGATAAAGTCTCTCACTGTTTTCATTGTTTCCCCATCTAGTTGCCATGAAATGATGAGGCCAGATGCCATGAACTTATTTTTCTGAATGTTGAGTTTTAAGCCAACATTTTTACTCTCCACTTTCACTTTGAACAAGAGACTCTTTAGTTCTTCTTTGCTTTCTGCCATAAGTGTGGTATCATCTGCATATCTGAGGTTATTGATATTTCTCCCAGCCATCTTGATTCTAGCTTGTACTTCATCCATCCTGACATTTCACATGGTGTATTCTGCATATAAATAAGCAGGGTGACAACATACAGCCTTGACGTACTCCTTTCCTGATTTGGAAACAGTCTGTTGTTCCATGTCCAGTTCTAACTGTTGCTTCCTGACCTGAATACAGGTTTCTCAAGAGGCAGGTCAAGTGGTCTGGTATTCCCATCTCTTTCAGAATTTTCCACAGTTTGTTGTTATCCACACAGTCAAGGGATTTGGCATAGTCAATAAAGCAGTAGATGTTTTTCTGCTACTCTTTCACTTTTTCAATGATTCAATGGATGTTTGCCATTTGATCTGTGGTTCCTCTACCTTTTCTAAATCCAGCTTGAACATCTGGAAGTTCACAGTTCACGTACTGGTGAAGCCTGGCTTGGAGAATTTTGAGCATTACTTTACTAGCATGTGAGATGAGTGCAATTGTGCAGTAGTTTGAGCATTTTTTGGCATTGCCTTTCTTTGGGATTGGAATGAAAACTGATCTTTTTCAGTCCTGTGGACAATGCTGAGTTTTCCAAATCTTCTGGAATATTGAGTGCAGCATTTTCACAGCGTCATCTTTTAGGATTTGAAATAGCTCAGCTGGAATTCCATCACCTTCACTAGCTTTGTTCATAGTGATGCTTCCTAAAGCCCACTTGACTTCACATTCCAGGATATCTAGCTCAAGGTGAGTGATCACACCATCGTGGTTATCTGGGTCATGAAGATCTTTTTGTATAGTTCTTCTGTGTATTCTTGCCACCTCTTCTTAATATCTTCTGCTTCTGTTAGGTCCATACCATTTCTGTCCTTTATTGTGACCATCTGTGCATGAAATATTCCCTTGGTATCTCTCATTTTCTTGAAGAAATCTCTAGTCTTTCCCGTTTGATTGTTTTCCTCTATTTCTTTTCATTGATCACTGAGGAAGGCTTTTTTATCTCTCCTTGCTATTCTTTGGAACTCTGCATTCAAATTTGTATATCTTTCCTTTTCTCCTTTGCCTTTAACTTCTTTTTTAAGCTACTTGTAAGGCCTCCTCAGAGAACCATTTTGCCTTTTTGTATCTTTTTCTTGGGTATAGTCTTGATCACTGCCTTCCATACAATGTCACGAACCTCCATCCATAGTTTATCAGGCACTCTGTCTATCAGATCTAATCCCTTGAATCTGTTTATCACTTCCACTGTATAATCATAAGGGATTTGATTTAGGTCTTACCTCAATGGTCTAGTGGTTTTCCCTACTTTCTCCAATTTAAGTCTGAATTTGGCAATAAGGAGTTCATGATCTGAGCCACAGTCAGCTCCCAGTCTTGTTTTTGCTGACTGTACAGAGCTTCTCCATCTTTGGCTGAAAGGAACAGAATCAATCTGATTTTGATGTTGACCATCTGGTGATGTCCAGGCATAGTCTTCTCTTGTGTTGTTGGAAGAGGGTCTTTGCTGTGACCAGTGCGTTCTCTTGGCAGAACTCTATTAGCATTTGCCCTGCTTCATTCTATAATCCAAGGCCAAATTTGCCTGTTACTCCACATGTTGCTTGACTTCTACTTTTGCATTCCAGTCCTCTATAGTGAAAAGGACATCTTTTCTGGGTGTTAGTTCTAGAAGGTCTTGTAAGTCTTCATAGAATAGTTCAACTTCAGCTTCTTCAGCATTACTGTTTGGGGCATAGATTTGTATTACTGTGATATTAAATGATTTGCCTTGGAAATGAACAGAGATCATTCTGTTGTTTTGAGATTGCACCCAAGTACTGCATTTCAGACTCTTGTTGACTGTGAGGGCTACTCCACTTCTTCTAAGAGATTCTTGCCCACAGTAGTAGATATAATGGTCATCTGAGTTAAATTCCACTCAACAGGCATTCACTTATTGCTCCTATTTCTTGCCAGGCAGTGTCAAATGAAAGGTCTCTTCCAATAAAAAACACTGTGCCCTTAAGGAGACTACAGAGTGATGGGTAAGACAGCAAGGTAAACAAGCAATGATGATACACAAGTGGGATAAGAGCACATCAGTAAAGGTTCCCCAATATGAACAGTTGAACTCTCAGCCAGAGAGGAAGTAGACATTTCAGAGAGAGGCAATACATTATGAAAAAAAGAAGAATATGTAGTTTGGTAGGCTAAGTAATGGGTGATACACAGAAGGAGAAGAACGCTAAGAGAAGTTAAGTCAGATCAAAAGCACCTTGATTGTCATGCTAAGGCATCTGGATCCTGAAGACAACAAGGAAAGAACCTCTGGGTCCCACCTGGGGATGTGATTAGAGTGGGGCAACCTCGAGACAAGATGAGTTACAAAGCTGTCCAGAAGTAGATTTCAGAGTTGGGAGGGATATAAACGAGACTGAGATTGACCTGCCTGTGGAATATCTTAGTAAAGGTATGACAGACTTAAAAGAGTGAAATTTGAGCTGGAAACCGATTTCAGAGCCATCAGTATGTAGATAAAACTATGTGAATGAGATAATCTAAGCTTTCAGTGCAGAGTAAGAATAGAAGAGGGGTGATGGAGGATCCCCAAAAGACATTTATAATATGTAGAGGCAAAACAGCCCAAGAGGGAAGCAGTATAATCACAGAATTAGTAACAATGAAGATAATAGCATTTTATGATTTTCAAGTCATGTTTCAGATGAGTGATATCAGCAAAATAGCAGACTAGAAAGCTCTGAGCTCTTGTTCCCTGACAAAGATTTATATTGAAAAAAAGCAACCAGAAGCTATCTGAACTGACTTTGTTGATGCTCTGAAAAACAATCAAGAGTTTGAAGCAATCAAGCAAATTCCTAATCAAGAAAAACCCCTATTCAAAATTGTACAAAAATTTTGTGGTGTTTTCATTAACTCCTTCCCCACCCCAAATCTAGTGTACTGGTCTTCTTGGTCTTGAGCAGCTGTACTTAGTTTACATTTTCTCCAGTTGAATTGGAGAAAGTAAAATAGACATTATTTGCAAATTATTGTCTGTTCTAACCTATCTGGAGGATACCTGAAAGGTCAGCTTGCTCATCTCTGTCTTGCATAACTCAGAAGGCAAGTGGGAAAAGTGGCAGGCACTGTTATTAAATACAAGTGGACTAAAAACTCAAAGATGCCCAGGGCAAGACATTTGGGTGGAGATATATATAGATTATTTAAGACTTGGAGAGAAGCTGGGGTGAGGTGCTTTGGAAAAAGAGGAAATTCAAAAGCAGCTGCATGTGGAGGGGAATTTAGAAAGCCATGCATGCCCAGGCAAGATGCATGCCCAAAAAAGACCCAAAAAGACCTTAAACTTTTACCTGGAGCTAGGCTCTGAACAAGTCTAGCTATTTGGTAAAGGACGGCACCAGCAAAGAGCCAGTCTGTAAAGACTATGAGAGGTGGTTGTTCTCTCTTTTTTTTGTTTTTGATAGTTTTGTTTGTCTATCTCAGCTTTTGTTATTCAAGGAAATCTCTTTCAAAACATTAAATGAACATGAGCTAAGAAGAACAGAAACTTCAGTGAGCACACACAAGTACACATGGCTTTTAAAAGTAGTTTGACGGACCTTCAAGATGGCAGAGGACTAGGACAGAGAACAGCTTTTCCCCCACAAATAGATTAAAAAATCACCTGCATATAGAACAACTCCCAAACATCTTCTTAACACTCGCAGAGGACCCCACACTTCCAGAAAAGCAAACCAATCTCATTGCAAGAGGTAGGGTAAGAGACTAAATAGGAGACAGGATTTCCAGACAGGAACCTGTGCCTCAGGGAAAGGAGTCCTGAAGGAGGGGAGGTTCCTGCACACTAGGAAACTCCCTCACAGGTGGGATGAGGGGGAAGCTTTGGAACCTCACAGGGGAGTTCAGCACAGTGAGACAGGTGCTCCAAACACAAATAGGAGAAAATTTACCAGAGATAGTGTGGAACAGCAATTCCCAATTGAGAAGAAGCTCAAGCGCTCATGTCCACCAGCAGCAAGTGGGGGCTTGTTGTGGAGGCCAGGCTTCTGGGGTGGAGCTTCAGACAGAGGGCCTGGGCTGACTGCCTCAAAGATACGCCAAGGGAGCTGGTGCAGCACAGGCAGAGGTGGGTCAGGAAAACTCTGGGTCCACCAGAGAAACAAAAGATTGTTCCCACAGGAAAGCTCTAATGCTGAGCTCTGATTCCATGCAAACAGAACAAGAGACCATGCCCAAGTGGATGCCAAAGAAGGATGAGTCAGCTGTGGTCTGTAGCCCCAGAGGCAGAGAGGTAGGCATGATGCAGGAGGCAGAAGGCAGGGGGCCACTATGATCTTGGTCCCAGAGATCGCAACTACACAGATCCAAGCTGTGAGTGGCTGCAGGTCCCTGCCCACATTTTCCTGGGAGCCTGAGCTGCTTGGCTCTGCCAAGGGTCCCACAACCTGGGACCAACTTCCCTGGTGAAGCACATGCCCCTGTCCCTCAGACTATGCTGACCAAAGCATTGTCCCCACACTCCAGCGGCCTCTGTTGAACCCCTCCCTCTCTTGAGCCCAACTGAGCAAGTGAGCCCGAGTAGGAAGCTTCATTCGCCCCTCAAGTCTGGGCGGTGACCCAACACGGGAGACTTAAAAGCAAAGGCAGGCCCCAAATCAAAGCAGAACACCAGCAGCTACATGAGCAAAGGAAGCAAGGGGTAACTCTCAGAAGTTAACAGTTGCAGCAGTCTAAATTCCAACATTTAGCCTAAGACTGCGCTTTAGGGGCAACTGTAGACTTTGAGAGAAAATACCAACTGGAACAAGACAAGACCCAAGTCTGAGCAGACCCCACACCGGTCCCGGAGGCTCTTCTAGATATATTGGGAGGTTTTCTGAGTAGGCAAATCATCAGGAGCAGGAAGATGGAGACATTACTTGGACATTCCTCTCACTAACACTCTCTATGTATTTCCCACATTTTCCCCCACAATTTATTTTTCTTAATTTTTTCTCATACTGTCCTAATGTGGTTCTTTATTACTCCTTTAATTTTTATTTTTATGACCTATTTTTTCCTCTTAAAAAAAAACTGTATTTTTAAAGACCCAGAGAGATGATATGGGGAGGGTGGTGGGAGGGGGGTTCAGGATTGGGAACTCATGTACACCCATGGCGGATTCATGTCAATGTATGGCAAAACCAATACAGTATTGTAAAGTAAAAAAATAAAATAAAATAAATTGAACAACAACAACAAATAAATAAAGTAAATTTCAAGTTTTTATTTTTGTTTTATATGTTTTATTTTTGATTTCATATTTTAGAGGCTCTAATTTTTC
Source organism: Oryx dammah (assembly GCF_014754425.2). Lineage (NCBI taxonomy): Eukaryota > Metazoa > Chordata > Mammalia > Artiodactyla > Bovidae > Oryx > Oryx dammah. Next base: position 134,606,894 of record NW_024070211.1, read on the forward strand.
CTATTTTTTTTATCTTTTGCTTTTGATTTTGTGTCTTTGAGAGTCTATTAATAATTTTTAGTATCCATTTTCATTTAGGGGTTTGAATATTGGCTTGACTTCTGTCTTCTCTTTTGAGGCTTCTTTTTATTTATTTATTTTCTTTTTCTCATTTTCCTTCTTTCCTTCTCTATATTAGTGTGTGAATCTCTTAGGGTGATCTTGGCTATTGAGAGTTATTTCACCATTAGTCCAGGGGTTTTGTCTTCTGTGTTGTGTGGCCTATGAAATCTTGATGCTACAGTAAGGGATCAGGCCTGAACAACAGAGGCAGGAGACTTGATTCTAGGACTTTGGACCACTAGTGAACTCCCAACTCCACAGAACATTAATAGGCAAGAGTTCTCCCAAAGGCCTCCACTAAGACCGAGCCCCACCCAAAAGCCAGCAAACTCCAGTGAGAAATGCTTCACACCAGTCCTTCGCCAAAATAGGAGCAGAACACTGCACGTTAGCAGACAGGCTACCCCAAATCATACCAAACCATAAGACACTTCACTGCTAGAACCAGCACTGCCCTTCAGAGAGACAAGATCTAGCTCCATCCACCAGAACACAGGTAAAATTCCCCCAACCAGGAAACATTCACAATGCTTTGAAGAGGAACTATAAAATTAAGAGGAACTGTAACCTTCCAACTTTCAGAAAGGAGACCCCAAACACAGTAAATTACACAAAAGAAAAAACAGAGAAACATCCAGCAGATGAAGGAACATGGTAAAAACCCTCAAGACCAAACAAATGAAGAAGAAATAGACAATCTACCAGAATAAGAATTCAGAATAATGATAATAAAGATGATTCAAAATCTTGAAAATAAAATGAAGGAACAAATAAAAAGATGAGGTACAGTTCAAGAAGATGCAAGAAATGTTAAAGAAGGACCTGAAGGAATTAAAGAATAAACAAGCAACAATGAAAAATGCAATAACTGAGATTGAAAATACAACGGAGGGAACCAAAAGTAGAGTAACTGAGGCAGAAGAATGGTGGAAATAACTGAAACAAAACACAACAAAGATAATAGAATAAAAATAAGGAGGACAGTCTCAGAGATGTATAGGAAACATTAAGTGTAGCAAAATATGAATTATATATAGGGATCTCAGAAGAAGAAGATGAAAGGAAAGGCCATCAGAAAATATTTGAGGAGATCATAGTTGAAAACTTCCCTAAAATAGGAAGGGAAATAGCCATCCAAGTCGAGAGAGCTGAAAGAGTCCAACACAGGATAAACCCAAAGACAAACATGCCAAGACACATATTAATCAAGCTAACAAAAATTAAACACAAAGAACAAATATAAAAAACACCAAGGGAAAAGCAACAAATAATATATAAGGGGATCTCCATAAACCTAAATGTTGATCTTTCAACAGAAATGATGGCAGGACATACTTATAGTGATAAAAGGGGAAAACCTACAATCAAGATTGCACTATCCAGCAAGGATCTCATTCAGATTTGAAGGAGAAATAATAAATTTTAGAGATAAGCAAAATTTAAGAGAATTTGGCACCACCAAACAAGCTCTTCAACAAATGCTAAACGACTTTCTCCAGACAAGAAAAACAAAAAGAAGATGCCTACCAAAACAAACCCCAAACAATAAATTAAGTGATAACAGGATCATACATACCAATAATTACCTTAAATATAAATGGGCTAAATGCTCCAACCAAAGACACAGATTGGCTGAATGGATAGAAAAACAAGACCCTTATATATGTTATCTGCAAAAAACTCACCTCAGACCTAGGGACACATACAGACTGAAAGTGAGGGGCTGGAAAAAGATATTTCATGAAAATGGAAATAAAAAGAAATCAGGAGTAGCAATACTCATATCAGATAAAACTGATATTAAAGTAAAGGCCACTACAAGAGACAGACAAAGACATTATATAACGATCAAGGGATCAATTCAAAAACAAGATATAACAATTATAATTATATATTCACCCAATATAGAAGACCTCAATACATAAGACAAACGCTAACATCTATAAAAGGGGAAATTGACAGTAACACAATAATAGTGGGACTTCAATACCCCACTCACACCAATGAACAGATCATCTAGACAGAAAATTAATAAGGAAACATAGACTTTAAATGATACCTTGGACCAGCTGGACCTAACTGATATCTACAGGGCATTTCATTCCCAAACAATAGATTTTGCTTTTTCTTTCTCAAATGCACAAGGAATATTCTCCAGGATAGATCACATCCTGGGCCACAGATCAAGTCTTGGTAAATTAAAAAGAAAAGAAGAAAGGAAGAATTTTAAGCATCTTATCTGACCACTATGTTGTAAGATTAGACATTAACTACAGAAAAGAGACAATATAAACACAAATACATGCAGGCTAAAGAACACACTTCTGAATAACCAACAGATCACTGAAGAAATCAAAAAGGAAATAAACATATGCCTAGAAACAAATGACAATGAAAACACACCAACTCAAAGTCTACGGGATGCAGTAAAAGCAAAACTAAGAGGGAATCTTATAGCAGTAGAAGCTACCTCAAGAGATACATCAAGTAAACAACATAACCTTCCACAGAAAGCAACTTGGAAAAGAAGAACAAAACCCCCAAAGTTAGCAGGAGGAAATACATCATAAAGATCAGAGCAAAAAATAAATGAAAAGGAAATAAAGGAGAAAATAGCAAAGATCAATAAAACTAAAATCAGGTTCTTTGAGAAGCTAAACACAATTGACAAATAGTTAGCTAGACTTATCAAGAAAAAAAAAGGGAGAATATTTAAATCAATAAAATTAGAAATGAAAGGGGGAGGTTAGAACAGAAAACACAGAAAAACAAGGGATGATGAGAGAATACTGTGAGCAGCTATATGTCAATAAAATGGACAACCTAGAAAACATGGATGAATTCTTAGAAAAATATAACCTTCAAAAACTGAGCTAGGAAGAAATAGAAAATGTGAACAAACCAATCACAAAATGGAAATTTGAATTGTAATAAAGAAATCTTCCAATAAATAAAAGCTCAGAGTCAAATGGCTTCACAGGCAACTTATACCAAAAGTTTAGAGAAGTGCTAACACCTATTGTGCTCAAATTCTCCCAGAAAATTGTAGAGGAAGGAAAACTCCCAAACTCATTCTACAAGGCCACCATTACCTTGATACAAACACTAGACAAAGACAAAACAAAAAAAGAAAATTATAGCCCAATATCACTGACAGGGGCTTCCCTTGTGGCTCAGATGGTAAAGAATCTGCCTGCAGTGCAGGAGACCTAGCTTCTGTCCTTGGGTCAGGAAGAAGGGAATGGCAATCCACTCCAGCATTCTTGCCTGGTGAGTTCCATAGGTAGAGGAGCCTGGTGGGCAACAGTCCATGAGGCCACAAAGCATCAGAAAAGACTAAGTGACTGACAAACACACATCACTGATGAAGATAGATGTAAAAATCCTCAACAAAATTCTAGCAAACAGAATCCAAAAACACATTAAAAAGAGAATGCACCCAAGATGGTGGTGTAGAAGAACATGTGCTCATCTTCTCCTGTGAGAACTCCAAAATTACAACTCACTGCTGAACAACCATCCACAGGAGAATGTTAGATCCCACCAAAAAAATATACCCCACGAGCAAGGGCAAAGGAGAAGCCCCAGAAAAACAGTAGGAGGAGCGAAATCATGTTTAGAATCAAGCCCCATACCTCCCAGAGATGCTTGGAGGGCTCAAATAAACCTTGTGTGCACCAGAAACTAGAGATCCCCAAGAGACTGACCCAGAACTGTGTTTGAGTGCCTCCTGTGGAGACACGGGATAGCAGTGGACTGCTTCAGGGGCAGGGGCTCTGAGTGCAGTAGACCTGGGTACAGCATAAACCCTCTTGGAGGAGGTTGCCATTAATCCCACCATAGAGTTGCCAGAACTTGTACAGGACTGGGAAACAGACTCTTTGAGGGCACAAACAAAACCTTGTGTGCACCAGGACCCAGGAGAAAGAAGAGACTGACCCAGACTTGCCCAAGAATGTCCAAGAGTCTCTGGTGGAGACATGGGTCAGTGGTTGCCTGCTGCTGGGTTGGGGTGCCCTGAGTGCAGCAGTGAGTGCGTGGGACTTTTTGAAGGAGGTCACCATTATCTTCATTACCTCCACCATAGTTTGGCCTCAGGTCAAACAACAGGGAGGGAACACAGCCTCGCCCAACAATAGAAAATTGGATTACAGATTTACTGAGCATGGCCCTGCCCATCAGAACAAGACCCAGTTTCTCCCTCAATCAGTCTCTCCCATCAGGAAGCTTCCATAGGCCTCTTATCCTTCTCCATCAGAGGGCAGACAGACAAAACCACAATCACAGAAAACTAACCAACTGATCACATGAACCACAGCCATGTTTAACTCAATGAAACTATGAACCATGCTGTATAGGGCCACCCAAGATGGACGGAACATGGTGGAGAATTCTGAAAAAACATGGTCCACTGGAGAAGGGAATGGAAAACCAGTATTCTTGCCTTGAGAACCTCATGAGCAGTATGAAAAGGCAAAAAGATAGGACACTGAAAGATGTACTCCCTAGGCCAATAGGTGCCCAATATGCTACTGGAGATCAGTGGAGAAATAACTCCAGAAAGAATGAAGAGACAGAGCTAAAGCAAAAACAACACCCAGTTGTGGGTGTGACTGGTGATGAAAGTAAAGTCCTATGCTGTAAAGAGCAATATTGCACAGGAACCTTGAATGTTAGGTCCATGAATCAAGGTAAATTGGAAGTGATCAAACAGGAGATAGCAAGAGGGAATGTTAACATTTTAGGAATCAGTTAACTAAAGTGGACTGGAATGGGTGAATTTAACTCAGGTGACCATTATATCTACTACTGTGGGCAAGAATCCCTTAGAAGAAATGGAGTAGCCATCATAGTCAACAAGGAAGTCTGAAATACAGTACTTGGGTGCAGTCTTAAAAATGACAGGATGATCTCTGTTCATTTCCAAGGCAAACCATTAAATATCACAATAATCCAAGTCTATGCCCCAACCAGTAATGCTGAAGAAGCTGAAATTTAACGGTTCTTTGAAGACCTACAAGACCTTCTAAAATTAACACCCAAAAAAGATGTCCTTTTCATTATAGGGGACTGGAATGCAAAAGTAGGAAGTCAAGAAACACCTGGAGTAAACAGGCAAATTGGGCCTTGGATTACAGAATGAAGCCGGGCAAAGGCTAATAGAGTTTTGCAAGAGAATGCACTGATCATAATAAACACCCTCTTCCAACCAACAATAACAGAAGACTCTACACATGGACATCACCAGGTGGCCAATACCAAAATCATATTGATTATATTCATTGCAGCCAAAGATGGAGCAGCTCTATTTGGTCAGCAAAAACAAGACTGGGAGCTGACTGTGGCTCAGATCATGAACTCAGATCATATTGGCAAATTCAGACTTGAACTGAAGAAAGTAGGGAAAGTAGGGAAAACCACCAGAGCATTCAGGTGTGACCTAAATCAAATCCCTTATGACTATACAGTGGACATGACAAATAGATTCAAGGGATTAGATCTGATAGACAGAGTCCCTGAAGAACTATGGGCCAACGTCCATGACGTTGTATAGGAGGTAATGATCAAGACCATCCCCATGAAAAAGAAATGCAAAATGGCAAAATAGTTGTCTGATGACGTCTTACAATAACTGAGAAATGAAGAGCAGTGAAAGGCAAAGGAGAAAAGGAAAGATATACACATTTGAATGCAGAGTTCCAAAGAATACCAAGGAAAGATAAGAAAACGTTCCTCAGTGGTCAATGAAAAGAAATAGAGGAAAACATTCAAATGGGAAAGACTAGAGATCTCTTCAAGAAAATTAGAGATATCAAGGGAACATTTCATGCACAGATGGTCACAATAAAGAACGGAAATGGTATGGATCTAACAGAAGCAGAAGATATTAAGATGAGGTGGCAATAATACACAGAAGAACTATATAAAAAATATCTTCACGACCCAGATAATCATGATGGTGTGATCACTCAACTAGAGCCAGATATCCTGGAATGTGAAGTCAAGTCGGCCTAGGAAGCATCACTATGAACAAAGCTAGCAGAGGATGATGCTGTGAAAGTGCTGCACTCAATACGCCAGCAAATTTGGAATACTCAGCAGTGTCCACACAACAGGAAAAGGTGAGTTTTCATTCCAATCCCAAAGAAAGGCTATGGCAAGGAATGCTCAAACTACTGCACAATTGCACTCATCTCACATGCTAGCAAAGTAATGCTCAAAAGTCTCCAAGCCAGGCTTCAATAGTATGTAAACCATGAACTTCCAGATAGTCAAGCTGGATTTAGAAAAGTCAGAAGAACCAGACATCAAATTGCCAACATCTGCTGGATTATCAAAAAAGCAAGAGAGTAGCAGAAAAACATCTACTTCTGCTTTATTGACTATGCCAAAACCTTTGACTGTGTGGATCACAATAAACTGTGGAAAATTCTTAAAAAGATGGGAATACCAAACCACCTGACCTGCCTTCTGAGAAATTTGTATGCAGGTCAAGAAGCAACAGTTAGAACTGGACATGGAACAACAGACTGGTTCCAAATAGGAAAAGGAGTACTTCAAGGCTGTATATTGTCACCCTGCTTATTTAACTTATATGCAGAATACATCACGTGAAATGCCAGGATGAATGAAACACAAGCTGGAATCAAGATTGTTGGGAGAAATATCAATAACCTCAGATACGCAGATGACACCACCCTTATGGCAGAAAGCAAAGAAGAACTAAAGAGCCTCTTGATGAGCATGAAAGAGGAAAGTGAAAATGTTGGTTTCAAACTCAACATTCAGAAAAATAAGTTCATGGCATCTGGTCCCATCACTTCATGGCACATCGATTGGGAAACAATGGAAACAGTGAGAGACTTTATTTTGGGGGGCTCCAAAATCACTGCAGATGGTGACTGCAGCCATGAAATTAAAAGATTCTTGCTCCTTGGAAGAAAAGCTATGACCAAACTAGACAGAAGATTAAGAAACAGAGAGACATTACTTTGCCAACAAAGGTCCGTCTAGTCAAAGCTATGGTTTTTCCAGTAGTCATGTATGGATGTGAGAGTTGGACTATAAAGAAATCTGAATGCTGAAGAATTGATCCTTTTGAACTGTGGTGTTGGAGAACACCTTTTAGAGCCCCTTGGACTGCAATGAGATCAAACTAGTCAATCCAAAAGGAAATCATATCTAATATGCAGTGGAAGACCTGATGTTGAAGCTGAAGCTCCAATATTTGGTCACCTGATGTGAAGAACTGCCTCATTGGAAAAGACTCTGATACTGGCAAAGATTGAAGGTGGGAGAAGAAGGGGATGACAGAAGATGAAATGGTTGGATGACATCACTGACTTAATGGGCATGAATTTGAGTGAGTTCTGGGAGTTGGCTATGGACAGGGAAGCCTGGCATGCTGCAGTCCATAGGGTTGCAAAGAGTCGGACATGACTGAGGGACTGAACTAACTACATCTTGATCAAATGGGCTTTATATTCCAGATATGCAAGGATTCTTCAATATAAGCAAATCAGTAATTGTGATATACCATGCTGTGCTGTGCTTAGTTGCTCAGTTGTGTCTGACCCTTTGGACCTCATGGACTGTAGTTGCCATACTCCTCTGTCCATGGAATTCTGCAGGCAAGAATACTGGAATAGGTTCCCATTTCCTTCTCCAGGGGCTCTTCCCCAACCAGGGATTGAATTTGGGTCTCCTGTATTGTAGGCATATTCTTTACCAACTGAGCCACCAGGGAAGTTCAGAAGGAACATACCTCAACATTATAAAGGTCCTATAGGACAAAACCATAGCAAACATTTTTCTCAATGGTGAAAAACTGAAAGCATTTCCTCTAAAATTAAGAACAAGACAAATGTGCCCACTCTCACCACTATTATTCAATTTAGTTTTGTAAGTCATAGCCACAAAAATCAAAGAAAAAGAAAAAAGGAACACGATTGGAGAAGAAGAAGTAAAACTCTCACTGTTTGCAGATGATATGACTCTTTACATAGGAAACCCTAAAGATTCCAATGAAAAATTACTAGCATTAATCAATGAATATAGTAAAATCACAGGATATAATACACAGAAACCCTTTGCATTCTTATGCACTAACAATGGAAAATCAGAAAGAGAAAAAAAATTTTTTTTAGAAAGAGAAATTAAGGAAACAATCCCATTTGCCATTGCAACAGAAAGAATAAAATACCTAGAAATAAATTTACCTAAAGTGACAAAACATCTGTAAGATACTGATGAAGGACATTAAAGACAACACAAATAGATAGATATATACCACGTTCTTGGATTGGAAGAATCAATATTGTGAAAATTACTACACTAAAAGCCATCTATAGATTCAATGCAATCTCCATCAAACTACCAATAACATTTTTCACAGAACTATAACAAATAATTTCACAATATGTATGGAAACACAAAACCCTGAGTAGCCAAAGTAATCTTGGGAAAGAAGAATGAAGCTGGAGGAATCAACCTTTCTGACTTCAGACTATACTACAAAGTATAGTCATCAAGACACTATCGTAGTGGCACAAATATATATATATATATATATATATATATATATTATGGGACAAAATATAAAAGTCCAGACATAAATCCATGTACCTAAGGGCACCTAATCTTTGACAAAGGAGGCAAGAATACATAATGGAGAAAAGACAATCTCTTCCATAAGTGTTCCTGGGAAAAATTGGGCGGCTATATGCAAAAGAATGAAATTAGAACATTTCCTAACACATACAAAAAAAATAAACTCAAAATCGATTAAGCCTAGATGTGAGACCAGAAACTATAAAACTCTTACAAAAAAATAGGCAGAACACTCTTTTTTTTACATAAACCACAGGGAAGTCCTCTATTACCCACCTCCCAGAGTAATGGAAATACAAAAATAAACAAATTGACCTAATTAAACTTAACAGCTTTTGTACAACATAGGAAATTATATGCAAGGTGAAAAAACAATCCTCAGAATGGGGGAAAACTACAAACAAAGCATCTGACGAAGGATCAGTCTCCAAAATATTCAAGCAGCTCATGAAGCTCAATACCAGAAACCAACAACCCAATCAAGACTTAAACAGACATTTCTCCAAAGAAGACACTGTTGCTGTTGTTCAGTCCCCTAGTCATGTCTGACTTGTTGCAACCCCATGGACTGCAACACATCAGGCCTCCCTGTCCCTCACCATTTCCTGAAGTTTGCCCAAGTTCATGGCCATTGCATCTGTGATACCATACAGTCATCTCATCCTCTGATGCCCTCTTCTCCTTCTGCCCTCAATCTTTACCAGCATCAGGGACTTTTTCAATGAGTCAGCTGTTTGCATCAAATGACCAAAATACTGGAGCTTTAGCTCCAGCATCAGTCCTTCCAATGAATATTCAGGGTTGATTTGCCATAAGATTGACTGGTTTTGTCTCCTTCCTGTCCAAAGGACTCTCAGGAGTCTTCTCCAGCACCTCAGTTTGAAGGCATCAATTCTTTGTTGCTCTGCCTTCTCTATGGTCCAGCTTTCACAACCGTACATGAAACTGGGAAGACCATAGCCTTGACAATATGGATTTTTGTCAGCAGAATAATGCCTCTGCTTTTCAACACACTGTCTAGCTTTGTCATAGCATTCCTGCCAATCTCCTTCTGATTCCATGGCTGCAGTCATCATCTGTAATGATTTTAGAGCCCAAGAAGAGGAAATCTGTCACTATTTCCAGATAAAGAAGACATACAGATGGCTAATAAACACATGAAAAGATGCTCAATAGCACTCATTATTAGAAATATACAAATCAAAACACAATTAGGTATAATCTCACAGCAGTCAGAATGGCTATTATCAAAAAGTCCACAAACTATAAATACTGGAGAAGGGGTGGATCAAAGGGAACCTTCTTTCACTGTTGATGGGAAAGCAAACTTACACAGTCACTATGGAGAATAGTATGGAGATTTCTTTAAAAACTAATTAGAAAACAACCATATGACCCAGAAATCATATTACTGGGCATATACCCTGAGGAAACCAGGATTGAAAAATACACATATACCCCAATGTTCATTGCAACACTATTTACAATGGCTAGGACATGGAAGCAACCTAGATGTCCATCAACAAATAAATGAATAAAGAAGTTGTGGTACCAAGAAAAGAAAACTACAGGCCAATATCACTGATGAACATAGATGCAAAAATCCTTAACAAAATTCTAGTAATCAGAATCCAACAACACATTAAAAAGATCATACATCATGACCAAGTGGGCTTTATCCCAGGGATGCAAGGATTCTTCAATATCTGCAAATCAATCAATGTAATACACCACATTAACAAATTGAAAAATAAAAGCCATATGATTATCTCAATAGATTCAGAGAGAGCCTTTGACAAAATTCAACATCCATTTATAATACAAACTCTCCAGAAAGCAGGAATAGAAGGAATATACCTCAACATAATAAAAGCTATATATGACAAACCCACAGCAAACATTATGCTCAGTGGTGAAAAATTGAAAGCATTTCCACTAAAGTCAGGAACAAGACAGGGGAGCCCACTTTCATCACTACTATTCAACACAGGTTTGGAAGTTTTGGCCACAGCAATCAGAGCAGAAAAAGAAATAAAAGGAATCCAAACTGGAAAAGAAGTAAAACTCTCACTATTTGCAGACGACATGATCCTCTATATAGAAAACCCTAAAGACTCCACCAGAAAATTACTACAGCCAATCAATGAATATAGTAAAGTTGCGGGATATAAAGTCAACACACAGAAATCCCTTGCATTCCTATACACTAACAATGAAAAAATAGAGAAATTAAGGAAACAATTCCATTCACCATTGCAATGAAAAGAATAAAATACTTAGAAATAAATCTACCTAAAGAAACAAAAGACCTATATATAGAAAACTATAAAACATTGATGAAAGAAATAAAAAATGACACAAATAGATGGAGAAATATACCATATTCATGGACCAGAAGAATCAATATAGTGAAAATGAGTATGCAATCCCTATCAAGCTACCAATGGTATTTTTTCAGAGAACTAGATCAAATAATTTCACAATTTGTATGGAAATACAAAAAAAAAAAAAAAAAAACTCAAAGAGCCAAAACAATCTTGAGAAAGAAGAATGGAAGTAGAGGGATCAACCTGCTTGACTTCAGGCTCTACTACAAAGCCACAGTCATCAAGACAGTATGGTACTGGCACAAAGACAGAAAAATAGATCAATGGAACAAAATAGAAAGCCCAGAGATAAATCCACACACATATGGACACCTTATCTTTGACAAAGGAGGCAAAAATATACAATGGAGAAAAGACAATCTCTTAAACAAGTGGTGCTGGGAAAACTGGTCAACCACTTGTAAAAGAATGAAACTAGAACACTTTCTAACACCATACACAAAAATAAACTCAAAATGAATTAAAGATCTAAACGTAAGACCAGAAACTATAAAACTCCTAGAGGAGAACATAGGCAAAACACTCTCTGACATAAATCACAGCAAGATCCTCTATGACCTACCTCCCAGAGTAATGGAAATGAAAGCAAAAATAAACAAATGGGACCTAATTAAACTTAAAAGCTTTTGCTCAACGAAGGAAACTATAAGCAAGGTGAAAAGACAGCCTTCAGAATGGGAGAAAATAATAGCAAACAAAGCAACTGACAAAGAATTAATCTCAAAAATATACAACAGCTCTTGCAGTTCAATTCCAGAAAAATAAACTACCCAGTCAAAAAAATGGATCAAAGAACTAAGCAGATATTTCTCCAAAGACATTCAGATCTCTAACAAACACATGAAAAGATGCTCAACATCACTCATTATTAGAGAAATGCAAATCAAAACCACAATGAGTTACCATCTCACGCCAGTCAGAATGGCTGCTATCAAAAAGTCTACAAACAATAAATGCTGGAGAAAAGGGAACCCTCTTACACTGTTGATGGGAAGGCAAACTAGTACAGCCACTTTGGAGAATAGTGTGGAGATTCCTTAAAAAACTGGAAACAGAACTACCATACGACCCAGAAATCCCACTGCTAGGCATACACACTGAGGAAACCAGAATCGAAAGAGACATGTGTACCCCAATGTTCATCACAGCACTGTTTACAATAGTCAGGACATGGAAGCAACCCAGATATCCATCGATAGACGAATCGTTAAGAAAGCTGTGGTACATATACACAATGGAATATTACTCACCTATTAAAAAATGCATTTGAATCAGTTCTAATGAGGTGGATGAAACTGGAGCCTATTATACAGAGTGAAATAAGTCAGAAAGAAAAACAACAATATAGTATATTAATGCATATATATGGGGTTTAGAAAGATGGTAACGAAGACCCCCTATATGCGAGACAACAAAAGAGACACAGATGTATAGAACAGACTTTTGGACTCTGTGGGAGAAGGCGTGAGTGGGATGATATGAGAGAATAGTGTTGAAACATGTATATTATCATATGTGAAATAGATGACCAGTCCAGGTTCGATGCATGAGACTGGGTGCTCAGGGCTGGTGCACTGGGATGATCCTGAGCAATGGGATGAGGATGGAGGTGGGAGAGGGGTTCAGGATGGGGAACACATGTACACCCATGGCTGATTCATGTGAGTGTATGGCAAAAACCACCACAATATTGTAAAGTAATTAGCCTCCGATTAAAATAAATTTTAAAAAACTTAAAATGAATGATTTAATTTTTACTTAGTATTAGAGACATTTTAAAATATTAGGAACAGATAAGTGATGAGACTTTTACAGTTGTCAAATATGCATTTATTCCATCTCCCTTGATTCTCCAGTCCTTTTAGATTTATTCATGTGATAAGTTCTGTGTTGTGGGTATTGATGATAAGTGTGTTATTCCTAGACGAAGGCATTTAAGACCTAGTACGTAAAAAAAAAAAAAAAAGACCTAGTACGTGACCCTCCAGCATTCTTTTCCTCTGCTTTGAAGAACTTTGAAATTGTATATTGACATAAAAGACTTATGGGTAGAGCCTGGAAATGAGCAAAAACAGAACTTTATAGTGTTATGCCTTGAAGATTTCAGGGTTAATATTTTACTGCAGTGTAACTTAGCTTGTTGACTAATAAAGATTTGTTGTTGTTGTTGCTGAAAGAAAAAAACCAAAAAACAAAAATGGACAGAAAATCTTAAACATTTTTCCAAAGAATACATATAGATGGTGGCCAACAGACATAAAAAGATGCTCAACATCTGTAATCATCAGAGAAATGCAAATCAAAATTATGATGAGGTATTACCTCCCACATGTCAGAATGGCTATCCTTAAAAAGACCACAAATAAATGTGGGCAAGTATATGGAGGAAAGGGAACCCTAGTACACTGTTGTGGGAATGTAAATTGGTGCAGCTACTGTGGAAAACAGTATATAGATTCCCCAAAGAACTAAAAATAGAATTCTGTGATCCAGCATTTCCATTCCTAGGGTATATATCCTAAGAAAATGAAAACTCTTATAAAACATATATGCACCTCCATTTACAATAGCCAAGACATGGAAGCAACCTAAGTGCTTATCAACATTAATGGATAAAGATGTGGGATCAACATGGATGGACCCAGACAGTATTATGCTTAGTGCTTCCTAAAATATGTCAAACACAGCAAGACAAACACTATATATTATCATGTATATGTGGAATCTAAAAAATAAAGCAAGTGAACAAATACAACAAAACAGACTCACAGACACACAAAACAAACTACTGGTTGCCAGTAGAGAGAGAAACAGGGGGAGGAGCAGGTTAGGCTTAAGGGATTAAGAGGTACAAACTACTATGTATAAAATGGACTGCAAAAGTATATTTACAACACAGGGGAATATAGTCAATTGTTTTACAATAACTTTAAATGGAATATAATCTATAAAAATATAGAATCACTACTTAGTACACTTGAAGCTAATAAAACATTATAAATCAACTATACTTCAAGAAAAAGAGGAGTTAACTTTTCTACCCAGCATATTGAATGTATATAATGAAAAATCTGAGGAAGGCATCATCTAACTTACAGTTCAGAATGAGGCCCACAGGAAGATAGAAGAGACCATGATACCATGAGAACCAAATTTGCTGTCATAGATGAAACCAAGTTTAAGACATTCAATCCCTTGGAAGCAGAGACCAGGGTTACAGAGGAATGAAAAAGTCAGGGAAAGAGGTGATCAAAAGCAGTAAAACTGAGTTCTGGAAAGCTCTCTGAAATTCTTCCTTACTCTAGGATGATAAAATGCCACTCAACAAGCATGTGAATTCCATCAGAGCTAAAGAACAGGAAAGAAATGGGTACAAGTGAATGCAGTGTTCCTGCATTTCTCATTTCTGAACATTCATTTTTGAAAACCCACTGCTTAATATAAAATGTGATGTACAATGTCTATAATTTGATCAGGAAATCTGTGAATAATAATGTTAACAAGTACTTTAAACTCCACTGAACACTACTGATACATAAATAAAGCAAAAACTCAACTTTATAAAGCACCTACTGTGTGAGGGGAAGGAACGGTCCAAGATATTCACTTCAGGATTTCCTCAATACACTCACCAAGCTTAAGACATGACTTGATGTTATGCATCAGTAGAATAGAACAATAATTTTGGATCAAATTATTTTAATTTGACAAAAGTCAAATTAAAGGTGAGAAAATTATAATAATTAACTTTAAAACTTCCATAGTTTTAAAACAAGTAAGGAAAAGCTGTTTTGGGACCCTTACTGGTCCCCAACATTAAAAGCCAAACAAGTCTGTTCTATATATCCTAGTTTTAAAAATATATTTAAAGGGCTAAAAAAATTTATGCTTAGATACCGGACAAATAATTCTTTGGGACAGTTAGGCTAAAGGGCCTGACCACCTCAGCACAACTCCACTCTGGAGATTCCAGAGCTTTTTATATAAAAGTAGGTAAAATGGACAAGGAACAAAAGAAAAAAAATAAAATAAAGCCTTCTGAAATTCACTCTCTAAGACCAAAGCTTGTTGATTTGATCCTGATGAAAACTAAAGTTAAAGGTATGAAAGTTAATGGAATTTATATAAAAGCAAATAAAACTGGTATATTTAAAAGGACTTTATATATGATGGTTATAGCTCTTGTTTAATTATATTGTGGGATAGACAAGGCATATAGATTGCCACTAAGGAAATATTAACTGAACATACTAGCCAATAGAGTTACCTGAGCCATACAAAATAGGTAAAAACTGAGAACTAATATCCAAGGGCTAATAAAAATAGTGATTTTGCTTCAGTTTAATTTGTAAACTCAGAAAGATCTTTGTTAAATGCCTTATACAAACCTTTGAAGGCACGATAAATTAAACTCTAAAACTCTAGAACACACAATTTGTAAAAAAAAAAATTTCAGTTTATAGTATCTTTAGGTGACAGAATTGTTCTTTGGGAAACTAAAAGCAATTGTCTTTGTCTTGGAAATGTCTAAAAACTAGAAATGTAAATACAGGCCACAAGGACTTGAATTAGCTCAAGCAGGCAAAACCTAAAACCAAGGTGGAAAAAATGGCAGTTTTAAAATTCAAACAGCTGGAAATGCTCCCTTAGCCAAACTTACAGATAGTAAATCTTAGTCATCTGAGCAAGCAACCTTAATATATTCTGTTTGTAAATAAGTAAATTTATATAGTAATACCTGGTTCACCTGGTGTTTAGAACTAACACCCAAAAAAGATGTCCTTTTTATTATAGGGGACTGGAATGCAAAAGTAGGAAGTCAAGAAACACCTGGAGTAACAGGCAAATCTGGCCTTGGAATGCGGAATGAAGCAGGGCAAAGACTAACAGAGTTTTGCCAAGAAAGTGCACTGGTCATGGCAAATACCCTCTTCCAAAAACACAAGAGAAGACTCTACACATGGACATCACCAGAAGGTCAACACCGAAATCAGACTGATTATATTCTTTGCAGCCAAAGATGGAGAAGCTCTATACAGTAAACAAAAACAAGACCAGGAGCTGACTGTGGCTCAGATCATGAACTCCTTATTGCCAAATTCAGACTTAAATTGAAGAAAGTAGGGAAAACCGCTAGACCTAAATCATATCCCTTATGATTATACAGTGGAAGTGAGAAATATATTTAAGGGCGTACCTGATAGATAGAGTGCCTGATGAACTATGGAATGAGGTTCATGACATTGTACAGGAGACAGGGATCAAGACCATCCCATGGAAAAGAAATGCAAAAAAAGCAAAATGGCTGTCTGCGGAGGCCTTACAAATAGCTGTGAAAAGAAGAGAGGCGAAAAGCAAAGGAGAAAAAGAAAGATATAAGCATCTGAATGCAGAGTTCCAGAGAATAGCAAGAAGAGAAAAGAAAGCTTTCTTCAGTGATCAATGCAAAGAAATAGAGGATAAGAACAGAATGGGAAAGACTAGAGACCTCTTCAAGAAAATTAGAGATACCAAGGGAACATTTCATGCAAAGATGGTCTCGACAAAGGACAGAAAATGTATGGACCTAATAGAAGTAACAGATATTAAGAAGAGGGGGCAAGAATACACAGAAGAACTGTACAAAAAAGATCTTCACGACCCAGATAATCATGATGGTGTGATCACTCATCTAGAGGCAGACATCCTGGAATGTGAAGTCAAGTGGGCCTTAGAAAGCATCACTACAAACAAATCTAGTAGAGGTGATGGAATTCCAGTTGAGCTATTTCAAATCCTGAAAGATGATGCTGTGAAAGTGCTGCACTCAACATGCCAGCAAATTTGGAAAACTCAGCAGAGGCCACAGGACTGGGAAAGGTTCGTTTTCATTCCAATCCCAAAGAAAGGCAATGCCAAAGAATGCTCAAACTACCGCACAATTGCACTCATCTCACATGCTAGTAAAGTCATGCTCAAAATTCTCCAAGCCAGGCTTCAGCAATACGTGAACCGTGAACTTACTGATGCTCAAACTGGTTTTAGAAAAGGCAGAGGAACCAGAGATCAAATTGCCAACATCTGCTGGATCATGGAAAAAGCAAGAGAGTTCCAGAAAAACATCTATTTCTGCTTTATTGATTATGCAAAAGCCTTTGACTGTAATAAGCTGTGGAAAATTCTGAAAGAGATGGGAATACCAGACCATCTGTCCTATCTCTTGAGAAATCTGTATGCAGGTCAGGAAGCAACAGTTAGAACTGGACATGGAACAACAGACTGGTTCCAAATAGGAAAAGGAGGACGTCAAGGCTGTAGATTGTCACCCTGCTTATTTAACTTATATGCAGAGCACATCATGAGAAATGCTGGGTTGGAAGAAACACAAGCTAGAATCAAGATTGCCGGGAGAAATATCAATCACCTCAGATATGCAGATGACACCACCCTTATGGCAGAAAGTGAAGAGAAACTAAAAAGCCTCTTGATGAAAGTGAAAGAGGAGAGTGAAAAAGTTGGCTTAAAGCTCAACATTCAGAAAACGAAGATCATGGCATCCGGTCCCATCACTTCATGGGAAATAGATGGGGAAACAGTGGAAACAGTGTCAGACTTTAATTTTTGAGCTCCAAAATCACTGCAGATGGTGACTGCAGCCATGAAATTAAAAGATGCTTACTCCTTGGAATAAAAGTTATGAACAACCTAGATAGCACATTCAAAAGCAGAGACATTACTTTGCCGACTAAGGTCCATCTAGTCAAGGCTATGGTTTTTCCTGTGGTCATGTATGGATGTGAGAGCTGGACTGTGAAGAAGGCTGAGCGCCGAAGAATTGATGCCTTTGAACTGTGTTGTTGGAGAAGACTCTTGAGAGTCCCTTGGACTGCAAGGAGATCCAACCAGTCCATTCTGAAGGAGATCAACCCTGGGATTTCTTTGGAAAGAATGATGCTAAAGCTGAAACTCCAGTACTTTGGCCACCTCATGCGAAGAGTTGACTCATTGGAAAAGACTCTGATGCTGGGAGGGATTGGGGGCAGGAGGAGAAGGGGACGACAGAGGATGAGATGGCTGGATGGCATCACTGACTTGATAGATGTGAGTCTGAGTGAACTCCGGGAGGTGGTGATGGACAGGGAGGCCTGGCGTGCTGCGATTCATGGGGTCACAAAGAGTCGGACGACTGAACTGAACTGACCCCGGTTCACATGTAAGTTTTTTTCAGTAAAGCCATGAGATCTCTTGTTTGCCTGTTTATGTCTGCGTATACATTTTATACAGGCTTCCAAGGTGGCACTAATGGCTAAAAAAAAAAAACCTGCCTGCCAATGCAGGAGATGTAAGAGATTCAGGTTCTATCCCTGGGTTGGGAAGATCCCCTGGTGGAGGGAAAGGCTACCCACTCCAGCATTCTTGCTTGGAGAATTCCATGGACAGAAGAGCCTGGTGGACTACAGTCCATGGGGCTGCAAAGATTTGGACATAACTGAGTGACTTTCACTTTCAATTCACACATTATACATATGTATAATGATATAAAGAGATACCTCTACTTTTAAACATTATAAAAATTAATTTTATAATAATTATAAAAATTAAGTTTATAAACAGCTCTATTTAATTTTAATAAAAAGTACTTAACATTTAAAAGAAACTGCCCAAGATTACTTTCAGGTTCATGTGAATTGGGAAATATTCAATATTAAGTTGATACTTGATATAAATGTTTAAGTCTGTTGATCTTTAAGACACG
Organism: Oryx dammah; assembly: GCF_014754425.2. Classification (NCBI taxonomy): domain Eukaryota; kingdom Metazoa; phylum Chordata; class Mammalia; order Artiodactyla; family Bovidae; genus Oryx; species Oryx dammah. The sequence continues at coordinate 134,625,728 of NW_024070211.1, forward strand.
TTGTTAAGATTATTGTATGTAGGTTTAATAAACAAGAACTTACTAGATCTGATGAAACTTTAAGGTAAATGTAAATGAGATAAGAACTTTGTGATAAACTCTTTAAAATAATTATATTTAAGAAATGTCTACTTAAAATAATCTTTCTGGTTATTTGGTAAAGCTCTAAAATTGTTCTAATTTAAGTGATGAAAGTTTATTAAATAGCAAAAAAGATACTGATATCAATTACTAAATTGAAAAACTAAAGGTATTTAGGACTATTAAAGAAAACGTTTGGAATCACCAAGACGTTCTCTGTAAGAAAACAAATGTTTTCAGAAATTATCACTGGTGTTTATGCTCACCAATTTATAGAATACCAATGTAAAGAGAGTTCATAACTGCTTAATTTTTGTTGTTGTTCAGTCACTCAGTAGTGTCCAACTCTTTGTGACCCCAAGGACTGCAGCATGACAGCCTTCCCTGTCCTTCATCCCCCAAACTTTGCTCAGACTCATGTCCATTGAGTTGGTGATGCCATCCAACCACCTCATCCTCTGTCGTCCCCTTCTCCTTCTGCCTTCAATCTTTCCCATCTTACTTTTTAAGCTTTATTAAAATTAAGGTCTTAAGAGTTGAAGATTCTAATTTAAACATGTAGTTAAAGTTATTAATACAGTAACATTTCAGTATACAATAAAAAGTAAAATTTGTGTTTTCAATAAAGAAGATATGAGGGATGGAATTATACTTTTATTGAGGAAAAAGAAAGAATCAGAGGGGAAATAAAAGAACGGTTAATCTTTTTTAATTTATTTATTTTAATTGGAGGCTAATTACAGTATTATATTGGTTTCGCCATACGCTGACATGAATCCACCATGGGTGTACATGTGTTCCCCATCCTGAACCCTCCTTACACCTCCCTCCCCATCCCATCCCTTGATTTGGGAGAATGACATTGAAACATGTATATTATCATATGTGAAACGAATCAGCAGTCCAGGTTCGATGCATGAGACAGGGTGCTCTGGGCTGGTGCACTGGGAAGAATGGTTAATCTTATGTGGATGGAAAATGAGAGACAGGTAGGATACAGAAAGTGATGAGAGATTGTGGAAAAGAAACCCTGAGGAGAAAAAAGTTTTGTCTATAGTCAAGATTAACTAAATTTAAAGTTAACTAAATAGATATTGTTGACTGAACTAGTGCATGCCTGGAATTTGGTTAAATAAGTATTGTTTCAGTGGCCTATGATCTTGTTTTGTTTTACATTTTTGATATTTCTAATAAACTTTCCAAATGTCAAGCACTAACTAAGCTCTTTAGCTTCCAGCTGACTCTGGGATGCTTCAAAGAAATATCTGTGAGATATATCTGGAATGTTAAACTAAGTTCCTGTGACATTTAATTCACAAACATTGTCAAATGATTAGAGGTAAACTTTAGGTTTTAATATATGGATAAATGTCATGAATATAGATATCCCAAAATTTTATATGGAATCCCTAACATTTGTGCACGTGTGCTAAGTTGCTTCAGTTGTGTCCATCTCTTTGCAACCACATGGACTGTAGCCCATCAGGCTCTTTTGTCAACGGAATTCTGCAGGCAAGAATACTGAATTGGGTTGCCATGCCCTTCTCCAGGGGATCTTCCAACCCAAGGATCAAATCTGTGTCTCTTTCATCTCCTACACTGGCAGACAGGTTCTTTACCACTAGCACCACCTGGGAAGCTATGTCCTGATGTAGTATTATCAGTCATAATTCTAGTGATTATACTAAAATATATATGTTGCAGAAATATCCACGTTTCCTAATTGCATTGTACTCAAATCGTTATCCATGGTATTTTAAGTTTTGTCCTTTAGAGACTATCATAATATTATACTGCTTTTACAAAATGAAGATATCCAAGAAGATTCAGAAAAAAAAGGAACTTTTAGCAAATGTGTTTCTGATAGCTGTTAGGTAATGAACTGAGTAGCAAATGGTAATGTTTAAGGGAAAACCTGATTACTTTATGCAGATCAACAGGAATCAATTACATGAGACTGAATGAATTGATAAATGTGATTTATTACCTTGACTTTGAAAAATTTTAATATACTAGCTTAAATCTGCTTCCCAGTTGACCTTTTTTTTCTTTTATGCAGTGACCTAAAACAAGTTGATAAAATATGCCTTTGTAAACAAATATACAACATTCATTTTTTCCTCTCTGTCTGACACTGCCAAAATTTGGCTTCCACAGCGGGCTCTCCTATGGACTTGATGGTTTACTGAAACTGAATTACAACTAGTTATACTAATCATTGTTTTAAATTGTTCTTTGTTTCCAAAATTGTTTGTGCTTGTGTGTCTGCTCCCTATGATTCTATCAGTGTTACTAGATACATTACGTATATCTTGTTTATTTTTAGATTGCTGTCTCTTACAGTGTAACCAGGCCTCCAACAAATGTAATGATGACTAGGTGATTTGAAAGAGCTGATCAAAAATATAGTTCTGTATACCATCAATAATTGTAATAGTGTGATTCTAGGTATGCAAAGAAGCAACAAGGGGAAAATCTCCTGGATCTTAATAGGTTAGCAGATAGAGGATCCAGATAATCTTTTATTATCTATCAATGGTAATCTGGAAATTAACACCTGGAGTGACATATCAACAATAACTTTTGCCTGATCTGGGATGTGCCTCCCAGTGTTGAGGGACAAAATATGGTCATGAAAAGTCTTCTAAATACTGGTTGAATTTATGACCAGGGGAGGGGCTGTGAAATGGAGTATTTCCTGCCATATCAATAAACAAGGATGTCACAGTTCAGTTCAGTTCAGTTAAGTCGCTCAGTCGTGTCCGACTCTTTGTGACCCCATGAATTGCAGCACGCCAGGCCTCCCTGTCCATCATCAACCCCTGGAGTTCACTCAGACTCACATCCATCAAGTCCGTGATGCCATCCAGCCATCTCATCCTCTGTCGTCCCCTTCTCCTCCTGCCCCCAATCCCTCCCAGCATCAGAGTCTTTTCCAATGAGTCAACTCTTCGCATGAGGTGGCCAAAGTACTGGAGTTTCAGTTTTAGCATCATTCCTTCCAAGAAATCCCAGGGTTGATCTCCTTCAGAATGGACTGGTTGGATCTCCTTGCAGTCCAAGGGAATCTCAAGAGTCTTCTTAAACACCACAGTTCAAAAGCATCAATTCCTCAGCGTTCAGCTTTCTTCACAGTCCAACTCTCATATTCATACATGACCACAGGAAAAACCATAGCCTTGACTAGACGGACCTTGGTCGGCAAAGTAATGTCTCTGCTTTTGAATATACTATCTAGGTTGTTCATAACTTTTCTTCCAAGGAGTAAGCGTCTTTTAATTTCATGGCTGCAATCACCATCTGCAGTGATTTTGGAGCTCAAAAAAATAAAGTCAGACACTGTTTTCACTGTTTCCCATCTATTTCCCAAAAAGTGATGGGACCGGATGCCATGATCTTCGTTTTCTGAATGTTGAGCTTTAAGCCAACTTTTTCACTCTCCTCTTTCACTTTCATCAAGAGGCTTTTTAGTTTCTCTTCACTTTCTGCCATAAGAGTTGTGTCATCTGCATATCTGAGGTTATTGATCTTTCTTCTGGCAATCTTGATTCTAGCTTGTGTTTCTTCCAGCCCAGCATTTCTCATGATGTACTCTGCATATAAGTTAAACAAGCAGGGTGACAATCTACAGCCTTGACGTCCTCCTTTTCCTATTTGGAACCAGTCTGTTGTTCCATGTCCAGGTCTAACTGTTGCTTCCTGACCTGCATACAGATTTCTCAAGAAGCAGGTCAGGTGGTCTGTTATCCCCATCTCTTTCAGAATTTTCCAGTTTATTGTGATCCACACAGTCAAAGGCTTTGACATAGTCAATAAAGCAGAAATAGATGTTTTTCTGGAACTCTCTTGCTTTTTCCATGATCCAGCAGATGTTGGCAATTTGATCTCTGGTTCCTCTGCCTTTTCTAAAACCAGCTTGAACATCAGGAAGTTCACGGTTCATGCATTGCTGAAGCCTGGCTTGGAGAAGTTTGAGCACTACTTTACTAGCATGTGAGATGAGTGCAATTGTGCGGTAGTTTGAGCACTCTTTGGTATTGCCTTTCTTTGGAATTGGAATGAAAACTGACCTTTTCCAGTTCTGTGGCCTCTGCTGAGTTTTCCAAATTTGCTGGCATATTGAGTGCAGCACTTTCACAGCATCATCTTTCAGGATTTGAAATAGCTCAACCGGAATTCCATCACCTCCACTAGCTTTGTTCATAGTGATGCTTTCTAAGGCCCACTTGACTTCACATTCCAGGATGTCTGGCTCTAGATTAGTGATCACATCATCATGATTATCTGGGTCGTGAAGATCTTTTTTGTACAGTTCTTCTGTGTATTCTTGCCACCTCTTCTAAATATCTTCTGCTTCTGTTAGGTCCATACCATTTCTGTCCTTTATCGAGACCATCTTTGCATGAAATGTTCCCTTGGTATCTCTAATTTTCTTGAAGAGATCTCTAGTCTTTCCCATTCGGTTCTTTTCCTCTATTTCTTTGTATTGATCGCTGAAGAAGGCTTTCTTATCTCTTCTTGCTATTCTCTGGAACTCTGCATTCAGATGCTTATATCTTTCCTTTTCTCCTTTGCTTTTCGCCTCACTTCTTTTCACAGCTATTTGTAAGGCCTCCCCAGACAGCCATTTTGCTTTTTTTGCATTCCTTTTCCATGGGGATGGTCTTGATCCCTATCTCCTGTACAATGTCACGAACCTCATTCCATAGTTCATCAAGCACTCTATCTATCAGATCTAGGCCCTTAAATCTATTTCTCACTTCCACTGTATAATCATAAGGGATTTGATTTAGGTCATACATGAATGGTCTAGCAGTTTTCCCTACTTTCTTCAATTTAAGTCTGAATTTGGTAATAAGGAGTTCATGATCTGAGCCACAGTCAGCTCCTGGTCTTGTTTTTGTTGACTGTATAGAGCTTCTCCAACTTTGGCTGCAAAGAATATAATCAATCTGATTTGGGTGTTGACTATCTGGTGATGTCCATGTGTAGAGTCTTCTCCTGTGTTGTTGGAAGAGGGTGTTTGCTATGACCAGTGCACTTTCTTGGCAAAACTCTGTTAGTCTTTGCCCTGCTTCATTCCACATTCCAAGGCCAAATTTACCTGTTACTCCAGGTGTTTCTTGACTTCCTACTTTTGCATTCCAGTCCCCTATAATGAAAAGGACATCTTTTTGGGGTATTAGTTCTAAAAAGTCTTATAGGTCTTCACAGAACTGTTCAACTTCAGCTTCTTCAGTGTCACTGGTTGGGCATAGACTTGGATTACTGTGATATTGAATTGTTTGCCTTGGAGACGAACAGAGATCATTCTGTCGTTTTTGAGATTGCATCCAAGTACTGCATTTCAGACTCTTTTGTTGACCATGATGGCCACTCCATTTCTTCTGAGGGATTCCTGCCTGCAGTAGTAGATATAATGGTCATCTGAGTTAAATTCACCCATTCCAGTCCATTTTAGTTCGCTGATTCCTAGAATATCGACGTTCACTCTTGCCATCTCCTGTTTGACCACTTCCAATTTGCCTTGATTCATGGACCTGACATTCCAGGTTCCTATGCAATATTGCTCTTTACAGCATCAGACCTTGCTTCTATCACCAGTCACATCCACAGTTGGGTATTGTTTTTGCTTTGGCTCCATTCCTTCATTCTTTCTGGAGTTATTTCTCCACTGATCTTCAATAGTGTGTTGGGCACCTACTGACCTGGGGAGTTCCTCTTTCAGTATCCTATCATTTTGCCTTTTCATACTGTTCATGGGGTTCTCAAGGCAAGAATACTGAAGTGGTTTGCCATTCCCTTCTCCAGTGGACCACATTCTGTCAGGACACAATTCCAGTCCTTCAAATGTGAATTTCTGAGCCCAGGACAAACAATGTCTGCTATCTGACAGCCACTGAGCTGCCACCACAAGCTGCCATCACTCCCTACAGTGAACAAGGAACTAAGGAAGTGAATAATCACCTCACAGAATGCTGGCCCCAGATAGCTGAGATATGTGTGAAAGGAATCATTACAGTAAGCCCAGACTCTTGCATCTTCCCATATATTAAAAAGTGCTTAATTCCTTAAGATATCTGGTTTTCTTTAATTAACAATAATCTGATGTTCAGACTACCTGCCCCTTGCTGCAAACTTCTATATAACCTGACTCCTCCCCCTGGCTCTTTGGAATAGGTCTCTCAAAGTCATTTGAGATGCTGTCTCCTAGGGGCTTCAGGCCCTGAAAATTTCCACCAAATAAAACACAACTCTCAACTTCTAAGTTGTGACTTTTTTTTTTTTTTCACATCAACAGTACCCTCTCCTGACTCCTTGGCTCTCCCAAAAGTCCTCCCTTCTTTCCAGGGACCAAGACCAGTCTCAACTCTCTCATCAGGCTTTTTCCTGGCAGCTTCTGCCAACATCCACCTGCCCCATTCTCTTCTCTCCTACTACTTCTCTAGGGCTGAGGAAGAAGCCACAAGAGAAGAAAAGTAGCAACACACAAGGATGAAGCAGTCTCCAGGCCTTTGGTCTCTCCAGCAGCTGTATCTCTCTACAAGGTCCTCATCTGGGAATGGCAGCAGAGGCAAGGGGACTTCTTCCTTTCACCAAAACCTTGAGCCTCTGTGGTGAGTATGTCCAGAAAGGCAGATAATAGAGTCTTGCAGCTGCTGCCAGGGCAAGCCTGAGAGCAAAATAGGTCCTGTTTGCCATGATTGATTCCAGTGAAGGGGCCTCACTTAGACCCTTCAATGTGTGCATCCAGCTAATATCCAGGAATCAACTCAGTTCTCGGCCAAGCCTCTGGACCTCAAGGTTAACAAGCTAAAACACAAAACCAACCTTCACCCTTTTCCTCCAGGGTTTGACTTGATAAGAAGTGGCTGTTCCCCAGGAGAGTAAGGACTGCTTGAAGCAAAAACGTCAATCTTTGCTCTGCCATGGCTGTTTGCGCAGAACACACCTTCCTGGTGCTCCTCATGCATGACTGGCTTCTTTCCACACCTCTCCTTCCCCCTAACTGTAAAGGTCATTGTTCCCTAAGGCAGCTTCTGTGCCCTTTCTGATTCTAAACACAGTCCCTGAGCCATCTCTGTCTCCTTGGCTCCAAGTACTGCCTGTGAAATAGCCACCACCTTCTTTGCTCTGTAGAACTCATGGGCTAGTTGCTGCATGACTCTCATCCATGCCTCAAAGTCAAGTTCTGGACAAACTAGGGATCTCTCCCTGCCCTCTCATACTCCCTGGTCACAAATGACACCACCATCACCCAGCTTGTGAGGGCAAAAATGCTGAGTTTTTCTGGACTTCCTCTCTCATCCATCCATATCTTAGTTGGCTCCAAGTCCTTAGGAGGCTCCAAAGACTACCTCTGGAGTCCTCCAGGTAAACTCTCTCCTCCACCCTACTGCCACTGATCCAGCTGTGCCTTCTCATGACTGGCATCAATTATTTCCAATGCTTTCAAATTACTCTTCGGTCCTACACTCCTGACTCTGCTGCCTAACAGATCTTTCTAAACCATAAATTAGACAGTTTATCACATCATCCCCTCCAATCAAAAAGTCTATGAAGTACCCTCTGTGCAGGCTGAATAAGAACCCCCATGATATCCACATTCTAATCTCCAGGATCTGGGAATATTACCTTTTATGGCAAAAGAGACTCTGAAGATGTGATCAGTTCAGGATATTGAAATGAGGAGATTACCTGGGATTATCCAGGTGGGCTCCATGTATTCACCAGGGTCCATACCAGAGAAATAAAGGAAGACTCACAGTCACAGAAGAAAATCAGCTGATGCTGGAAGCAGAGAATGAAGTGATGTCTTTGAAAGTGGACAGGCTATAAGCCAAGGATTTCAAGCAGCTGCTAGAAGCTGAAAAAGGCAATGTAAATAGATTCACCCCTCAGAGCCCCCCAGAAGGAAGTAGTCTAGAGGACAGCTTGACTTTAGCCCACTAAATCTGACTTAGGACTTTTGTCCTCCAGATTTGTGAGAGAATAAATTAAGCTACTACATTTGTGGTAATTTATTACAGCAGCCATGGTAACTAATACACTGTCAATACAATTTTCAGCAGAATGAAAGTGCTCTAGCCTGATCCAAAGTTCTGCTGTCTGATCTGACCTCTGCCTCTCTTGCCATTCCTTCACTGTACACACAGTGCTCCAATTGTGTAAAATCTTTTGCTTTTGTTTCCTGGAGATACTACACTCTTTCACACATTTGTGCCATTGCTGGTCCTCTTATTCAGAATACATTTCTCTACCTTACACCTAGCTTAGAGACAGCAAGATCTTACTTCCCCTGAGAAAACTTCCCTGCTCTCCCTTATCTGTCACCAAGGCCAATCCCCCAAATCTGTGCGAGGTGACCGTCTGCTATGTTTCCACATTACTCTGGCTTATTTCTACTGTGGCCTTGTAAGAAATTCGCCAGTTCAGAAAAAGACTTCAGGGAGGTTCCGTTTCTTTTAAGTAAGATGAAATGGTTCCATTTCTAAGTAAGTAAGCACACTCCACCCTACCTCTCCACAGCTGTGATGGAATGCATGGAATAGCTATTTGAGGACTCTTTAAACAGTAGCAATTTGATAGGTGAGAAAGTCAGACTCTGAAATACCACTGAGCTGAGTTTCTCATTTTATGTAAGTTTCTCATTTTATGTAAACTGGCATCCTATACCCAACCTGGAAGTAGGCACCAGGACACAAGCAGAGAAATCTCTAGGATAAGAATTTTAGAACAGGCTTGAGGAAAAGGATAGGAACTTGCAAAATTCAGAAGGAGTGGGTGAAAGGCTCCTGTTAATTTACTGTTCTTTTTTCCATTCTCTTATGCTCCAAGGGAAGTTACCACTGACATTAGACAATATTTTGAACTGAGTGAAAATTAAAATACAACACATAGTTATGAAAGTGGCCATCACTACTAGTTCCATGGACATTAAAAGAGTAATAAAGGAATATTATGAACTCCATACTCATACATTTGAAACCTCAGGTGAAATAAAAATGCAATTGTAACTATCTCTTGTCTAAAAAAATTACCTTTACTGACATTCCCTTTATTTATGTACATTTATTTATGTAGATTTGAATTATTCTCTGGCGTCATCTGGTCTTAGTCTGAAGAACTTATTTTATTATAGCATTTCTTATAAGGAAGATTGTGTGTGTGTGTGTGCTCAGTCGCTTGATGGTGTCCGACTCTTTGTGACCCCATGGATTGTAGCCCACCAGGCTCCTCTGTCCATGAGATTTTCCAGGCAAGGATTCTGGATTGGGTCACTATTTCCTCCTCCAGGGGATCTTCCTGACCCAGAGCTTGAACCCAAGTCTCCTGCATCTCCTGGATCATCCATTGGCAGGCTCATTACCACTGAGCCACCTAGAATGGTAGATTGGCTAGCAACAAATTCTTTCCAATTTTGTGTATCTGAGAATGACTTTATTTTGTCTTTTTCACCTCTTCTGGTACTCCTGTGCACAGGCTGTGCACTTAATTGTGGGCAACATTTCTCCAAGGCTCTGTTCATTTTACTTCATTTTTTCCCTCCCTTCTTCAGATTGCGTTATCTCAGTCTGTCTTCAAGTTCATTCATTCTTCTGCTAGCTCAAATCTGTTGAGCCCCTCTGGTAGGTATTTTAGAAATTATTTTTTTTCTTTTAATTTTTAAGTTAATTAATTTAGTTTTGATTGTGCTAGGCCTTCCTTGCTGTGGACAAGCTTTCTGTAGTTGCAGTGAGCGGGGATTACTCTTTGTTGCAGACCACAGGCTTCTCATTGCAGCGGCTTACCTTGTTGTGGAGCATGGGCTCTAGAGTGCACGGGCTCAGTAGTTGTGGTAGAATCTTCCTGGATCAGGGATTGAACTCATGTCCCCTGCATTGGCAAGAGGATTCTTATACACTGTACCATCAGAGAAATCCCTCTTTGTTATTTTTTTGCTTGGGTTTTAATCTGTTGTTCTTTCACCAATTATTATTATTATTATTATTATTATTTTGCTTGCACTGTACCACTTACGGGATCTTAGTTCCCTGACCAGGGATTGAATCCCAGGTTTTCGGCAGAGAAAGTGCAGAGTCCTAACCACCGGATTGCCAGGGAATTTCCCCTCTAGTAAATTTTTCATTTTGGTTATTGTAGTTTTCAACTCCAGAATTCCCATTGGTTAGTATTTATATTCTATACCTCCACTGACATTTTCTATTTGATGATACACTATTATCACACCTTCCTTAAATTCTTTATGCATGATTTCCTTTAGCGCTTTGAACATCTTTACAACAGCTGCTTTGAAGTCTTTGTTGGTTGAGGCCACCATCTACACCCCTTCAAGGTGATCCTATTGCTTGCTTTTTTCCCTCATGTATGGGTCACACTTTCCTATTTTCTTTGCTTTTTTTTTTTTTTTGGCTACTGATCTTGTTGAAAATTGGACTTCTCAAATAATATATTGTAGCAACTCTGGATATCAACACTCCTTCTCTGGACTATTAATGTTGTTGTTTAGTCAATTTTTTTTTCTCTTGTTTAGTAACTTGACTCAACAAACCTGCAAAATCCACTCCAGCACAATGTGCAGTCTCTGATATCCCTCTTCAGGATTTTCTCTCTCTCTCTTTTTTCCTTTTAACCAGGTTACATAGGGGTTATCCTTTAAGCAGCCTCAGCCACTTATTGACCAAAGGTTGTGCTTAAGTTTTCGTGATTTGCTAGATTTTTACCTGTAAAAAATTAATAAACAGAAACTTCAATTAAATAGGGTCTGGAGACCAGAAGAGAGTGGTCTCACACCCTGTGGTGACTGCAGAGCTCCAGAAGAAGGCTCCTCTTCTATCCTGATAATAACTCAACCAATGAAAAGCCATGAGCTCTTTATTTACCATCACCCTCCCAACTTCCTTTCCCCCTCTGTAAAAGTGTCTGCTTCGCTTTCTATGCAGGGACTTGCACGTGGCTCACCATATTTGCAGAGCCCAAACTGCAATTCTCTGCTGATCCCAAATAAAATCATCTTTGTTGGAGAAATGTCTGACTGTCTATTTGGTTTAGGTCAACAACAATTTACCATTAGATGCATGTGGCTTAGAAGCTACCATCACAGTTCAGGGAGTTTACAGTTTTGTCTTACTTTTTCTTCTCTGATCACTCTTGAGAGGGCACAGCCTTGTGAATGTACACAGTCTTCCAGAATTCCAGAGATGTGTGCAGTTTTATTTTAAAGCATGGCTTCCTGGGAGTTGTACCTGGGCAAGAATAGGTCTCTGTTCAGTGTTTGTCACAGGTTCTGCTAGGTCGCTCGTGCTGATGAGCCTTCTGCCCTGTGTTGACAGGTCTGTGCGTGACTTGGAGAATGTCCCCGCATCTGCCCACATCCCTCTATGGTTCCTTCTGTATGGCTGCAGTCAGCACATGCACGCCGCTTTCCCAACTCGCAGGATTTACTGTGATCCCAGGAGGACACTTCTTAGCTGTCTCTTTATTAAATTTTCCTCCTTCTTTCATTTGCTTGTTTCTTGAAGTCACCAATAAAGAGCTGACTTAGCAGACTTGCGTCACTCAAACCAAATAAAGAACACTCCAAAGAAAGGACAGTTTCCTGAGAGATAACCTCTGAGTTCTTCCAGTATCCTGCTGGGTAAGAGTGTTTTTGCATGCCTGACCTGTGGCCATGCTATATCCATTTGACCTCTGGGAGACTAGAGCCTGAGTAGCTAAGGTTTGTCATATGGCCACTCCATGCTTCAAGGACACCAATAAAAACCCTGGACATAATGAATTACCCTAGTTGACAACCTTTATACATGTTGTCGGAGAAGGCAATGGCAACCCACTCCAGTACTCTTGCCTGGCAAATCCCATGGACGGAGGAGCCTGGTGGGCTGCAGTCCATGGGGTCGCTAGGAGTTGGACATGACTGAGCGACTTCACTTTGACTTTTCACTTTCCTGCACTGGAGAAGGAAATGGCAACCCACTCCAGTGTTCTTGCCTGGAGAATTCCAGGGACGGGGAAGCCTGGTGGGCTGCCGTCTGTGGGGTTGCACAGAGTCGGACGCGACTGAAGCGACCTAGCAGCATACATGTTGTCATACATCTTTGCTGGGAGAATGAAGCACTGCGTGTGTGATCCCACTGGAGAGGATACCTGGATTCTTCCCTATGCACCCTTTCCCTTTTCTCCAGGCAAGAGTACTGGAGTGGGTAGCCACTCCCTTCGCCAGGGGACCTTCCTGACCCCGGGACTGAACCCGGGTCTCCTGCATTGCAGGCAGATCCTTTTCTGTCTGAGCCACCAGGGAAGCCCCAGCCAACATTTTCTCTGTAATAAACCATGAAAATGAGTACAATAGCTTTTCTGAGTGCCATGGATTCTTCTAGTGAATTATCAAGCCTGAAGGTGATCTTGGGGATTCCAAACTCATGAAGCTACCAGGACAGAGTTCCTGCAACATGGGGTTAGGGGCAGAGAATATCAGCAGTTTGCCCCCGTTGGGGTAAAACCATAGCACCATGCTGGGAGCTGGGGGTGAGAGAAGTTGGAGCCCTGTCTTCTCAGCTATACTTGCCTGGGATAGAGCTTCCCCAGGGTGCACCCCACACCATTTCCTAGGAAAAGGCAGGGTGTAATGCCCTGGGTTTATGGAACCTCCCTCTGTGGAATGAATGTACATTTCTTGCCCACCACCCCCTAGCACAGGATCCCAGGGCAGGGGTTTCAGCCTGTTCCACTAGATTCACCTGAAACAGGGCTTGGCCTGTAGTTTTAGCACTTTAATGTACAGTAGCACATGCACAGATCTTTGTTTCAAATATGAAATTGCCTAACAGTATATTGTGAACATTTTTTCATGTCATCACATATTAGTCTTTAAAAAAAAAAAAAAAGAAGAAGAGGCTTTTTATTCCAAACTGAATGGACTGTAAATTTTAGGCCAGCATAAACTTGGTGCCATCTAGAGGCACAGAGGATAGGGGCACAGATGATACAGCATCTTTTCACCAAAAAAAAAAAAAAAAAAAGCTTTTCATTATTTTGTTGTTGCTATTTAGTTACTAAGTCATGTCCACATGACTTTGGTGATCCCATGGACTTGTAGCCCACCACGTTCCTCCATCCAGGGGATTTTCCAGGCAAGAATATTGGAGTGGATTCAGGAGATCTTCCCAACCCAGGGATCAAACCTGTGTCTCCTGCATTTGGTGGGCAGATTCTTTACCCCTGAGCCACCAGGGAAGCCTCCTTTTCATTATTTATCCCTCATGAAACCATTTTCTTAAAAAGATTTCTGTCCAACTGCATTTGCTAGGTAATGACACTTAAAAAAAAAACACGTATAACTGACACCAGGGTCATATTGACTTGATAAAATTCCAATTGATATTTACTTTTCTCTACAGCATTTTTTCTGACATCCACAGGAGATAAGAAATAGAGAAACTCCCAAAAGTGAGGGAGACGATTCAAATTATTGATTCAAGTTCCTAAATTATGAGTAAACAAGAATTCCTCCCATGGTCAAAGGTAACTGAAAAGACCATAGCAAGAATGTTTGGAAATAAATAAAATATAAGTAATTCTATATAAAAATCGATCACTCACTGTGGCAAATATACCAGACATATAGAATGTCACCAACAGGGCAGACTGGGGGTAGGGTACACATGAACCCTGCATTGTTGCAATTTTTCTATAATCCTAATTGTTTTTTAGTCACATCCGGCTCTTTGCGACTCCATGGACTGTAGCCCTCCAGGCTCTTCTTTTCCCAGGCAAGAATACTTGAGTGGGTTGCCATTTCCTTCTCCAGGAGATCTTCCCTACCAGGGATTGAACCCAAGTCTCCTGCTTGGCAGACAGATTCTTTATCACTGACCCACCTGAGAAGCTCATAATCCTAGATCTACTCTAAAAGTAAAGCTTTATTACAAAATCACATATAGGAGCCATACACTCCTCTGGCTGAGGAAAGTATGTTAAAGGATAGGCAAGCCCAAAGAACAGATTTCCACACTGTCACTGGGGAGGAACACAGGTGGTTACAGACACGTGCTGAGTCCAGAACCAAACCTTGGACCACTATTATCTGCAGTGAACTTCAGAGAGCACTCATGCACGCATCTCCCTGCAGGAGGCATCCTACACCCACACTGCTTCACTAGGGGAAAGGTTTTGTTTTCTTCCTGAGAAAAGAGGTCATCAGATAAGACCCCTTACTTCCAGCCTACCCATAAATGCACTTGCCTTAGCAGCCACGCTGCAGTCCTTCAATTAAAAAAAAAAAAAAAAAGGCACCCTCTCGCATCAGGCTCTGGGTGTTACTAAGGTTCCTGTAGTGACACCCTGGTCTTCACACTTCGCACTCAGAAAACCCCGCACATCTCCTGTAGCTTTACCCACTCTTCTGGCCCTTTCTCCTCAGTACACATGGTCAGTCCTTCCCTTTACACAACAGTCCCCAACTACAGGTAAGCAGGCAGCAGCCCTGTAGGTGCAGGTGCAGGCAGGCGTGCGGGCTCGCCCAGGGTGAGGAAGCCGCCGCCTGCATGACGGGAGGGGAGGCGCCCTCCCTGCTGGCATGATCAGAAGAATTCTGAGGGGGCGGCCCCAAGTATTATTTTATGACATAATTTTATTACCATTTTGTTTGGATACCCCATAATTTCTAAAATAATTTCTCTTGTATTGAATATATTTCTTTTTTTTCCTGAAGTGATTCCCACCTGCGTCATCAGTTGAATCATCACAAAAACCCATGAGGAGAGCAGGAAAGAGGATGTTCGTATTTGACAGGTGAGAGGACTGCAACTCCTTGTCCCACAGGTTTAGTGACTTGCCCAGAATCACACAAAAAGGTAACAGCAAAGCTAGGACTAGGATTCAGAAGTTCTGGCACCAGCCTTTCCATTTTTCAAGGCTGACTTCATTGTATTTTATTATGGCTGTGCCCTCAATTCACCTGACCCACACTGTATTCCCACAGTGGCTGGGATGTTGCTAGGGCTCATGTAGCCTGCAAACAACAGTGGACCCAAATGAAGGTGCCCGTGACAGGCCCACTCCCCGAGTTCTGCACCACTCACATTGTAGAGAGGTAGAATGTGCTATGGAGACACAAGACAGCTCAAGAAGAAGCGAGAAACGGCTGGTCCTTAAAGCTGATGCTCACAGACACCTGGTTCAGCCCACACATGTCTCAGCAGCCCCACCCTGGACCGGGATTGCCTCACAGTGTCCAGCGAAAGACTTAAGTCAAAGCTGACCTCTGTGCTTTGTAGTCTGCCATGTGATGAAGGTTGGAAAAGAAAAGCGTCAGCATTACATGCCTCCTTCAAATCTCACCTTGTAGCTAAGTCCAAACAACAAGCTTGTGAAGTAGTGTTTTACAGATGAAAAGATGGAATTAGGTCAAGTGCGATCTCTGACGGAGAAGGCAATGGCACCCCACTCCAGTACTCCTGCCTGGAAAATCCCATGGACAGAGGAGCCTGGAAGGCTGCAGTCCATGGGGTCACTGAGGGTCAGACACGACTGAATGACTTCACTTTGACTTTTCACTTTCATGCATTGGAGAAGGAAATGGCAACCCACTCCAGTGTTCTTGCCTGGAGAATCCCAGGGACTGGGGAGCCTGGTGGGCTGCCGTCTGTGGGGTCACACAGAGTCGGACACGACTGAAGTGACTTAGCAGCAGCAGCAGCTATCTCTGAAGCCACCCAATTACATCATGAGTAATGGGGTGGCTCAACCCTCTTCCCTCTTACATCTATTCTGAATTTTCTGCCATCACACGCTCATTATCAGCTATAAGCCTGTTAGCATCAGAGTGTGGGCTACTATGTGGGATTCCCTCCAGAAGACCCCAGCCTGGGCCTTAGGATGGCTGGGCCTTGTGATACCTTACAGAGGTGTCTACTGGAAAATGCCAAACCAGAAAATCCAAGGAACCAGACACATGGGCTCTTGCCAGGTGAACCATGATGGAAGTTTCCTGATCTGGGTGTGTCAAGCTTCCAGAAGGAAACAGCTTCTTTTCTGAAACCTGAGAAACTTCTTGGCCTGTATAGGTGGCAGGCCCAGGATCCCTAGGGGAGAGGAGCTTGCTCTGGGCCCGGGAGAGCAATGAATCTTCTAATATGGTCCTGTTGGCTGTGGTGGCTCTGCCCTTTTCCCACTAAGCCCTCTTCTGTCTTGCTCCTGGGCTCTGAGCAGGACAAGGACATCCTGCCCTGAGAAGGCGTGGGCTCCTGTGCCCCCCAGCCCTTGACTCAGGTCTCGGCACATCC
Organism: Oryx dammah; assembly: GCF_014754425.2. Taxonomy (NCBI): domain Eukaryota; kingdom Metazoa; phylum Chordata; class Mammalia; order Artiodactyla; family Bovidae; genus Oryx; species Oryx dammah. Next base: position 134,642,095 of record NW_024070211.1, read on the forward strand.
ACACCTGGCGTCACCCCCTGGGCTCTCCACTGCCCATACAAACGCTCTGCACCCTGACTTCTCCCAGCCCCTCCTTACACCGGGGCATCTCCTAAGATGTCCCAGCACTGATTCTTCGCCTTCAGGCATGTTGTTCCACCGCCTTCACAGGCTCCCCTGCTCACTCTTCCGTTTTCCCTGGGTATCAGGAATCCATACAGGTGCGTGGGGCCTCACACTAGTGCTTCCTACCCACCTGATTCCTCAGGAGTCTCCGTCTTTCCCAGGCAGGGCTGAGTGCTTCCTCTCCAGGGCTCTCCAGCACCACCACTCCCTGCCAAATCCCTAGCTGTGGAGGTGAAGCTGTTGTTGTCCTTGTTGCTGTCATGGGCTGTCTCTCCTACCAGACTCCAGGCTCCCCCAGGGGGAGCATGTCAGCCCCTCTAGGACTCTAGCCCCCAGCACTGAGCCAGCCAGAGGGCAGCTGCACAGTACACTCCGAATGAAAATTGTCTCTCCTGTTATGTTTGTCTTCCCTGTTATAAAAACAGGGCTTCCCAGGAGGCTCAGTGGTAAAGAACCCACCTACCAACACAGGAGACACATATTCAACCCCTGGGGTCAGGAAGATCCCCCAGAGAAGGAAATGGCAACCCACTCCAGGATTCTTGCCTGGGAAATCCCATGGACAGAGAAGCCTGGCAGGGCTACAGTCCATGGGGTCACAGAAAGAGTCGGAGACAACTCAGCGACTAAACAACAACATTAAAAAATAACATGTGATGGCAGATACGCGTGAGATGCTCTCCATGTACCTTATATACAGCATTTCATCCTAAAATGTGGCTGGTGTTCCTATTTTTTTCTGCAGATTTCCTTACTGAAGCTCAGAATAGCTACTTGTCCAGGCTGCTAAGTGGTGGTGTTTGAGTCTGGAAAGGTCTTTCTGACTCCCCGTCTCTGGTACCTAGTGGTGTCTCACGTGAGCCTTACTGGGTCCCCAGAGATGGGCAGAACAAGTCTGAATGTCCCCATTATTTTGTGGGCCACGTCCACAGGCCCTGAGAGGGAGGGTGTGTTCTCCAGGTCACAGAGGCTCCGGTAATGGCGGTAGTCGAGAGGCTACAGTGGCGGTGTGTTCATGTGTGTCCATGGTGGTGATGTGACTGTCTCTTCACGTGAGCACCCTGAGCCAGTCTCTGACCTGCTGCCCTGCGGCTTCCCTGCAGGCCCCCGCCTGCCCTGCCCCATTCTTTTGACCAGAGGCAGTGAGGCCACCCACCCAAGCCCTGGCCGCAGTTCCTTCCTGGCAGGGGTGTGGGACTGGCCTTCCTCACCCGCCGTAGAGCAAGTCTCCTCAAGACAAAAAACGGCTGCTCCTAGGTTCCGGCTGAAGGACATTCCCGCCCATGGTTCCTAGCTGTGTCTCTTCTGGGGAAGAGCACAGCCTTCCTTTCCCTGAGAAGACATAACTGCCTGAGAAACAACACCACACAGTTTACTAATGCCAACCAGGGCTGGCGCAGGGGTCTTCACAGGCTCTCGTCCAACACTGCTCAGTCTGCCCACCAGGGACAGCCTGGTGATGCCTGTCACCATCTACAGACGAGTCCTAACTCATGTCCTTTGTGATCTGCATTTCTCTTGTCATGCCTCCCCCTCCCCTGCCTCACCCAAGGCCACCAGACAGAAGAAAAGCAGGGAGATGGTTCCATCCCAGCCTCAGTCAGTACTTAGCCTTCTCCGTGTGCAAACACACCTGCATGTCCATAGTGGCTACAAACTGCACAAAGCTGGAGAACCTCACTTCTTCCTGCCCTCTCTGCAGCCCTGCATAGGGGCTTCAGCAGGTTGTTGTTTCAGTTTCAGAGACAGACCTACTCAGAGGCACTGAGAGAACCTCTCACGGTGGGATGCGGGTGTGGCCGTCCCAGGCAGGCCTGCACCTGGGGGTCCTAGGTTGCTCCGAGACTCATGGTGGGCCTGGGGCACACCACGCCTATGCAAGGAGGGGGGTTCTCCATTGGACACAGAAGCACATGTATGACAGAGGCCTGGTCGCCAAGAACATCATCACAAAGGGTCTCACTGGAAAGCCTAGATTGCTGGAGGCTGCCCAGCGTGGCAGAAAAACGGGGGCATCATTGTAGGGTTTTGTTCTACCTTCACTCCTCTGCTTACCACCCTTGAGAGCTCAAGTTGACTCATCTACAAATGAGGCCTCTGTTAGGAGGGACACTTGCCTGCCTGCTGCACCCCTCCTAGAGGCTTTGCCACCCCTACAGTCTGTTCCCCTGCCCACTGACCATGTGATGTACTGTATGTTCTACTGTGTTAGGTAGACATACGTGCAGCTGCACCAGAGGGAGAGAAGAACATGGCCAATTTGGAGGATCTGGAGTTGGGAATCCAATCAGGAGCCATTTAGTGCTGGTTGGGGGCCACAGACAAGCTGGGGGTGGGTCTCAGAACCAGCCTTATTGGAGGAGAATAGAACCAGAGAAACGGTCCTTGAATGTGATGACTGGTTGTATCAGCAGCTCTCTGGCAGACACACATGGGTCACCAGAAATGCCTGCTCCCTTGAGGTATCTTGAGAGGTGACTGCCTGCACAAAGAGGGACACAGCGGACGCTCAGCCAAAAGTTGGCCGCTGCTCTGTCCATCAGGCACGAAATCATGGTGATCACACCCACTGCTAGGAAGATGTGGTGCAGGCCCTGGGGCTGGTGGGAGTCTCTCCGGGAATGTTGGGGGACCCCTCCTTCCTCCCTGGGAAAAGTCCCTCCGTCCTGGTAAGTCACTCTGAGGATGCCCTGGGAGTGGAGGTTTTTTCAGGAAGTCATCTGCCTCCCGGGTTGGGCTGGGACTGGGAGGTCAGGAGATGCATGCATTGTGTGTCCCGATCATGAGGGGGAGTTACAACTGTTCTGTTTCCTCCATGCACAGATGCTGCAAAGTTAGTGACAGCTTTTGAGAGGAAGAGGAAATCATTCTTAAATGTACACATCAATTATAAATGCACCTTGATTTTAGAAGAATCAAGCTGCTTTCTGAGAAGTGTGTCTTAAGTTCCAGGAAAGGTGGTTTGCTGCAGTACATCTCAAGAGAGAGGTTGAGGTGAGCCTCCCTCAGGGTCCTTGGCAAGGAGCTGGCCCGGCCAGTCCTTTGAAATGACCCCATGAGCCGTGTGGCTGCTGTACCCCCACCTTATTGCTTGGACATGGGGCCCTGGTCAGAGATGCCTCTGTGAACAGCAAAGGTGAAGACTCTCCAAACAGGGCACAGAAAGCTTGAACATACCCATCTCCCTGCCCATCCCTGTTCCTCTGTGGCACAGGGTGAATACAGGGTGTCTTCCCCAAGGCCCCTGCGACAAGCCAGAGCTTCCCCAGATCCCGGCACCCTCTTCAGGGGCCCTTCCACAGAGTCCGCACTGGGCCTGTTTCAGAAAGAAGCAAACTCGAGGGCTACAGACAAGGAGGCCGAGGTGCGGGCAGCAGCCCTCTCCTCCCCACCTCGTGGTGGGCTGGCGCCTGGCCTGCGGCACACACAGGCAGGCAGTACTTGCTCACTGGGCAGGCCTGCCTTTCCCTTCTCACCCCTGTGCCTTGGCAAAAACTTTCCGACCTGGCATTGGCTGGGGTGAAGGACCAGAGGTGTCCAGGGCCTGGTCAGCCTCTTGAGGCAAGGCCCCCTGTTCTCCAGGCAGCGTCCCTGGCCAGGCCCCGTGGGCACTGCACCCCCACTTCAGGGCTCAGTGCCTCTCTCCTGGCACCCGATCCCCCAAGCACCCCGACCCCTCCAGGCCCTCTGACTCTGTCCCAATGGCACATAAAGCCACCCATCGCCTCATACCCAGGTTTCAGTTACTGACCTGGTGCTCAGGAGAATTTAGAACCACCTACTGGAGGTGCTTGGACGGCCAGACTCTGTCTCACTCATGGCTTAGGCTCCCCAGCAGAGGGCCTGGGGTGAAAAAGGACTTGGCAAACACTGTGGCTGGAATGAATGAAGTGCACTTCTGGGATCAAATCAGAACAGTGGGCCGGAGCCTGGGGCCCTCCAGGTTGGATCTAAGCCTGCCTTTCCAGCAGCTGCTTCAGAGTGTGGTCCTGAGACAGGGTGGGGGGAAGGGAAGCACATTTCCCTGGAGAAAGCTCCTGTCTCACGCAAACTCCATCAAACTGCAAATTCAGCCCTTCTCCTGCCCAGACACTGAGCCCTCAGTGCTCCTCCCAGCCGACCCTCCATGTCCGTGTCCAGGCTCCTTCCCCACTGCACTGACGAGTCCCTGCTCCCACATGGCCTTTCCCACAACCGTGATCTCTACTTGGCCAGTCAGCTTCAGCCAGAAGTGACCAGCCACACGCGGCCCTATCCAGAGGCTCAGGTCCTGCCCTGTTCCTGAGACTGAGGCCAGGGGAGGCCCTGTGGGGAGGGGGAGGGCTGCATGGCCCCTGGGACGATCAGGAGTGGAGGGAGAGCTGGACAGCAGGCTGCGGGCACAGGGGTGGCTGCCCTCCACCTGTCCTGCCATCCTCCGTGTCTTACTCATCACCCTTAGGGTGGAGGCTGTGTCTTTTCTAAGCAAATGTTTTCCCTGATGAATCCTCTCCTGACATTTTATAAACTCCAGAACTCACAGAGAGAGGAGAGACTGAGGCAGCCTCAGAAGGGCCCCGAATACCAAACATGCTCCCACCTTGGGGTCTAGTCCTCTGAGGGACCTGAGTCTTCTAGACTCAAGGTACACAGGCCACGCATTTTACAAATGTGAGCTTACCAACTCGTGATCTGACAGACTGTTTCCCTCATTTTATAGGGAAATGGAATTTGGATGACTGAGCCACACCCTGCTCACAGTTAGGATGGGGTGCCCCCCATCCCAAGTCTACCGTGCTCGTGGAAACCTCCTGTCTTACAAGGTCTCTCGTATCTCCTTCTGGCTTTTCCCAGTTGAGGAATTCAGACACCAAGTGAGGAGCAGACGCTTTGGGACAGAGGCAGTGTCGCTAGCTGCCCCTGGTCAGCAAGGAGCAGCACACAGACAGCGGCAGTGCTGGGAAGGCCCACTTCCTGGGTGGGAGGGGCGGACTTGCTTCTGGAGGCCGGAGCTGGCTGGGTGGGGCTGAGGGGCTCAGAGTACCTGTTCTGCTGGGCTCAGCAAGTCAAGAAGACAAGCCGGGCTCCATGCCATGGTCCTCAGCAGAAGCACAGAATCACCCCAAGGCTTTTCCCAAATGCCTTCTGGGCACCCTCAGGAGAGTTGGGTCACTGGGGCCAGGAAGGGCCTTGGCAAGCATCTGTGATAAAGCTCTCGGGGGTTAGATATCCACCCAGCTCACTTCCAGTCAGCAAGAAAGACAACAGTGCCCGTGACGTGCAGGAGCGCTCCTGGAGTCACGGTGGAGCCCAGTGTCTTTCTGCGGAATAGGAACAACGTCATGAAGCATCAGCATCAGGCAAGGCGCTCCGGGGTTGTGACAAAGCCCCCCCGTGTTCCCACCTGGGCACAGACGGAACACACACTCCAGCTCACAGAGAGCAAACAGCTGGCTATTCTGGACAATGGCTGCTGCTTCATCAATCCCAGGTTTAGCCTCAGACCAGTCGTACTTCCTCCTGGGTGGGATTTACTGAATTACTCAATCGCAGAATTCTTTCTACTTCCTTACAGCATCCCTGCTGCCTTAAACCTCTCCAAACCCACCTACAAGCCAACTCCAGCAGCAAGTCCTCACCAACATCACCTCACACAGCTGCAGGGAGGTACTTGACGCTCCCAGGAGCCCAGTGCCTGACTCTCGGGGTGGAGGCACTAGATGACCAAGCACCCCAGGCCCTAAACCTTTTACAGCCAGAAATGACACACCCAGACAGTGCACCCTTGATCTAAGGACACATCCACTGACAAAACCAGAATTCCCCGACTCTATCCCAGACGAGGCCTCCATCTCCCTGGCCATCACTGCCCCCAAACCACTGTAGTCTCTGTACCCACGGCACCTCAGGAAGGGGGTGAAGAGAGAAAGGGGATCATTTTTAAGCAGGGAGGAGTGCTTTGAGATGCTCTAGCTAAGAGATTTCAGTCCTGTTTCACCAGGGAGAGACCCTGAATCTATCGAGGTAAACTGCCCACATCAGAGGCAGGACTTGAGGGCTTCTGACATGGTATACACCATGAAACTATCACCAGAGAAGACAACGGATGTCTCATGTCCCCACCAGCTGAGGTCCCTCTGCCATCCCACTCTTCAGCCCCCACCTGTCCCACACTCTGCTTTCTGTCACTAGAGACTCATGAGTATTGTCTGGAATTTTAGATAAATGCAACCATGCAGCATTCTGGCCACTCTCAGAACTCGGGAAATCCATCTGGTTGGGGCATGTCCCAGTAGCTCCCTCCTGTCTCGCTAAGTGGTATTCTGAGGGAGGAATGGACCTCCTGGTTGTGTGTGTCCCAGCAGCTCCCTCCTCTCTCACTAAGTGGTATTCTGAAGCAGGGGTGCACCTCCATTCAGTTGCTTCCCACTTTCTCACAAGGCTCAATATTCACACCCCTTTCCAGGACTTGGGCTGCTCCAAGGACTGGCTTCACCAACTATTCTGGGCATAGGGTCCGAGCTCTTCTGTGAAAATTCAACTTGTAGCTGTGTCAGGAGCTGGAGGCTGGTGTAGCATCAGCCTGAGCAGCACACCCATGTGGCCGTGTATCAGGAGATGGGCTTCCACTCAGCTCCACTGGTTACAAGAAAAAATATTTGTTTTGAGGAGGAGAGAAACAGAGATGGGCAAGGAGAAACACAGGAGGTGAGTAAGAATTGTTGAGAGCTTAATCTATGCTGGGTGATTGCAAACCAGGTTTTGATTGCAGGTGATTGCAGGTTTTTCCATGTTTTTATTATCATTTAACTTTCACAACCTCCCTAAAAGTGGAAGAGTTTCAAAGGAAGGTGCCCAAACCCCATGGGAGAGCTGGTCCATGCTGCCCCCACCCCCAGGCCCACCACCAATGCCAGGGGCCCGGGAGGAGGGGCAGCACCACACAGTACATCTTGCCAGCCCAGGCCCTGCTCCAAGGTCACTTCTTAGGCTCAGGAAATCTTCACCTCATGGCAAAAATCTGCCAGGAGAGACACATGACCCATTTGGTACACATGGTACATGGCGAACACCCACAGCACTGGGGCTGCCTTGGGGGGGAGTGATCCACAGCAGAAAACTGCTGGGATTCAGCCATGGCCACATCCAGTCAACAGGGGAGCACATGCCCTCCTCGGGAACATCAGGGCAGTGTGAAGGTCACAGGGAAACCTGCGGTCTGGCCTCAGCTTCTCTTCAGTCCAGAGAATCCCTGAGAATGGCTCTGTCCTAGTGGAGAGTGCAGGCAGCACCAGGGTGTGTAGAGCAGTGCTTCTGAGCTTAGCCATGCCCTAGCGTCATCTGCAAGCTCGGGAACTGGGGCCTGGGCCCTGGGTCTGGATTCTGATCCACTCAGTCTGTGTGGCTGGTGATTCTGATGTGCAGCTTTGCTGAAAGCTGCAGCCTCGGATGTCAGGCACGCAGGGCCCTGGCTGCATCAGCCTGAGCCATGAAGGAAGTGGTCCGTTCACTTGTCACTTGTGCTTCAAATAATTTTCTTGTCATTTACTTAATCAGATGCCACTGAGCACGGCTCCACCCAGTCCTGAATGTCACCCTCCTACCTGCAGTGCTCAGCTGTCTAGACAGGAAGGAGATCCAGAGCTCAGCTGCAGCCCATGGGTGATAACTGAGGAAGGGGTCCTTCTCTCATTCTCCTCCCCCACCCCATGCTGGATCCTTCATGGACAGCAGTGCATTGAGAACAAGAAGAGGATTTCTCTACTTTTTTCCTATTTCCTATTTGTGCTGATTGGTTTACTAAATGGTCGATTTTTAAATTATGCAATATGTGATACAGGCTTCCTAGGTGGCAGAGTGGTAAAGAATCCTCCTGCCAATGCAAGAGACTCAACAGACACGGGTTCAATCCCTGGGTCAGGGAAGATCCCCTGGGGTAGGAAATGGCAACCCACTCGTTTTCTTGCCTGGAAAACTTCATGGACAGAGGAGCCTGGCAGGCTACAGTCTATGGGGTCACAAAGTGTCAGACACGACTGAGCAGCTTGGCATGCACACGTGCAATATATGATACACAAAAGCAGAAATCTATTTCTATATGCTATGAAATAATAATAAAATGAATACTCATGAATCTACCTCCCAGTATCAAGTGTGGTGAGTTTTGAATTAGTATATCCATTAATTACTAAGTACTTGGAAGCACTGTTGTACACGGGGCATGAAATGGCTTGTTTTTGTGTCATTGTCTGTGGCATGTCATACAGGAGAAAAAGCTGGGAACTTAGAGAAAGAAAGAAAATCATAATGCGTAGTCATGGAATCTTCTAAGGACAGTACAACATAGAAATATACAGTAAGGTGATCCTTAGTAAAATTATATTTAAATGAACATGTGCATGGAGAAGTGAGAGACAATTATAATTCAGTATGCTCCTATGACTGAAGGAAGCTGAGCTGCAAAGACAACACAGAGAAGGGTCCAAAGGGGAGAGAAGGAAGCATCAAGGAAGACTTCCTGGAGGAGGTGGTAAGGTGTGGCAGCTGGTGTGGTGTGGCGGCACCCTTGGCAGGGCACTAGTCCTTGAACGTGGCACGTGGATCAACAGATGAGCAGCAGCAAGGCCTCACAGGCAGTGCCACCCCCACTCCTAAGACGGCTCACATTGGTTACCCAGGAGGGCCTCGGAGCAGCCAATGAACCTCACAGTATTACAACTGGCAAGGAGGAGATTGCCTATTTCAGAGGCGAGGAAACCATGAAAGGACTCCCGAAAGACAGAGCGCTTCTCAGGACACTGGGACACTGCCCAGTTCTTTCTGGTAGGAGAAGCCAACAAAACATTTGGGGCCAGGAAGCCCTGACAGTACCAAAAGTACCTCCCTGATGCTACAGAGAGTGGCTGGAGTCTCAGGCTGGCCCAGAAAGGACTGCTGTGACTGGCTGGTGGCCAAGGTGGGGATAGGCATCCAGACGTGGGGAGACGTGAAGGTTGTGGGAATACAGGTCTCTAGAACCGACAACCCTGGTCAGCCAACTAAGCTTCCCTGGACAAGGGGATCCCTTGAGACACTGACCTGGCCAAGGTTTTGCTTGTGCAGATGAACTCATTCTCAGGTTTGGCTAGCATTTCCCAGGACACTATGCTCCAAACCCCAGCCCTGCCTTCTCAGAGCCTTCATCTCAGAGGGAGAGAGCAGGACTCAGAATATGGAGGTGTTTGAGAAGTATATTTTGAACAGCTGGATGGAGAGGAGCTGTTGAGGTCAGGGATGTTCCCTGAGTTGGCAGAGGGAGCAGAAGGAGGCTCCGGAACAAAAGCACAGGTGGCCTCTGGCCTCCGGCGACATCTGAGGCTTGTGAAGGGCCGTGTGGGAGAGACGGCTCCAGAGCAGAGAAGCACCAGGTCCCTGAGCAGCACCGTGGCCGAGGATGGCAGAGTCCTGGGTGGTAGGAAAGCAGCAGCCCTGGGTGGTACTGAGGGTCTCTTGGCAGGCAGCTGATTCCCAGAGCTGCCCACGTCCCTCTCTGTCATCCCAAGGGACTGGCCTCTTTAGGACTCAGGGGACAGCCTCCTCATGACCTCTTCAAGGGGCAGAGTGTCTGTGGTTTCAGGTGCCAAGTGTATCCTTTACCCAGAAGAGCTGAAATATGTGGGTGACTCCCTAGCAAATGCCCCTAGGAACTGGGGTACACACCCCTCACCACCAAGGTTGGTAGGCTGAGACCTGGTGGGACTTTTCCTTAGCTTTATGGGGGCATTTACTGCTTCCCTGCCCAGCATCTGAACATCAGTCCTGACTGGGGTCGGAGGGGCTCTTAGGACAGTTGAGAAACTGGGACCCACCCACCTTGGAAACAGAAAGGGGCAGACCCCCTCTGTTCCCACCCTCCAGAGGGCAGCCTGGGCTCAGCTCCAGTGGCTCTTGAGAACAGACCTAACTGCCTGCAAGAGGGAGGTGGAGACAGTCTCAGAGAGGAGAGGCAGAGCTGAGTGTCTGGACATAGCCCCGCCAGAGGCGTCCTCAGCAGTTGGCCTGCTGAGCAGGACTGACTGTGCCCCACCTCTCCTGATCCCTGCCCAAGCTGGATCCTGGAAGTTACCCACACCTTGACAGGATAGTTCCTTTTCTTTTTCCACTTAACTGGAGTTCACTTTTGTCTTGCAACCAAGAGCCTTCACTAATAAAGAAACTGTTACTAGGGTGATTATAGATAACAGACCCTTAAAGAAAGACGAAGGGGGAGAAGTGCTAGGATTGGTTAATCCATCAATTTTAGGCCAAAGGCAGTGAAAATATATTGGGCATTAAGATACGAAACTCCAGCACCTCACCGCGTGCATGGCGAACCCCTAATTCAATCAGCTGTGTCTAAGTCTTCTAGGGGCTTTGGAGGGAAAAGTGACCTTGCTATGAAAACTGAAGGAAAGGCATGAAGATCTCAAGCACTGTGGGGTGACTGTGTCATTTCTAACTGCCCCAGCCAGATTAAAGACGGAGGACAACAAACTCAAACCCCTGAGCTCCCAGGACTCTCTGACTGAACATAAAGCATTTCCTCTCTTTTGCAGCCCTAGGCCTGAGATATCCCTGCTTCAAGACCAGTCTGATTCTCTCAGTGTGTGGATTGGTGAGCTGAATGACTGCTTCCTTGTTCCTTGAAAGAAAGTCAGAGCATTGTCCAGAAAAGACTGAGACCCTGGCCTTAGCAATGGCCATCTATTAGGAGAGTCACAAACCTATTCAGCCCCTGATCCTCTCTCTGACTGCTGCAAGAACCTGTGATCACTTTCCCCTGTGAAGTGAGACCTGTTCCCCTCATGTCCACCCCTGCCCCCTTCCCTGCCTCCAGAACAAAAAACAGAGTCTTATCTCAGCATGGCCATGGGAACCAGTTACCAACTCAAACTATGGAGGAAAAGGTTCATGTTTCAGAAAATTATCACTTTGCCAACATGCACTGGCAAAAATCTGGGGAAACAGATGGGAATGGATTGTAAGAGCATCTGGCCAGGGAGGGAAGAAAAGCACTGTGGGTCAGGAATAATGTTAACTTGGGTGAAGGCACTTCTTCTGGAGGTAGCAAGCTAGTTCCATGCCCAAGGTGTGCTCCAGCAGATGACCTGCTGGTTGAATAAAACCTCAGTTTGATATTGGCTCATGAACTGAAATGGACAAGGCAGAAATTCCATGAAGGAGTCCAAATATCTTAAGGGACAGAGTGTTGGGGTGGATTTACCAAGAGCAATCTGCTCACAACCCCCTGTGTCCCCTATAAAGCCAAAAGACACAGAGGCACAGAGACCTACTTTGGCAAGGAGAATGTCAGCATCTTGGAAAGTTGCCATAGATGCTATTCTTTATCCGCTGGTGATGCTGATGAGAAATGCGGTCTTTGGTGGTGGCAGATGGGGCAGTGGCAGATTGGATGTCAGAGGATGAGAAGCAGTGTTACAGTGCCAAAAGCCAAAATGACTGTTCTGATGTCACAGCTCTTTGGGGGTACCAGGACTGAAGTGGATCGGCAACGCCAGGGTGGTCCTGCTGGACTTGTGTAATACTGAAAGGGCTTCCCAGGTGGTGAGGTGGTAAAGAATCCACCTGCCAGTGCAGGAGATGCGGATTTGATCCCTGCATTGGGAAGATCCCCTGGAGCAGGAAAAAGCAACTCACTCCAGTAATTTTGCCTGGAAAATCCCAAAGTCAGAGGAGCCTGGTGGGACACAGTCCATGGGGTTGCAAAGAGTCAAACATGACTGAACGACTGAGCACATTCACAATATTTTGGAAAAAATGCAAAAAAAAAAAAAAAGTTTTTACTGTGCCTAAAACAGTGTCTGGAAGATAGTAGATGTTCAATAAATATTTATTGATTAAACTTCACTGTCCCTTGCCTAACTCCCAGGTTTGAGACAACAGATCCAGAATTCCTTCAGTGAGGAGGAGGCTGGTTACCTGCAATAACATCTTAAGCAAATAGTACTGTGAATCTTCTGAAGGTTCCATACAGAGAAACACCTGGACATTTCAGAAGTTAGTGAACACTGGCTCTGTTCTAATATGAATTCGTGGCCTACGAGACGTGGAAGGCATGCCAGGTCATAAATGGAGCATCCACCTCATGGTAGCCCATTGGAATCCTGAGTCTGTCCTCCAGAGATTTTCCCGGCTCCACAGTGTTCAGCTCGCAAAGACATGCTCAGTCCCTGGTGGAAACTCCACCTCCTTTCCTTCACTCATGATGTGGAGACACTGTGGGAAGAAAGACTAACTGAAGCTTCTGAACACCCCCGCCCGTCCAAAACAGGGGATCAAAAGCAACACTTCTGCGCTGGCAACTGAGAAATCGCAGTGGAGGACAGAAAACCCCTATTGCAGCCCTGTTCAACATCCCAGCTTGGCTTGTTCAGAAGACACCAGCCTTGCAAACGCCGGTGGACCAGTTTACATTTGACTGTTTGGATTCTCCTGTTCTGACCCACAAGCAATCTCCCTAAATGGAACAAATGTATTACAGTCCTTGTCCATGGATTTGGCAAAAAGTGTACCTGTGTGTATATGTGTTTCTTGTCTCAACTGCTGATATAGGGATCAGCACAAATCAGTCACTTTCCCTGTGAGAGGCACAGCATAGCTTCATTGCCCTGCTTCAGGGCTCTGCTGATTCTGTGCCATAATTTAGTGAGCAGAGACTTTGACCTTCCTACTTCTGAAGACCTCATGCTGGTCTATGGTACCACCATACTGATAGGAATTGGAGAACAGCAATTAGCAAGGTACCCTGATGTGAACTAGGGTGTGCGGCAAAGATTCCGTGAGACCGTCATACAGAGTGAAGTCAGAAAGAGAGAGACAAATATCATATATTAATGCGCTTATGTGGAATCAAGAAAAATGGTACAGACAACCTTATTTGCAAATCAGAAAGACACAGACAGAGAGAACAAGCATATGGACACAAGGAGTGAAAGAGGGGTGGGAGGAATTGGGAGATTGGAATTGATACATATATACGTACATATATATGACTCGATGGATGTGAGTCTGGGTGAGCTCCGGGAGTTGGTGATGGACAGGGAGGCCTGGCGGGCTGTGATTCATGGGGTCGCAAAGAGTCGGACACGACTGAGTGACTGAACTGAACTCAACTGATATATATACTATTGATACTATGTATAAAATAGATAACTAATGAGAACATACTGTATAGCTCAAGGAACTTTATTCAGTTCTCTGCTGTGACCTAAATGGGAAGGAAATCCAAAAAAGAGAGGATATATGTATACATACAGCTGATTCATTTTGCTGTACAACAGAAACTAACACAACATTGTATTCTCCAATAAAAAGTAATTTGAAAATGAAAACAGAGAGGCTTCCCAGGTGGCACAGTGATAAAAAAAGAAAAAATCTGCCTGCCAATGCAGGAGACTAAAGAGACGGGGGTTCAGTCCCTGGGTCGGGAAAATCCTCTGGAGAAAGAAATGGCAACCCACTCCAGTATCAATCACTGCCTTGAAAATTCCATGAACAGAGGAACCTGGTAGGCTGTTTTCCATAGGGTTGCAAAGAGTCGGATATGACTGAGCAACATGCATAGTATGAAAACAGAGAGAACTTCTGCTTCAGTGAAACATCCAGGCAGGCAGCAGAGGTATTCAGTTGTCTGGAACATTTTGGAAAGGCTTTTGAAAGTGAAAGGCATGCTGCTGAACTTCAGCACCTGACCCTCTAGAAAGAGGCACAGTGCTGGGCAGGTGTCTGGGTTTTTGAAGCAACCTATTTTTCCTTAGGTGTGCAGCTCCAACTCATCTGCTGGGTGATCCCAAAGGCCATGAGCAGCTTCTCTGCTCTTCTTGCACTGTGAGAAGCTCTGTCGCAAGACTGTGACACCCTGTTGGTTCCCACAGTGCCCAGAGCAGAGTAAATCCCAACAGAAGTCTCAGCTGGGGACTGGGGTTTGATGGATTGTTCTTGCTCCTGGACCTTGGTGGAGACTGTCTCTATTATCAGAGTCTGACTATGGGACTCCAGTGATCTGAGTTCCCTAGGATGGAGCAGCATTCTAGATCAGGCAAGTAACCAAGTCAGTTACTTATCACCAAGTGGTCAGTACAGGCGCAGGCTCAGGAGAGGTCAGGAGGTGGTTCCCTCTACTTCCCACTCCTGTGGCCCAACGGGGCATTCATTATGACCAGTGTCTAAAGGAAAAGCATGTGTGAATGGTCTTTATATGGTGGCTCGCAAGATATACCTGCACAGCCAGAAGTGGACTACCTACCGTGGCATTCAAGGCTCCTCCCAAGGGTGGCTCTGCAGGGCAGCAGAAAGGGACATCCTTTGACAGCCGCATCTACTCATCCCCATGGTATGCACAGAGAGAGGTCTGAGACGTGTTAAGGCTCTGGGGACCCTAGGGTAGGCAGCGGGTGCTGGGGACAGACTAGGAATGTGAGGAGAGTGTGTCCCATGAGAATATTTAGTCAAAGGACCCCCTTCCTAGGAGGCTCCCACTCAGCAAGCAGGCAAGGCCCTGGGAGGCCCAGTGACCTCCTCCCAAGTCACCCTTGCTTGTTTCCTGTGCTCCTGATTCTGCCCAGCAAACTTCCCCTCACCTGGGTGGCCTGTGACCACTGCCATGGGTGGAAAAGGACCAAGGTCCTTGGCTCAGTGCTCTAAAACACATGTATAGTTTGTAATAAGATCCTCATACCTACCTAGAAAGGTATGGAATTGTTGTCCACACTTGTCAAATAGGAAAACAAAGACCAGCATGGTTAAGTGATGGCACCAAGTCTGTACAGCTTGTCAGCAACAGAATCAGAATGCAAAGGAGGATGAGGGGGGTCTGTGTGTTCAGAGCTACAGCCCTGACACCTGCCACATTCCCCTGTTCTTCAAAGAACACCAAAGAACATCACTCACTAATACAAGCTGCTGAAAGGCTCCATCCCTCTCTCCTCCTGATGTTGTATGCATTAATTATTCCTGTGGTGTGAACTGATTCTCAGCCTGCTCTTCCAGACTGGCTGAGGGCAGAGTTCCTGCAAATGCATCTCTAGGTCATTTGGCTTCCCGCCACTTTCTCCAAGGCTCTCAGAGCCAGAGACCTTTACCTGGACCCTTCAGTCTGCACTCTAGGAGAAAATGGTCTCAGAGCCAGGTAGAGCAACTCCTCCCACCACGGCCAGTTCCGTGCTCTGGCAGGCCCCAGTGCGTGGCTGCCTACTGAGGGGCTCTCACTCTGGTAACAATTCTTTGCCTCTTTTTTATGCAGTTGGTTTCAGGCAGAGCCAACCCCATCCTGCCTCCCACCACAGTCCCAGGTTTCTCACCTGTGGAGGTGGAGGTAGGCAATCTGCAGCCAACTACTCACCATAGGGTCCCCAACGGGGCATGGAAGGTAAGGGTGCCCCAGAGAAACCGGCCTGGGCAGAGGGGCACTTCATGCAGAAGTCTAAAACTCCCCACGTTCCTGTTCTCCTACCCGCGCTTAGACATCCCCTTCTCAAAATGATGCCCCAACCCGGCTGGTATGCTCCCTGGGTACCTCAGGTCCCCTTAGCCTGGGTAATAAAAATATCAATGACTTCCTGGGCACGATTGGACCAGGCACAAGCTGTCCTTCCCGGAATCGGTGGTCCTCCTTGGAGGAGCCTAGGCTGACTTGTGCCCTGCGTGCCGAGGGCGTCTACCTCACCAATGCTGACCCTGGCCTGCCGTCCAACCTACCTTTGATGGACACCTCTCCTTTCCCGCATCGGGACGGAGACGCTCTCTCGATCGGCACTTTAGGAAGTTGGGGACGGCAGGGAGCGCCCTGGGTGCCCCTAACCACCCAGCGCCCAGCGGTAAGCTCGGGGGCGCAGCGGCGTGCACCAGCTCTGCTCCCAGCGCATAGCCATACGCCGCCCAGCGCCCGCAGTGGCCAGGGGGATGTCGCGTCTCACCTTAAATAAGCTCCGGAGGAAGTGCACGACGCTGAGCATGGTGGCCCGCTCGCAGCACCGAAAGCCCAGCGGCGGAGCCAGGCGCCCCTACCGCCGCCGCGCGCCCCGCCCCGTCCAGCCCTCGTCCCGCCCGGGTGGCCCAGACGCCCCGCCCTCCCGCGTCCGGCAGCTCTAGCACCCCAGGGCCACTGCCGCGGCCGAGACCCACAGACACACGCCGGATCTGGCGGCCGACAAGGCTCTGCGCCCCAGGGAGCAGCCCCCCACACCCGCCCCCCGTGCCAGCTGAGTTCGTGGGCAGACCCGGAGCCTGGGAGTGTTTAATAAGAAAGAACGCGCTCCGCACTTCTGCACAAACACCACACAGAGGCGTGCGTTCGCATTCTACGATGCGATGTGGAGTCCCTGCCCTTCCGTGGGGAGGGCGGCCTTTTCCGTCGAAGACCTCGAGAAATTTCAGGGCGTTTGCCCAGCATTCTCAGTTGCCAGTTGAAGAAACTGAAGCCCAGAGACGGTCAGCAACACGTAGGCTATCAGGCCCCCAGTGAGAGGCAAGGCAAGTGTGGAGTGGAGTCCCTAGACCCCAAATTCTGAGTCCAGGACCCACTCTGGCTCCCCTCCTTTCTAGATATATGCTCCGGCAGGTAGGAGGCAAATGGAAAATCGTCTCGCGGGTAGAGGAGAGCTGTCTTCTGCTAAGCAGCAAGGGGAAGACCTGGATGTTTTCTTTGTGGGTTTTAAGGAGATGAGGCCCGCCCACGCCCAGGAGACATGCTCCCATTAGCCACGATGGCCACAAGATTTCTATGCACAAACACAAATGTGTTTATTTTAATTTCTTTTCAAATCAAAAGAAAAGACCTGAGAATCACCATCCAGCCTGGATTTACAGTTGTAAAAAATAATTTTTTAAAAGATAGTTTTAAGCTGGAAGAACCCAAAGAAAGACCTGTGCCAAGGGCTCATGAGTGTCATACTGCAGTCCCGCTCCAATCCCACCACCTCTGGGATTGTCTCATGGAGGCTTAGCACTTGCTCAGACTGGCTTTGCATGCCTCTGCCCATGCCTGCCGCGTCACCCAATTTCTGGTCCCCTTGAGTACTGTTCCTGGTCAGCAGGACCTGTCCAGTGTTGCCTGGCAGACTGTGCTTTCCTCCACACCCAGCTCTCTCTGCTTCTCCCAGATCTTCAGAGCAGTCAGAGCAGGGCAGAAGGTCTGGAGGTAAATGGCTAGAATTTGTGGGGTGTGGGAGCAGAGGGGGCAGCCTTGAAATCACCTGAAAGTTTTGGTTGCCTGTTTCCTGGAATCCATGGACCTTGTGAGAAGATGTCCCTGAGGCCCCTGATGGTGGGAGGAAGGAATTGCATAATCTTGGTCTCCCCTTCTAAGCCCTTTTCTTAGGGGAGAGGAAGACCTGCCTTATGGGGTTGCTGTGAAGTTTAAAGGAGAAGTTAAACCTCAGAAAAAAAGTGTTAGTTGCTCAGTCATGTCTGACTCTTTGCAACCTCATGGATTGTAGCCCTCAGGGCTCCTCTGTCCGTGGCATTCTCCAGGCAAGAATATTGGAGTGGGTTGCCATTTCTTCTCCAGGGGATCTTCCCGACCCAGGGATTGAACCCAGGCAGGTCTCATGCATTGCAGGCAGATTTTTTACCATCTGAGCAACCAGTGAAGCCCTCAGAGGTGCTCAGCAAATATTAATTCCCTCTTCTTTGTTGCCTTAAGGTGCTAAAGCCCCCAGAGGTCCAGTGAAAATACACATCTCCCTGGCCCCAGAGTCTACAGTTATCGGACCTTTGTCCTTGGATGGCAGGTTCTCAGACTTAAGCATCAGAACCTCCTGGTGGATGTGTTACAACATAGGCTGCCAGGCCCCCCTTAGAGTCTCTGGATGGCAGATCTAGGGTGGGGCCTGGATATTTATTTTAGTTATTTAGGATATTTATTAAATTCCCAAGTGACACTCCTGTTGCTTGTCCTGGGACATTCAGAGGCCCAGGAAGTGGGGTCTGCACCAGCTTCATAGCTTATCAGAGGGGCAGACCCCAGGCTAGCAAATTACCATCTTGGCAGTTCCATTTACCGAACTTTCACCATGACTCAGTCTCGGAACAGGTCCCTGCCATAGTTTGTGCCATTTAATCCCGCAGCAGTCCAAGGGGAAATAAGTCAGATGTAGTCATTTGCTGTTGTTCAGTTGCTCGGTCTTGTCCAACTCTTTGTGACCTCATGGGCTGCAGCATGCTAGGCTTCCCTGTCCTTCACTGTCTCCTGGAGCTTGCTCAGACTCACGTCCATATCTGAGTTTTTCACTGAGAACAAGTTTTAGGAGTACTTCAATGCATTATGGAGTTAAAGGGTATGCTCGCTCCTTTGTTATTAAAAGACAAAAAGTTTAAGGATCAGTGGTTGCCAGGGGTTTAGAAAAAGGAGGGATGAATAGGTGGAGCACAGAGGATTTTTAGGATGGGGAAAATACTCTGTGTGATGCTCTAGTGGCTGGTATATGTCGTTATACATTAGTCAAAACCCATAGAATGTAAAACACCAAGAGTGAACCCTAATTAATGTGAACTCTGAACTTCAGATGATAATGATGTGTCATTGTAAATACATCAGTCATGATCATTGTGCCACTGTGGTGGTGGATGTTGATCGAGGGGGAGGCTACACGTGTAAGCTCCGGGAGTTGGTGATGGATAGGGAAGCCTGGTGTGCTGCAGTCCTTGGGGTCGCAAAGAGTAGGACATGACTGAGCGACTGAACTGAACCCGTGTAGGGGTGGGGTGTGTGGGAGATCTCTGTACCGTCCTCTCAATTTTGCTGTGAACCTAAAACAGCTCTGAAAATAGTGCTGTTTTGATTTGTTTTTTAAAGGTACGACAATTAGATTTGCAGAGGGATGTGTACAGCAGGTTTCTAATTAGCCAAGCTCACCATGTTTCAATTCTATGATTCCAGTTTCAAGACTATCACACACTGCAGGTTCAGCAATTTGGGTAGTGAACTGAGTGTTCAAAGAGAAAACATTGCACTAGATGCTGAGGCACTGTGGTAAGGCAAGAGGATGGGCTTGGGCAGACAGTTGAGGATCAGCCTGTGCATCCCTTGGTGTACCTGCCTCACTTTATTTATTCCTCTGTCCCCAGGTGCACGTAGAGATGGGCCTGTGCCCCAGCCAGGGTCTGGGTCACAAAGGACACAAACTGCTCCCTCCAGCTAGTCTGGCAGGACAGGGGTGTTAGGAGGAATATGGAGTAGGCCCCAGATTCACAGGCAGGTGGAGGGGTGCTGACCCAGGGAATGGGGGGGTGCCAGGAGAGGCAGCCTCAGCAGGTGTGGTTAAGATTCAACAAGAGAAACTATGTGTTTGGAGAGGCTGATCCTGGAGGCTGAATGCCCTCCCTGAATGTGCTGCAGCCCCACCTGCAATTTTCTCCTAGCCTCCGGCCTGCCCTTTCCTCTGCCTTTAGGTCCCTGGGCCTCCATCAGCTCCCAAAATGTAAAGTCCAGAATTGTCTGAGTCTCCCATAATGTGCCTGCTCTAGGGAATTGAGGATGGGGAGAGAGTGAACCTTCAGGAAGCTTCGGTGAGCCTTGGTAGGAAACTGGCCTGCCTGCACTGTTGCCACCAAATGTGGGACAAATTATGAATATATTGGAAACAGAATTTAAGAGAGCTCCTGAAGGCTGGAGAGTGGATGACAACAAATGACTCCATTCTTTGGCCTGAATCGAAACCAAATGGTCCTTAACATAAGTACACATCTGCAAAGGGCCAGCTCAGATAGCTGAGGGGTGCGCCACAGGCAGACGCGGCAGCATTAGTGTTCTCGCTTGGCCAGCCTGGAAGGCAGTGCTGGGGACAGAGGCTCTCCTGCCCCCGCCACCTTGGCCCTCTCACACCCAACTCTGAGAATCAGATTTTCCTGGGGTCATGGAACCATGTCAAATGCTCTACAGGGGCCTCCAGACTGGATTAAGATCCTAAAGTTGGTGCATGGGAGGGCCAAGGTGGTGGGGACAGTAAAGCCTCTCTTCCCCTTGGAGAAGACCCAGGGGAGCCCGCTCCAGCTTCCATCAAGGGCCACCAGGAGAAGGAAGCAGGTGCACCCTGCTGAGTGCTTAAGGCCAGGGTGGACCTTGATGTCAGAACTCCCCAGTGAGCGCAGATGGAGAACACCTGGCTGAGAGTGCAGAGCCAGGCAGAGGCTGACACACCTGTGAGGAACTCAGCGAAGCCCCTAGGAGGGTCCCTGCACTTCCACGGTTCCAGGAGAACTGTTTTGCATAAAGGAGGGTATGGGAGCCTGGAGGCTGAGCAAAGGATTTGTCCTGTCCTCAGCATTCCCGTTCCTTCCTGCCTTTCCCCAAGCACAGGTGCCACAACTGCAGGACAAGGGGCTCCTCCCTTCCAGGCAGCTCACACACCTGGTCTCACCACCTCTGCTTGAGGTGAACAAGCACCATGCCGGAGACACAATGCATCCTGTCTGTTACCTGGGGCACCACAGCATCCTAATCCATCCACTCCACTTCCATAAGAGAGCTTCTTGCCTCAACTTGCTGTCCTCCTGTCTCTCTAAGACCCTTGTGACTCCCCTCATCCCTTTCTTCACATCTATCCCCCATGAAAGGCAGAGGCGTGCCCAGGCACACTCACTTCCTGGGTGTCTTTACACTGAGGAGGTACCTGGGAGACAGTGGAAAGCAAGCTTCAGGGGAAGGTGGGCGCACTCCTTGGCAACGCACGGATGTTCACAGAGTAGATGGAAGAGCATGCCAATGAGGAGACCCATCTGCACTTCTATATTACCAGGTGAGGAAATCCAGCTTCTCGGAGATAAAGCACCTGGGTGATGGTACAAGGGGAGGCAGGTGGGGTGTGGTCCTGAGTAGCACTGAGAATAGCTGGAATCTGATGGTCAGGGACAGATGCTCCCAGAGTGGAGCCTGGGGTACAGCCAGGGTCCGTGTGGCCAAGCAAAGCAGGAGTGAACCATGGAGCTGAGGTTTCTGGGAAACTTCCCAGAAGGAACTTCTTTGAAAGGGGCTAGAGATTCAGGCAGGAGGTGCTTGTGGGCAGGGGAGCTGGGCTAGGGTGTCCACAGAGCTCCCTCCTGGACATTGGCCTGGCATGGCCCTGAGGGCAGCAGAGCTGGGAAGAACATTCCATAAGGATTCCCATGAGGGTTTGGTCTCAGAGAAAGTGGCCCTTTTGAGCCTGTTTCCAGGGCTGAGAGCTGTTCAGGGACAACTGCTTGGAAGGGGCACAGAGGCACAGAGAGTAAGAGCCAGGCAGGAGAGCCCCACTGAGATTCAGGTGTCCCTGTCTCTTCCCGGGTTCACACACCTAGTGAAAATAGAGGCAAGATTCAAGCCCAGAGCCGAGAACTCAGGGCTCCCCATCATGGACCACTTTCCTGAAGCAATGGCTGAGAGTGGACCCCACCCCAGATCAGCACCCGCTAACTTCCTTCTTCCCTGTCTGAGAAGGCGGCTGACATCATTCCGCCTGAGCGGTGGGGACCTCTCCTGCTCAGCACCATCCCACAGAGTCCTATGCTGCTTTCCCATGCTCTCCTGCCGCCAGCTCCCACCACCTCTGCGTGTGTGCAAAATGGGCTGTTCCGTGTAAGAACAGTGGAGAACCCAGGCTGGGGTAAAAGTGGAAGCCCTGGGATCCAAGAGGCTGGCTCTGCAGCCAGTGTGTGCTTGAGCAGCTCACCCAAGCCCGTGTGCCTCAGTGTTCTCACCCCTGAAATGGGGGCGATGATAGCCCCACCTTGCGAGGCTGTTGTCCTCACTACCTTGACTTCCAGTCATGATGGCTCAGCCCCCTTTAGCCCTGAAGTCAGTGGATTTTTTATTGACCCGCGTGGAAGAATAACCTGCCCCTTCCAAGGTGGCTGTGAGGGGGTGAATGTGGATGGATGGGTGCAGTAGGGATTCTACCCCAGTTCCCATGTGGCACATTTGTGTGGCTGCTGAAAGCCCCAGCCAGGCTGCAGACATCTCAGAGGGGGAACTAGGTCTCCCTGTTCTCATGTCTACAGTTCATAGTCACTTCAGATCAACCCAGTAAAATAAGCACATTCCAGAAATATTTATTGAGTACCTGGTGTGTGCATGCATGATTCAGGCATTGGAAATAGTCTGCTGTGCCACCATGAGAGGATCCTTGCAAGCAAATCAACACACACAGAATTACAGATTGGATTAAGGACTGTTGAGGTAAAAGGTGCAGGGGTGGGGGAGGAAAGGAAGCTCAGGAAGACCTCTCTGAATGCTGGAGCAGAAGCCAGTCACAGAAAGTCCAGGAAAAGAGGGTCCTTAAAGAGGAGATGGGTGCAAAGGAGCCCGAGCATCTGTGCCTCAGGGAGCAGGTAGGAGAGGGGTGGGAGGTGAGGGGAGAGCCTCGGTGAGAGGACAGCGCCTGAGGACTCCTCCAGGAAGCTGGTGCTGTGGACTGCTCTGCCCATCCAGTGGTCAGGTGGTGACTGGTGCTCTGGGCACTGGATCCAAGCAGGGGCTGGCCGAGCATTGAGTGCAGCTGCTCCAGCCTCTGTGCTCCCAACCGTCCTGGGATTCAGGGGCCTGTGCAGCTACTGGATGTGAAAGCCTCCTGGAAGAACAGGCTTCAGGTGCTTCTCTATCGTGGCGCCTTCCTCCTCCTGAACACCAGCCTTCCCTTTGCCACGGAGGACCTGCTCTGCCTAAATAAGGCTTCTGAGGCCCTTCAAGCACTGAGCACCCCTCAGGTGGCAGATTGGGACCACACGAAAGACAAGACTGCCAATTCTAGGAGCAACGAATCCTCCCCACACTCCCTTACCGAGATCAGCATTTTCTGGGGAGCCTTGGGAGTGGGGACCTGTGCTAGGGGCCTGGGGCTCATCGAGCCCATGCTTCAATCCCTCTGCACCCAGGATGCCCCGTCCTCCTGGGGGAAGTGCAGTTATCTCTGGGCAGGGACACCCAGGCTCTGGTGGACCATAGCAGAAGGGCCTGTTCCTGCTGAGAGGTGAGCCTTCACGTGGAGAAGGGGCTTGCTGTGTTGCAGGGCAGCTGGGAGTACATAAGGCTGGGACACTTTGGAAGCAGTGACAACACAACCAGATATGAGTTACTCCAACAGGAGTAAGCACTGTGAGAGGGCAAGTGGATGGGGCACACACCCGCAGCCAGGTTGGCAAGGACAAGACCTCAAGCGCCCTGAGATTGGGAGGGTGTCTGTGTCATTCTATTGTTCCCTGGGTTCGGGCGTGGACACAGGTGAGCACTTGCAGGACCGCACAACTCAGGTCTCCCATCAGCTGCCCTACACACACCATCCCTGCTCTGTGACCCCCTATCTCCCCCAGGTGTGAGCTTCAAGAGGGCAGGTACCCTGCTGTCTGACCCTTTGAGTCCCTTGGGACTGGACCCCAAACTTCACACATTCAAACCTGAATCCTTGTTCCCCGTACCGCCCAAATGGGACCTTCCTAGGGCTCCTCCTGTGTCACTGAGTAACACTTACTCCTCTACTTAATCAGGCAAAAAAATCAGTTTCCTCCCTTTCCCAAAGCCCTGCAAGTCACTTTACCAGCACTTCCTGTGGGTTGCACCTCTCAAATTCACCTCAGTCCTACCCTTCCCAGCTACCCCTACTACTTCCACCCTGCTCCAACCATTTTCCCTGCCGAGGCTCCCAAAGTGGCCTCGGAAGCTGATTCCTTCAGTGCCCCCATTCAGTGGCTTCTCTTTGCCCTACAAACAGTCCACGCCCGCCCCGGGGTCTCCGGGTGCTCATGTGTGTCCCTTCCTGGGGAAGAAGCCGCTCTTCAGAGAGAAGGGACAGGGCTTGGTGCTTGGCTCAGAGGCCTTCCTTCAGGAGAGCCCTTCAGGGAGGGGACCAGCTGTGTCATGTCTCATGCAGAATGTCACTGGTGTCCCAGGAAGAGCCAGCCCGGGCCCTACGGCAGGACTGCGCCATGCTTTTGACAGAGCTGGGAGGTAAATCTCTGGGGAAATGACTCAGGTGCAGACCAGGGCTCTGGGCACCTCTGGCAGGATGCTGCCTGCCTCCACCTCCCCGCCACCAGGAGCCAGGACAGGGCTGAATGCAGTGCAGGTGAGGCTGGGGCATTCTGATCCCGGACAGCTAGAGAACTTGGCAAGAGTATGACCAACTTGGTGCCCTCCCCCATCTCTCCCCCAAGCCTTCAACACCCTCAGCAAGCCTCTGTGCAGCTCCCTGAAGTCACGACTTGTGAACAGCAAAGAAATATGTCCGTGCAGTCTTTGGCTGACACTGTGGATGGTTTATTACAAAGTGAAAGAGAAGAAAAAGAAACATAAAGGGACAAAGTGGGAAGGAGGAGCCCACAGTCTTTATTTGGGAACAACAGCAGCCTTCTCTTTCTGTCTTTGCTGGTGGAGCCCTGAAGCCGGGAGCAGGGTGGATGTGTCTCAGGGACACCCCTCTCAACACCCTCAAATCCTCAGGGAAATTACTAAGGGTCACAAGACAACTTGACCCTGGGTGGAGAGGGGCTCACAGGGCTGGTCAAGGCTGAGGAAAGCCTTCGAGTGGTTGAGCTGGGATGAAAGGCAGATAGGGGTGTGTTGGAACCTGACATGCTGGAGCCTCAGAAGCAGGATGGATGCCCTGGCCCACCCCTCCTTCCGTCCCCCCTGCCCCTTCTCTCCTTTGTGTCCAGCACTTCGTTCATCCCTCGTGTGCTGGGATGGACTGTCCTGTCATTGGCTGGGACCACCTCCCCTCATCCAACCCCTGAATTTCTGGAGCAGGGCTGGTGTGTGCCACTGCTGTGGGATGCCTGTGCCACCTCTGGGCATTACTTTTCTCAGTTCACGGTCACAGCTGATTTTAGCAGGGAGACGACTACCACTGACAGTGGACAGAGCGAGGGTGGGCGTGTGAGAAGGATCATCAGAAGGTATGCCTGGTAGCCAAGGAACACATGTGACACAGAGCCGTGACTTCAGGATCCTGATTGGTGATGCTCTGTGGTGGGGTTCACAGGTATCGGGCCCCCCAAGTGCACCGGCTACCCTGGGTGCTGCATCAGAGGCAGCCTGGAGACCTGCTGGGGGCGTGGTTCTGGGTTCAGCCAAGACTGGCTGTGAGGCTGGAGGCAGGTTGTTGTTATTGGTGATGTTGAGGCGCTAAGTTGTGTCTGACTCTTTTGTGACCCCATAGACTGTAACCCACCAGGCTTCTCTGTCCTTTTCCCAGGTAAGAATACTGAAGTGGGTTCAGTTCAGTCCAGTCGCTCAGTTATGTCCGACTCTTTGCAACCCCATGGACTGCAGCACTCCAGGCCTCCCTGTCCATTACCAACACTCAGAGCTTTCTCAAACTCACGTCCACTAAGTTGATGATACCATCCAAATAGCTCATCCTCTGTCGTCCCTTTCTCTTCCTATTGTCAATCTTTCCCAGCACCAGGGTCTTTTCCAGTGAGTCAGCTCTTCACATCGAGTGGACAAAGTATTGGAGCTTCAGCTTCAGCATCAGCCCTTCCAATGAATATTCAGTACTTATTTCCTTTAGGATGGACTGGTTGGATCTCCTTGCAGTCCAAGGGACTCTCAAGAGTCTTCTCCAACACCACAGCTCAAAAGCATCAGTTCTTAGGCTCTCAGCTTTCTTTATGGTACAGCTCTCACATCCATACATGACTACTGGAAAAACCATAAATTTGACTATATGGACTTTGTTGGCAAAGTAATGTCTCTGCTTTTTAATATGCTATCTAGGCTTGTCATAGCTTTTCTTCCAAGAAGCAAGCATTTCACAGCTGCAGTCACCATCCACAGTGATTTTGGAGCCCAAGAAAATAAAGTCTGGCACTGTTTCCCCATCTATTTGCCATGAAGTGACAGGATTGGATGCCATGACCTTAGTTTTTTGAATGTTGAATTTTAATCCAGCTTTTTCTCCTCTTTCACTTTCAGGAGGCTCTTTAGTTCCTTTTCACTTTCTGCCATAAGGGTGGTGTCATCTGCACATCTGAGGTTATTGATATTTCTCCCAACAATCTTGATTCCAGCTTGTGCTTCATCCAGCCCAGCATTTCTCATGATATATTCTGCATAAAAGTTAAATAAGCAGAGTGACAATATACAGCCTTGATGTACTCCTTTCCCAATTTGGAACAAGCCCTTTGTTCCATGTCTGGTTCTAACTGTTGCTTCTTGACCTGCATACAGATTTCTCAGGAGGCAGGTAAGGTGGTCTGGTATTCCCATCTCTTGAAGAATTTCCAGTTTGTTGTGATCCACACAGTCAAAGGCTTTAGCATAGTCAATGAAGCAGAAGTAGATGTTTTTCTGGAACTCTCTTGCTTTTTCTATGATCCAACAGATGGCAATTTGCTCTCTGGTTCCTCTGCCTTTTCTAAATCCAGCTTGAACATCTGGAAGTTCTTGGTTCACGTACTGTTGAAGCCTAGCTTGGAGAATTCTGAGCATTACTTTGCTCATGGGTGAAATGAGTGCATTTGTGCAGTAGTTTGAACATTCTTTGGCATTGCCTTTTTTGGGGATTGATATGAAAACTGACCTTTCCTAGTCCTGTGGCCACTGCTGAGTTTTCCAAATTTGCTGAAATGGGTTGCCATTTCCTTTTCCAGGGGATCTTCCCAACCACAGGATCAAACTCACGTCTCCTGCATTCGCCGGCAGATTCTTTTCCACTGCACCACTGGGGAAGCCGTTGAGGCCGGTTACTTGACTGTTCTGTGCCTCTGTTTCCTCATCTGTAAAATGGGACCATCATTACACCTGCCTCCAAGGGCTGCTGTGGATGTATGTGGAGGTGTCAGCATAAGCCTCGAGCCTTGGGTGAGGGAAATGCATTCCACTCAGCTGGGAGTCCCCTCCCATTGATAAAAGAAGGGATGACAGACAGAGTCAGCTTTGATACCCACCTGTTAGGAGTGGTTACTTCTGGGGCCAGGCTCTTCCGTTTAAATGCACCTGTATGTTTCGATTCATCTTATTTTTGCTTTGGTGATAAATGATACCAGTGAGAAGTGGGATCTTTAGTGTGCAAGGCAGGCCCTCCCCTGAGCAGCTCAGTTCATTGGGCCTGGCCTCCCCACTCCTTCTTCCTCACCATGAACCTCTAGCTGGTTCCTGTCAACCCCCAGAACTGGGAAAGGTAATAATAAAAGATTGCATTATACCCCTACCTTTTGGGGTGCTTCTGCTGCTGCTAAGTCGCTTCAGTCATGTCCGACTCTGTGTGACCCCATAGACGGCAGCCCACCAGGCTCCCCCATCCCTGGGATTCTCCAGGCAAGAACACTGGAGTGGGTTGCCATTTCCCTCTCCAATGCGTGAAAGTGAAAAGTGAAAGGGAAGTCGCTCAGTCGTGTCCGACTCTTAGTGACCCCATGGACTTCAGCCTACCAGGCTCCTCCGTCCATGGGATTTTCCAGGCAAGAGTGCTGGAGTGGGTTGCCATTGCCTTCTCCTTTGGGGTGCTTACTGCCTCCTATTGTTGAGGCCTGAGTCACTATGCAAAGGCGAGTGCACCAGTCATTCCAGCATGTCCAGCTCCTGTCTTACTGTGTCTGCATGTATTACAGAATTACATTACTACCAGTATGTGTCATGATCCTCAAAGAGGTGGTGCCACGTGCATCTGTGGCCATGTACCCTGGCATGTAGTACAGGCTGTGGCTTGAGAAGAGGGAGTAAGTTTTTGGAGCAGCTCCTGGGTGACATTGTTGGGAGGGGGCTGAGCTAGAGGCCTGGAAGGACTGGAGAGGGGACCAAGCACAGGGCTGAAAGCAAGTACAGAGCAATGTCAACAAAGGAAATGACCCTGATCTCGGGCCAGCAGGGCCCCTGGAGGGACCAGGAGACACATCAGATTCCAAGCTTCACAGGAGAGGACCCATAGCAGCTGGACTGAGGACCGCAGGCCGGGCTCCTGTGGCCTGGGAGCTTACTTGGGACTGAGTTGGGCCAGCAGGCAGACTGGACTGAGCAGAGGAGGGCATGGAGGAGTTGGGCCAGAAGGCGCCGGTCTCCAGGGAGATGCCACTGCTGCCTGGTCTCAAAGAGAGAGTCCAGAATGGGCTTTTGTGTGCAGCAGATGCAGGGGGGAGGGTGTGGAGGGTTGTTCCCAGGCTTGATGAGGAGAGAGGGCTGGGGGGAGGAGATGACTGCATGAGAGAAAGGGGCCATGAGACATGATGAAGTTGCCCACCTCATACCCACTAGGAAACAAGTGGCTTTTATTTCAGGCTCAGAAGACCAGGGGCTGCGTGCTCTGAATACGGTCCTGGCTAGGGTTCTGGGGTCTGAGAGAAGCACCCAATTCAGGGTGGAGAAGGCTCAGCCTGTGCTGATTTGGGGGTGCAGCAGGGCTGTGGCCACATTTGCAGGCTGATTGGCCTTGTCCCCATGACAGGGCTTTCTGCCTCCTCCGGGGAACCAAGAGGGTTGCCAGGTTCAATTGGAAGAAGAATAAGTCAGGATGAGAAGCCCAGGTCCTCTGAGCTGCAGCCTTGCCTCCCACAGTGGGTCTGCCCAGGCTATAAACTCTGTCTTCTGTCCTGGGAGCAGTCCTGGACCTGAGGGGAGCATCAGTTGCATAGGAGTGACTCCTGGCACAATAGGTGGACAGAGTGAGACTGGGTCCTCCTTTGAGGAAGACCATGCTGGGGAGCAAAGGGCCTGCGTTCTACTGCTCTATGTGGCAGAACCCAGTCCTTATGGGCCACTCCAGGAAGCTAATCTTGAGCTGAGCAGCCCACCTGCCCTGGAGGCCAGCCTGGGGTCCATGGGCAGGGGATGGGTGGGGCAGGTACCCGAGGCAGGGTTAGTCCACAGCAGTACTCTCTCCTCACACCCTTGCCACATGATGGGCCCCTCAACA
This sequence comes from Oryx dammah, assembly GCF_014754425.2. Taxonomy (NCBI): domain Eukaryota; kingdom Metazoa; phylum Chordata; class Mammalia; order Artiodactyla; family Bovidae; genus Oryx; species Oryx dammah. Next base: position 134,671,035 of record NW_024070211.1, read on the forward strand.
GCCTGCCCCTCCCCATCCCCATGGCCCGGGGCCAGCAGTAGGTCAGACTTGGGTCCCTACACCTGGGATCCGGGCCAAGGCTGCTCTTAGCAACAGGGCACACAGGAAACATCTGCTCATAATTCAGGCTGTGCCTGGCTGCCGGCCACCATGGTTATGCACTTGTGTGAGATAGCGTTACAGAGAGGCAGTGTGTGTGTGTGTGTGTGCGCGTGTGTGTGCGCACGTGTGTGTGTGTGACTCATTCCTGCCTATACGTAAGATGGGAGCTCAAGCAGAACAAGAAGACTGAATGAGGGCTCACCCACCCTGTTCACCACAGAGGTGTGCACTTGAAAATCCTGGTGACTCATCCTCCTGTACAAAGCAGGAAACTGAGAGGGACTCTAGAAGGTTCTGCCCAGTGTGCATTTGGGCCTTTGTGAATCAGTTCTCTCACTCAGAAAACACAATTTTCAAAAGTGCCAGCAACTTAGCAACAGTTGATGCTGTGTCCACAAGAACCTTTAGATTCGGGTGAAGAAATAACATGGAGGGTCCTGTTATGGGCTGTTCAGGATGTCCTGTCTATGTGGGTGTGTGATGGCCCCTGGCTCATGGCCCTGAGGACCTGTCCATGTCCACACAGACAGGATTAGGGCCAGCCCTATTGGCCTTCTACCAGCCACTCTCCCCAGCGCCCAGACCCATACCAAGCTGCACTTGACTGGCATCAGTAGCCCATTTCACAGATGAGGAAACAGAGGCTCAGAAGTAAAAATCATACCCTCTGTTGTAGGAGTGATAGGCTTAATATTTCATCCCAGGTAAGACTGACTTTCTACTGCATGAAGAGAGAATGAGGGTTGTATTGTGAGCCTACTGGGCTCAGCTCATGAGGAGGGGGCTTCCCTAGGGATGCAGACAAGTCAAAGGGCATGGCAGGGCCTCAGCATGCATGGGCCCGGGGCAGGTCCTCTCCCCTCACCACTGGAAAGTCTGCCAGACGGAACAGAAGGGACGTCAGGGCTGGGGTCAGTGTGTGCTTCAACCCCAAGTCTCCTGTGGCCTCAGGAAGATTCCAGCCTCTATGGGATCAGGTTTCTCACCAGGGACCTGTAGGTGGAGGGGGGTCCTGAATGAGTGTATGAGGGAACAAACATGAAATAGGGCCCCTGGGTGCTTGACCTAGTCACTGCCCTGACACTGTGCCCTTGCAGTCATCCCGGGAGACTGGCTGATCAGCAGAGTCCACACAGCTTTGCCTGGTGAGGCAGGCACACACCACACAGCATGGAGGCCATGGGCTGACCCACAGGCAGCCATTGCCTGGCCATGAGGTGACAGCAGGACTCCGTCCTCAGGACTACGGTAAGTCCTGCACAGGAAGAGCCCAGGGCAGGTCCAATGAGGATGTTTCCTTGGTCCCTCAACAGCCAGACCCCAAACTTCTTTGGGGGCAGGATGGCCCAGGAACCTACCCATCAGAAGCCCCAGTGGCTTTCATCAGTGGGCAGCCTGCTACTCTGGTTACATTCTTCCCCCACACTCCTCCCACCCTTCCCTCACCACAGCAACTGCTCCCAGGTGTGGACACTGTCCCTGGAACCAGATGTGAACAAATACTTACTGTAGTTGTTGAGTTTCTTGGGTTTCTTATCAGGTGGCCACGGTACCTTACTCCTTCCTTGGGTTGGATGATTTGCCAGAAGGCTGGCAGAACTCAAGAAATGCAAGCTGAATCCCACACTTCTGGGATTTTTGTGGAGGTGTGACTGAACATTAATTCCCTTTCCAGTCCCTCTCTCCTCGGGAGAATAGAGGATGGGGCCAAAACTTCCAAGCTTTTAATCATGGCTTGGTTTTTCTGGTATAAGCAGCACAGTCTTGGAGCCCACTCAGATTCACTTCATTAGAAGAAAAATCTCTCCTATCACCCAGGAAATCCCAAGGGATTTAGGAGCTCCGTGTTGGGAACAAGGAGCAGGGTCCATCCATATATTACTCAGGAGCGTGTCCTCCACAGCTCCCCATCCTCACCTCAGGAGCGAGCATCCCTTGTGAACCAGGCTGGCTGCTCTTGCCCACCTTTGTCTGCCCTCCCCCACAGCCTCTGAGGCTGGTACCTTGGTCCCTTTGGCCACACCAGTCAAGGTGGGGGAGAGGCTGAGGTGGACGTGGCCTGGTCAGCTGCATCTGCCCCACACAGATGACCTTGACCCCATGCCACTGCAGCCTTCCCCGTGGGCCTCCAGCCTGCATGTGGGCTCCCACTCCCCAGCCAGGTGTGTCCTTCAGAAGCACAGGGCTTGCTTTTCCTCCTGAACTGAGCTCTCATCTCAGGAGCCGCAGCTGGGGCAGACTCAGCCACCCTGGAACATCCTCCCCGGTGCCAAGACTGGCCTTGCAGGTGGAGAGGGGCAACCACGTGGGGCAGAGGCTGGCTTCTTCTGTCTAGGATTTCCAGGAGTTCAGATGCATAGAGCCTTTGGATTGTGGCTAAAGGTGAGAGTGCCTGGGGAGAGAGGAGATCAGTGAGAAAAGGCGGGGAGGAGTTTTACCTCTCTGAGGAGCAAGGCTCAAGTTCTGGCTTTGGCCAAGGGAGATGGGGTGACCCAGATGGGCTTGGGGAGACCCAAATTTAGGAGGCCCAGGTTAGGGTAAAGAGACACAGACATAGGGGTATAACCATGCCCGCTGGCCACTGGTCCCGTGCAGCAAGGCCTTCAGGGTGAATGGACCACAGGAGCCATCTGTTTTGACAGTCACCAGAGACAATGTGTGATTTTGGATGTGGAAGCAAAGCAATGCCATGCCCTTTTCACAGTCACAGAAGCGTGCAAGTTCTCACAAATGCTGGCATCCCCTCTGGCTCACCAGGGTGTGGGCAGCAGCTCCTGCAGGACCCTCACTAACTTTGGGCCAGAGGGTTCTCCCCCAGAGAAGGGCACCTGTTTTGCCTGCAGGATTCCAATCATACACATTGGAGCTTTGGGTTCCAGCTGGTCCCAGAAATTCCACTGGGTTCCTGCTCCCCTTGCTTTCTCCCTGCACACCCATTTCCTCCCTACCCACTGACTGTAGGCTTCCACTCTAGGAGCACAGACACGAGCCTTACAAATGCTGATCACCCAGCTTCAACCAGGCAGGATCACACACCTAAAATGAGCCCTGATCCCCTCAAGTGGTTCTGGTCACTGTCTGCCCCTCTCTCCATCTGCCACAAAGCCCCAGCAGACTCCAGTGCACCTGGAATTCCTAAGCCCTGAAATGAGAGGCTGCCTGATAAGCGCAGCTCAGACCCATAATTACTGTGCAACCTGGAGCAAGTGGCTAACCCTCTCTGTATTTCAGTTCCCTGTGAAACAGGGATAATAGTAATACTCCCCTTTTAGGACAATTGTGAGGATTAAGATAGACAATGGATCTAAAGAAAATGTTCCATATATGTTAACTACATAATTACTTGGGCTTCCCAGGTGGAGCTAGTGGTAAAGAACCCACCTACCAATGCAGGAGACAGAAGAGACACAGGTTCAATCCCTGGGTTGGGAAGATCCCCTGGAGAAGGGCATGGCAAGCCTCTCCAGTATTCTTGCCTGTAAAATCCCATGGACAGAGGAGCCTGGTGGGCTACAGTCCATAGGGTTGCAGAGTTGGACACGACTGAAGCAGCTTAGCACACATGCACACTACTCCTTACCTTTACCTTATGTAACAGTCTTCTTCTAAGACCCCAGTAGGGCCTGGAGTTGGTAACTGACCCAGGTTGAAAAGCCTGCGTGGAGGTGCCTCTGTTTCCAGTGCCTGCTGTCTCTTGGAGAGCTCCTTTTCTGACTCACAGAGGCAAATGCCTCCTGAGCATCTGGGCAATTCAAACTGAAGCCCCAGGCTAAAGGCGCTCTCCCAGGCCAGCTTTCTCTCCTTCTAAGGAGAGTTGACAGCCAGCTGGGGGGTGTTTTCTTTTGCCCACAGTATGGTCTGTGTGTTCATTCTGCAGCTCCCAGAAAGAACATTGCTTTTTCCAAGTTGGGCATGCTTTTCAGTGCCCAACATGCCTGCCAGCTGTTGAGCAGAGGAGGAAAAGAGCCATAATGACTCTACTTCCCTAGTCTAACTGTGATTAGAAACTTTTCTAAACATGTTAAGAAACTGAAGGCGCTTTTGGCCAAAAAAAAAAAAAAAAGCAGCAGCCTGAGGTGTTGGGCAAAGTCACCCAGCGGCACAGCAGAGGTAATCAGATGGCCTGGGGGTTGGGGGCCCATTTCCAGCCTGCTCTGCCCAGACCCCACAGGTGACCACAGGCCCTCCAGTCAGGCAGTTCCGGCAGGAGTAGGTGTCAGGAAGTACCAAAGTCACCTGACTGTACTCCTGGGCCCCCAGACACTCACACTAGCACTTGTCTGGGTCTGCCACATGTGCAGGGACTGGTGAGGAACAAGGTAGCAGCTGGAAGGGATGCCTCCTTTCTCTGGACCCTGATTAAGTCTGAGTTCTTGCTAATAAATACAGCTCAGGGGGCTTTCTACTCAGAATGGATGCCTATTTCGTGGGCTTTCCCAGCACATGTGGCTCCAACCTGAGCTGGGCTGGGTGTCTCCAGGACTGGCAGAGAATAGCTAGGGCTATCCTTGGGCTCTGACCACCAGGCATCTCAACCCCTGGCCCCGACCTCAAAGTCCCTCAGAAGAACCTGGTAGAGCTACACAGCCCTGGCCTGGAGTCCCAGCCCCCTGCTTTGCAGTTGCTGCGTTTTCAAAGTGGGACAGCACATCAGTCACAAACAATTGGGAGGTGCATGGGGAAAGGTGGTGTTGAGTGTATGCATTGATTTGTTCAACACCTATGTGACCTCCAGGGAGGAGAAAGGGGCTGGAAGTTGAATTAATCATCAATATCCAGAGACATTATCAATTATGCCTATGTAATGAAGTTTCCAAAAAAAGCAAATCACTGAAGGGTGAGGTTCGGAGTTTCTGGTTTGGTGAACGATCTGGGGCTCTGTGCCCAGAGAGGGCAAGGGACCACCCTCCTCCTTCTCATCTGCATCCTCTGCACCCCCCACCTGGCTGCTCCTGAGCTGCCTCCTTTTGTAATAAACTGGTTTCTAATAAGTATTGTTTTCCTGAGTTCTTGAAGACACTCTAGCAAATGGTTGAACTTGAGGAGAAGGTCTTAGAAACCTTTGATTTACAAACGTTTGGTCAGAGTCACAGGTGACAGCCAGACTTACGATTGAGGTCTGAAGCACGAGAAAGTCTTATGGGACTGAGCCCTTGACCTGCAGTCCTCATTAACTGCAGGTAGATGATGTCAGAATTGAACTAAATTGTAGACACTCAGCTGGAGCTACAGAGAATTGGTGGTTGGTTAGAAAATCCTGCACTTTGGATGACTGGCATGGAGGGTTGTGTGTCAGAAGAAGGCAAAGGAGGAGCAGAGCTCTTTCCTTTCACTGCCCAAAGGTGGTCTGCTACTGCTGCCCCAGAGGGATTCATTCATTCCTTCTACAAAACCAACCCTAGTGTTCTCCACATAGGAAGCCTAGGACAGCTTCTAATAAGGCTCTTTGCATTCAATATTCTGCATGTCTGTGATGAGGACTGCTGCCCAGGATAGTATAGGAGATGAGGGGCTTGCATGGAACAGAGAGTCACCAAAAATGTTTGCAGAATAATGAAGACATTCACATCAGTGGATTCTGACTCTGAGTATGTGAGGCTGTGTTTATTTCCCTGAGCCCTAGATCAAACACTGTGGAATTTCCCAGCTTTCCTGCAGAGAATGAGGGGCAAGGCCTAGAAGCAACATTGTTCTGGCACTGGCTTAGCATTCAGGTCACTGAAAAGGCAGCAGCAACCCTGGAGGCCCAAGGAGGAGGCAGCAGAGCCCAGCCAGGGGCAGATCACAGACGCGGAAGCAGGGCCATGACCATCGACTCCCACTAGAAAGTTCTGATGCTGAGCTGGGGGGCTCCTGGTCCTGCTTTGTAATGAAAGTGACCTGTCAAGTCTTAACAAAGTGCCTCTGACTCCTGCAGGACACACAAGACAAGGTTTGGAACAGGAATACAAGGTGGGTGTACCCTCTGCCATCTTACTTTCAACTTTTTAAACCCCTGGGTTAGGTTTTAGGTGTATCTCTTATAAGCAGCATACAGTGGTTTTCTCTTTTTAAAAATCTAGTGTCTTTTAACTGGAACATTTAATCCATTTGCACTTAATGTAATAAATTACATTCTTTCTTCTGTTATATATATTCTTATTTTTGGTTGTTACCCTGAAAATTATAACAGACCTTTTAAAATCATCAAAACATAATGTTAACTGATAACATTACTCTCCTCCTAGATAATGAAGGATCTCAGACTCCATTTACTCTTCTGCCAACAGTATCTATTGTTGTCACGTATGTGAATTCTTCAGCGTTTTAAATGCCTCAGACAGTATATTCTTGTTTTATGCAGTTCATATTCATTTAGATGTACTCGTGCCACTCCCACTGCCTTTCATTCCTTTCTGCATCTCTACCTGGGGTGACTTTTTTCCTATCAAATAGTAATTTCCGAATTCCCTATAGTGTATGCTTGCTAGAGGAGAATTTTTATTTTTGTGTATCTGATGATGTCTTTATTTCACTACCATTCTTTTTTGTTTTATTAAAATGCTTTTAAAAGAATGCTTTTAACTGGCATAGAATTCCAAGTTGACATTTATATTCTTTCAGTACACTGTACTGGCTTCCCATGTTCACTACGGCTGTTGAGAAATTTGTCACTTTAATTCCTGAAGGTCATCTATGTATTTTTTTCTGCTTTCTTTTAATGTTTGTTCTTTGCTTGGTTTTCTTAAGTTTCACTATGACGTGTATATGATTTTCTTTTTATTTATCCTGCTTCATATTGATTAAACGTCCTGAATATGATTCATATTATTAATGAATTTTGGTAAATTCTGCCTTTATTTCTTCAAATTTTGCTTCAATTCCATTTCCCCCTCTTTCTTTCTTCTAGTCCAATAAAATGTTCATCCTACCTTCTTATTGTATCATCTTCTGTAATTTCCATTTTCTTGCCTCTCTGTTATATTAGTTTGGAAAGTCTTTTTTGTTGTTGTTGTTCTCTTTTTCCTCTGTATCTTAAGTCTTTTCTCTCACAGCAACTTAATTTTCAGCTGTTATTTCTGTCCCTGGCTCATCTTATTTCTCTTGGTCAGTTTAGGATACAGGGAACTGAGTCATTCATGCTTCTCAACTTGTGGTACACAGAGTACCACCAGTAGGGTAAGAGCCTTCTCTTATTTATTTTAAATTATTAGAAATTATTTTAAGTTATTTTATTTGTCCCTTTCCCCTGAATACTTACTCGCCTTCCCTCAGTTTGTAGGCACCTGATAGCATATATTTAAAATATGTTCTCTTTCAGTTCAGTTCAGTTGCTCAGTCGTGTCCGACTCTTTGCAACCCCATGAATTCCAGCACACCAGGCCTCCCTGTCCATCAACAACCCCCGGAGTTCACCCAAACTCATGTGCATCGAGTCAGTGATGCCATCCACCCATCTCATCCTCTGTCGTCCCCTTCTCCTCCTGCCCCTAATCCCTCCCAGCATCAGGGTCTTTTCCAGTGAGTCAACTCTTCGCATGAGGTGGCCAGAGTATTGGAGTTTCAGCCTCAGCATCAGTCCTTCCAAAGAAATCCCAGGGCTGATCTCCTTCAGAATGGACTGGTTGGATCGCCTTGCAGTCCAAGGGACTCTCAAGAGTTTTCTCCAACACCACAGTTCAAAAGCATCCATTCTTAGATGCTCAGCTTTCTTCACAGTCCAACTCTCGCATCCATACATGACCACAGGAAAAACCATAGCCTTGACTAGACGGACCTTAGTCGGCAAAGTAATGTCTCTCCTTTTGAATATGCTGTCTAGGTTGGTCATAACTTTTCTTCCAAGGAGTAAGCGTCTTTTAATTTCATGGCTGCAGTCACCATCTGCAGTGATTTTGAAGCCCAAAAAAATAAAGTCTGACACTGTTTCCACTGTTTCCCCATCGATTTCCCATGAAGTGATGGGACCAGATGCCTTGATCTTAGTTTTCTGAATGTTGAACTTTAAGCCAACTTTTTCAGTTTCCTCTTTCACTTTCATCAAGAGGCTTTTTAGCTCCTCTTCACTTTCTTCCATAAGGGTGGTGTCATCTGCATATCTGAGTTTATTGATATTTCTCCCGGCAATCTTGATTCCAGCTTGTGCTTCTTCCAGCCAGTAAAAGTTTGTAGATGTACAAAAACAGATTCAGTGAGGGTCAAAGAGATTCAATGCACTATAGAGTAATTTCATTTAGTTATATTCTTCAGTTACTGATGTTACAAATTTGTGCTTTGAAGGTATTGTCTATTCCACATCGTATTTATTTACTCCATATATTTATTTTCCATATATTTTTCCAAAAAGTGAAATAAATATTTCATTTATTGGAGAAATATATTATTAACTAAAATTAAATATATGGAGTAAATAAGGTAAATCTATGTAGGGAGAAGACCAAGGCCTTGTAATATCTATGTAATATCTATGATCCCAATAGGACATACACATATTTATATGTATTATTCTGTGTGTGCATATGTAGCATTGAGTTTACTGAGTTTCATTGAGACACAATCCACATCCATATAATGGGCCTTTTTAAAGTGCACAAGTCAGTATTTCTAGTATAGTCACAAAGTCGTGCAATTGTCATCACCCTCTAATTTTCACCTTTCCCAAATGAACCACTTCTTTCTTCTCTCCCCAGTTCCCGGCATTGATTTCTCTATCTCTCTGGATTTGCCAGTTCTGCTGCTGCTGCTAATGCTGCTGCTAAGTCGCTTCAGTCATGTCGACTCTGTAACCCTATAGGCGGCAGCCCACCAGGCTCCCCCGTTCCTGGGGTTCTCAGGCAAGAACACTGGAGTGGGTTGCCATTTCCTTCCCCAATGCATGAAAGTGCTGAATACTTCACATAAATGGAATCCTGCAATGTACGGTCTTTTGTGATTGACGGGCTTCTTCCACTTAGATGTTTTCAGGATGTATCTATTTTGTAGCTTGCCTCAGCACCATTCCGTTTTATTTCTGAGTAGTTCTCCAGCGTTTGGACACACCTTGCTTCCTGATGTGCTCATTGGCTCATGGATGTTGGCTCGTTTCCATCCTTTGGCAATGTTGACTAACGCTGCTGTGAACATTTGGGTACAAGTTTCTGTGAGGATGTTTTCATTTTCCTTGGGTATAACTCCAGAAGTAAAACTGCTGGCCAAACGGTAGGTCTGTGTTCACTATTTTCAGGAACTGCCCAGCATCTTCTCCGGGCATGATCCACGGGAGCAGGTTTGCTCTGAATGGATCTTGCTGCGGTTACCAACTTCAGGCGGGCCCCCAGCAGGAAGAAGAGTAGTGGGGACTAGGAGCAAGTTAAGGTCTTGGAAAAAGGGCTATCAGAGTAAATCCTTGAGGCAAAACAAACCTGAGAGCTGAGAGACACCAGGGAGAAACATGTTCCAAATCTTTAAGAAAATGGCTAGGAATTTGGGGTTATCATTCTAATCCACTGCTCTCAATCTTTCTTTGAACCCATGTGCTCCCGTTGGAAACGGAGTCTCAGTGTGGCTTGCAGTACGTCATGTGAAAGCAGAAAAGTGGGTGTGTCCACGTGGGTGTGTGTGAGGGGCAGCAGCTGAGAAAGTTCTGCTGGAGGACTGTCCCCACTTGCTTGAGTGGTGTTCTCCTATCTAGTGGAGAATTACAGTGGGACTTGAGGTTCTTCACAGAAACACCCAGACCTCCTCTCTCTTGGGGACGACATGGTGCTGCCCTCTACCTCAGCCTTCTGCTTCTCTCTCTGCCCTCCTCCTCTTTCTCAGGTCCCAGCCTAACCCAAGCATGTTACAGTGGCATTCCCCTCACAAGCAGGGACTTCTGCCAACGAGGCATTGTGCCATCAGGTGTCATCATGTTTAAGCTCCATCAGGCTTTTACTTTTCTTCCAGTGGTCTGAGTTGATGTTTGTTATTTGCAGTTATAAATCCATGCCTAAAACAGTAGACATCTCTGTGTGTGAGTGCCCAGGTGGGCAGATGAGTGCAAGTTTGTTACATGCATAAACGTGCATGTGACGGAATGTTCTTTCACAATGGCTCATGTGTATGTGGGTGGAAGGGGCAGGGCTTCTCAAGGTGTAGGAGTGAGCCTGGGGGCTTTGAAGAGAGGGGGAAAAGGGGACTTCCTGTGCATCAACCAAGGGAGTCCAAATCCCAGTTTCCAGGGCCAGGGAGGTGCCATGAGGCACTCTCCCTCATTACTGGCCCTGTCTGGGTGTAATCAGCTTCCACCACCGTTGTCAGTCACATCCTCTCCTTGGCAGTGAGCTTATGCTGGGGGAGGTTGGGTGTGTCAGGATGTAGCTAAGACCTGACTTCATGCTCTCCCTCTCAGCTCCTTCCCCCAGAGCCTGACTAGACCTGTCCTCTTCAAAGGTCAGATCTTTTCTTCTACCCACTTTTCAGATTCAAAGAATGCTCTTAGTACTTCTGCTGGTCTCCACTGTGAAACTCATAATGGGATGTGGTTCATGTAGGAGAAAGACTGCCACAAAGAGTCTCCCTGCACTACCATCACCCAGCAGGATCTAGAATTCTGCAGTTAAAGACTTTAATATGTTGAACCTTGGAGGATGTGAGGTTTTCATTAAATTAAAGGGGTGGGGAAAGCTCTGGAGCAGAGATCCGGGTTCATGTCTGGATATTCCACTTACTCACGTGTGACCTTGGGGAAGTCACTTACGCTAAATTGAGATCCTAGTAGTTTTCATTTTGTGTAGTTTATTGTTGTGAGTATTAAATGAGAGAAATAGGTGACACATCTGGCAAGGTGTTTAGCACAGGTAGGTGCTTGATGAAGAGGTATTTCCTTCCCAGTAGAATGCCGGGCTCCTGAGAAAGGTAACATCAGTCCTTTGTTGGAAATCAGCAGAAGATAATTTGGGAAAAACCAGCAAGGAAAATACCATTGCAGAGGGGAGGCTACAAATTCTCTTCTACTCTTGCTAGAGGAAGCCTGCTGTCCTCCAAGCAGACTCTGAACAACATAGAGAATTTAGAGTCTTCATTTTTTCACTCATTCACTTATTCATTCTTCAGTTAACTAATAGTATTGAGTACCTACAACAAGCCAAATGCTGTACTAAGTTGGGGGGAGGTACGAGGATCACTGGGTCTCCTTGAGGTCACAGTCAGCAGTCGTTACATCCAAAACACACATGCAGATGCAATTCCTAAAGCATATGCAAATAATGTCGATTTTACTGAAGTTTTTATAAGTGAACATTAGATTATACCACACGTGAAAAGCAAAATTTGTGAACATCACTTTTCATATAGTCCACTCTCTCTGGCTCTTATCACATTATGCCTAGCTCTTCTCTCTCTTCACAGCTGTCTTCTTCCCATCTCCTCCTCATTTCAAAAGCACCCATTTCCTGATCTCACTATTACACCCTACCCCTTTTAAACAACTTTATTGAGATATAATGGACAAACCACATAATTTATCTTAGAATTGTGCAACTGTCACAATAGTCTAATTCTACATCTTCTTTCCTTCCCACTCTCCAGAACACCATAGTCTTTAGCGATTTCTCCAAATGCCCACCCCACTCCTCAGTCCTAGGAACAACCAATCTACTTTCTGTCTCTTTCAGTTCAGTTCAGTCACTCAGTCGTGTCCGACTCTTTGTGACCCCATGAATCGCAGCACACCAGGCCTCCCTGTCCATCACCAACTCCCGGAGTTCACTCAAACTCACGCCCATCGAGTCAGTGATGCCATCCAGCCATCTCATCCTCTGTCGTCCCCTTCTCCTCCTGCCCCCAATCCCTCCCAGCATCAGAGTCTTTTCCAATGAGTCAACTCTTCACATGAGGTGGCCAAAGTACTGGAGCTTCAGCTTTAGCATCATTCCTTCCAAAGAAATCCCAGGGCTGATCTCCTTCAGAATGGACTGGTTGGATCGCCTTGCAGTCCAAGGGACTCTCAAGAGTCTTCTCCAACACCACAGTTCAAAAGCATCAATTCTTCAACGCTCAGCCTTCTTCACAGTCCAACTCTCACATCCATACATGACCACAGGAAAAACCATAGCCTTGACTAGATGGACCTTAGTTGGCAAAGTAATGTCTCTGCTTTTGAATATACTATCTAGGTTGGTCATAACTTTTCCTCCAAGGAGTAAGCGTCTTTAAATGGCCAGAATAAGGAAATCCATAGAGACAGAGGGTGTTTGCACAACCTCTGTCTCTATGGATTTCCTTATTCTGGACATTTCATGTATGGATCATATAATACGTGATCTTTAAAAAAAATGTAAGTTGTGATTAACAAAAATCCCCATTAAAATTATCATCTCAACCATTTTTAAGCATACAGTTAGTGTTACCTATATCATATTGTGCAACAAATTTCTAGAAGTTTCTCAACTTGCAAAACTAAAACTCTATACCCATTGAACAACAACTCCTCATTTCCCCCTCCTCCCAGCTCCTGGCCACCATTATTTTACTTTCTATGAGTTTAATTACTCTAGGGGTCTCATAAATTCATACAGTATTTATCTTTTTGCGACTGGATTATTTCACTTAGCAAAATGTCCTCAAAGGTCATCCATGTTGTTATGTGTGACAAAATTTCCTTCCTTTTTAAAAAAATTAATTTGTTTATTATAATTGGAGGATAGTTACTTTACAATATTGTGGTGGTTTTTGCCATACATTGACATGACTCAGCCATGGGTGACAAAGGTTGACAAATTTTTCTTTTTTAAAATAATATTTTTCTTTAGTCCATAAAACTTAAAAAAAATTTTTTTAATTTTTATTTTTACTTTATTTTACTTTACAATACTGTATTGGTTTTGCCATACATTGACATGAATCCACCACTGGTGTACATGCGTTCCCAAACATGAATGCCCCTCCCACCTCCCTCCCCATAACATCTCTCTGGGTCATCCCCATGCACCAGCCCCAAGCATCCTGTATCCTGCATCAGACATAGACTAACAATTCATTTCTTACATGATACTATGCATGTTTCAATGCCATTCTCCCAAATCATCCCACCCTCTCCCTCTCCCTCTGAGTCCAAAAGTCCACTCTACACATCTGTGTCTCTTTTGCTGTCTTGCATACAGGGTCATCATTGCCATCTTTCTAAATTCCATATGTATGTGTTAGTATACTATATTGGTGTTTTTCTTTCTGGCTTACTGCACTCTGTATAATCGGCTCCAGTTTCATACACCTCATTAGAACTGATTCAAATGTATTCTTTTTAATGACTGAGTAATACTCCATAGTGTATATGTACCACAGCTTTCTTATCCATTCATCTGCTGATGGACATCTAGGTTGTTTCCATGTCCTGGCTATTATAAACAGTGCTGCGATGAACATTGGAGTACATGTGTCTCTTTCAATTCTGGTTTCCTCGGTGTGTGTGCCCAGCAGTGGAATTAGGGAAGTATAATTAATTAACAATGTGTTAGTTTTAGGTGTGCAGCAAAGTGATTCAGTTATACACATACATGTGTTTATTCTTTTTCCAATTTTTTTCCCACTTACATTATTATAGAATACTAAGCGTTCACTGTGCTATAAAGTAGGTCCTTGTTGGATTTCTATTTTAAATATAATAGTGTGTACATGTCAATCCCAAACTCCCAATCTATCTCTCCCCGAACCTTCTATCTATCTCTCCCCCGAACCTTCTCCCTGGTAACCATAAGTTTGTTCTCTAAGTCTATTTCTATTTTGTAAGTCAGTTCATTTGTACTGACACATTTTTGTGTGTGTGGTTTTGTTGTTGTTTTTGTTTTGTTTTTGCTGTTGCTTAGTCATGCCTAACTCTTTCCGACCCCATGGACTGCAGCATGCCAGGCTGCCCTGTCCTTCACCATCTCCTGGAGTTGCTCAAACTCATGTCCATTGAATTGGTGATGCCATCTAATCATCTTGTCCTCTATCCTCCCCTTCTCCATCTGCCTTTAATTTTTCCAAATATCAGTGTCTTTTCCAATGAGTCAGCTCTTTGCATCAGGTGGCCAAAGTATTGGAGCTTCGGTTCCAGCATCAGTCCTTCCAATGAATATTCAGGTTGATTTCCTTTAGGATTGACTGGTTTGATCTTGCAGTCCAAGGGATTCTCAAGAATCTTCTCCAACACCACAGTTCAAAAGCATCAGTTCTTCACTGCTCAGCTTTCTTTATGGTCCAACTCTCACATCCATACACAAGTACTGGGAAACCATAGCTTTGACTGCATGGACCTTTGTCAGTGATGTAACATCTCTGCTTTTTAATATGCTGCCTAGGTTTATCATAGCTTTTCTTCCAAGAAGCAAGAGTCTTTTAATTTCATGGCTGCAGTGATTCTGGAGCCCAAGAAAATAAAGTCTTTCACTGTTTCCATTGTTTCCCCATCTATTTGCCATGAAGTGATGGGACGAGATGCCATGATCTTAAAGTTTTCTGAATGTTGAGTTTTAAGCCAGCTTTTTCACTCTCCTTTTTCACCTTCATCAAGAGGCCCTTTAGTTCCTTTTCGCTTTCTGCCATAAGGGTGGTGTCATCTGCATATCTGAGGCTACTGATATAGTTCCCGGCAGTCTTGATTCCAGCTTGTGCTTCATCCAGCCCAGCATTTCTTATGATGTACTCTGCGTATAAGTTAAATAAGCAGAGTGACAGTGTACAGCCTTGATGTACTCCTTTCCCAATTTTGAACCAATCTATTGGTCCATTTTTTATATTATATGATATTTGTTTCTTTGCCTGACTTACTTCATTTAGTATGACAGTCTCTAGATCCATCCATGTTACTGAAAATGGCATTATTTCATTCTTTTTAATGGCTGAGTAACATTCCATTGTGTATATATGCTCATCTTATCCATCCATCTGTCAATGGACATTTAGGTTGCTTCTGTGTCTTCTCTATTGTAAACAGCAATGCTATGAACATTTGAGTGCATTTATCCTTTTGAATCTAGGTTTTCCTCTGGTATATGCCCAGGAGCAGGATTACTGGATCATAAGGTAGTTTTATTTTTACTTTTTTATAGAACTTTCATACTATTCTCTATAGTGTCTGCAGCAATTTACATTCCCACCAACAGCATAGGAGTGTTCCTTTCTCTCCACACTCTCCCGAATATTTATTATTTGTAGACTTTTGATGATGGTCATTCTGACCAGTGTGAGGTGATATCTCATTGTAGTTTTGATTTGCATTTCTGTAATAATGAACAATGTTGAGAATCTCTCATGTGTTTGTTAGCCATCTATATGTCTTCTTTGCAGAAATGTTTGTTTAGGTCTTTTTCCCGCCCTTTAATTGGGTTGCTTGCTTTTATGGTATTGACTTGTATGAGCTGCTTGTATGTTTGAGTCAGTTCTAATGAGGTAGATGAAGCTAGAGCCTATTATACAGAATGAAGTAAGTCAGAAAGAGAAAAACAAATATTATACTGATGCATATATATGGAATCTAGAAAGGTGGTTCTAATGAAATTATTTGTAGAACAGCAGTGGAGACACAGACATAGAGAACAAAGTTATGGCCATGGTAGCGGGGAGGTAGGACAGGGTGGGATGTATGGAGAGAAAAACATGGAAACACACATTACCATATGTAAAAGAGATAGCTAATGCGAATTTGCTGTATGACTGAGGCAACTCAAACTGGGCTCTGTAGCAACCTAGAGGGGTGGGGTGGGGAGGGAGGTGGGAGGAAGGTTCAAGACGGAGGGGACATTTGTACACCTATGGCTTATTCATGTTGATGTTTGGCAGAAACCAACACAATACTGTAAAGTAATTATCCTTCAATTAAAAATAATAAAGTAAAAAAAAATTCAGTCTTAAATTGAAGAAAGAAAGGATAACCACTAGACCATTCAGGTGTGACCTAAATCAAGTGGATGTCATGAATAGATTCAAGAAATTAGATCTGGTAGACAGAGTGCTTGAAGAGCTATGGATACAAGTTCATAACATAGTACAGGAGGCAGGGACCAAAACCATCCTAAAGAAAAGAAATGCAAGAATGCAAAATGGTTGTCTGAGGAGGCTTTACAAATAGCTGAGGAAAGAAGGGAAGCAAAAGGCAGGGGGGAAAGGGAAGGATATACTCAACTGAATGCAGAGTTCCAGAGAATAGCAAGGAGGGATAAGAAGGCTTCTTCAATGAACATTGCAAAGAAATAGAGGAAAACAATAGAATGGGAAGACTAGAGATCTCTTCAAGAGAACTGGAGATATCAAGGGCACATTTCATGCAAGGATGAGCACAATAAAATACAGAAACCATAAGGACCTAACAGAACAGAAGAGATTAAGAAGAGGTGGTAAGAATACACAGGAGAACTATACAAAAAGTTCTTAATGACCTGGTTAACCATGATGGTGTGGTCACTCTCCTACCGCTGGATATCCTGGAGTGTGAAGTCAAGTGGGCCTTAGGAAACATTACTATGCACAAAGTCAGTGGAGATAATGGAATTCCATTTGAGCTATTTAAAATCCTAATAGTTGATGCTGTTAAAGTGCTATGTTCAATATGTGAGCAAATTTGGAAAACTCAGCAGTGGCTACAGCACTGGAAAAGCTTTCATTCCAATCCTGAAGAAGGGCAATGCCAAAGAATGTTCAAACTACTATGCAGTTGCGCTCATTTCACATGCTAGCAAGGTTATACTCAACATTCTTCAAGCTAGGCTTCATATGTACGTGAATCAAGAACTTCCAAAAGTACAAACTGGGTTTCAAAGAGGCAGAGGAACAAGAAATCAAGTTGCCAACATTCACATTCATTGGATCATGAAGGAATCAAAGGAGTTCCATAAAAACATCTATTTCTGCTTCATTGACTATACTAAAGCCCTTGACTATGTGTATCACAACAAACTGTGGAAAATTATTAAAGAGATGGGAATACAGACTATCTTACCTTCCTGAGAAACCTGTATGCAGGTCAAGAATCAATAGCTAAAACCAGATGTGGAACAACTGACTAGCTCAAAATTGGGAGAGAAATATGACAAGGCTATATGTTGTCACCTTGCTTATGTAACTTCTATGCAGAGTATATCATGTGAAATGCCAGGCTGGATGAATCACAAGCTGGAATCAAGATTGCCTGGAGAAATATCAACAACTTCAGATATGCAGATGATATCACTCTAATGCAGAAAGTGAAGAGGAATTAAACAGACTCTTGTTGAGGGTGAAAGAGGAGAATGAAAAAGCTGATTTGAAACTTAACACTAAAAAACTAAGATCATGGCATCCAGTCCCATAACTTCGTGACAAATACTAGGGGAAAAAGTGGAAACAGTGACAGATTTTATTTTCTTGGGATCCAAAATCACTATGGATGGTGACTGTAGTCATGAAATTAAAAGACACTTGCTCCTTGGAAGGAAAGCTAGGACAAAACTAGACAGCATATTAAAAAGCAGAGACATCAGTTTATCAACAAATGTCCATGTAGTCAAAGCTATGATTTTTCCAGTAGTCATGTATGGATGTGAGAAATGGACCATAAAGGAGGCTGAGCACCAAAGAATTAATGCTTTTGAATTGTGGTGCTGGAGAAGACTCTTGAGAATCCCTTGGACTGCAAGGAGATCTAACCAGTCAATCCTAAAGGAAATCAGTCCTGAATATCCATTGGAAGGACTGATGCTGAAGCTGAAGCTCCAATACTTTGGCCACCTGATGCGAAGAGCCTACACATTAGAAAAGCCCCTGATGTAGGCAAGATTGAAGGCAATAGGAGAAAGGGATAGCAGGGGATAAGACGTTTAGTTAGCATCACTGGCTCAGTGGACAGGAATTTGAGTAAACTCAAGAAGATAGCAGAGGATAGAAGAGCCTGGTGTGCTTTTGTTCATGGGGTTGTAGAGCTGGACATGACTTAGTGACTGAACATCAACAGCAAACCTTATGGGAATTCCCTTATATGTTTTATTTTTGCTCTTGCTTTTAATATTTTTCTTTGTTTTTTTTCTTTTTTTAAATTTTACTTTACAATACTGTATTGGTTTTGCCATACATTGACATGAATCCACCACGGGTGTACATTAGTTCCCAGTCCTGAACCCCACTCCCAGCTCCCTCCCCATATCATCTCTCTGGGTCATCCCAGTGCACCAGCCCCAAGCACCCTGTATCCTGTATCAAACCTAGATTGGCGATTCATTTCTTACATGATAGTATACATGTTTCGATGCCATTCTCCCAAATCATCCCACCCTCTCCCTCTCCCACAGAGTCCAAAAGTCTGTTCTACATCTGTGTCTCTTTTGCTAATTTGATTACTATCCTCTTGGTATGTCCCTTTCTGTGTTTATCCTACCTGAGACTCTCTGTGCTTCCTGGAGCTGGGTTACTGTTTCCTTTCCTAGGTTAGGGAAGTTTTCAACGATTATCCCCTAAATATTTTCTCAGGTCCTATCACTTTCTGTTCTTCTGGGGCCCTTATAATATGAATGTTGCTGTGTTTATTGTTGTCTCTGAGGTCTCTTAGATTGTTTTCATTACTTTTTGTTCTTTTTTCTTTTTTATGTTCTGCAGTAGTGATTTCCACCATTCTATCTTCCAGGCCACTTATCTGTTTTTCTGCCTCAGTTATTCTACTATTGATTCCTTCTAATGTATTTTTAATTTTGGTTTTTGTATTCTTTTGTATTCATCTCTGTTTGCTTGTTCTTTAGTTCTTCTAGATCTTTGTTAAGCTATTTTTTATGTTCTGGATCTATGCCTGTGTTCATTTTCTGAGATCTTGGATCATCTTCACTACTATTGTTACTCTGAATTATTTTTCTAGTGGATTGCCTATTTCCATTTCAGTTAGTTTTTCTTCTGGGGTTATATCTTGATCCTCCATCTGGAATATATTTCTCTGCTGTCATATTTTGTTTACCTTTCTATTCTGCAGGCTG
The DNA here is from genome assembly GCF_014754425.2 of Oryx dammah. Lineage (NCBI taxonomy): Eukaryota > Metazoa > Chordata > Mammalia > Artiodactyla > Bovidae > Oryx > Oryx dammah. The sequence continues at coordinate 134,690,048 of NW_024070211.1, forward strand.
CTGGGTTGTATAGTTTTTCTTGCTTCAAAGTCTGCCCTCTGGTGGATGAGGCTGTTTAAGAGGCTTGTGCAGGCTTCCTGGTGGGAATGACTGGAGCCTGCCCGCTGGTGGACGGAAGGGGATCTTGTCCTTCTGATGAGCAGAGTCATGTTAAGACATGTGTTTAGCAGACAGATAAATGCTCAGGGAGACAAAGCAGCCCACTTGTTGGTGGATGGGGCAGCGTTCATGCCCTGTGAGCTGCTTGGCTTGAGTTGTCCTAGCACTGAAGCCCATAGGCTATTGGGTGGCGTCAGGTCCCGGCAAGGAAATGGCAGCCTCCGGGAGGCTCACAGCAGTGAGTACTACCCAGAGCTAGCACCACCACTGTCTTTGTCCCACCAGCGAGCTAGAGCCACACACCGCCTCTGCAGGATCCCCTCCAGTACTAGCAGGTAGGTCTGGCCCTCTCTTTTATGAGGTCACTGCTCTTTCCTCTGTGTCATAGTGCACAGACCTTGTGCGTGACCTCCAAGGGTGGAGTTTCTGATGTTCCAGTCTTGTGGAATTCCTACAGCCAAGCCCTGCTGGCCTTAGCCATGTTCCCTGGGAGCTCCACCTCTTTTTCCAGACCCCAGGCTGGGGATTCTCATGTGGGACAGCTCAGAACTCTCACTCCTATGGGAGAATATCTGTGGTGTGATTTTTTCCCAGTTTGTGTTTCTCAGTGAGTATGGGATTTGATTTTGTTATGACTGTGCCCCTCCTACCATCTTGCTGAGGTTTCTTCTTTATCTCTGGATGTTCAGTATCTTTCCTGCTAGGTTTCAGTGTTTTCTTTCAGTGATCGTTCAGTAGTTACAGTAAGTCCCCTACATACAAATGAGCTCTGATTTGAGAATGTGTTCATAAGTCCAATTTGTTCATAAGTTTAGCAAAGTTAGCCTAAGCCCCCAACTAACACAGCTATATAGTACTATACTGTAATAGGTTTATAATACTTCTCACACAAATAATACATAAAAAAAAACAAACACAAAAAATAAAGAAAACACTTTTAATCTTACAGTGCAATACCTTAAGAAGTACAGTAGTACAGTACAATAGCTGGCATTCAGGGACTGGCATCAAGTGAACAGGCAACAAGTGTTACTGACTGGAGGAAGGAAAGGGGGTGGGAGATGGTAGAAATAAAGATCATCAACAATAGGAAACAGAGGGCAAACTACAGTTTCATTCGGAGAAGGCAATGGCACCCCACTCCAGCACTCTTGCCTGGAAAATCCCATGGATGGAAGAGCCTGGTGGGCCGCAGTCCATGGGGTCGCTAAGAGTCGGACACGACTGAGCGACTTCACTTTCACTTTTCACTTTCATGCCTTGGAGAAGGAAATGGCAACCCACTCCAGTGTTCTTGCCTGGAGAATCCCAGGGATGGGGGAGCCTCATGGGCTGCTGTCAATGGGGTCGCACAGAGTTGGACACGATTGAAGTGACTTAGCAGCAGCAGCACAGTTTCATTCATGCTTGACATTGATGGTGCAAGTTCTGGTTCCTTGATGGATTAAATTCTATCTACAGTCTTGAAAAAATGATCCAGTGATGTCTGGGTAGAAGCTGCTCTTTTCTGATCATTGATGACACAGTAGCACCGGGTTGCATCCTCAGTGGCTACTGCAAGCTTCCTGTCCTGTTCTCAGTTCAGGTCCTACGTCTCATAAACTAACAGCGCCTCCTCAGATAATCTGCTTGCTATTTCCTACATCATGAATCTCTTCAGTTTTTCAGTCACTTCTTCCTTTTGTCTCTTTTCATCCTTTCTCTGAACATGTTCACATCTTCGAAACTTCACAACTTGAAGGTTTATATATAGAGGACTTAACTGTAGTTTTATTTTTGATGTTTTCAGAAGAGGTGAGCTTATGTTCTTCTATGCTGTAATCTTGTACATCTCTCCCTTAATCCAAAATTTCCTTCTTTTTAAAGGTTGAATTAATATATATTAATATATAATGGAATGTGTGTGTGTCTGTGTGTGTGTGTTAGTAGCTCAGTTGTGTCCAACTCTTTGCAACTCCATGGCCAGGCTACTCTCTCCATTGGAATTCTCCAGGCAAGAATACTGGAATGGGTAGCCATTTCCTTCTCCAGGGAATCTTCCTGACCCAGGGATCAAACTCAGGTATCCTGCATTGCAGACAGATTTTTCACCATCTGAGCCACCAGGGATGCCCATAATGTAACATACACATTGTGGGGAGAGAGGAAATTAGCCAAGATGGCGTGTTCAGGCTCTCTTGCCCCTGCTACTGCTGCTGATAAGTCACTTCGTCGTGTCCAACTCTGTGCGACCCCATAGATGGCAGGCCATCAGGCTCCACCATTCCTGGGATTCTCCAGGCAAGAACACTGGAGTGGGTTGCCATTTCCTTCTCCAATGCATGAAAGTGAAAAGTGAAAGTGAAGTTGCTCAGTCATGTCCGACTCTTAGCGACCCCATGGACTGCAGCCTACCAGGCTCCTCCACCCAAGGGATTTTCCAGGCAAGAGTACTGGAGTGGGGTGACATTGCCTTCTCCACCCTTGCACCATGTTTCATAAATAATGACTGTAACATTGATATCACTTATACCACTGTGCATGCGTGTCACGAGGTGCTCGCTTAGTCACAGGTAACTTCGTGTGGTTCACCTGTAGGAGCTCCACCATGAAGGCCCTGATTACCGCTGCATCATGGCTGTGTCTGTTGGGTCAGCCACAAGAGGAGAGAACATAGCATGTCTACTGCTGCAGCTGCTGCCTCAGCCAGGAGAAAGTACTGTTATGGCCACTGTGCCAGCCAGGAGAGACTTTGCATTGTGCTGGGTTATGCTATGGCTGCAGTGACAGCTGCTGCATCAGCCAGGAGAGCATAAATGTGTCTGCAGTTCTATGGCTCCTCAAGTCTTCTTCCAGCCTCTTAGCTCGCGCCTTGCCTACCCTGAATTCAACAAACAGTGCAAACAGTGTGAACAGCAAGACAATTGGCGCCGTGAACAGTATCAGCAATACAATTGATGTAGTGGGCAGGACACCCACCAGGTAGAGGAGCCTGAGGCTCTACTGAGTGGAGGAGGCCAGTGCCCACCAGATAGCGTGTGGTGCCTTGTGGCTGCGATCCTCTCAGCACCGGCTCTGCTGGAAGACTGGGAGGCCATGGATGGTTAGCCAGGGAGCACTGAAAAGGTGTTACAGGTGCTTTGCTGAACAAGGTGGCACTGACTGCTGCTGGCACCATGGATTTTCCTGACTGCCTTGAAGGCAAATAGGTATAGTGCCCTACACAATGGCACACTGGCACACAGTATGCAGAAACACTTGGAAGAACTAGAGCAAAGTATATTAGCATTAGATCAAGAGCCCCGTGGCCATGAAGAACCCAGCGTCTCTGACAGGGAGGTGGTAAGTGACGATAAGGGGAAACCTTGACAACTTGGCTTTTGTGACTCTGGGACACAGGGGTGGGCCTGGCACCTGTGGGGGGTTTGTGGGTCCTTACTGAGAGAAGTAGAAGGACGCATGTGAGATGTCATTTTGAAAGTGTGAAGACCCCGGAGAGGGCCTGAGCTGGCAGGGGTGGCCAAAGAATCAGAATAGGTGTCGGTCCCATCTAGATTATGCAGGTGCAACTGTGGGCTGATTTGTACGAAGACAAGCTGTGTCCTGTGATGTGCTACTACCCTCGGACTCTCTTGCAGATTTAGAACAGTGTGAAAGCATTTGGAATTTTGTGGGTTGGCTGTGAATGCCACAAATATCCCCTTCTTGAAGGGATGCCCAGTGCCCGTGGGGGATTTTGTGGATCCTTAATAAAAAACCCTCAGGGGTGGAGCTGCCTCTGCAAGGCTTTCCTGTGATTTCTAAGGACCAACAGTGGACTGGACTTGTCCATGGAAGATAAAGGCACTCCACATGTGGTGACTGGCTCTTCTAGCCCCATGAGGGCAAGGACTGCAACATGAGTTCCGTGTGATACCTGGAGTTGGGTTTTGTTATGTATTGGGGATGTAACTATTTGTTGCTGTAGCTACTGCTGTTGCAAGATGTAAATCCAAGGATCAGTGTTGCTCTCCAAGGGAATATCACAGAAGATGGACTGCACGAAGGATGTGAGGTGAGAGACCCTGAAGCGGGGTGGAGTGTGGGGAGAAAGCAAATTGGCCAAGATGTCATGTTCAGGCTCTCTCACTCCCCACATTTTCTAAATAATGACTGTAACAGCTGGGATCGTTTATAGCACTGTGCATGTGTATCACGAGGTGCTCACTTGGTCATGGGTTACTTCCCACAGTATGTCTGCAAGAGCTTCACCGTGCAGGCCCTGATTACCGCTGCATCACGGCTGTGTCCGTTGGGTCAGCCACAAGAGGAGAGAATATAGTGTGTCTACTGCTGCAGCTGCTGCTTCAGCCAGGAGAAAGTACTGTTATGGCCACTGTGCCAGCCAGGAAAGAGTCTGTATTGTGCTGGGTTATGCCATGGCAGCTGCCATGGCTGCTGCATCAGCCAGGAGAGAATAAATGTGTCTGCAGTTCCTGCAGCTCCTCAAGTCTCCTTCCGGCCTCTTAGCTTGGCGCCTTGCCTACCCTGGTTTCAGCGATCAGTGCAAATACTGTGAAAGTGAGACAACTGGTGCTGTGAACAGAATCAGTGATATATATGTCGCTGGATACACTTTCTTCATTCGTTTATCTGTAAAATGACATTGAATTGCTTCTACCTCTTGGCTAGGGTGAACAACGCTGTGCAGTGAACATGCATGCTTGAGAGCTAAGCTGCTTCAGTTGTGTCCAACTCTTTGCAACCCCGTGGGCTGTAGCCCACCAGGCTCCTTTTCCCATGGTATTCTCCAGGCAAGAATACTGGAGTGGGTTGCCATGTCCTCCTCCAGGGGATCTTCCCAACCCAAGGATCAAGCCTGCATTTCCTGTGACTCCTGCATTGCAGGCAGATTCTTTACACTGAGCCACTGGGGAAGGCTATGCAATGAATATGGTTCTGCAAATATCTGTTAGAGATCCTGCTTTCAATTCTTTTAGATAAATGCCCATAAGGAAGTTTATTGGATCATTTGATAATTCTATTTTTAGTTTTTTGTGTAACTTCCATACTGCTTTCCAAATTGGCTGCTCCATTAAAATTCTCATCAACAGTGTACAAGAATTCCAATTTCTCCATATCTTTACCAATGTTCTCATTATTTTCTTTTTTAAAAATGGCCATGGATGTAAGGTGATATCATATTGGGGTTTTGATTTGCATTTCCCCAATGATTATGTTTCAACCACTTTCTCAAATACCTGTTTGTCATCTGTATATTTCTTTTAGAAAAATGTTTATTCCATTCCTCTATCCATTTTAAAATCAGATTGTTTGTTTTTGCTATCGAGTTGTACAGTTCTTTATATATAAATATAAGATATGTAAGTTTCAAATATTTTATCCCATTTGCAGATTGCACTTTCACTCTGTTGACTGTTTGCTTTCATGTAAATGTTATATATATATATATATATATATATATATATATCTTATTGAAGTATAGTTGACTTACAATATTTCAGGTGCACAGCAAGTTGATTTGGTTATAGAAGTGTACATATATTATTTTTGAAATTATTTTCCATCAGTTCAGTTCAGTCACTTAGTCGTGTCCAACTCTTTGTGACCCCATGAATCACAGCACACCAGGCCTCCTTGTCCATCACCAACTCCTGGAGTTCAATCAAACTCACGTCCATCAAGTCAGTGATGCCATGCAGCCATCTCATCCTCTGTCGTCCCCTTCTCCTCCTGCCCCCAATCCCTCCCAGCATCAGAGTCTTTTCCAATGAGTCAACTCTTTGCATGAGGTGGCCAAAGTACTGGAGTTTCAGCTTTAGCATCAGTCCTTCCAAAGATATCCCAGGGTTGATCTCCTTTAGAATGGACTGGTTGGATCTCCTTGCAGTCCAAGGGACTCTCAAGAGTCTTCTCCAACAACACAGTTCAAAAGCATCAATTCTTTGGCACTCAGCTTTCTTCACAGTCCAACTCTCACATCCATACATGACCAGTGGAAAAACCATAGCCTTGACTAGATGGACCTTAGTCGGCAAAGTAATGTCTTTGCTTTTCAATCATAGGTTACTATAAGATATTGACTATAGTTCCCTATGCTATACACTAAAGCTTTGTTGCTTGTTGCATATCTATTTTTTAATTAGAAATCTAGCATTCTTGCTGGGATCCACCACAGGAGATCCCACTCATGACAAAGGTCATGAGGAGAAGACCTAATAGGCAAAGGCGGATCAGGATTCGAGGGGCTCCCTGGACCTGCTTGAGCATCTACCCCAAAACCAGAATCTGTCTGTCTTACTATTTTGTGCCTTTCACCAAGTCTCCTGACATTAACAGGGGCTATCCCCGACCACCTTTCTCTGGAGAAAATCAACTTAGGGCTCTAGCTAATATGTCTCCTGGACATGAGAGGAATATTTCAAATCAAACCCCCTCTGTTAGCATTCTAGCTTGCTTGGCAGGTTTATCCAGACTCTTGCAGCTATGCATATGATTGTTCACAGCCTCCCAACTGTGAGAGGCACGGGAAGCCTAAAACATAGAGCCTTTCAAAGAGTTAAAAGCTATTAGAGTAGTGCTGGTGTAGGATTTCATTATTGGGCCAATGCTTGTTGCTAAGTTCCCATATCTCTTATCCACTGTGCACCTGGGAGTGCATTAGTCAACATAGTTGGAATGCAAGAAAAACAAGTGTAGCCTTGAAATTAACCACATCAGACCTTTGAGCTAATTGGTTCTTTCTTGTAACTCACTGCACCTTTGCTCCGTGAGAAATGTAACTCTGTTTAGCATTTTCTGAGGCTGACATAGATTAGAAATATAAAGAAAAAACACTGAGGGGAAATAAGTGTTCTGGTTGAGCAGCCTTTATCAAAAGAGGGTCATAAAATGTTCACAGGCCTCCAAGGCCAGAAGACAATGTACATAATATTGTTTATGGGAAAGGTATGCAGAAAAAATCCTGGTTTTGATAAAGACAAAACAGATGTAATGTTTGGGCTGACTCTGTATGACTTTGCATCTTTCATTTCCCTCTATGAACAAGTTAAGGTATAAAAGTCCCTTTTGAAAATAAAGTAATGGGCCTTGCTCACCGAAGATTGGTCACCTCGTGTCTTTCTTTTTTTTTTTTTTTTTTCCTTTCTTTCTTTCACTCCTCTATTTTCTTATCTGCAACATTCTTTCTTTATCTCTCTCTAAATCATTTTCTTCACTGATGCCATTTCTCCTTCCGGTTCCCCTGGATCCTGCAGGGGCTGGACCTCAACACATTCTATTAATACTAAGTCAAACAAATGAAATTAAAGTGTCATAATATTTAAATTAGGCAAAAAGTCATAAGTTTTATTATATCTATTTCTTTTCTACTACATTCAACATTCAGAAAACTAAGATCATGGCATCTGGTCCCATCACTTCATGGTAAATAGTTGGGGAAACAGTGGAAAGAGTGTCAGACTTTATTTTGGGGAGCTCCAAAATCACTGCAGATGGTGATTGCAGCCATGAAATTAAAAGACGCTCACTCTTTGGAAGAAAAGTTATGACTAACCAAGATAGCATATTCAAAAGTAGAGACATTACTTTGCCAACAAAGGTCTGTCTAGTCAAGGCTATGCTTTTTCCAGTGGTCATGTATGGATGTGAAAGTTGGACTATAAAGAAAGCTGAGCACTGAAGAATTGATGCTTTTGAACTGTGATGTTGGAGAAGACTCTTGAGAGTCCCTTGGACTGCAAGGAGAGCCAACCAATCCATCCTAAAGGAGATCAGTCCTGGGTGTTCTTTGGAAGGAATGATGCTAAAGCTGAAACTCCAGTACTTTGGCCACCTCATGCGAAGAGTTGACTCATTGGAAAAGACTCTGATGCTGGGAGGGATTGGGGCAGGAAGAGAAGGGGACAACAGAGGATGAGATGGCTGGATGGCATCACCAACTCGATGGACAGGAGTTTGAGTGAACTCTGGGAGTTTGTGATGGACAGGGAGGCCTGGTGTGCTGCGATTCATGGGGTCGCAAAGAGTCGGACATGACTGAGCAACTGAACTGAACTGAACTGCACGGAACACTTGATAAAGGCTTGAGAAAGAACATAGGAAAAGAAATGGAGAAATTGGAGAACATAAACTAAATGAAATGGGAGCACTGAATATGAAATTTAAAAAGTGGAACTAAGTAAAAGTAAAAGATCATCATATAGTCCAGTTGTTTATAAACATGACTGCTCATTAGAAATATGTTTGGAGCTCTGGAGAAAAAAAAAAACAATATCTGAACATTTATATTTTTCAAAAAATTTTCAAGATAATTTTGATATGCATCTGGATTTTGAAAAGTGATTACAGGTTTTTCTATTAGATCCTAGCTTTGGTAATATAGAGTTCTACTATTTTTCTGTTGGCCAATCATGATACAATGGTATTAGTGAAGTGAAAGTGAAGTCGCTCAGTTGTGTCCAACTCTTTGCGACCCCATAGACACCAGGCTCCTCTGTCCATGGGATTTTCTAGGCAAGAGTATTGGAGTGGGTTGCCATTTCCGTCTCCAGGGAACTTCCCGACCCAGGGACCGAACCCAGGTCTCCCACATTGTAGACAGACGCTTTCCATCTGAGCCACCACTTGATCTTAAGTGAGTAATATTGCATAATCACAATAGTAAAAGATGTTTATCCATTTTCACAATCAATAGCCAGACCAAAAAAAGAAAGACAATTACAATTGCAAGACATAATGGGAAAAAATGATTAACTTAAAAATATAAAATAATTACCTATAATTGAGAGGTCAAACAGAGTGATGTGGTAACTGGAAGTGCATATATGCATAAGTCTTCATCCACCCAGCCAGTCTATGTCTTTGGTTGGTGCACTTAATCCATTTAAGTTTAAGGTAATGATTAATAAGTATGATTCTATTAGTGTTTTCTTAATTATTTTGGGTTCATTTTCTGCAGGTCTTTCCTCCTCTTGTGTTTTCTGCCTAGAGAAGTTCCTTTAGAATTTTTTGTAAAGCTGGTTTGGTGGTGCTGAAGTCTCTTAACTTTTGCTAGTCTGGAAAGCATTTGATTTCTCCATCAAACCTGAAAGAGAATCTTGCTGGGTAGAGTATTCTTGGTTGTAGGTTCTTCCCTTTCATCACTTTAAATATATCATGCCATTCCCTTCTGGCTTGTAGAGTTTCTGTTGAGAAATCAGTTGATAGCCTGATAGGAGTCCCCTTTTATGTTATTTTTTCCTTTGTTGCTTTTAATATTTTCCTTTTTGCTTTTAATATTTTCTCGTCTGTCTTTAATTTTTGTCAGTTTGATTACTATGTGTCTTGGTGTGTTCCTCCTTGAGTTTATCATCCCTGGGTCTCTCTATGCTTCCTGAACTTGGTTGACTATTTCCTTTCCCACGTTAGGGAAGTTTTCAGCTATTATCTCCTCAAATATTTTCTCAGGTCCTTTCTCTCTCTCTTCTCCTTCTGGAACACCTATAATGTGAATGTTGGTATATTTAATGTTGTCCCAGAGGTCTATTAGACTGTCTTTATTTCTTCTTATTCTGTTTTCTATATTCTGTTCTGTGTTAGTGATTTCCACCATTCTGTCCTCCAGGTCATTTATCCATTCTTCAGGCTCAGTTATTCTGCTATTGATTCCTTCTACTGTATTATTCATCTCTGCTGCTAAGTTGCTTCAGTCGTGTTCGACTCTGTGTGACCCCATAGACTGCAGCCCACCAGGCTCCTCCGTCCCTGGGATTCTCCGGGCAAGAATACTGGAGTGGGTTGCCATTTCCTTCTCTAAGGCATGCATGCATGCTAAGTTGCTTCAGTCGTGTCCAACTCTGTGCAACCTATGGACAGTAGGCCACCAGGCTCCTCTGTCCACAGGATTCTCCAGGCAAGAATACTGGACTGGGTTGCCATTTCCTTCTCCCTACTCATCTCTGTTTGCTTGTTTTTATTTCTTCTAGGTCTTTGGTAAACACTTCCTGCATCTTCTCATTCTTTGCCTCCATTCTTTTCCCAAAATCCTGGATCATTGTCACTATCATTATTCTGAATTCTTTTTCTGGAAGTTTGCCTATCTCCATTTCATTTAGTTGGTTTTCTCGGGTTTTATCTTGTCGTTTCATCTGGGACATAACTTTCTGTTTTTTCATAGTGGTTAACTTTCCATATATTGTCACCCTGCTAATTTAACTTATTGCACAGTACATCATGAGAAACGCTGGGCTGGAAGAAGCATAAGCTGGAATCAAGATTGCCAGGAGAAATATCAATAACCTCAGATATGCAGATGACACCACCCTTATGGCAGAAAGTGAAGAGGAACTAAAAAGCCTCTGGATGAAAGAGAAAGTGGATAGTGAAAAAGTTGGCTTAAAGCTCAACATTCAGAAAATGAAGATCATGGCATTTGGTCCCATCACTTCATGGGAAATAGATGGGGAAACAGTGGAAACAGTGTCAGACTTTATTTTGGGGAGCTCCAAAATCACTGCAGATGGTGTTTGCAGCCATGAAATTAAAAGACGCTTACTCCTTGGAAGAAAAGTTATGACCAACCTAGATAGCATATTAAAACACAAAGACATTACTTTGCCAACAAAGGTCCGTCTAGTCAAGGCTATGGTTTTTCCTGTGGTCATGTATGGATGTGAGAGTTGGACTGTGAAGAAGGCTGAGCATCGAAGAATTGATGCTTTTGAACTGTGGTGTTGGAGAAGACTCTTGAGAGTCCCTTGGACTGTAAGAAGATCCAACCAGTCCATTCTGAAGGAGATCAGCCCTGGGATTACTTTGGAAGGACTGATGCTAAAGCTGAAACTCCAGTACTTTGGCCACCTCATGTGAAGAGTTGACTCATTGGAAAAGACTGATGCTGGGAGGGATTGGGGGCAGGAGGAGAAGGGGACGACAGAGGATGAGCTGGCTGGATGACATCACTGACTCAATGGATGTGAGTCTGAGTGAACTCTGGGAGTTTGTGATGGACAGGGAGGCCTGGCGTGCTGCAATTCATGGGGTCGCAAAGAGTCGGACACAACTGAGAGACTGAACTGAACTGAACTGAACTTACTGCAATATGATTTTTGTTTTAGCTGCCGTGAGAAGCTTCTTGCTTCTTCTGTCAGCCTTCTGATGGATGAGGCTAAGAGGCTTATGTAAGCTTCTTGATGGGAGGCACTGGTAATGGGGAAAACTGGGTCTTGCTCTGGTGGGCAGTGCTTTGCTCAGTAAAGCTTTAATCCAATTATCTGCTGATGGGTGGGGTTACACTCCCTGGTAGTTGTTTGATCAGAGGTGACCCAGCCCTGGGGTCTATGGGCTCTATGGTAGGGTTAATGGTGAACTCGCAGAGGGTTTATGTCAAGTAGGACCTTCCAGTGCCCCTGTCCCTGTGGTGAGCCCCTGCCGACTCACACCTCCACAGGAGGTTCTCCAACTCTAGCAAGTAGTTTTGTTTCAGTCTCCTGTGGAGTCACTATTCCTCTCGGTCTTGGTGTGCTCAAAATTTTGTTTGTGCTCTCCAGGACTGGAATTTCTGTTTCCCCTGGTCCTCTGGAAGTCCTCTAATCAAATCTTGCTGGCCCCCAAGGCTGGATTTCCTGAAGATTCCCTGTATCTTTGTCAGATCCCCAGGTTGGGAAGCCTGATGTGGGGTTCAGAATATTCACAACAGTGTGAGAACTTCTTTGGTATTATTATTCTCCAGTCTGTGGGTCACCCACCTGTGGGTATAGGATTTGAAATCATTATTGAGTCTAATGTCATAAAAGTTTCTCCCTATGTTTTCTTTTAGGAGTTTTACATCATGAAGTCTTTTTTTAGGTATGTAATCCATTTTGAGTTAATGTTTGTATAGGTAAGGGTTTAACTTTATTCTTTTGCATGTGGATATCCAATTTTTTCATCACATTAGTTGAGGTTTTCCTTGTTGATCGGTCTTCACATCCTTGTTAAAAATCAGTTGACTTGTGTGATTCCACAAACAGCAAATGCTAGAGAGGGCTTGGAGACAAAGCAACTCTCCTGGACTGTTGGTGGGAATGTAAATTGGTACAGTCACTATGGAGAAGAGTATGGAGGTTCCTTAAAAAACTAAAAATAAAGCTGCCATATGACCCTGCAATTCCACTCCCGTCCATATACCCAGAGAAAAACATGGCCTGAAAATACACATGCACCCCTATGTTCATTGCAACACTGCTTAAAATACCCAAGACATGGGAGCAACCTAAATGTCTAACAATAGAGGAATGGATAAAGAAGAAGTGGGACATATATGCAATGGAATATTACTCAGCCATTAAATGTGAAATAATGCCATTGCAGCAACATGGTTGGACCTAGAGAGTGTAATACTGAGCAAAGTAAGTCAGACAGAGAAGAAATATCATATGATATCCCTTATATGTGGAATATAAACAGAAATGATACAAATGAATCTACTTACAAAGCAAAAAGAGTTACAGACTTAGGAAATGAATGTGATTTGTGAGAGGAAGGGATAGTTAGGGACTTTGGGAAGGTCATGTACACACTGCTGTATTTAAAATGGATAACCAACAAAGACCTATTGAAGTCCATGGAACTCTGCTCAATATTATGTGCCAGACTGGATGGGACTGGGGTTGGGGGAGAATGGATACATATATGTGGATGGCTGAATCCTTTGACTGTTCACCTGAAACTACCACGACATTGTTAATTGGTTATGCCCAATCACAATGTTTTGGGTGTTAAAAATAAATAAATAAATGAAAATTTTAAAAACATTACAGTTTTCATTCCAGTCCTACAGAAAGGCAATGGCAAAGAATGCTCAAACTACTGCACAATTGCACTCATCTCACACACTAGTAAAGTAATGCTCAAAATTCTCCAAGCCAGGCTTCAATGATACATGAGCCATGAATTGCCAGATTTTCAATCTGGTTTTAGAAAAGGCAGAGGAACCAGAGATCAAATTGCCAACATCCACTGGATCATCAAAACAGCAAAAGAGTTCCAGAAAAACATCTGTTGCTGCTTTATTAACTATGCCAAAGCCTTTGACTGTGTGAATCACAATGAACTGTGGAAAATTCTGAAAGAGATGGGAATACCAGACCACCTGACCTGCCTCTTGAGGAACCTGTATGCAGGTCAGGAAGCAACAGTTAGAACTGAGCATGGAACAACAGACTGGTTCCAAATAGGAAAAGGAGGACGTCAAGGCTGTATATTGTCACCCTGCTTATTTAACTTCTATGCAGAGTACATCATGAGAAATGCTGGGCTGGATGAAGCCCAAGCTGGAATCACGATTGCCAGGAGAAATATCAATAACCTCAGATATGCAGATGACGCCACCCTTATGGCAGAAAGTGAAGAAGAACTAAAGAGCCTCTTGATGAAAGTGAAAGAGGAGAGTAAGAACATTGGCTTAAAGCTCAACATTCAGAAAACTAAGATCATGGCATCTGGTCCCATCACTTCATGGCAAATAGATGGAGAAACAGTGGCTGACTTTATTTTTTGGGCTCCAAAATCACTGCAGATGGTGATTGCAGCCATGAAATTAAAAGACACTTACTTCTTGGAAGGAAAGTTATGACAACCTAGACTGCATATTAAAAGACAGAGACATTACTTTGCCGACTAAGCCTTGACTATGGTTTTTCCAGTAGTCATGTAAGGATGTGAGAGTTGGACTATAAAGAAAGCTGAGCTCCGAAGAATTGATGCTTTTGACCTGTGATGTTGAAGAAGACTCTTGAGAGTTCCTTGGACTGCAAGGAGATCCAACCCATACATCCTAAAGAGATCAGTCCTGGGTGTTCATTGGAAGGACTGATGTTGAAGCTGAAACTCCAATACTTTGGCCGCCTGATGCAAAAGTTTGTACATCTGATGTTTTATTTTACAGTGTCATGTCTATCCTTTAATTGTCTATTGTAGTTATATTGATTTTACAGTTTTTGTCTTTTAACCTTTGTATTAATCATTTAAGTGCTTGATCTTATATAAGTGCTTTTACTATATGTTTCCCTTTACCCATGGGATTCCTCCCTCCTATAATTTCTTATTTACTTTTTTACTTAAAGAAGATTCGTTACCACTTCTTGTAAGATCTTTAGTATTTACGAACTTAACTTTTGCTTCTCTGAGAGATTCTTGGTCTCTCCTTCAATTATGAATGATATCTTGCTAGGTAGATTATCCTAGTTATATTTTTCACTTTCAGCACTTTGACTATATCATGCCACACCCTTCTAGCCTGCAACATTTCTGCTGAAAAATCTGCTATTAATAGCTAATGCCCTATGTGTTTCCTCTGTATGTGACTGTTTTTCTTTTGCTGCCTTTAAGATTCTCTCTTTAAGTTATTGCTTTCAGGTATCATATATTGCATTCATGCATGCTCAGTCATTTCAGTCATGTCTGACTCTTTGTAAACCCACCAGGCTCCTATGTCCATAGGATTCTCCTGGCAATAATACTGGAGTAGGTTGCCATGCCCTCCTCCAGGGAATCTTCCAGACCCAGGGATCGAACACCATCTCCTGTGTCTCCTGCACTGCAGGTGGATTCTTTACCAATGATCTACCAGCGAAGGCCCTCTTTATCACCTAGTCTGTTATTAATTTCCTCTAGTATATTTTTCTTTCAGTTATTATTTTCTTCAGCTCTGACTTGTTCTTCTTTACATTTTAAAATTCGAAGTTAAATTTTCACGAGTTCATCTATTATTTTCCCCAGTTCTGCCAGCATTCTCATTACTTCTTTGAACTCCATCTGGTAAAATTTTTATGTCTGTTTCACTAGGGATTTTCCCCCAGGTTTTTTTTTTTTTTCTCTTTCATTTGAAGCATATCCCTCTGTCTTCTTATTTTGTTTTCACTTTCTCTATCTCTATGAAATTAGGTGAAACTGTTATTTATCTCAGTTGGAGGTGTGTCCTTGTGTGGGAGTTTTGCTATGCAGTCTGTGTGTGCCCAGTGGTTGGGCAGGAAAGCTAGATCTGAAGTGAGCACAGCTGCATTTTCCCCTGGACTGTGTTGGCAGCTACTACCTTGGTGGGAGGTAGGGCTGGAGTTGGAGGGGCTACAGCCAGAGCCCATTGCTATCAAGGCTTCTTTCTTGCTTATTGGCATCACCACCCATAGGAGTGGGGTCAAACCAAAGTTGCTGGAACAGGAGCCCTGAGGGAGTGTTATTTCTCTCCAGTGTGAAGGCAGTTGAGAAGTAGCTGGGGCCTGAGTGCTTGGGCCTGTACTTGTGTGCTAGCTTTACTTTTCCCTCAGTGTCTTGCCCTGGTGAGAGGTTGGGTCCGGTCCAGAGAGGCTGGTGCCACGCCACTGAACTGACCCTGCCTTCTCCCAAGTGTGCACAGTGAGGGGAGCTCTGGTAGTGGCAGTCACCACTCTGGGATCTGGCTGCACCCTTCTGGAGTGTGTACAGGAATGCCTCCAAGCTGGTACTGGCTCAGCCTTGGTTGTAGAAGAGCTGCTCTTCTAGTCCCCAGGTTAATTTCAGCAAGGGTACTTCTGTATGTAGTTGTAATTTTCATGTGTTCATGAAGGTTAGTGAGCCCTCCTACCCTGCCATTTTGATCTCCCCCCTTCAACAGTACTATTCTTTAGCCTAGCTTCCCAATCATGCTTGCTGGGAATAATGGCCACCAGGAGCCAGAATCTGACCCCACTATGTCCAAGGGTGGCCTGGCCCATATAGCATGTTAATTCTTGATGCTTGGGGCCCCCATTCATCCTTTTCCCCCATAGCTGGCCATTAAGGAACAAGCCAGGTGGCGGGAAGCCTCTTTTGAATTGCCTTGTTAATTACATAAATAAAAACATCAGCATGGTTTAGGCTTTTGCGTGAGATAGGATTGGTGGAAGCCATCTAAATTATTTGGAGCAAAGTCTGATTGATGAAGTTTTAATACTTAAGGTAGTGATCAACTTGGTAGAGCTGTTAAAATACTAGAGAGTAGAATTATAAGCTCAAAATACTGTGATTCTGCCTTTGTTAAAATCATAGTCAAAACCACAGATCACAATAATATTTAAAGAGAAAAGCAGAGAGTAAAGAAAAAATTGATAACTGAGTGGTTTGGGGAATGCCACCTGCCTTAGTCACCTCAGGCTCCCATAACAAAATATTACAGACTGGGTGGCTTAAACAACATTTTATTTCTCATAGTTCTGGAGGCTGGAAACTCAAGAATGAAGTGTCTGCAGGTTTGGTTTCTCCTGAGGCCTCTCTCCGTGGCTTACACACAGCCACCTTCTTGTTTTATCTTCACTTGGCTTTTCCTTTGTACATGGAACTGCCTGGTCTCTTCCTCTTATTATGAGGATACCAGTCAGATTACAATCGAACTCACTCTAACAGCCTAATTTTACCTTAATTATCTTTTTAAAGGACCTATCTCCAAATATAGTATAACTGGATTAGAGAGTCAGCATAGGACATTTATCATCACAATTCAGCTGATGACACCAATTCTTTGAAATGAAATAAGAAGGTTTGGAAATACTTCTTAGTTACTATAGAGGTACAAGTGATAAAAATTAAATATTTCATTTTATTATGTTATCTCATTCAGTAGCTCTTATACACTACTTGTAAGTCAGGCACTGTTTCGAGAAATCTATACTATTAGTCCATAGTGTGAAGCACCTATTTAAGGTGAACTTTTATGTTTTTTTCCATTTCATAAAGTTAACATACCATCCCATGACCTATAAATTGTATTGAGACCCCATAAGGTTGTTATAGGAAACTGCATTTCTCAGAATGTTTGCTGTGGAAAATTGCCTCGTCTCATGCCAAGCTATTTACTATGTTTATCTCAGAAAACTGAATTTGCTCACCAACTTATAATTAACCTACTATTACTTCATTGTTCTTGTTATAATTTCCTTCCTCTAAATATAAATTGTGTAAATATTGTTCCTTGCTAGGAAAAATACTTCTAGGATTTTCTCCCTTGCTTGTTTTAAGTAAGAATAAATTTGTATTTATAGTAAATTCATTTTGAAAATGCAACTCCCCAGCCCATTCTCCATCATGCATAGAAGACACAGATGCTAATACAAACTCAAGTGCATATGTGAGACTCAGACAGATGCTGCTTAAGAAGTGAGCCTTCCCTTTGATTATTCTCCATCAGGGTCCTCTGAGCCCTCAGTCTCCAGGCTCCTCTTATCCCTTTCTGCCACCTGTGTCTCCTCTATGGCAGCCCCCATGTCCTGCGTGGCTCTAGTCTGGGTCCCCCTCTGTCCAAGACCCTGCATACCTGCCTGAGCTGTTCTTCACCTTCACCATGGCCTTTCCCTCCTCCTTCCTCCCAGGATTATTTCTGCCTGACATCAGCCCCATCTGGCTTTTCTTTTGCCCTCCCTGCTTTTTTGATCCCTGACTTGGGGGAGGGAGTGGGTCACCTGCCTTCTCTGCTGCCTTGCTTGAAGCCACCTGAGGGATGTTGTCCAAGACAAACCAGTGTGGGGCACAGCCAGGTTCCCACTCTTCACCCTGGTGGGCTGATTCTTAATTTCCACACATCTCTACTTTATAACTAATCTGCATGAGAATGCCTATGACATGGGGAGCAATGAAAAAATGTAGAAGAATTTTCTGTCAAGGAAGTGGAATGGAAAAACAAGTTCAATGAGCAAAGAAATACTATAAATTAAAGATCTTGTTCATTAAAGAAAAATTGTATGATAGTCTCCAAAGTGCTAAGGTGCTTAGATTCCAATGAATAAATTTGAAAGCATGATATATACTTTTTTTTTTAATGTCAAATTTTAGGATACACTGGGAATTATATCCTTTATTTAGCTTCCTCAGTGGCTCAGACAGTAAAGAATGTGCCTGTAATGCAGGAGACCCATGTTTGATCCCTGGATCAGGAAGATCCCCTGGAGAAGGGAATGGCAACCCACTTCAGTATTCTTATCTGCAGAATCCCATGAACAGAGGAGCCTTTCAGGTTATAGTCCATGGTGTCGCAGAGTCAGACATGACTGAGCGACTAACATACACACACACACACATTCACATACAGATATTTAAAAATCTCTGAGATAAAAAGAAACTTTGGGTTTCTACTTTAAAATGTTTGGTGGACATAGGTTTTCACACACAAAAAAAATGGGCCACATTTTGAAGATAGATTGCCCACTGACCAACAATGCTCAGTCCAGGGCTGTGCCATCAGCCAGTGGTTCAATCTGCATGACTGTGCCACAGTGTGAAGTGATGGAAGCAGCAAAATGTGGAGAGCAGAGCCTGAGTCCCTGATTCATGACATTAAAAAAAAAATACCACCTTTATGGACGACTTTCTGTCCTTGAGCCCCAAATCCTGATACCTTTTTGAGGTAGGTAATATGCTGGCCATAGATTGTAAAAGGAGACCAGACTTTAGTACTTTCTTCCTGAGATCACTGTTCAGTTAGAAGTGACGAGCCAGTTGGCTGCCAAAGCCTGGTCATTCCTATCTCATTGTGGGGAACATGAGTACCACCAACCAACACACACACACCAAAAAAAAAAAACCCCATAGACTCACCCACCAACTGTCAATGCCCTACTATGGGCCAAATGTTGTCTCCCCAAATTCATATGTTGAAATTCTAACCCCCTCTCAATATGATGGCATTTGGAAACAGAGCCTTAAAGAGGTTATTGAGTTAAAATGAGGCTGTTTAGGTGGGCCTTAATATAACCTGATTGGTATCCTTCTAAGAAGAAGAAATTAGGACACACAGAGAGACATAAGGGATGCAGAAGGAAGGAAGGAAGGAAGACTATATGAGGATACAGCGAGAAGGTGGTCATGTGCAAGCCAAAACGAGAGGCCTCAGGGGAAACCAACTCAGCTTCCAAAACCGTGAGAAAATACAATCCTGGTGGTTAAGCCAGTCTTGGTATTTTGTTATGGAAGCCTGAGCTGACTAACATATGGGTGGATATCTTAGTAGTGACAGGAAGTAAATGATTTCTCTCAGAAGACAGGTGTAATTACACTCACATACACAGAGGAAGTAAGAGAGAAATCTCCTTGGCAATAAGTGTGAGTGTCGAATCTTGAGCTATCATTATTTGTGAAAAAAAAAAAAAAAAGATTGTTTTTGTCTAACCTAAATGGCACAGATGTGCTATATAGGAGGAGGCCTGTCTCTACATTGGGCATGCTAACAAGTGTAGTTGAGATTGTGTCTGCCTTCTCCATCAAATAATTATCTCATTTAATATGTCTGTTGCCCACAATAGGACTGTGTATTCACAATCAGGAGCAGTACCAGCAGATTTACTCCTTGTTGTCATTTATGGGCAGAAGGTGGTGGTACTAGTGCTAGCTTTTAAAAAAATGTACATTTAAATTTTTATTTTTATTTCAGAAGTTTCATATTTACAGAAAAGTTGCAAAAAATTACAATAGTGCAGAGAACTTCCATATATGCTTTACATTGCTTCCCTAATGTTAATATCTTATTTTACTATAGTACATTTATAACAACTAATTAACCAATATTTACACATCACTGATAACTAAACTTTATCCAGATTTCCTGAGACTTTTCTTAATGTCCCTTTCCTGCTCCAGAATCATCCAAGATACTACATTCATTTAGTTGTCCTGTCTCCGGAGTCTCCTCTGGGCTATGACAGTTACTCAGACTTTTCCTGTTTTGATGATCTTGACCAGTGTTTATAGAGTGTCCCTCAGTTTGGGCTGGTCTGATATTTTTCTTGTAGTTAGACTGGATTTGTGGGTTTGGAGATGGAGATCACAGAGAATCAGTAAGTTCTTACCATTTCCTGTCAAGGGAGCATGCTCTCAACAGGACTTCTCCTGGACCACCTGGCTAATACTCACCAGCTTTGTCCACTATAAAGTTACTTTTTTGTATTTATTTATAATTTTGTTGTTTTTAAAATTTTAACAGTGTTGTGTTGGTTTCTGCCATACAGGAATGCAAATCGACCATGATTATACACTCTCCCTTTGAAGCCTTCCTCCCTTACCCCGATTCCACAGCCGTAAAAAAGAAAGAATTTGAATCAGTTCTAGTTAGGTGGATGAGCCTAGAGCCTGTTATATAGAGGGAAGTAAATCAGAAAGAGAAAAACAAATATAGTGTATTAACACGTATATATGGAATCTAGGAAAATGATACTAATAAGCTTATTGTCAGGGAAGGAATGGAGACACAGATGTAGAGATTAGACTTGTGGACACAATGAGGGAGGGAGAGAGTGGGTTGAATGGAGAAAGTAGTATCAACATATATACATTATCGTGTGTAAAGTGGATAGGTGGGGAGAAATTGCTGTGTAATACAGGGAGCAAAGTTACTTTTTACTCTCTTTCCACAGTTGACTTAAGAAGCAAGTCCTAAGTACAGCTCACACATCTTTGAGATATAACACAATATTGCATGGTCCATTTTATGGCTCAACTTGCTCCAGCTTTGGCCATTGGGAGCACTTTCAGTGGTTTTCTGTGTCCTCCTGACAAACTGCATCACACTGTGTGCATTTGTGAGTCCTTTCTTATTTTATGTTGCTCTGGGTTTTGTATATTCTCTCCCCAGACCTTGAATTTAATAGTGGAGATCAAATCAGTTAATCCTAAAGGAAATCAACCCTGAATATTCATTGGAAGGACTGATAGCTGAAGCTGAATCTCCAATATTTTGGCCACCTGATATGAAGAACTGACTCCTTGGAAAAGACCATGACACTGGAAAAGATTGAAGTAAGGAGGAGAAGGGGATGACAGAAGATGAGATGGTTGGATGGCATCACCGACTCAATGGACATAAGTTTGAGCAAGCTCTGGGAGTTGGTGATGGACAGGGAAGCCTGGTGTGCTGCAGTCCATGGGGTCACAGAGAGTTTGACACAACTGAGAAACTGAACTAAACTGAATCAGAGAGGAAAAGTCTTTTATGAGAGAATAGTATTCAGAGAAGGCAATGGCACCCCACTCCAGTACTCTTGCCTGAAAAGTCCAATGGACGGAGGAGCCTGGTAGGCTGCAGTCCAGGGGGTCGCTAAGAGTTGGACACAACTGAGTGACTTCACTTTCACTCTTCACTTTCACTCTTCACTTTCATGCATTGGAGAAGGAAATGGCAACCAACTCCAGTGTTCTTGCCTGGAGAATCCCAGGGACGGGGGAGCCTGATGGGCTGCCATCTATGGGGTCACACAGAGTCGGACATGACTGAAGCGACTTAGCAGCAGCAGCAGCAGTATTAGGAAACAAGGTCTAGAGGCTGAGTGTGCTTTTTGCTACTAAGATGTGCTTGCTTCTTTGCCCTCTCAATGGACAGAGAGGAAATATATGTATGTATACTACTAGTTCATCTATATATACACATATAAATACTTTTACATTTATCCATGAGCACCCACAATAAGCTAAGCATGAGTGCATACCGGTGTCTCTGACTCTAATCCTTTTCCATGTTTCGTGTCAGCCTTCTTTACTTGCTTATTTGTAACCTCAGCTCTAACACTGGGGACCTGGCTCCCACCATCTGCCAGCTACCATCCCTTTACTTATCTGTTCACTCCTAGTAAACATGTACAGTGGGCTCTGAGTTATTAACCTGTACCCCTATGGAAACAGCTTTGTGTGATTATTGTTTTTTTCAATTTGTTAAAATGTTTCATGGCCCAGGTGGGATCTATTTCTGTGCATGTTCCATGTGTGCTTGAGAAAGATGTGCGTTCAGCTGTTGGGTGATGTGCATATGAGCTCAGTCAAGTCCGACTCTTTGTGACCCCTCTGTCTATGGAATTTTCCAGGCAAGAATACTGGAGCTGGCTGCCATTTCCTACTCCAGGGGATCTTCTCAACCCTGGGATTGAACCCACATCTCTGTCACCTCCTGCACTAGCAAGCAAATTCTTTACCACTGTGCCACCTGGGGAGCCCTGGGATGTTGGATGAGGTGTTCTATAAATGTCACTTAGATCAAGTTGATCGATAGTACAGGTAGAAGGCAGAACACCAAAGAATTGATGCCTTCGACATGTGCTGGAGAAGACTCCTGAAAGTCCCTTGGACAGCAAGATCAAACCAGTAATTTTTTTTTTTTTACTTTATTTTGCTTTACAATACTGTATTGGTTTTGCCATACATTGACATGAATCCACCACGGGTGTACATGAGTTCCCAATCCTGAACCTCCCTCCCACCCCCCACCCCATATCATCTCTCTGGATCATCCCCGAGCACCAGCCCCAAGCCTCCTGTATCCTGTATTGAACCTAGACTGGTGATTCGTTTCTTACATGATAGTATACATGTTACAATGCCATTCTCCCAAATCATCCCACCCTCTCCCTCTCCCTCAAATTCCAGAAGTCCGTTCTATACATCTGTGTCTCTTTTGCTGTCTCGCATACAGGGTCATCATTACCATCTTTCTAAATTCCATATATATGTGTTAGTATACTGTATTGGTGTTTTTCTTTCTGGCTTACTTCACTCTGTATAATCGCCTCCAGTTTCATCCACCTCAAATGTATTCTTTTTGATGGCTGAGTAATACTCCATTGTGTATATGTACCACAGCTTTCTTATCCATTCATCTGCTGATGGACATCTAGGTTGCTTCCATGTCCTGGCTATTATAAACAGAGCTGCAATGAACATTGGGGTACACGTATCTCTTTCAATTCTCAAACCAGTAAATCTTAAGGGAGCTGAACCCTGAATATTCACTGGAAGGACTGATGCTGAAGTTGAAGCTCCAGTATTTTGGTCATCTAAACGACTTATTGGAAAAGTCCCTAGGAAAGATAGAGGAAAGAAGAAAAGGGTGTCAGAGCATGAGATGGCCGGACAGCATCACTGACACAATGAACGTGAACTTGGGAAAACTTCTGGAGATGGTGAGGGAAAGGAAGGCCTGGTGTACTGCAGTCCATGGGGTCCCAAAGAGTCAGACATGACTGGGCGACTGAAAAACAACAATATAGGTCATCTATATGTCCTTGCTGATTTTCTACCTATTTGATCTATTAATATCAGTTACTGACAATGAAGTGTTGAAGTGTTCAAGTCTAGTCTTTTAGTTCTATTCGTTTTTGCTGTATTTATTTTGATGCTTGTGGGGAGAGAGCAAATTGGCCAAGATAGCATGTTCAGGCTGTCTTGCCCCACATTTTGTAAATACTGACTATGTAACAGCTGAGATGATTTGTAGCACTGTGCATGCATGTCACGAGGTACTTGCTTGCTCCTGGGCTACTTTGTGCTGCACACACATGTGAGCTCCATCTAAGAAAGTGGTGGCATTTATTTACTGCTGCGTCACGGCTGTGTCCATTGGGTCTGCCATGAGAGGAGAGAATATAGAGTTTCTACTGCTAGGGCTGCTGCTTCAGCCAGGGAAGAGGCTGTGTTATGGCTGCTCTGCCAGCCAGGAGAGAATAAATGTGTCTGCAGTTCCGATGGCCCCTTGAATCTCCTTCCAGCCTCTTAGCTCGAGCCTTACCTACCCTGGATTCAGCAAACAGTGTGGACAGTGAGATACAGCAATACAGTGCTCTATTGTCAAGTGCATATGATTCGAATCATCATGTCCTCTCAGAGAATTGAATCTTATAATTTACAAATTGCCCTCCATATCCGTGAAAGTGAAGTCACTCAGTCGTGTCTGACTCTTTGTGACCCCGTGGACTGTAGCCTACCAGGCTCCTCTGTCCCTGGGATTTTCCAGGCAATAATACTGGAGTGGATTGCCATTTCCTTCTCCAGGGGATCTTCCCAACCTAGGGATTGAACCCGGGTCTCCCGCATTGTAGACAGACGCTTTACCATCTGAGCCACCAGGGAAGTCCCTAACATTTGCAGATTCAACCACCTGAGGATCAAATTTGATTGAATCTGAAGATGCAGAACCCACAGATGTGGAGGGCCTACTGTGTAAGGCCACTGTATATAAGGGATTTGAACATCCATGCATTTTGGTATCCACTATGTGTGTATGTATGAAGGGGGTGGTCCTGGAGGCAATCTCCCATGGAGTCCAAGGGATGACTGTATATGAAGACTACCTAGGACAGTCTTCCTTGTTCTAAAATCAGACTGCCTGAAATTAACAAGCTCTCGTTTTCTTTTCATTACTACTAGGAGAAGGCAATGGCACCCCACTCCAGTACTCTTGCCTGGAAAGTCCCACGGATGGAGGAGCCTGGTGGGCTGCAGTCCATGGGGTCACTAAGAGTCAGGCACAACTGAGCGACTTCACTTTGACTTTTCACTTTCCTGCATTGGAGAAGGAAATGGCAACCCACTCCGGTGTTCTTGCCTGGAGAATCCCAGGGACGGTGGGGCCTGGTGGGCTGCCGTCTATGGGGTCGCACAGAGTTGGACACGACTGAAGCGACTTAGCAGCAGCAGCAGCAGCAGCAGCATGATATATATTTCTCTATACTTTTACTTCTAAGGTATAGATGTCATTTTACTTAAAGTGAGTTTCTTGTAGGCAGAATGTATGAGTCTATTTGTTTTGCTCTCTACAATCTCATAATCTTGTTCTCACCTGGTATTCACAACTAAAGCGATTGCTGAGATAGCTGAAGGAAAATCTACCATTTTTTGGTAAATGTGTATATATCCATTGCATTTATTCTTTGTACCATTCCCACTTTTTCTGCCTTCTCTGGTTTTAAATATATGATTCAATTGTGTCTCCATCTTAGTATATCATTCCTACTTTTAAAAGCTTTTCTAGTGGTTGCCTTGGTTTAAAATATGCATTTAAAAATAATCTAAGTCCACCTTCAGATCACATCAACTGCTTCATGTGGACTGCAGCTACTCAGAGTTTGCTCAGTTCTTCCCCCAGCCATGCCTTGTGACATTGCTGTTATTCATGTGACCAATTCATATGCCATAAATATGCAATATGTTGCTGCAATTATTGTTTTAAGTAAATCTTATATATCAATTAGTGACAAAGATAACATATTTTACCATTTCTTCTTTTCCGGTTTCTGTCTTTATGTAGACCCAAGTGTTTGATCTGTACTAATTTCTTTTTGTCTGAAAAACTTATTTTAACATTTCTTTCCTGATTTTCTAATGAGAAGTTCAGGTGATTCTTATTCTTGATCCCCTGGAGTTAAGTTGTCCACTTTCTGTCACCTCTGGTTTTCTTCAGATTTCTCTCTTTGCCTTTGGTTTCCCCAATTTCAATATGCTATGCCCAGAGGTGTGTGGGTGTGTTTGTACTTGGTATTTGTCCTGCCTTTGGTATTCTTTTCCCAAATAGGTCGTTCAGTTCAGTCACTCAGTCGTGTCTGACTGTTTGTAACCCCATGAACCTCAGCACGCCAAGCCTCCCTGTTCATTACCAACTCCCGGAGCCTACCCAAATTCATGTCCATTGAGTCGGTGATGCCATCCAACCATCTTATCCTCTATCGTCCCCTTCTCCTCCTGCCCTCAATATTTCCCAGCATGAGAGTCTTTTTAAATGAGTCAGCTCTTTGCATTGTTGGCTAAAATATTGGAGTTTCGGCTTCAAATAGGTCGTTACAGAGTGTTATGATGAGTTCCCTGTGCCATACAAGTAGGTCCTCATTAATTATATATTTTATACATAGGAGTGTGTATACATCAATACCAATCTCCCAATTTATCACTCCCCTATTTCTCCCAGTAACCATAAGTTTGTTTTCTGTATCTATAACTCTGTTTCTGCTTTGCAAATAAGTATATTTGTACCTTTTTTTGGTTCCACATATAAGTGATAGCATATGATGTTTGTCTTCTTTGTCTGACTTACTTCACACAATATGACAATTGCTAGATCTATCCATGTTGCTGCAAATGACATTATTTCATTCTTTTGAATGGCTGAGTAATATTCCATTGTATATATGATCCACTTCTTTATCCATTCCTCTGATGGTGACATTTATGTTGTTTCCATGTCCTGCCCATTGTAAATACGGCTGCAATGAATATTGGGGTGCATATATCTTCAAATTATGGTTTTCTCTGGATATATGCCCAGGAGTGGGATTGCTGGATTGTATGGCAGCTCTAATTTTAGTTTTTTTAAGGGAACTCCATACTATTCTCCATAATGAGAACATACCAATTTATATCCCTACCAATGAGGTATTTACCAAGAATTTACCAAAATAAATCTCTCCATAACAACTTACATTCCTACCGAGGAGGTTTCCCTTTTCTCCACATCCTCTCTAGCATTTATTGTTTGTGAAGTTTTTGATGATGGCTATTCTGACTGGTGTAAGTTGATACATCACTCTAGTTTTGATTTACATTTCTCTAATAATTTGTGGTGCTGAGCATCTTCTCATGTGCCTCTGGTCCAGCTGTATGTCTTCTTTGGAGAAATATCTATTTAGTTCTTTCGTCCACTTTAAGTGAGTGGTTGTTTTTTGATATTGAGCTGCATGAGCTATTTTTTGTATTCTTGGAGATTAATCTTAATCCCTTGTCATTTGTTTAATTTGCAAATATTTTCTCCCATTCTGACAGTTGTCTTTGTTTAAGTTGCTGTTCTTTTAATTTCAAATGCAATTCCCATTTCCTGCCTCTTTACTCTCCTCTTTCATGGTTGCTGCTTATGATAACATATTTATATGTGGATGATTTCCTACTTTTGGAAGGAATGATGCTAAAGCTGAAACTCCAGTACTTTGGCCACCTCATGCGAAGAGTTGACTCATTGGAAAAGACTGTGATGCTGGGAGAGATTGGGGGCAGGAGGAGAAGGGGACGACAGAGGATGAGATGGCTGGATGGCATCACTGACTCGATGGATGTGAGTCTGAGTGAACTCCAGGAGTTGGTGATGGACAGGGAGGCCTGGCGTGCTGCAATTCATGGGGTCTCAAAGAGTCAGACACGACTGAGCAACTGAACTGAACTGAACTGATTTCTTACTTTTACAGTGTGTCTGCCTTTATCAGTGATCTTTCCCACTTCTGATTTGCTTGTTTCTAGTTGTGGCTGCTTTTCCTGTGCAAAGGAAATTAGGTCCCATTTGTTTATGTTTGATTTTCATTACTCTAGGAAGTGGATCAAGAAAGACCTTGCTGTGATTTATGTCATTCTATCAATGTTTTTCTGTAAGAGTTTAATAGTACCTGGCTTTACATTTAGGTCTTTAATTCATTTTGAGTTTTGTGTCTGGTGTTAGGGAGTGTTCTAATTTTATTCTTTTCAAGTAGCTCTCCAGCTTTCCCAGCACCACTTATTGAGGAGATGGTCTTTTCTTCTGAGTATATTTTTGCCTCCTTTGTCATAGATTAGGTAACCATAGGTGCATGGGTTTATTTCTGAATTTTATTCAGTTCCATTGATCTATATTTCTGGTTTTGTGCCAGTATCAAAAACTTTGATTACTGTAGCTTTGTAGTATAGTCTGAAGTTAGGGAGTCTCATTCCTCTAGCTTTATTTTTCTTCTTTAAGACTACTTTGGCTAGTCAAGGTTTTTTGTGTTTCCATATAACTTGTACATTTTTTGTTCTAATTCTTCAAAAAATGCCATTGATAATTTGATAGGGACTGCACTAAATCTGTAGATTGCTTTGGGTAGTATAGTCATTTTGAAAATATTAACTCTTCTAATCCAGCAACATGGTATATCTCTCTAACTGTTTATGTAATCTTTGATATCTTTCATTGTTATCAGAGTTTTCTGAGTACAGGTCTTTTGTCTCCTTAGGTAGATTTATTCCTAGGTATTTTATTCTTTCATTTCAATGGTAAATGGGATTGTTTCCTTGATTTCTCTTTCTGATCTTTCATTGTTAGTGTATAGAAATGCAAGTAATTTCTGTCTATTAATTTTGTACCCTGCAACTTTACAAATTTATTGACGAGCTTTAGTAATTTTCTGCTAGCATTTTTAAGATTTACTATATATAGCATAATGTCATCTGCAAACAGGGACAGTTTTACTTTTTCTTTTCCAGTTTGAATTCTGTTTACTTCTTTTTCTTTCTGATAGGTGTGGCTAAGACTTCTAAAACTATGTTGAATAAAAGTAGAGAAAGTGGACATCCTTGTCTTGTTCCTGATCTTAGAGGACATGTCACAGTTTTTCACCATTGAGAATGGTGTCTGCTGTGGGTTTGCCATATATGGCCTATATTATATTGAAGCATGTTCCTTCTATGCCCACTTTCAGGATAACTTCTCACAAATGAGTGTTGAATTTTGCCACAAGCTTTCTCTGCATCTATTGAGATGACCACATGGTGCTCGTACTTCAGCTTGTTAATATGGTGCATCACACTGAGGGATTTGAATATACTGAAGAAAACCTCCATCCTTATAAATCCCACTTGATCATGGTGTATGGTCCTTTTAATGTGCTGTTGGTTTCAGTTTGCTAGTGTTCTGTTGAAAATTTTTGCATCTATGTTCATCTAGGATATTGGCCTGTAATTTTCTTTTTTGTGATATCCTTCTCTGGCTTAGGGAGAAGGCAATGGCAACCCACCCCAGTATTCTTGCCTGGCAAATCCCATGGACGGAAGAGCCTGGTAGGCTGCAGTCCATGGGGTCGCTAAGAGTCGGACATGACTGAGAGACTTCCCTTTCACTTTTCACTTTCATGCATTGGAGAAGGAAATGGCAACCCACTCCAGTGTTCTTGCCTGGAGAATCCCAGGGACGGGGGAGCCTGATGGGCTGCCATCTATGGGGTCGCACAGAGTCAGACACGACTGAAGTGACTTAGCAGTCTCTGGTTTAATGTCAGGCTGTTATTGGGCCTAATAGAATGAGCTTGGGAATGTAGCTTCCTCTGCAATTTTTGGGAAGAGTTTCAGAATAGTAGGTGTTAACACTTCTCTAAATGTTTAGCAGAATTTGCCTGTGAAGCTTGTGATCCTGGACTTTTGTTTGTTGGAAGATTTTTAATCACAGTGTCAATTTCATTACTTTTGATCCATCTGTTCATATATTCAGTTCTTCCTGGTTCAGTCTTGAAAGCTTGTAATTTTCTAAGAATTTATTCATTTCTTCTAGGTTGTCCATGTTATTGGCATCTATTACTTAATTGTTTGTATTTCTGTGGTGTACATTGTAACTTCTCTGTTTTCATTTCTCATTTTATCTATTTGAGTCCTCTCCTTTTTTTCTGTAGGAGTCTGGCTAAAAGTTAATCAATATTCTTTTATCCTCTCAAAGGACCAGCTTTCAGGTTTTTTTTTAATTAATTAATTTTTTATTGACGGATAACTGCTTCATAGAATTTTGCTGTTTTCTGTAAAACCTCAAAATGAATCAGCCATCAGTTCAGTTCAGTTCAGTCGCTCAGTCGTGTCCAACTCTTTGTGACCCCATGAATCACAGCACGCCATGCCTCCCTGTCCATCACCAGCTCCCAGAGTTCACTCAAACTCATATCCATCGAGTCGGTGATGTCATCCAGCCATCTCATCCTCTGTCATCCCCTTCTCCTCCTCCCCCCAATCCCTCCCAGCATCAGAGTCTTTTCCAATGAGCCAACTCGTTACACTAGGTGGCCAAAGTATTGGAGTTCCAGCTTCAACATCAGTCCTTCCAATGAACACCCAGGACTGATCTCCTTTAGGATGGACTGGTTGGATCTCCTTGCAGTCCAAGGGACTCTCAAGAGTCTTCTCCAATAGGTATACATATATCCCCTCCCTTTTGAAACTCCCTCCCATCTCCCTCCCCATCCCACCCTTCTAGGTTGATACAGAGCCCCTGTTTGAGTTTCCTGAGACATACAGCAAATTCCCGTTGGCTATCTATTTTACATATGATAATGTAAGTTTCCATGTTACTCTTTCCATACATCTCACCTTCCCCTCCCCTCTCCCCATGTCCATAAGTCTATCCTCTATGTCTGTATCTCCATTTTTGCCATGTAAATAAAATCTTCAGTACCATTTTTCTAGATTCTGTATATATGTGTTAGAATATGATATTTATCTTTCTCTTTCTGACTCACTTCACTCTGTATAATAGGCTTTAGTTTCATCCACCTCATTAAAACTGACTCAAATCTGTTCCTTTTTTATGGCAGAATAATATTACATTGTGTATATATACCACAACTTCTTTATCCATTCATCTGTCAGTGGACATCTAGGTTGTTCTAGCTATTGTAAATAGTGCTGTGGTGAACAATGGGATACACATGTCTTTTTCAATTTTGGTTTCCTCAGGGTATATGCCTAGGAGTAGGATTCCTGGGTCATACGGTCGTTTTATTCCTAGTTTTTCAAGGATTCTCCATGCCATCTTCCACAGTGGCTGTATCAATTTACATTCCCACCAAAAGTACAAGAGTATTCCATTTTCTCCACACCCTTTCCAGGACTTATTATTTGCAGAATTTTTGAGGAGGGCCATTCTGACTGGTATGAGGTGATATCTCATTGAAGTTTTTATTTGCATTTCTCTAATAATGAGCAGTATTGAGCATCTTTTCATGTGTTTGTTAGCCATCTGTATGTCTTCTTTGGAGAAATATCTGTTTAGGTCTTTTCCCCACTTTTTGATTGGGTTGTTTGTTTTTCTGGTATTGAGTTGTATGAGCTGCTTGTATAGTTTGGAAATTAATCCTTTGTCAGTTGTTTCATGTGCTTTTATTTTCTCCCGTTCTGTGGGTTGTCTTTTCACCTTGTTTATACTTTCCTTTGCTGTGCAAATGCTTTTAATTTTATCATGTCCCACTCGTGTACTTTTGTTTTTATTTCCATTACTCTAGGAAGCGGGCCATAGAGCATCTTGCTTTGATTTATGACATCGAGTGCTCTGCCTATGTTTTCCTCT
Organism: Oryx dammah; assembly: GCF_014754425.2. NCBI lineage: Eukaryota > Metazoa > Chordata > Mammalia > Artiodactyla > Bovidae > Oryx > Oryx dammah. The sequence goes on from NW_024070211.1 coordinate 134,720,940, forward strand.
GAGAGTTTTATAGTTTCTGATCTTACATTTGGGTCTTTAATCCATTTTGAGTTTATCTTTGTGTATGGTGTTAGGAAGTGTTCTAATTTCATTCTTTTACATGTAGCTGTTCAGTTTTCACAGCACCATGTAATGAAGAGGCTGTCTTTGTCCCATTGTGTATTCTTGCCTCCTCTGTCTAAATAAGGTACCCATAGGTGCATGGGTTTATTTCTGGGCTTTCTATCTTGTTCCATTGGACTGTATTTCTGTTTTTGTGCCAGTACCATACTGTCTTGATGACTATAGCTTTGTAGCATAACCTGAGGTCAGGAAGCTTGATTCCTCCAGCTCCATTCTTCTTTCTCAAGACTGCTTTGGCTATTCTGGGTCTTTTGTGTTTCCATATGAATTGTGAATTTTTTGTTCTAGTTCTGTGACAAATGCCATTGGTAATTTGATAGGGATTGAATAAATCTGTAGATTGTATTTGGTTGTATAGTCATTTTCACATTGATTCTTCCTACCCAGGAGCATGGAATACCTTTCTATCTGTTTATGTTGTCTTTGATTTCTCTCATTAGTGTCTTTTAATTTTCTGTGTACAGTTCTTTCATCTCCTTAGGTAAGTTTATTCCTAGATATTTAATTCTTTTTGTTGCAATGGTGAATGGGATTGATTCCTTAATTGTTTTTTCTGATTTTTCATTGTTAGTATATAGAAATGCAAGTGGTTTCTGTGTATTGATTTCATATCCTGCAACTTTGCTAAATTCACTGATTAGCTCTAGTAATTTTCTGATACTATCTTTAGGCTTTTCTATGTACAGTATCATGTCATCATGTTATCTTTACTTTTTCTTTTCTTATCTGGATTCCTTTTATTTTTTTTTTTCTTCTCTGATTGCTATAGGACTTCCAGAACTATGCTGAATAATAGTGGTGAAAGTGGACACCCTTGTCTTGTTCCTGATCTAAGGGGAATGCTTTCAGCTTTTCACCATTGAGAATAATGTTTTCTGTAGGCTTATCATAGTGAAGTGAAAGTGAAGTCGCTCAGTCATGTGTGACTCTTTGCGACCCAGTGGGCTGTAGCCTACCAGGCTCCTCTGTCCATGGGATTTTCCAGGCAATAGTACTGGAGTGTATTGCCATTTCCTTCTCCAGGGGATCTTACCGACCCAGGGATCAAACCCAGGTCTCCCACATTGTAGATAGACGCTTTACCATCTGAGCCACCAAGGAAGTCCAGTCCAGGCTTATCATATACGGTCTTTAATATGTTGAGGTAGGTCCCTTCTATGCCCATTTTTTGAAGAGTTTTAATCATAAATGGTTGCTGAATTTTGTCAAAGGATTTTTCTGCATGTATTGAGATTATCATGTGGTTTTATCTTTCAATTTGTTACTATGGTATATCACATTGATTGATTTATGTATATTGAAGAATCTTTGCATCCCTGGAATAAATCCAACTTAGTCACAGTGTATGAGCTTTTTGGTCTGTTGCTGAATTCTGTTTCCTAAAATTTTGTTCAAGATATTTGCATCTACATTCATCAGTTGGCCCGCAGTTTTCTTTTTTTGTGTTGTCTTTGTCTGGTTTTGGTATCAGGGTAATGGTGGCCTCATAGAATGAGTTTGGAAGTGTTCCTTCCTCTGCAGTTTTTTGAAAGAGTTTTAGAAGGATAGGCATTAGCTCTTCTCTAAATGTTTGATAGAATTCTCCTGTGAAGCCATCAGGTCCTAGGCTTTTGTTTTTTGGGAGACTTTTTATCACAGCTTCAATTTCAGTGCTTGTAATTGTTCATAATTTCTATTTCTTAATGGTTCAGTCTTGGAAGATTGAACGTTTCTAACAATCGCCCATTTCTTCCAGGTTATCTATTTTATTGCCATATAGTTGTTCACAATAGTCATGATCCTTTGCATTCCTGCATTGTCTGTTGTAACCTCTTCTTTTTCATTTCTAATTTTGTTGATTTTGTTCTTTTCTCTTTTTTTCTTGATGAGTCTGGCTAGGGGTTTGTCAGTTTTGTTTATCTTCCAAAGAACCAGCTTTTAGTTTTATTAATCTCTACTGTTGTTCCTTTCATTTCTTTTTCATTTATTTCTGCTCATATCTTTGTGATTTCTTTCCTTCTACTAACTTTGGGATTTTGTTGTTGTTGTTGTTCTCTTTCCAGTTGTTTTATGTGTAAAGTTGGTTATCTATTCAATGTTTTTCTTGGTTCTTGAGGTAGGATTGTATTGCTATAAATTTTCCTCTTAGAACTGCTTTTGTTGCATCTCATAGGTTTTGAGTTGTTGTGTTTTCATTGTCATTTGTTTCTAGAAATTTTCTTATTTCCCTTTTGATTTCTTCAGAAACTTGTTGGTTATTTAGAAATGTTTTGTTTAATCTCCATTTGTTTATGTTTCTTACAGCTTTTTTCTGTAATTAACATCTAGTCTCATAGCACTGTGTTCAGAGAAGATGCTTGATATGATTTCAATTTTAAATTTACTGAAGTTTGATTAGTGATACAAGATGTGGTCTAGCCTGGAGAACGGTCCATGTGCACTTGAGAAGAAGGCGTATTCTGCATTTGGGTGGAACGTCCTGAAGATGACAATGAGATCTGTCTCATCTAATGTATCATTTAAGACTTCTGTTTCCTTACTAATTTTCTGTTTTGATGATTTGTCCATTGGTGTGAGTGGGGGTGTTAAAGTCTCCTACTATTATTGTGTTACTGTCAACTTCTCCTTTTGTGTCTGCTAGTGTTTGTCTTATATACTGAGGTGCTTCTATATTGGGTGCATAGATATTTACAATTGTTATGTCTTCCTCTTGGATTGATCCCTTGACCATTATGTAGTGTCCTTCCTTATCTCTTGTAATATTCTTTATTTTAAGGTCTACCTTTTCTGATATGAGGATTGCTACTCTGGCTTTCTTTTGCTTCCTATTTGCAAGGAATATATGTTTCCATCCTCTCACTTTTAGTCTATATGTGTCTTGAGGTCTGAAGTGGGTTTCTTGTAGACAGCATATATATGGGTCTTGTTTTTTTATCCATTCAGCCAGTCTGTGTCTTTTAGTGGGAGCATTTAATACATTTACATTTAAAGTAATTATTGATAGATATGTTCCTATTGCCAGTTTCTAATTGTTTGGGGTTGATTTTGCAGATTTTTTTTTCTTCTGTTGTATTTCTTGACTACATAAGTTCATTTAACATTTGTTGTGAAGCTGGTTTGGTGGTACTGAATTCTCTTAACTTTTCCTTGTCTGAAAAGCTTTTTTATTTCTCCATCAATTTTGAATGAGATCCTACAGTAATCTTGCATATAGATTTTTCCCTTTCAGTACTTTAAATACTGCAATTCCCTTCTGGCCTGCAGAGTTTCTGCTGAAAGATAAGCTGTTAAGTGTATGGGGTTTCCCTTGTATGGTACTTGTTGCTTCTCCCTGGCTGCTCTTAATATTCTTTCTTTGTGTTTAGTCTTTGTTAGTTTGATTAGTATGTGTCTTGGTGTGTTTCTCCTTGGGTTTATCCTGTATGGGACTCTTTGTGCCTCTTGGACTTGATTGGCTATTTCCTTTTCCATGTTGGGGAAACTTTCAACTATAATCTCTTTAACAATTTTTTTTCATACCTTTTCTTTTCTTCTTCTTCTGGGACCCCTATAATTCGAATGTTGGTGCATTTGATATGGTCCCAGAGCTCTCTGAGACTGTCCTCAGCTCTTTTCATTGTTTTTACTTTATTCTGACCTTCAGAAGTTATTTCCACCATTTTATCTTCCAGCTCACTGATTCGTTCTTCTGCTTTAGATATTCTGCTATTGATTCCTTCTAGAATATTTTTAATTTCAGTACTTGTGTTGTTTGTCTCTGTATGTTTATTCTTTAATTCTTCTAGGTCTTTGTTAATTCATTGTTGCATTTTCCCCGTTTTTTTTCCAAGGTTTTTTTTTTTTAATCATCTTTACTATCATTATTCTGAAATTTTTTCAGGTAATTTTCCTATTTTTTCTTCATTTATTTGAACTTCTGTGTTTCTAGTTTGTTCTTTCATGTATGTAGTATTTTTCTGTCTTTTCTTCTTTTTTTTAATTTAAGTTATTGTGTTTGAGGTCTCTTTTCCACAGGCTTCAAGGAAAGTTGAATCCTTTCCTTGAAGAAGGTTGAATTCTTTCTTCCTTTTGGTTGTTCCAGTGATTTGTGTGAGCTTCGTATAGAGTGAGATTAGTGCTGAGTTTTTGTTTGTTTGTTTGTTTTTCCTCTGATGAGCAAGGCTGAGTGAGGTGGTACTCCTGTCTGCTGATGATTGGGTTTGTATTTTTGTTCTGTTTGTTGTTTAGATGAGGCATCCTGCACAGGGTGCTTCTGGTGATGCCAGGTCTTGTATTCAAGTGGTTTCCTTTGTGTGAGTTCTCACTATTTGATACTCCCTAGGGTTAACTCTCTAGTAGTCTATGGTTTTGGAGTCAGTGCTCCCACTCCAAAGTCTCAGGGGTCCATCTCTGGTCAGGAACAAAGTTTCCACAACTGGTTTGTTAAGGAATTTACTGAGATTAAAATAAATATCCAAAATCAAGAAACAAAAGATGAATCCAACACAAATGGCAGTTACAAAATCAGGCAAATAATAATTAAAATAATGGAATATACACATATACATATACACCCATGAGCAAAGCAAAAACAGTCTAACAAAAATAAACTACAGTAGATTGATCCAATGAACAAAGGAAATCAACAATTGTATTTACCAATTTAAGTTAAGAACAAAACTAACTTAAGAACAAACTGGAAAACAAGACTAAAGCAAGGTGCCAAGTGGGGAATAAAACAATGAAAACAAAACTAACAAATATGTTGAAAGGAAAGGAAAGAAAGAAAAAATAGATATGCAAAGTTAAATAGAGATAGATGAAGATTTAAATACATTAAAGATTAACTCATTCAATATCACAGTTATCCAAGTCTATGCCCCAACCAGTAATGCTGAAGAAGCTGAAGTTGAACAGTTCTATGAAGACATACAAGACCTTTTAGAACTAACATCCAAAAAAGATGTCCTTTTCATTATAGGGGACTGGAATGCAAAAGTAGAAAGTCAAGAAACACTTGGAGTAACAGGCAAATTTGGCCTTGGAATGCGGAATGAAGCAAGGCAAAGACGAATAGAGTTTTGCCAAGAAAATGCACGGGTCATAGCAAACACCCTCTTCCAACAACACAAGAGAAGACTCTACACATGGACATCACCAGATGGTCAACACCCAAATCAGAGTGATTATATTCTTTGCAGCCAAAGATGGAGAAGCTCTATACAGGCAACAAAAACAAGACCAGGAGCTGACTGTGGCTCAGATTATGAACTCCTTATTGCCAAATTCAGATTCAAATTGAAGAAAGTAGGGAAAACCACTAGACCATTCAGGTATGACCTAAATCAAATCCCTTATGATTATACAGTGGAAGTGAGAAATAGATTTAAGGGTCTAGATCTGATAGATAGAGTGCCTGATGAACTATGGAATGAGGTTCGTGACATTGTACAGGAGACAGGGATCAAGATCATCCCCATGGAAAAGAAATGCAAAAAAGCAAAATGGCTATCTGGGGAGGCCTTACAAATAGCTGTGAAAAGAAGAGAAGAGAAAAGCAAAGGAGAAAAGGAAAGATATAGGCATCTGAATGCAGAGTTCCAGAGCATAGCAAGAAGAGATAAGAAAGCCTTCTTCAGCGATCAATGCAAAGAAATAGAGGAAAAGAACAGAATGGGAAAGACTAGAGATCTCTTCAAGAAAATTAGAGATACCAAGGGAACATTTCATGCAAAGATGGGCTCGATAAAGGACAGAAATGGTATGGACCTAACAGAAGCAGAAGATATTAAGAAGAGGTGTCAAGAATACACAGAAGAACTGTACAAAAAAGATCTTCAGAACCCAGATAATCATGATGATGTGATCACTCATCTAGAGCCAGACATCCTGGAATGTGAAGTCAAGTGGGCCTTAGAAAGCATCACTACGAACAAAGCTAGTGGAGGTGATGGAATTCCAGTGGAGCTGTTTCAAATCCTGAAAGATGATGCTGTGAAAGTGCTGCACTCAGTATGCCAGCAAATTTGGAAAACTCAGCAGTGGCCACAGGACTGGAAAACATCAGTTTTCATTCCAATTCCAAAGAAAGGCAATGCCAAAGAATGCTCAAACTACTGCACAATTGCACTCATCTCACATGCTAGTAAAGTCATGCTCAAACTTCTCCAAGCCAGGCTTCAGCAATACATGAACCATGAATTTCCTGATGTTCAAACTGGATTTAGAAAAGGCAGAGGAACCAGAGACCAAATTGCCAACATCCGCTGGATCATGGAAAAAGCAAGAGAGTTCCAGAAAAACAACTATTTCTGCTTTATTGACTATGCCAAAGCCTTTGACTGTGTGAATCAAAATAAACTGGAAAATTCTGAAAGGGATGGGAATACCAGACCACATGACCTGCCTCTTGAGAAATCTGTATGCAGGTCAGGAAGCAACAGTTAGAACTGAACATGGAACAACAGACTGGTTCCAAATAGGAAAAAGAGTACGTCAAGGCTGTATATTGTCACCCTGCTTATTTAATTTATATGCAGAGTACATCATGAGAAATGCTGGACTGGAAGAAACACAAGCTGGAATCAAAGTTGCCAGGAAAAATATCAATAACCTCAGATATGCAGATGACACCACCCTTATGGCAGAAAGTGAAGAGGAACTAAAAAGTCTCTTGATGAAAGTGAAAGAGGAGAGTGAAAAAGTTGGCTTAAAGCTCAACATTCAGAAAACGAAGATCATGGCATCCGGTCCCATCACTTCATGGGAAATAGATGGGGAAACAGTGGAAACCGTGTCAAACTTTATTTTGGAGGGCTCCAAAATCACTGCTGATGGTGACTGTAGCCATGAAATTAAAAGATGCTTACTCCTTGGAAGAAAAGTTATGACCAACCTAGACAGTATATTCCAAAGCAGAGACATTACTTTGCCAACAAAGGTCCATCTAGTCAAGGCTATGGTTTTTCCAGTAGTCATGTACGGATGTGAGAGTTGGACTATGGAGAAAGCTGAGCACTGAAGAATTGATGCTTTTCAACTCTGGTGTTGGATAAGACTCCTGAGAGTCCCTTGGACTGCAAGGAGATCCAACCAGTCCATTCTGAAGGAGATCAGCCCTGGGATTTCTTTGGAAGGAATGATGCTAAAGCTGAAACTCCAGTACTTTGGCCACCTCATGTGAAGAGTTGACTCATTGGAAAAGACTGTGATGCTGGGAGGGATTAGGGGCAGGAGGAGAAGGGGACGACAGAGGATGAGCTGGCTGGATGGCATCACTGACTCGATGGACGTGAGTCTGAGTGAACTCCGGGAGTTGGTGATGGACAGGGAGGCCTGGCGTGCTGCGATTTATGGGGTCGCAAAGAATCTACACGTCTGAGCGACTGAACTGAACTGAACTGAACTGCAAGGGGGAAAGAACAGTAGGAAAGGCAAACAAAGGAAGAAATGTAGAAAAATTATAATAGGTTTGAAGAAATTAAAAATTAAAATTATAAAAAAGAGAAAAGAGAGAATACAGAAGAAGAAAGAAAAAAAGGAAAACTCCACAGAATTGCAAAAGCCCAGTGTAGAGGCAAAGGTTTTTAGCAATAGAAAATATGACTAATATACACATATACATATATACCCTTAAGCAAAATCAAAACAACCCAACAAAAATAAAGTACAATAGATTGACCCAGCAAACAATCAAACCAGAAATTATATCTACCAGAGCAAAACTAGTTATAGCACAAATGAAAACAAAATTAAAGCAAGGTGCCAATTGGGGAATAAAGCAATGAAAATAAAACTAACAACAAATATGTTGAGAGGGAAGTAAGAAAGAATAGATATATAAAGTTAAATAGAGATAGATAAAGATTTATATATGTTAAAGATTAACTGCAAGGAGAAAGCAACAGTAGGAAAAGCGAACAAAGGACTAAATGTAGAAAAAATAATAATGGGTTTAAAAAAAATTTTTTTAAGAAAAGAAAAAGAGGAAAACTCCACAGAACTGCAAAAGCCCATCATATAGGCGGAGGTTTATAACAACAATAAAAAATGTGACTGAGGAAAAAAAAAAGCTCAAAAGCTTAATTGGATTTCTTACTGCCAATAAAATCAACAACTACAACAGCCAGGGTGGGGGGAGGGGCGGGGGCGGTGGGTGGAGAACAAATCCAAAAGAATCTACAGAACAAGTGAAAAAATAATAATAAATATTTTTCTTGAGTCACTGCTGTCAAGAGTCCTTTCCCAAGCTGGGAATCCCAGTCTACCTTAACTACCTAGGATGCCCTCCAACCCTGTACTGATCTCTGGACCTGATGTGGCAGCAGCTCAGATTCTAATATGGTCCTAATTCTGTATATTCTTGCCTCCAATGTCCACAGCTATCAGAGCTAGTGCATTTGCTTTTGTGGGCACTCTCAATGGCCTTTTATATATTCCATAGACACAGAGTCTTCTTCGTTGATCATGTGGATTAAGCTGCAGCTTGTACAGCTGGTGGGAAGGTTTTGGATCTTCTTCCTTAGCCACACTGCCCCTGGGTTTCAACTGTGGTTTTATTTCCACCTCTACACGTGGGTCACCCACTAGGGTTTAGCTCCTGAGAGTGCCCTGGAGGGCTTGGGTTTGCCCCTGTGAGGGCTAGGTGTGGAGGTGGTGCAGCTGCTTGGGTCGCAGGGGTTCTGGCAGCACCAGGAACTCAGGGGAGTTGGCGGCTAGGGTAGTAGCAAATATAATGCTCTAGAAGGGTATGGCAACCAGTCTTGGCCAACAGCTCCAGTATTCTTGCCTGAAGAACCCCCTCTCTGACAGAGAAGCCTGGCAGGCCACAGTCTACAGGGTCACAAAGAGTCAGACACAACCGAAGCAACCCTGGGTGCATAAATGCAAGAGTTGTTTCTTTTTTACCTGTGACAGCTCTGCCCCAGTGAGAGTTGAGCATGAAGGTGGTGCAGCTGCTTGGTTTTCAGACACCCTGGTGGCACCAAGTTTCAGGGACACGGACTGCCTCTGCCACAGGAGTTATGGCCCTATGAGAGTCTTTTTTCGAACCTCTTGTAGCTGGAGATTAGAAGGCCTCTTTGGCCAGTCTTTCTCTGTAGCTCTGCCCATTCAGGCACTTAGAGAGTTCACTTGCCTGAGGTCCTTCTCCGTTGTTCAGTATGTCAGTATATGTTCAGTATAGAGCTCCCCCCGCCCCCCTGCTCCCAACTGGGGTCCTACTCTGTAGTTCAGTATGTCAGGCATTTGATGGGCCAATCTCTCTATTGTTCAGCTGCAGATGCTGGCAGTGTGGGGAGAGATAGAGGCTATGGTGATGGCTCCACCCCCTACACGTGACTCAGCAGTATCACCTTGCTTCCATGGCAGCCTGACTTTCCTCTACAGGCATTTCCCAGGATCTCCTCCCTTACATCCCCTCAATCCTCCTCTCCGAAGTCAACGGCACTCACCCTGCGATTGCTCTACAATCCCTAAACTCCAGCTCCCAGCCACTGCCACTTCCAGGAGACTAGCATTGCTGCCTGGTGTGTGCATGGCTGTGCAAGGACTGTCTGATTCTCATTCCATTTAAGCTGCCACAGATCAGCTGTTTCATTCTCAGCCTTAAATATTTCTCCTCTGACTTGCCCCGCTGTGACGATCAGACCCCTGCTTTGGTTCCCCCACCCTCCGAGGGCAGGTCCAGTCCTACTAACATTCCTGTTTTTCCCCCTAGTTCCTTCGTCCTATCGAGTTTTACGTCGCTGTATATATTCTTTTCCAGTGGTCAGGCACTCCTATCCACTCTCAGCTGGCATTCTGCATGCACGTCAGTGTCTGAAGGTGTATTCCTGATGTATCTGTGGAGAGAGATGTACTCCACATCCACCTACTTCTCCGTCATCTTGTTCTCCCTATGCATTCTCTTTAATGACTGCATCCAGCTGTCAGTTTTATTGATCTTTACTTTTGTTTTCTTCATTTCTTTTTCATTTATTTCTACTCTAATCTTTATGATTTCTTTCCTTCTACTAGCTTTGTGTTTTGCTTATTTTTTCTCTAGTTGCTTCAGGTGTAATGTTAGATGACTTATTTGAGATTTTTCTTGTTTCTTGAGGTAGGATTTCATTGTTACAAATTTCCTTCTTCAGACTGCTTTTGCTGCATCCCATAGGTTTAGGATCATCATATTTTCATTGTAATTTGTCTCTAGGTATTTTTTTGTTTCCAATTTTATTTCTTCAGTGATCATGTTTTTGTAGTTTTTTCCTCTGTATTTGATTTCCAATCTTGTATCATTGTGGTTGGAAAATATGTTTGATATGCTTTCAGTTTTTTATGATCTACCAAGCCTAGATTTGTGACCCAAGATGTGATCTATCCTGGAGAGTGTTCTGTGTGCACTTAAGAAGAAAGTATATTCTGCTGCTTTCAGATGGAATGTCCCGTAAATATCAGTTAAGCCTATCTGGTGCAATGTGTCATTTAAGGCTTGTGTTTCCTTATATATTTTCTGTCTGGATGATCTGTTCATTTATGTAAGTGAGGTGTTAAAATCCCCTCTATTATTATATTACTATTAAGTTCCCCTTTTATGACTCTTAGCATTTGCCTATATTTGCCTATGTTGCTGCTAAGTCGCTTCAGTCGAGTCCGACTCTGTGCGACCCCATAGATGGCAGCCCACCAGGCTCCCCCGTCCCTGGGATTCTCCAAGCAAGAACACTGGAGTGGGTTGCCCTTTCCTTCTCCAATGCATGAAAGTGAAAAGTGAAAGTGAAGTCACTGAGTCGCGTCCAACTCTCAGCGACCCCATAGACTGCAGCCTACCAGGCTTCTCCCTCCATGGGATTTTCCAGGCAAGCGTACTGGGGTGGGGTGCCATTGCCTTCTCCGTTGCCTATGTTAGGAACGTATATATTTGGGGTGGGGGGGCAGGGCTGCACTGGATCTTCTTTTTGCAAACCTTCTCTAGCTGCAGAGTGGGAGCTTAGTTGTCCTGAGGCATGTGGTAGCTTAGTCCTCCAACCAAGGGTTGAACCTGCATCCCCTACATTGGAAGGCAGATTCTAAACCATTTAACCACCAGGGAAGTCTCTATTTGCCATTTTTATATCTTCTTCTTGGATTGATCCCTTGATCATTATGTATTATCCTTCCTTGTATTTTTTAACGGTCTTTATTTTAAAGTCTATTTTGTCTGATATTAGTATTGCTACTCTAGCTTTCTTTTCATTTCCGTTTGTATGAAATACCTTTTTTCATCCCCTCACTGTCTACATGTGTCCCTAGGTCTGAAGTGGGTCTCTTGAGACAGCATATGTATGAATCTTTTTTTTTGTATCCATTAAGCCAGCCTGTGACTTTATCCATTAAGCCAGTCTGTGTCATTTGATTGGAGCATTTAATCCAGTTAGTTTTAAGGTAATTATTGATACCTTGGTATGTTCCTATTACTAGTCTCTTAATTGTTTGGGGTATGTTTTTGTAGGTCTTTTTTCTTCCCTTCCTCTTTTGTTCTCTTCTTTTGTGTTTATATGAGCATCTTTAGTATTGTGTTAGAGTTGTTTTTACTTTTTTGTATGTGTACCTATTGTAAGTTTTTGATTTACATTTCCTATGAGGTTTTGATGTAGCAGGCTATATATATGGTTTTAAGTTACTGTTGTTTTAATTTCAAATGCAATTCCCATTTCCTGCCTCTGTACTCTCTTCTTTTCATGGTTGCTGCTTTTGATAACATATTTATATGTGGATGATTTCCTACTTTTACAGTGTGTCTGCCTTTACCAGTGATCTTTCCCATTTCTGATTTTCTTCTTTCTAGTTGTGGCCTCTTTTGTCCCCTCTCTGTGAGTGCCCTGTCACAGGGTGTGTTGGGGATGACTTTGAGCTGAGAAGGACTTGAGGCAACCTGTCTGCTGATAGGTAAGGCTTTGTTCCTGTCTTGCTGGAACCTGTAGGCTGTTGTATGAGGTTGGGTCTTGCGGAAATGGGGACTTCCTGAAGAGCTCATGCCAATTAATCTTCCCTGGGGACTCTGATACCAGTGTCTTTGCCCTTGTAGTAAGCTATAGTCAACTCCTGCCTGCCTAGGAGTCCCTCTAAGACCGCTGGGTAGGTTTAGCCCAAGTTCCTATGGAGGTACTGCTTTGTGCTGGGTCCCAGTGCATGTGAGACCTTGTGTGCACCCTCCAAGAGTGGAATCTCTGTTTCCATCAGCCCTGTGGAACCTTTGCCCTCAAGTCCCACTGGCTTTTATAGCTAAATGCTCTGAGGGTTCTTCCTGCCATACCCTCAGAATGTCTTGGAGGGTTATTTTTATGTGGGACTTTCCCAGTGTAGCCTGCATGGGTTTCTCTATTTATTTTGGGGGTGTGAGGGCTATTTTTAATATAGATGCCTGCCACCTCTTTTTTTTAGTGTATACTGGCTGTCATCCCCTTGAGAGGGGGTTTGACTTGTATTGTGGTAACCAGAGTCTGCCCTGGATATTGAGTGGTACCTCCCCTTTTCTCTGTGGTTTTCACTGCCCTGTCAGGGGTGCAGCTTGACCTCTAGTTTTTGAGAGGGGGAGATCTGCTCCCCACATCTATTTCCATGCTGCTTCTGGTTTTTGGTGTGAGGTAGGAGGGATTGGAGCATTCTCACTGGGAGAGAAGTCATTGAGTATTCCTCTTCTAGAAATGTTCACGTGTGAGTGTGCTCTATTGTGTCACCTTTCACCCATTGTCTGTGCTCATTAGTTACTCTGCTGTTTTCACTGCTCTTGACCCTATTTTAACTGTGGGCATGCTGGCAATTGGCCCTGGTGTCTCTTGGGTGCTATTTTTACCAGGCCACCAGCACAGATCCACTAAAGTCAGGTCCCAGAATTGCAGTAATCATGAATCTGGGCTTGCTGTGGGCACTATGGGGGCAGCTCAGATCCTGTGTGTACATGCTTACAAGTCCACAGTTGCTAAACTTAGACCCATCTTGGCTGCAAGAGCACTTGATGACTGTTCAGATGTTCTACAGGGAATGAGATTTAAAGGCTGGTTGTGGTGATATAATTCTTAGGTTTTTATAGCTGTGAGGAGAGATTCCAGCTCTTCTTCCTTAGTTGCACGGCCCCTGGGGCTCAGCTGTGATTTCACCTCCACCACTGTGTGTGTATGGCCCAGATCCTATAGTCCCCAACCCCCAAATGAAATAAGTATGTCTCCAGAAGGGGTTATGGACAGGCAGATACTCTAATATATCAATTAAGTTTCATCAAAAATTTCTTAATGCACTTTTAGCTTCTTTGGTGATTGGTATATGATTGTTTCCCAGAAAAATCTTTCTCAGAGAGAAGACCCATTATCTCTGCCCCAGTCACAACTCCCTGCCATCTTTTATTGTTAAGATACTCATTCATTCATTCAGTGAACAAATATTTAATGAACACTCATAACATCTCTTGCACTCTTTTAGATATTAGATACAGAGTGGACAAGACAGATTCATAGCAGTTAATTTCACTTAAGTGGATAATGGGTATAAGGGAGCTGGGGCAGGATTTGAGAAAAAAGTTCAGGCTTCTCTGGTGGCTCAGATGATAAAGAATCTGCCTGTAATGCGCGAGACCTGGGTTCATTTCCTGGGTTGGGAAGATCCCCTGGACAAGAGCATGGCAACCCACTCCAGTATTCTTGCCTGGAGAACCCCCATGGATAAAAGAGCCTGGCGGGCTCCAGTCCATGGGGTCACAAAGAGTCTGACATGACTGAGCAATAAAAGCACAGTGTGTGGGCCACTCACAGATGTCTGCTCCAGAGGCTGCTCCTGGAGCACATGAGCATCCCATGGTGGGGATGGGTCACATGGGGTAGCCAGTAGCATGTGGGATGGGACATGTGGGGGTGGAGGGAGACACAAGGCTGGCAACCATGGGCATGAGACAGCCAGCCTCAGTGGGGACAGAGCATGTGGAGGAGACAGCATCTGCAGTTTCAAGAAAGCTGGCTTCATAGTACCCCAAGAGCCCTTCCTAGTACTCCAGGAATCAGGGGCTGGAACATGGGGAGAGAGGATGCAATGGTAGCCCCATCTTTTGCATGTAACTTAACCAAGGTGCTTCATTTCTATGGCTGTCTGGGCTTCCTCCATGAGCATTCCTAGTTGTGGAGCTCCTTTCTCCTGTCCCCTCATGCTGTCTCCTCAGGGCCAAGAGCAGTCCTCTCCCTGGATATGCTCTCCAAATCCTACATTCCAGCACCCAGCCCCCATCCACACTGATGGACACACTTTTCAAGCTGGGACACACAGTGTCGTGGCTTGGACCTTCTATACAGGTCTGTCCTGCCTGCCACTGGTTGCTTTGCTCTCCTCTGAAGCCCCAGAGCTACTCTTCTGTCCCAGCTGATCTGTCTGCTGATGATGGGCTTCCCTAGTTGCAGCAGCCTCTCTTCTTCAGCTCCCCCCTCAGGAGTATGGGTTCTGTCCTGCTTTCCTCTCTCATCCTTTTCCCTTCTTTCTTTGATCCTATCTAGTTATGTGGAGACCTTTCTTGTCCTTTTAGATGTCTGAGGTTCTCTGCTAGTCTTTAGCAGGTGCTTTGGGAGAACTGTTTCATTTATTGCTGCGTTCTTTTTTTAAGACATTAATTTTTTAAAGATTTGTTTATCTTTGACTGTTTTAGGTCTTTGCTGCACATGGGCTTTCTCTGGCTTTGGTGAGCAGGAGCTACTCTTCACTGTATTGTGTGTGTGCTTATCATCACCAGTGGCTTCTTTTGTTGTAGAGCACAGGTTCTAGACAGGTAGGTTTCAGGAGTTTTGGCACATGGGCAGTAGTTGTGGTGCATGGGCTTAGTTGCTTCTTGGCATGTGGTATCTTCCTGGAGCAGGAATTGAACTCATGTCCCCTGAATTGAGAGACGAATTCTGAAGCACTATACAACCAGAGAAGCCCTCTTGATGTATTTTTGATGAACATGTGGGGAAAGGTGAACTCCCCCTCTTCTTACACTTCTGCCATTTTGACTCAATTCTTTTTTATCCATTTTGAATTAATTTTTGTGTGTGGTATAAGGTTAACACTGAAATCAGATTGATTATATTCTTTGCAGCCAAATTGGAGAAGCTCTATACAGTCAGTAAAAACAACACCAGGACCTGACTGTGGCTCAGATCATAAACTCCTTATTGCCAAATTCAAACTTAAAATGAAGTGGAAAAACCACCAAACCATTCGGGTATGACCTAAATCAAATTCCTTATGATTATACAGTGGAACTGACAAATAGATTTAAGGGACTATATCTGATAGAGAGAGTGCTTGATGAACTATGGACAGAGGTTCATGACATCGTACAGGAGACAGGGAGCAAGACCATCCCCATGGAAAAGAAATGCAAAAAAAGCAAAATGGCTGTCTGGGGAGGCCTTACAAATAGCTGTGAAAAGAAGAGAAGTGAAAAGCTAAGGAGAAAAGGAAAGATATACCCATTTGAATGCAGAGTTCCAAAGAATAGGAAGGAGAGATAAGAAAGCTTTCCTCAGTGATTAATGCAAAGAAATAAAGGAAAACAATAGAATGGGAAAGACTAGAGATCTCTTCAAGAAAATTAGAGATACTGAGAGAACATTTCATTGAAAGATGGGCTCGATAAAGGACAGAAATAGTATGGACCTGACAGAAGCAGAAGATATTAAGAAGAGGTGGCAAGAATACACAGAAGAATTGTGCAAAAAAAAATCTTGATGACCCAGATAATCACCATGGTGTGATCACTCACCTAGAGCCAGACATCCTGGAATGTGAAGTCATGTGGACCTTAGGAAGCATCACTACCAACAAAGCTAGTGGAGGTGATGGAATTCCAGTTGAGCTATTTCAAATCCTAAAAGATGATGCTGTGAAAGTGCTGCACTCAATATGCCAGCAAATTTGGAAAACTCAGCAGTGGCCACAGGACTGGAAAAGGTCAGTTTTCACTCCAATCCCTAAGAAAGGTAATGCCAGAGAATGTTCAAACTACCGCACAATTGCACTCATCTCACATGCTAGTAAAGTAATGCTCACAGTTCTCCAAGCCAGGCTTTGATAGTATGTGAACCATGAACTTCCAGATGCTCAAGTTGGTTTTAGAAAAGGCAGAGGAACCAGAGATCAAATTGCCAACATCCACTGGATCATTGAAAAAGCAAGAGAGTTCCAGAAAAACATCTATTTCTGCTTTATGGGACTATGCCAAGCCTTTGACTGTGTGGATCACAATAAACTGTGGAAAATTCCGAAAGAGATGGGAATAGCAGACCACCTGACCTGCCTCTTGAGAAACTTGTATCCAGGTCAGGAAGCAACAGTTAGACCTGGACATGGAACAACAGACTGGTTCCAAATAAGAAAAGTAATACGTCAACGCTGTATACTGTCACCCTGCTTATTTAACTTCTATGCAGAGTACATCATAAGAAATGCTGGGCTGGAAGAAGCACAAGCCGGAATCAAGATTGCCAGGAGAAATATCAATAACCTCAGATATGCAGATGATACCAGTCTTATGGTAGAAAGTGAAGAAGAACTAAAGAGCCTCTTGATGAAAGTGAAAGAGGAGAGTGAAAAAGTTGGCTTAAAGCTCAACATTCAGAAAACTAAGATCATGTCATCTGGTCCCATCTCTTCCTGGCAAATAGATGGGGAAATAGTAGAAACAGTGGCTGACTTTATTTTGGGGGGCTCCAAAATCACTGCAGATGGTGACTGCAGCCACGAAATTAAAAGACACTCCTTGGAAGGAAAGTTATGACCAACCTAGATAGCATGTTGAAAACATGCCAATAAAGGTCCAACAAAGGTCCGTCTAGTCAAGGATATGGTTTTTCTCGTAGTCATGTATGAATGTGAGAGTTGGATGGTGAAGAAAGCTGAGCACTGAAGAATTGATGCTTTTGAACTGTGATGTTGGAGAAGACACTTGAGAGTCCCTTGAACTGCAAAGAGATCCACCCAGTCCATCCTAAAGGAGATCAGTCCTCGGTGTTTATTGCAAGGACTGATGTTGAAGCTGAAACTCCAATACTTTGGCCACCTGATGTGAAGAACTGACTCATTTGAAAAGACCCTGATGTTGGGAAAGATTGAGGGCAGGAGTAGAAGGGGGTGACAGAGGATGAGATGATTGGATGGCATCACTGA
The DNA here is from genome assembly GCF_014754425.2 of Oryx dammah. Lineage (NCBI taxonomy): Eukaryota > Metazoa > Chordata > Mammalia > Artiodactyla > Bovidae > Oryx > Oryx dammah. The sequence continues at coordinate 134,738,169 of NW_024070211.1, forward strand.
ATCAATGGACATGAGTTTGGGTAGGCTCCAGGATTTAGTGATGGACAGGGAGGCCTGTGGTTCATGGGGTCACAGAGTCGGGCAATACTGAGCAACTGAACTGATAAGGTTAAGATCCACCTTTGTACTTTTGCCTGTGGTATCCAATTTTTCCAGCATGATTTGTGGTAAAGATGGTCCTTTCTCCTTTGAATGGTTTTGACATTCCTGTCAAAGAGTGCCAAATATGTGAAAGTTTTTTCCTGGGCTCTCTATTATATTCCATTTATCTACATGCCTGTCCTATGCCAATAGCACCTGTTTTGTTTACTTTAGCCTTTTAGTAAGTTTTCAAATTATCTAGTATGAGTTTTCTAGCTTTGTTCTTTCTCAGAATTGTTTTGGATATTTTTGATCCCTCGAGAGCCCATGTGAATTTCAAGATAGATTTTTCTATTCCTGAAAAAGAATCTATTGGGATTTTCATAGGTATTGCATTGAATGTCTAGATTGCTTAAGTAGCATTGTCATTTTAGTAATATTAAATTTTCCTAGGCCAGACCTTCAAGATGGTGGAGGCGTAAGCGTTAGCGATCACCTTTTTCACCACAAATACATCAAAAATATATCTGCATTTGGAACAATTCCTAGAGAACTTAATGCTGGCTCTGTTATAGGCAGATGTGGCAGCTGACATGTCCACCTCTGGGACTGGAGAACACAGCTGTGGCTTGATGCACTTCTGATACTGGTACGGGTGGAAGCAGCAGCAGCAAGACCTCAGACTTCAAAAAAGGCATCCTAATCTCCACATAATGTAGTAAGGTAAAAGAAATAAGAAAAAGAATAGACAAAGGCATCAAGATGGGACCTTAGTCTTTGGGAGGAAGCTGTGAAAGAGTAAAAGTTTCTGCACACACTCAGAAACCCCTCACGGACAAGGATGGGAAGGGGCTTCGGAGCCTCAGAGGCACAGCGGCAGGTTTGTTGAAAGCAAAGTGGAAAGAATTCTGTACAGAGATCATTGCTGACCAGCACTTCCCGCCTGAGATGCTTGTCTGCTCACCGTTGAGGCGGGTGAAGGCTGGGTACTGAGGCTCAGGCTTTGGAGGTCAGACCCCAGGGAGAGGACTGGGCTGACTGCCATGAAGAAAATCTGAGGGTGCTAGTATGACACAGCTGAGGAAATCCAGGAAAAAACCTGCACATGCCAGAGGCAAGACATCACTGTCACTCAGACACTCTAACCCCGTGCCCTCACAGGTGGCAAGGTATCACCTTTGCAAGTGTCAGAAGTAGGATGAATTGTGTCTGCAGTCTCTGATCCAGGAGGTGCGCAGCCCAGCTGCTGCCTCCACCTGAACCAGTGTCAAAAGGGCAGCAAGCCACAGCTGTGTTCTCCAGTCCCAGAGGTAGACATGTCAGCTGCCACATCTGCCTGTAACAGTGCCAGAAAGGGGCAAGATGCAGCTGCTGTTCCCAACCCCAGAGATGGGTCTGATGGATACCGGGGCTGCCACCAAGCTGTGAGCAGACTCAAATCACTGTCAACACTTTGGGGAGCCTGTGCAGCCTGGCACTCCTGAGGAACCCACAACCTGGGGACAATTTACAATGCACCATAGGCTGTAGCAACTCCAATGCAGGCACCCCTCACACATCTCAGCAGTGTCTGCCATAACCCTCCCTCTCCCTGGCCCCGCTTAGCAAGTGAGCTGTAATCAGCCACTGCTTTCACATCCTCTTGTCTGGATGGGGAACAAGTGATGGAGGGTGGCCTACAAACAGAGGTGGGACCAACCCAGTGAGCACTAGGGGCTATGTGTCCAAAAGAGAGGAAGGAAATTTGCTAGTCCCACTATAGGAGCAGTGGATTAAATCCTTGCAATTGGCTTGGTAAACCACGCATCTGTGGAATATCAGAATAAAAAATGAGAGTTCCCGCTTTTGAGGTTGTGGGCTTTGAGGGCAGCTGTGGACTCTAAAAGCAAGTATAAGCTAAAATGGGGCTTCTCTGGTAGCTCAGCAGTAAAGAATCCTCCTTCAGTGCAGGAGCCATTGGAGAGATGGATTCAACCCCTGGGTCAGGAAGATCCCCTGGAGAAGGCATGGCAATTCACTCCAGTATTCTTACCCAGAAAATCCCAATAACAGAGGAGCCTGGCGGGCTACAGTCCATAGGGTCATAAAGAGTTGGACATGACTGAAATGACTCATGCAAACATACGCTCAGTTCAGTTCAGTAGCTCAGTCGTGTCTGACTCTTTGCAACCCCATGGACTGCAGCATGCCAGGCCTCCATGCCAATCACCAACTCAGTGTTTACTCAAACTCATGTCTATTGAGTCAGTGATGCCATCCAACCATCCCATCCTCTGTTGTCCCCTTCTCCTCCTGCCTTCAATCTTTCCAAGCATCAGGGTCTTTTCAAATGAGTCAGGTCTTCACATCAGATGGCCAAAATACTGGAGTTTCAGTTTCAACGTCAGTCCTTTCAAAGAATATTCAGACTGATTTCCCTTAGGATGGACTGATTAGATCTCCTTGCAGTCCAAGGGACTCTCAAGAGTCTTCTCCAACACCACAGTTCAAAAACATCAATTCTTCTGCACTCAGCTTTCTTTATGGTCCAACTCTCACATCCATACTTGACAACTAGAAAAACCATAGCCTTGACTAGATGGACCTTTGTTGGCAAAGTAATGTCTCTGCTTTTCAATATGCTATCTAGGTTGGTCATAACTTTTCTTCCAAGGACTAAGCATCTTTTAATTTCATGGCTGCAATCACCATCTGCAGTGATTTTGGAGCCCAAATAGTCTGCCACTGTTTCCACTATTTCCCCATCTATTTGCCATGAAGAGATGGGACCAGATGCCAAGATCTTCGTTTTCTGAATGTTGAGCTTTAAGCCAACTTTTTCACTCTCTTCTTTTCACTTTCACTTTCTACCATAAGACTGGTGTCATCTGCATATCTGAGGTTATTGATATTTCTCCCAGCAATCTTGATTCCAGCTTGGGCTTCATCCAGCCCAGCATTTCTTATGATGTACTCTGCATAGAAGTTAAATAAGCAGGGTGACAGTATACAGCCCTGACGTACTCCTTTTCCTATTGGGAACCAGTCTGTTGTTCCATGTCCAGGTCTAACTGTTGCTTCTTGACCTGCATACAGATTTCTGATGCAGGTCAGGTGGTCTGCTATTCCCATCTCTTTCAGAATTTTCCACAGTTTATTGTGATCCACACAGTTAAAGGCTTTGGCATAGTCCCATAAAGCAGAAATAGATGTTTTTCTGGAACTCTCTTGCTTTTTCGATGACCCAGTGGATGTTGGCAATTTGATATCTGGTTCCTCTGCCTTTTCTAAAACCAGCTTGAGCATCTGGAAGTTCATGGTTCACATACTATCAAAGCCTGGCTTGGAGAACTGTGAGCATTACTTTACTAGCATGTGAGATGAGTGCAATTGTGCAGTAGTTTGAACATTCTTTGGCATTGCCTTTCTTAGGGATTGGAATGAAAACTGACCTTTTCCAGTCCTGTGGCCACTGCTGAGTTTTCCAAATTTGCTGGCATATTGAGTGCCACACTTTCACAGCATCATCTTTCAGGATTTGAAATAGCTTAACTGGAATTCCATCACCTCTACTAGCTTTGTTTGTAGTGATGCTTCCTAAGGCCCACTTGACTTCACATTCCAGGATGTCTGGCTCTAGATGAGTGATCACACCATCGTGATTATCTGGGTCGTGAAGATCTTTTTTGTACGGTTCTTCTGTATATTCTAGCCATCTCTTCTTAATATCTTCTGCTTCTGTTAGGTCATACCATTTCTGTCCTTTATTGAGCCCATCTTTGCATGAAATGTTCCCTTGATATCTCTAATTTTCTTGAAAAGATATCTAGTCTTTCCCATTCTATTGTTTTTCTATTCCTTTACACTGATCACTGAGGAACGCTTTCTTGTCTCTCCTTCCTGTTCTTTGGAACTCTGCATTCAAATGGGTATATCTTTTCTTTTCTCCTTTGTCTTTTGCTTCTCTTCTTTTCACAGGTATTTGTAAGGCCTCCTCAGAAAAGCATTTTGCTTTCTTGCATTTTTTTTCCTTGGGGATGGTCTTACTCCCTGTCTCCTGTATAATGTCACGAACCTCCATCCATAGTTCATCAGCACTCTGTCTATCTTATCTAGTCCCTTAAATCTATTTCTTACTTCCACTGTATAATCGTTAGGGATTTGATTTAGCTCATCTCTGAATGGTCTAGTGATTTTTCACTACTTTCTTCAATTTAAGTCTGAATTTGGCAATAAGGAGTTTATGATCTGAGCCACAGTCAGCTCCCAGTCTTGTTTTTGCTGACTGTATAGAGCTTCTTCATCTTTGGCTGCAAAGAATAGAATCAATCTGATTTCAGTCTTGACCATCTGGTGGTGTCCATGTGTAGAGTCTTCTCTTGTGTTGTTGGAAGAGGGTGTTTGCTATGACCAGTGCATTCTCTTGGCAACTCTACTAGCCTTCGCCCTGCTTCATTCTGTACTCCAAGGCCAAATTTGCCTGTTACTCCAGGTGTTTCTTGACTTCCTGCTTTTGCATTCCAGTCCCCTATAATGAAAAGGACATCTTTTTGAGGTATGAGTTCTAGAAGGTATTGTAGGTCTTCAAAAAACTGTTAAATTTCAGCTTCTTCAGCATTACTGATTGGGGCATAGACTTGGATTACCATGATATTGAATGGTTTGCCTTGGAAACAAACAGAGATCATTCTGTCATTTTTGAGATTGCATCCAAGGACTGCATTTCAGACTCTTGTTGACTATTGAGAGAGTCATTTCCTAGGCAGATTGATAAGAAGTCTAGGTGTCCCCAAGGAGAGAGGGGTTTGGAATTCTCAAGGAGGAAGAAAGGACAAACTTTTTTTTCCTTCTCTCCATTCCTTAGGATTATATAACAATAATGTATCCTGCCTGAGGACAGTCTCTGGATTAAACCTTCTGGCTAATTCTGTTATCTTAAAATGTAAATTATGGGAGTAGGTCTGGTGAGGTCTTTACAACCTCCAGACATTCTTTGGATTCATTGGAGAGTATAATTTCATTGCTAACACTAGCAAGGAGGTACTCTTTCTGCCCCCTTCTGATGTCTATGTCAGAAGCTTTCTCTATCTCCTTTATACTTTAATAAAACTTTATTATACAAAAGCTCTGAGCGATCAAGCCTCATCTCTGACCCCGGATTGAATTCTTCTCCTCCAGGGGCCAAGAATCCCAGTGTCTTCACGTGATTCAACAACAACTTTTCACTATGACGACTATTCCACTTCTTCTAAGGGATTATTGCCCACAATAGTAGGTATAATGGTCATCTGAGCTAAATTCACCCATTCCAGTCCATTTTAGTTCACTGATTCCTAAAATGTTGACGTTCACTCTTGCCATCTTCTGTTTGTCCATTCCAATTTGCCTTGATTCATGGACCTAACATTCCAGGTTCCTATGCAATATTGCTCTTTACAGCATCAGACCTTGCGTCTATCACCAGTCATATCCACAACTGGGTGTTGTTTTTGCTTTGGCTCCATCTCTTCATTCTTTCTGGAGTTATTTCTCCACTGATCTCCAGTAGCATATTGGGCACCTACCGACCTTGGGAGTTCATCTTTCAGTGTCTTATCTTTTTGCCTTTTCATACTGTTCATGGGGTTCTCAAGGCAAGAATACTGAAGTGGTTTGCCATTCCCTTCTCCAAGGGACCACATTTTGTCAGAACTCTCTACCATGACCATCTTGGGTGGTCCTACAGGGCATGGCTCATAGTTTCACTGAGCTAGATGAGGCTGTGGTCCATGTGATTAGATCGGTAAGTTGGAATAAGGCAAAACCTGAGTGAGTCTGAGCTGAACCCACAGTGCCCACAGGAAGTCCAGAGACCTTCCTGTTAATAGAAATATTGAAGGACTTCCTGAGTAGGTAGATTGGCTGGTGCTCACAGTGGGGTGAGGGTACTGACAGCTGAGGAAAATACTCTTATTATCACTCTTTCTATGCATATTTTTGTCATTTTTTTTGTTTCATTCTATTGTTTCTCTTTTATAATTGTTCCTTAAATATTTATTATTTTACTTACTTTTTTCTTTTTTATGCTTTTAATTCTAAATAGATTTACTTAGTTTATTTTTTCCTATTTATAAGTACTTTTGCATTACATTGCATTTTCCATGTTTTAGATTTTGTATGTTTGCTATTCCACTTTCTAGTGTTTGTTTTCATTTATGGGTTTGTTCATTGGTTTGATTGCTCTCCTCTTCTTTGGTTCTTCTTTTTATTTTTTCTTTTTTCTCTTTTCTTCTTGTGAGTGTATGTTTGTGGGTTTCTCTGTGTGTTTTTGTTTGTTTAGCTTTGTTTTTACTGTTTGTCTTAGGGTTTTATCTGTCCTTTTTAGTTTGTATGTTTGTTCAGTTTTTTTTTTTTTTCTTTTTTCTTGCTCTTTCTCTTCTATACTGTGTGGCTTGTGGAGTCTTTGTGCTCCAACCAGGTGTTGTACCTGAACCTCTGAGGTGGAAGACCTGAGTTGATCATTAGATCAGGATGTTGATCATTAGATCACTCCCAACTTCATGGAATATTCATTGGCAACAGCTCTCTCAGAGGCCTTCATCTCGACTCCAAGACCTGGCTCCACTCAAAGTCCAGCAAGCTACAGTGCTAGATGCCTCACACAAAAAAACTAGCAAAACAGGAGCACAAATTCACCCAGTAGACAAGCTTCCCAAAGCAATACTAAACTCACAAACACCCCAAAACACACCGCTGCACATAGCACTGCCCTAAGAGAGACAAGATCCAGCTCTACCCACCAGAACACAGACACCAGTCCCTCTTCAGCAGGAAGCCTTCACAAGGCACGAGGCCAACCCCACACACTTAGGGTAGACTCCACAAGTAAAGGGAACTGTGACCTTGCAGCCTGCAGAAAAGAGACCACAAACACAGTAAATTAAACAAAATTAAAAAGAGAAACATGCAGCAGATGAAGGAAAATGGTGAAAACCCATAAAAGCAAATAAATAAAGAGGACAGAGGCAGTATACCTGAAAAAGAATACAGAGTAATGATAGTAAAGATGATGTAAAATCTCAGAAATGAAGTGGAGGCACAGATAAATAGAATGAAGGCACAAATTGAGAGGATATTTAACAAGGACAAAGAAGAAGTAAAGAATATACAATCAGCAATAAACTACACGATAACTGAAATTAAAAATACTCTAGAGGGAACCAATAGCAGAGTAACTGAGGCAGATGAATAGATAAGTCAGTTGGAAGATAAAATGGTGGAAATAACAGAAGCAGAGCAGAATAAAGAAAAAAAGAATGAAAAGTAATGAGTCTCAGAGACACCTGGGACAACATTAAGTGCACCAATACTCAAATCACAGGGGTCCCAGAAAAAGAGAAAAAGAAAGAATATGAGAAAATACTTGAGATTTTAGTGAAAAACTTCCATAACAAGGTAAAGCCACTAGAGTTGAGGAAGCCCAGAGAGTCTCATACAGGATAAACCCAGAGACACACATGAAGACACACATTAAGCAAACTAACAAAAATTAAACACAAAGAACAAATATTAAAAGTAGCAAGGAAAAGGCAACAAATAACATAAAGGGGAATCCTCATAAGGTTGACGGCTGAGCTTTCAGCAGAAATTCTGCAGGCCAGAAAGAAGTGATAGGATATACTGAAAGTGATCAAAGGAAACAAAAAAAACTACACTCAAGATTACGCTACCCAACAAGGATCTCATTCAGATTGAAAGGAGCAATCAAACATTTACATACAAGCAAAAGTTAAGAGAATTCAATGTCGCCAAACAAGGTTTACAACAAAGGCTAAAGGAACTTTTCTAGACAGGAAATACAGCAGAAACACAAGATAAAGAAAAGACTTTTTTAAAAAACCCAAACAATAAAGTAAATGTTAATATGATCATACATGACTGAGCAACTACAAACATTATACATATCAATAATTATTTTAAATGTAAATCGATAAAATGTTCCAACCAAAAGACACAGACTGGCTGAATGGATAATAAAATAAGACTCATATATGTGCTGTTTACAAGGGACCCACTTCAGACCTAGGGACACATACAGACTGTAAATGAGTGACTGGAAAAAAAGATATTCCATGCAAATGGAACTCCAAAGAAAGCATGAGTAGCAATACTTATATCAGATAAAATATACTTTATAATAAATACCACTGAGAAACACAAGGATCAAAGGATCAAAGGATCACTGAGAAACACAAGGATCAAAGGATCACATAATGATCAAAGACCAATCCAAGACGTAGATATAACCATTATAAATATACATGCACCCAACAAAAGAGTACGTCAAAGTATAAGGCAAATACTAACAACTATAAAAGGGGAAACTGACAGTAACATAATAATAATGGGAACTTTAATACCTCACTCATACCAAAGGATGGATCATTCAGAGAGAAAATAAGGAAATGCAAGCCTTAAATGACACATTGGACCAGATGAACTTAATTGATATCTACAAGGCATTCCACCCAAAAGAAGTAGAATGCACTTTATCTCAAGCTCACATGGAACATTCTCTAAGATAGATCACACTTGAGGTCACAAATCAAGGCTTGGTAAATTTAAGAAAATTGAAATGGTATCAGGCAGTTTTTTGTACAACAAATGCTATGTGACTGTATATCAGTTCTATGAGAAAATTTGTTAAAAACACAAACAAATGGAGGCTAAACAATACACTTCTAAAATACCAAGAGGTCACTGAAGAAATTAAAGAGGAAATAAAAAATATCTTGAAACAAATTACAGTGAAAAAACAAATACCCAAAACCTATGGGACACAGCAAAAGCAGTATTAGAGGGAAGTTCCTAGCAATAGAAATCTACCTTAATAAATGAGAAAAATATCAAATAAACAATCTAACCTTACACCTAGAGCAACTAGAAAAAGAAGAAAAAAATTCCCAAAGGTAGTAAAAGGATATAAAGAGATATAAAGATCAAAGCAAAAATAAATAAAAAAGAAAACAATAGGAAAGATTAATAAAACCAAAAACTAATTCTTTGAGAAGATAAACAAATTTGAGAAGCTATTAACCAGACTCATCAAAAAAAAGGATGAAACTCAAATCATTAAAATTATAAATGAAAAATGAGAAGTTATAATAGACAATGCAGAAATACAAAAGATCATAAGAGTATTATGTGCAACTAAATGCCAATGAAATGGACAACATTGAAGCAATGGACAAATTTTTAGAAAAGGTAAACTTCCAAGACTGAACAAGAAAGAAATAGAAAAAATGAACCAATCAATCACAAGCACTGAAATAAAAACTGTGATCAAAAGTCTTCCAAAAGCCTAGGGCCAGATGGCTTCACAGGTGGTTTCTATCATATTTTTAGAGAAGAGCTAACATCTATTCTGCTCAAACTCTTCCAAAAAATTTTAGATGGAGGAAAACTTTCAAATGCATTTTATGAGGTCACTATCACCCTGATAACAGAACCAGACAAAGATATCACACACACACATGGACACAAAGAAAATTACAGGCCAACATCACTGAAGAACATAGATGCAAAAATGCTCAACAAAATCCTAGCAAGCAGAATACATATAACATGATCAAGTGAGGTTCATCCTAGGGATGCAAGGATTCTGCAATATACACAAATCAATCAATGTGATGACCCATATTAACAAATTAAAACTTAAAAACCACATGACCGTCTCAATAAATTCAGAGAAACCTTTTGACAAAATTCAACGCCATTTTACGATAAAACACTCTACAGAAAATGGCCATAGAAGGAAACTACCTCAACATAATATAGGCCATATATGGAAAACCCACAGCAAACATTATTCTCAATGGTGAAAAATAAAGTGAAAGTGAAAGTGAAGTCACTCAGTCGTGTCCGACTCTTTTCCTCTTATATCAGTAACAAGATCAGGATGCTCACTCTCACCACTGTTATGCAGTATAGCTTTGAAACTCATAACCATAGCAATCAGTGAAGAAAGAGAAATAAAAGGAACACAGATTATAATAGAAGAATTAAAACTCTGTTTGCAAATGACATGATACTATACATAGAAAACCCTAAAGATGCCATGAGAAAATCACTAGTGCTAATGAATGAATTTAGTAAAGTCACAGGATACAAAATTAATACACAGAAATCACTTGCATTCCTATACATTAACAATGAAAAATCAGAAAAAGAAATTAAGGAAATGTTCCCATTCACCATTTCAACAAAAAGAATAAAATACCTAGGAATATGTCTACCTAAAGAGACAAAAGACCTGTATGCAGAAAACTATAAAATATTGGTGAAGAAATCAAAGACAACACAAACAGATGGAGACATACATGATGTTCTTGGACTGGAACAATCAATTGTGAAAATAATAGTACCCAATGCAATCCTTAGATTCAATGCAATATATATTAAATCAACAGCATTTTTCATAAAACTAGAACAAAAAAATTTGCAATTTCTATGGGAAAACAAAAGACCCTGAATAGCCAAAGCAATCTTGAGAAACAAAAATGGACCTGGAGGAATTAACTTACCTGACTTCAGACTATACTACAAGCTACAGTCATCAAAACAATATGGTAGTGGTACAACAACAGAAATATAGACCAATAGGCAGGACACTTGATGATGTAAATCAAGCAAGATGCTCTATGACCCACTTCCTAGAGTAATGGAAATTAAAACAAACAAGTGGGACCTGATTAAACTTAAAAGCTTTTGCACAGCAAAGGAAAGTAAAAGCAAGGTGAAAAGACAACCCTCAGAATGGGAGAAAATAATAGCAAATGAAACAACTGACAAAGGATTAATTTCCAAAATATACAAGCAGCTCATACAACTCAATACCAGAAAAACAAACAACCCAATCAAAAAGTGGGGAAAAGACCTAAACAGACATTTCTCCAACGAACACCTACAGGTGGCTAACAAACACATGAAAAGATGTTCAACATCGCTCATTATTAGAGAAATGCAAATCAAAACTACAATGACTTCACACTGGTCAGAATGGCCATCATCAAAAAGTCTACAAACAATAAACGCTGGAGAGGGTGTGGAGAAAAGGGAATGCTCTTGCACTGTTGGTGGGAATGTAAATTGATACAGCCATTGTGGAAGATGGTATAGAGATTCCTTGAAAAACTAGAAATAAAACGACCATATGACCCAGCAATCCCACTCCTAGGCATATACCCTGAGGAAACCAAAATTGAAAAAGACACATGTATCCCATTGTTCACTGCAGCACTATTTACAATAGCTAGAACATGGAAGCAACCTAGATGTCCACTGACAGATGAATGGATAAAGAAGTTGTGGTACATGTACACAATGTTATATTACTCAGTCATAAAAAGGAACGCATTTGAGTCAGTTTTGATGAAGTGGATGAACACAGAGCATATTATACAGAGTGAAGTGAGTCAGAAAGAGAAAGATAAACATCTTATTCTAATGCATATATATGGAATCTAGAAAAATGGTACTGAAGGTTTTATTTACAGAGCAAAAATGGAAAAACAGACATAGGGAATAGACTTATGGATATGGGGAGAGGGTGAGCTATATGGAAAGAGAAACATGGTAACTTACATTACCATATGTAAAATAGATGGCCAAAGGAAATTTGCTGTTATGTCTCAGGAAACTCAAACAGGGGCTCTGTATCAACCTAGAGTGGTGGGATGGGGAGGGAGATGGGAGGAAGTTTCAAAAGGGAGGGTATATATGCATACCTATGGCTGATTCATGTTGAGGTTTGACAGAAAACAGCAAAATTCTGTAAAGCAATTATCCATAATAAAAAATAAAATTTTTTTAAGAATATAGACCAATGGAACAAGATAGAAAGTTGAGAGATATGCTTTTGCACTTATGGGGATCTTACGCCTGACATAAGAGGCAAGAATATACAAAGGAAAAAAGACAGCCTCTTCAATAATTGGTGCCTGGAAAACTGGGCAGCTACATGTAAAAGAATGAAAGTAGAACACTTCCTAACACCATACGCAAAAGCAAACTCAAAGTGGATTAAAGACTTAAATGTAGGGCCAGAAATTATAAAACCCTTAGAGAAAAATATAGGCAGACCACTGCAGCAGATAAATAGCAAGAACCTCTTTGAACCCACCTCCCAGAATAATGGAAATAAAAACAAAATAAACAAATGAGGCCTAATTAAACTTAAAGGCTTTTGCACAGAAAATGAAACTATAACCAAGATAAAGCAACAGCCCTCAGAATGGGAGAAAATAATTGCAAACGAAGCAACTGACAAAGAATTAATCTCCAAAATATATAAGCAGCTCATGTAGCTCAAATCAAATAAATGAACCACCTGATCAAAAAGTAGGAAAAAGACCTAAACAGACATTACTCTAAAGAAGACATACAGATGGCTAACAAACTCATGAAAAGATGTTCAACATTGCTCATTATTAGAGAAATGCAAATCAAAACTACAATGAGATTTCACCTCACACCAATCAGAGTGGCCATCATAAAAAATATCTACAAACAATAAATGCTGGAGAAGATGTGAAGGAAAAGGAACCCTCATACACTGTTGGTGGAAATGTAAACTGATATAGCCACTATGGAGAATAGTATGGAGATTCTTTAGAAAACTAGGAATAAATCTATCATATGACCCGGCAATCCCACTTTCTGGGCATATACCCTGAGAAAACCACAATTCAAAAAGACACATGGTACCCAATGTTCATTGCAGCACTATTTCCATTAGCCAGGTCATGGAAGCAACGTAGATGTCCACTGACAAATGAATGGATGAAGAAGTTGTGGTACATATATATAACGGAATATTGTTTTTGTTGTTTGGTTGCACAGTAGCATCTGACTCTTGCAGCCCCATGGACTATAGCCTACCAGGCTCCTCTGTCTGTGGGATTTCCCATGCAAAAATACAAGAGTGATTTGCCATCTGTTTCTCCAGAGGATCTCCTTGACCCAGTGATTGAACCTGTGTCTCCTCCATTGGCAGTCAGAATCTTTACCACTGAACCACCAAGGAAGCCACAAACGGAATATTACTCAAGCCATAAAATGAACAAATTTTAGTCTGTTATACAGAGTGAAGTAAGTTAGAAAAACAAATATCAAATGTTAATGCATATATATGGAATCTAGAAAAATGATACTGACGAGCCTATTTATAGGGAATAAATGGAGACACAGATGTAGAGAAGGAACTTGTGGACACAGCAGGAGCAAGAGAGAGTGTAAGGAATGCAGAAAGTAGCATTGACATATATATACTACCATGAGTAAAATAAATAACTAGTGGGAAGCTGCTATATAACACAGATAGCCCAGCACAGGGAACTGTACTCTATATTCCGTATTAACCTATATGGGAAAAGAATCTAAAACAGAGTGAATTTATGCATATGTATAATTTGTTCACTTTGCTTTATGCTTGAAACTAATACAGTATTGTACATCAACTACACTCCAATAAAAATTTTTAAATCACATATTTCAGAATTAATCAAGAAAGTGAAAGGCTTCTACTATGAAAACTATAAAACATAAAGAGAACCTAAATAAGTGGAAAACAGCTTGTGTTTAAATATTTGAACTTTATATTGTTCAACTAGCAATACTTTTCATAATAAAGACAGATTCAATTCAATTCCTAAAAATAAATTAATAAATCTTCCAGTCCAAGAACATAAGTTATCTTTCTACTTATTCGTGTCTTACAATATTTTCAGCAATATTTTATAATTTTCAGTGTATGATTGTTTTGCCTCCTTGGTTATATTTATTCCTAAGTATTTTACTTTTATGCTAAAAATTGTTTTATTAATTTCCTCTTTGGATTGTTCATTTTGTGTATTTTCAAAATTTCCAAAATTTCAACTGATATTTGTTGATTTTTTTATCGTTCAACTTTGCTGAATTACTTCATTAGCTCTAGCAGTTTTTTTGTGGGTCTTTAGAATTTATTTTTAAAATCATTTTGTCTGCAAACAGAAATAATTCTACTTTTCCAATTTGGATGTACTTTATTACTTTTTCTTTCCCAGTTGCTCTGGCTAAAACTTCCAATATGTGTCCAATAGAAGAGTGAAAGTGGGCATCCTTGTTTTATTTCTGGTCTTAGGAAAAAGTTTCAGTCTTTTACCATTGAGAGTAATGTTAGCTGTGAGTTTTTAATAAATTCTCTTTATTGTATTGAGGATATTTCTTTCTATTCCTAGTGTTCTGAGTATTTTTATCATGAAAAGCTGCTGAATGTCATCAAATAGTTTTTCTGCTCGAGTTGAGATGATCACATGCTTTTTCCTTCATCTTATTAATGGCATAGTATTACATATTTTGTTTTTTGTATATTGAACCATCCTTGCAGTTTAGGAACAAAACTCACTTGGTCTTGGTGTGTGTAATCCTTTTACTGTGCTGTTGAATTCAGTTTGCCACTATTCTGTTGAGAATTTTTGTGTCATATATTCATAAGAAATATTGATATGTAGTTTTCTTGTTGTGTCTTTGTCTGGCTTTGGTATCAGGGCAGTGTTGGCCTCATGGAATGAGTTACAAACTGTTCCCATCTCTTCAAAGGTTTGGAAGAGTTTCAGGATGATTGATGTTAAATCTTCCTTGAGCATTTGATGGAATTCACCAGTTAAGTCATCTTGTCCTGAGCCTTTTGTTATTGAGAGATTTTTTAAAAATTACTGACTCAGTCTCTTTGCTAGTTATAGATCTATTCTCCTCAGATTTTTAATTTCTTCATGATTCATTTCTGATAGGTGTATATTTCTAGGAATTTGTCCATTTCATCTAGATTATGCAATTTGTTGATACAAATGTCCATAGCATTCTTTTATCTTTTTTATTTTTATAAAACTGTTAATATCTCCACTTATGTATTTCTGATTTTAATACTTTTAAGTCTTCTCTCTCTCGCTCTCAGTCTAAACTAAAGGTTTGTCTATTTAGTTGATCTTTTCAAAGAACCAACTTTGATTTTGATGACTTTTTTCCTGTTTTTTTCTCTTCTGCATTGTATTTATCTCCATTCTAAGGCTTATTATTTCTTTCATTCTGCTGGGTCTGGGTTAGTTTTTTCTTCTTTTTCTAGTTCCTTAAATTATGAATATAAAGTTATGTTATTAATTTGAGATCTTTATTCTTTTTTAGCATATGCATTGCAGCAATAAATTTTCTTTTTAGTACTGCTTTCTCTGTATCCCTTAAGTTTGGGTATATAGTGTCTCATTTTTATTTGTCTCAGGTATTTTCTAATAAAACTCACAGATTCTTATCTTTTTATTTTTAAATTTTATTTATTTTGATTTACTTTTGGCTGCAGCACATCTTCATTGCTGTGCTCAGGCTTTCTCTGGTTGTGAGTGGGAGATGCTCTTCCTTGTGATGTATGGGCTTCTCACTGTGATGGCTTCGCTGGTGGTGCACGGACTGTAGGCACACGGGCTTCAGTAGTTACAGCAGCACGTGGACTCAGTGGCTGTGGTGCATGTGCTTACTCGCTCCATGGCATGTGGAATCTTCCTGGACCAGGGATTGAACCCACGTCCCCTGCATCAGCAGGTGCATTCGTAACCACTGGACCCCCAGGGAAGATCAAAAACTCAGATTCTTTACTAAACTATGGTGAGTCTACTGATGAGCTCATTTATAGGATTCTTCATTTAATGTACAGTGTGTCTGACGTCTAACAGTTTCTTTTGATCTCTTTCTTGAAATTTTTCCTGTCAGCTGTATTACCACCTTTGTCTACGTTTTTCATTAGAACTCTCAGCATGTTAATCACTCATTTTATAAGCTTTAATGTGATAATTCCAACACCTGTGACTAGTTCTGGTAATATCTTTGTTCCTCAGACATTGTTTCCTTTTGCCTTTAGCAAATAGTTTTCGGCTGAAAGTCAGAGACTGTATAGGGTAACAGGTAGTGAAGTAAATAGGTTTTTAGTGTGCAGGTTTATGTTAATCTGGCTAAGAGGTGGGCTATTTCCTTATTTCTTATATAAGCACCAGAGGATTTGTATTACTGTAATGGGCTTATTTTCCCTCCCTCCATTTCGCTGTGGCTCCCCTTTCTTCTGATCTTTAGTGAATCTTTGTCTCATAGCTCTTTTAGTTTTAATCTACAGTTCTTATTACTAAAGCTGTTTAGTGTGGAGATAGGTTTAGTTGGAAGCGGGAAAACGTGCCCTTCTAAGCTTCTAATCAGTCTCAATCTTTTGTAGACCTGTGATGCCGGGGTGGGGTAAAGCCTTCTGAAACCCTAGTTCCTTCTGGCTCTCCATTTCCGGTTTTTATTTTAGAATCCTCTTCTGGTTAACTATCCCTTTCTTTCTGTCTTTCTATCTGCCTATGTTTTTCTTAAGTGAGACAGAAAGGCTGGAAATGTCTGGGATTGGGTAGAATTCCCTTCTTTCAGCTTGGAAAAGGTTTCAAAATATCCCTCTTAGAAGTCTCTCCCCTTTACATAGGCCTGTTAGGGAGAAGGATATGAAGGGTTTCACAGTGGCTATTCTCTCTTTGCCAGGCCCATGAGGGGACGTTTGTCCCCACCCTGAAAATATAGAATGGTTTCTGGAAGAAAGCCATGAATGTATGGGCACCCCATTTACTGCCAAGCCCCTTATACTTGCCTTCTCAGTCATAGCAATTTGTCAAAATTACTCCCTAAATGCCCCTACCAGTTCTTCATAATCTTGAAGCTTCTGCTCCAGGTCTCAGTTGCCTCATTCTCTGGAGGTACCTGTGTCTCCAGGCTTCAGAGAAATTATTTGCTCTGTGATCTCATTCTCTGACAGGTCAAGAAAATCATAGATTTTCAGTTTGTCCACCTTTTTCTTGTAAGGAGGAAAATGACAAATTCCAAGACCTTATGCATAATAACAAAAGAACCAACCTATCCCCTTCCAAAGATGAAGGCATGTAGTATGTTTGTATGAGCATGAAGCTCAAGCCATTAACAACACCAGGACCTTAAGATAGTTCGGCACTGGGGTGGGGATATGGAATCAGGATTCTCTGGTCATTTAAAAAAAATGCATCTTTTCCTTGTTAAGTTTCATTTTCATAGTTTTGAAGAGGACTTTCAGAGAGAACATTTAGCCAAAAAAAGAAGTGCAGTATTGTTTGTAACAGCTAAAATGGGAAATTAACTTTAGCATCCATCAGCAGCAGAGTGTCTAAATTACTTGCCACCTATAGGAGACTGCTGTGCAAGCTGTTCAAGAGAGTGGAGAACCTGCGTGATGCTAATGCCTGCTAAGCCCAAGGAAGATGTCTATGTTACAGTGTGCAATGAAAAAAAAAAAAGGTGCAAGTCATGTGTATTTATGTCATGGGCACAGAAAGGGTCTGAGGACACATCCAATTTCAAGGACAGGGAAGCTAAGGCTCTGCACTTGGCATTGTTTGGATTGCTTGTAGTGAATGGAATTTTGAATCAAAACAACAGGGGTAAGAGAGGAATTAGAAGAAACTTAGTTTTCATTGTTCTGTATTCGGTGTATCAGTCCTCACTTCATATAAATAAGCAAGTAAACAAATAAATAAAATGAAGAGCCAGGAAATGTAAGAAGTACCCCCAATGTAGTTTGCAGAGTCTTCCCCAACCTGTGCTGGCCTTCACCCCCTTTTCCATTCTAGCACCTTCTGCTCACTTCCCTGCCCTCCTGGTCCACCCAGCCACCCTACTGTCAGGCTCAGCTGCGAGGCTACCTGGATCCCTTCCAGCACCTCCCATTTTTGAACTTAACCTCAGAAGGTTGGAAGGGCAAAAGCACAGTGCGCAGGCACTGGGGTGAGTCCCAGCTCCCCACCACTGTGTGACCCTGGGACAGCTATGAGCTGGGGACAGCTGGACTTTCTTCTCAGGATTTTACTTTACATGGGAAAAACTTTCTGTAACTTCTACAGCCATGTGTGAATAGAAGGACTGGAAATTGACCAGAGTTCTGAGAATGCCCCACACGGAACTGTTCTGCACACATCACTGGGTTTGACACCTGTCCCAGGAGCTGGCTCCCAAAGTTCCCCACTTCCTAGCAGTGGGTCACCTCAAGGACACGCTTGAGACCTGTGGAGTCCAGTCAGACTGGCACTGCCTGGATCCCTCTCTCTGGGAAAGGCAGCCTGAAGAGTGGGGAACAGAAAGGGAGATGGGCTGAGGGAACCTTGACTTACAGAACACGAGAGGAAGACCACATGGCCTCCTTCATTCTCCCAGCAAGATGTCTCATAGACCACTGCTGGGTCTGCTACTCAGATTGCTGAAGGATAATCTCTGTGGTGCCAGCACTGCTTAAGATCCTCCACAGATTGTGAGCCACTGGGCAGGCAGGCATGACCCAGGTCTTTATATCTGCTTCCCTGCTGTTGGGTCATTGTACATCCTCTTTGCCATGGCCTCTGAGTCCTGGAACCACCTTGGTTCATACCCTTCCCAGTACTTCTGGGCTGGGCTGGTTCTTCTACATCTCCATGAGTCACTGTGTCATATCAAGGAAGTCTTCATCAGAAGTTCAACCAAGTTAAACCCAACTCTGTTGCTCTCTAGACCCCAGGCCCACAGGCAGCAAGAAATCAGAAAACCATGCACAACTTTTTGGTATTTCATTCTTGCAGCAGTATTTACTGGGTACTCGCTCTGCTCAGGTGCAGTACAAAGTAACAGGGAGGTGTACTCCTGGCACCCAGAGGCCCCAGACATCTGTACCCTGAAAGAAGGGAGGAGTGGAGGCCTTGAGAAGGGTGTTCACAGTGGGGGCTGCCAAGAACTAGGCCCCACTTGCTGGCTGAGGATGATGTGGGCAAGTCACATCCATACCATGGTCTACGTTTCCATGTCAGAAACCAGGAAAGCAGCTGACAAGCATCACCTACTCGTGTCAAGGCCCCAAAAACTGTCACTTGTGACAGTCCTAGGAGGAAGGGTCAAGTGCGGCTTCCCAGGAAGGCGGGCCCTGGCCTTCCGTGTGTCCTGTCTCAATGGGCCTGGTCAGGAGACTTGTCATGCCCTTTGAGCCTCCCATTTGCTGCCCTCATCCGCCCATAGCAGGCCCCAGGGAATTATTAATGAGAGCCGCGGAGCATGTTCCAGCCTGAAAACAACGCCTAGGACAATCAGGAGTGGCCCCAGCCTGTGGTCAGATGGCATCTCTCTGTCTGGAATCCCTCCCTCATCACTGGGCCCATGGCACCTCTTCAAGAAACAGCTCTATAGCTGCCTGTAGCACCCCCCTCTCCCGGCCTGGCAACTCAACAAAACAGGGCACCTGAGGCAGGATCTCATCAGAGGACCCTGTCAAGGAGCTTGCTGTTGGTCTGCTGCCCTGAGGCTGGCCAGACAGACACCTGCCCTTCCTGAGATACAAGCCACCTTTCCTTTTGTGATTCTGAATGTTTGGTGCTCTGCATGTTGTGATTTTTTTGAGGGGTTAGGGGATACAGCTTCATTCAAAAATGAGCCTTCCTGCAAGAGGCAGCTAGGATGCTGGCAGCACAGAGGGTGAAAATGGCAGTGTGGAGAATCAGACAGCTTCTTCCCCAAGAGTGTCTTGCCACCCACAGATCTGTTAGAGTGCACAAATGGGGGGAAACCATTGTTCGTATGGAATGTTTTGTGACAGGGAACACCTATTGTTCAGGGTCTCCAGGGTCTGGCCAGCCCTGGCAAGGTTGCACAAGAATGCATGGCATCTGCTGGTTCAAGGCTCTTGCTAAGATGGCTGGTCCTGCTTCTGATTCCCTTAGCCCTTCAGGGCCCTTCAGCCCTTCAGCCATAGGTTATGGCTGCTCATTCTGGAGGTGGGGTGACTAGACACTACTGAGCTAACCCCTAGTCTCAAGCTTCTACCCAAGTCTCAGATTCCTCACTCACATTTATTACTCTCAATTCTTGTGCAGACTTATCAACACAATATGTGCCCTTTACAATATGTACTGTTTCCATCCCCGAAAGTTTCAAGCCCGAGTTCCTCTCTCCAACATACTGTATGGTAAGTGGCCAAGGGTATGTTTAGACACCTGGGTTTAGACTGTTCATTTGTGTGAGTGTGTGAGGAACATTTTGAGAGTGCTGGCAGCTTTGCAGTTGTCCTTGGCCCTGGGCTTCCCAGGACCTCTTCTGACAGAGCTGTTGGGTTTAGGCACGGATGCCTCTGTGTTAAAATGCCCCACTCCGCCTGTCTGAATACTGACACTCCCTTCCCCCCAGCACAGTCCTCCAGTCTTCACATCAGGAACAAAGGATGGAGATCTGGGTCTTAGACTCTCCTGAATGTGATCCCAAGGATGCAAAACTGTTCCAAAGCTGGGGCCTGGTCATGCTGTCCTGGTAGCCCCTACTTCCTACTGGTTGCAGAGAATCCCTTGTGATCCAAAAAGCTGCAGTGGTTTTCTGGGCACTTGCAGAAGGGGGCCCCCCTCTCACTAGCTGTTGGAAGTGAGGACCAGAATTTCTGGCAAGTGATCCCAGGCAGAGGCACACTACAAGTCCAGCTGGCCCCTCTGTGCAGCCTGCTCCACAGCCCTTGAGTTGGGCTGCAGGGGCCGGTCCTCCACAGAGACACGGGCCTGGACATTCAGCATGGCAGGCTCCTCCCTGAGCTGACTCAGGTCCAGAATGCTGCCTGGGCATCTCTGGTCCTGTGGGATGTGGAGTGGGTTGGCCAGGGAGGGCAGGCCACAGATGGCAGCCAGGTTAGGGAAGCCATTAGGCTGTTGCTGTTGCAGAATGTCAGGGTCCCTGGCCTGAGGCTTCCCGCAGAGCCCACTACCTGTGTTTTGTCTTGGGGGCTGAGAAGCAGGGGACTGGCAGTCTGGGTTGATCTGTAGGGCTTCCACCTGGGCCACACAGCCTGTCAGGGTGAGTTTTGAATCCATGGTGCTTCCCCCAGGACCTGGCCTCCAGGGACCTTGGAAACACCCAAGGTTCCTAGGCAGCCTGGGCTCCTGGGAACCAGGCCAGACAGATGGGTGTGGGACCTTGTTCTTCCTGGATGTGTTGGTTGCCATGGCGGCTGCAGATGCTACAGAGGAGAATGAGCCTTCAGGGTGGCCTTGTGTCCCTCGTTCCCCAGAGACCGGCACACACTCCAGACAGGGGTCACAGGATGAAGACTTGGTCTCCTGCTTGGCCCCGGCTAGGGCCTTGCTCACTCCAGCAAGCAGGCCCTTGGGACCTGAACATGCCCACAGCTCCTTCCTGCTGGGTACAGAGCTCATAGAGATTCTACCTGCATCTAAAGCCTGGGTCCCCCTGCCATCCAGTTTCACTGGACCTAGGCCCATCTTCTCAGAGCCAGCTCCTGGTTTCTCCACCAGTCTTCCTGAGGGAGTTGCCGGCTCTCTGAGAGCGGAGGCAGGCAAGGCATGGAGCTCCGGGCCCCGGCGAAGCCAGTTGATAATGCCCATGGTGATGGCAAGCTCGGTGTCACAGAGCTTCAGCAGGCACTCTTTGCCCTTCCAAGAGCTCTGCAAGAAGCTCTGGCTGAGCAGGTCTGGGCCTGGAACAGGAGCCAGGTTCTCCTCTGCACCGACATGGAAGCTGCACATGGACAACGGAGCTCCCGGTGCAGGCCCCGATAGACTCTCGGACCCACGCAAGTCGTCATCCAGGCTCGGACGCCCAGGGCCCTCAGCAGGGTCATAGAACAGCTCATAGAGGGCGTCTCCACTGTAGCTGTCCCGGGGGAAGGTGGCTGTGGCTGTGCCTGGGCTCGGGGCCTCCTTCTTGTCCTCCTCGAGGCCTGGTGAGAAGGCGTCATAGTAGCCCTCGTCGCTCGTGGACACAGACTCCGGCCGCTCACTTTTGGGGGTCCCTGTGTCTGTGGAGCTGGCTTTGGAGCTGCTGTGGGGATCCCTGCATGGGCACAGGGGGAGCTCAGCCAGCCTAGCTGCATCTGGCCTGGGCTGGTCTGTGTCTGATGCCTGGGGGCCTCCCAGCCACGGGCCTAGCCGGGCATGCTGCTGTTGCCTCACTGAGTGATTCACATGGTCCCAGAACTTGGCAAAGTCAGACATCTCGTTCTGGGCAGGCGATGCCAGCTGCTCTATGCTGCCTTGGAAGGGGCCCCTGGAAGCCTTGCTGTCAGAAGCCTGTGATCTCTGGGCAGGGCTCGCCAGGCCCTCGTTCAGCTCCAGGGATGGCACTGAGCTCTCATCTGCAAAGATCTCCCCACAGCCTGTGAGTGAGTCAAAGCTCTTCAGTGACGCCACGTCCTCACACAGGGCCCTGCAGAGGTCAAAGGAAGAGTCGGGCAGGAACTCACTGTCAGACAGGTCCTGGCACCGGCCATCCAGTCCCAGTTCCTCGCCCAAGGGGAGGAAGGCTATGCCTCGCTGCCCTCCAGTCTCTGATGGGCCCTTGGGAGAAGACAAGCCCTGCCCCTTGGTTGCCCTTGAGGGCAAATTCTCAGTCTTGTTTCTGCGGATGTGGAATAGGTTACGAAAGCACTTCTTGGGTCGTTTCAGGGAAATCCTCTTCCTTGGGATGCTCTTGGCCACAGCTGGTACGAAGGGCATCTGGGGCACAAAGTGGCGGTAGTCGATCATGCGCTGGCTGCTGGGGGTCCTTGGGGAACTTGCACTGCCCTCTGTAGCTGTGGCTGCCCTGTCAGCCCTGGGCACACTGTCGTGATTCTTGCTCTTCCGAACCAGTTTGAAGGGGGCCCCACAGAGAGCTGCAGGCCCTCCATTGGCGTCTGGCTGGGCTTCCCGATCGAGGCATCTGTTGTATCCTTGGGCGCTGGGACTAACCTGGGGGCCCCTCTCACTGGGGGGAAGCTGCTGTCCTCCCAGTGAGATTGCATCCTCTGTGGTCAGGGCAGTCGCTGCTGGGTCTGGAGGTTTCTCATGGTCAATCTGCAGGCTAGATTTGATGAAGGTCTTTCCTCTCTTCAGCTCCATTCTGCAGTGTCTCCCACTGCTATGGGGGAAAGCAGGAGACACTCAATATCTAGGATGGAGGCTTGTGATTCTAGAAAACCCATACCCCACCCGCGGCCCCACTCACACAGGCATGGGAGCTGAGCTCTGACATCTGAGCTTGGATCCTCTGCGGAGGCAAGGGGAGGGGGAGATAGGAACGATCCCACCCCCACACTTACTGCTCCAGCCTTTGAAGATAACTGATACTCAGAGAAGTTAAGTCACATGCTTAAAGGCACAGAGTTAGAGCCAAAATGAGAGCAAACAGGGTCTGGTGTTCCTGTACTGTGATCTTGTGACTCACTCAAGAAGCCTTTCAAAGCTTGTCTGGGCAAGTTAGCCTCCCATATCCAGGCCCTACACGCTACCAATAGCACCATATCCTTAGGGGGAGTATCGTGGCCCTTCTGAGTGAATGAAGCAGAGAAGTCAATAAGTAAGTTGCTTCCTTCATGTAAGCAGCAAAGCTGAAAGGAAATCTGCTTCCAGGGCTGGGTGCCGTGGGTCATCAGTGGAAGGGGAAAACACATGTGTGCCCTTCAGGACTGATATACCCAGCAGGCAAGCAAGGCACAACCAAGCATTTCATGGTGCGCACAGAGCTTGAGCAGAAGAAGAGAGACAGCAATGTGGCAGAAAGCAAAAGAGAGGAGACAAGCATGAGACCAGGAATGGACAGACTGGCCATACACTGGCCATGTGCTGGAGGAGCAGGCAGGTGTTGTCTTTTGTGCGTATCCTAACTGACAGACATTGCTACCTGGAGTGCCATCCAGAGAAAGTTTCTGATGCCCAGTCTGAGTTCAATGGGAAAGAATGCTGGAATCGCTTATTGATGTCTTCCCTGGACTTGAGAGTGGGGAGGTGGTAAGAATGTTAACAAGTTGATCATTGTTGCCACAGCTGGGGAGTCTGGCCTTACCCTGAGTCAATAAAGAGCTATAGAAGTCTTCTGAGGGAGCAGGTGGAAGCAATGGCATAATGAATTTGGTGGTCTGAGACCATTTATCTGATGTCTGAGTGGAGGATGGACTAAACCATGAGAGAGGTTCTGAACAGAGGGGTCTCACAAGAGTCAGTAAAATGGGCCAGGTGTAAGGAGATAAGGTCTGGATGGAGGCTGCAACTATAAGCACGATAAAGAGAGTAAAGCCATACTATCTTTCAAAGGAAGAAACACCAAGATTCAGCAACTGAAGAAAGAAAGACAAACAGTCTAGAAACCTGAGGCCTGAATACATGCCATTAGGGGGATAATTACTGAGGCCTGGATACATGCCATAAGTGGGATAAACACTGAGGCCTGGATACAAGCCATTGCTGCTGCTGCTGCTAGGTCACATCAGTCGTGTCCGACTCTGTGCGACCCCATAGATGGTGGCTCACCAAGCTCCCGTCCCTGGGATTCTCCAGGCAAGAACACTGGAGTGGGTTGCCATTTCCTTCTCCAGTGCATGAAAGTGAAAAGTGAAAGTGAAGTTGCTCGGTCGTGTCCGACTCTTCGCGACCCCATGGACTGTAGCCTACCAGGCTCTTCCAACCATAGAATTTCCCAGGCAAGAGTACTGGAGTGGGTTGCCATCATTAGGGGGATCATAAAAGAGGGAAAGCTGAAGTGGAGAGGATGAGAGGTGAATGAAGGCAAGGAAGTGACCTGTGCTAAGAGCTGGTTTGGGGGAGAGAAGCAGTGGTCTAGTTCGGGGTGAGTTTGGAAACCCATGAGAACACATGAAAAGAAGGCAGTACTGTGTCAGTAATCAAAGGATGTCACAGTCATCAGCGACTGCAGCACTCCAAGAGGAGCCAGTGAGCCCTGAGGAAAGTCAGGATGTGGAAACACAGGATACTGGCCCCAGATAGCTGAGGTGCATATCAAAAGAATGATTCCAGCGAGCCCAGACTCTTGCATCTTCCCATACCTAGAAAAGCACTAAATTCCTTAACTTGGGATATCTGGTTTTCTTTAATTAACAATAATAATTTGACACTAATAATACCTGCCCCTTGTTGCAAATCCTCTATATAACCTGGTTCCCACTCTCGATTCCTTGGAGCAGTTCTCTAACGGTTACTTGAGATGCTGCCTCCTGGGCTTGAAGCCCTAAAAATTTCCACTGAATAAAATGTAACTCTTAAAAAAAAAACTAAAAGAAGGCACGGGTGAAGAGCACTCCCTTAGAGCCAATCCCTCCATCCTGGTTTACTGGACCTCACAGGTATCCAGCTCTCAGGCTCCATCTGTCTCACTGTCTCCACATGTCCTTGGCAGGGAGGGACTGCCAGTTGGTCTTCTGGCAGTTTGACCAGGGAGAGAGTATAGAGTTTGGGCTGATTTCTTTGGTTCTCCATAGGGAGCCCCTAGATTCACTCTCCCTTAGTCCACAATCTGTGAGGAAGGAATAGAGCAGGTGTGCAAGTAAGTGACTCTGTCAGTATGCATGCCTTTCACACCCACTGCCAAAGAGGCTTATCAGCCCCCTCCAGAGAGTCTCAGAAATGCTTTGACATGAGGTCTGGGAGGTGAGTGGAGGGGCTGACTCCCAGCCCAACTGGCAACATTAAAACCAAAGAGGATGAGAAGAGGTGGCAAAGGTGGCACCTCACAGGCTCACGGGGGCAAACATCACCACCTCCATCTCACTCCCACCCCTTAGCAATGCTTCCTCCCCAGTAGAGGAACACCTGGGACTTTTGACAGAGGAGAGCAGAAGGAGCAGGCACCACGCAAGGGAAAGTTGCAGAACCCAGGCTTGGCTCTGGCTATAGCCCAGTTCTTTGTGGCAGCACCCTGGACAGTGGGTCAGCTGCCTTTCTGCCTCCTATTAGGTAGCATGTGCCCAAGCCTTTCCCAACCCGTACCTGCAGACCCCATTCTTACTTCTCCCAAACCTTTGTAGTCCAGCCCTGATGGGTTTTGGGGCACACAGCATAGTGGTAACCAGGCAGAATGCTTAGCCCATAAGCTTATAAGGGACATACTGCTGTAACCCCTTTTAACAAAGGAGAATTTAACATCCAGAAAAGTCAATGGATTGGCCCTCACACAGGTGGCAACAGAGCTAGGATTTGAACCCAAGACTGTCTGATATTAAACCTGTGCTCTTAACTGTGATACACATTCTATGAACCAATTCAATTTCCCCTTCATGGGAAATCTAAAAATTGAAGAATAAATTTGTTTTGTAAGAAATTTTGGAAAGTAAAATGAAAATGAAGATTAAAAGCAAAAGTATAGCTCATGCAAACTTAGAAAAATTGTAACTGAAGGTAGTATAATTTCTATGGCAAGAAATTTTGGAGATATTGATTATGATTATGCAGTTACTTTCCTTATGTTTTAGAAAAATCTTTTTCTTACTGTACTCTCAAAAATAACTTCAACCAGGCATGATAAAGATTATTTCACTGAAATTCGGTGTGTGTTCAGTCCATTCAGTTTCCATGTTAAGATGTTTTACTGGATCCTGACTCTTTGGAAATCTGCAATCCATATGTGACATGGGTGGGAACTCCCTAAGTGGTCAGAGGATCCACTACCCAAGTGGAGTCAGGCTGAGCAGTCATCTTTCTTGATAATTCTCAGGAGCACAGTAGGATTTATCTAGACACCCAGGTGCTGGCACTCTCATTTCCTGAGGGCAGAGGCCATATGTGTCCAGGTTCTCAGTTTTAAAAATGCACATTCTGCTTTGTTATCCTGTGGCTAAACACCCTTTTAGGAGGGAACCTGATAGATACTCTCCCATTATTTGCCAGCCATGAAAACCAATTTTTAGTTTTAGCAGATCACTCTAGTTGTGAATAAGAATGTAAAGTAGAAGCAAAAGGGCAGAGAGCTCAGTTAGGAGCCAGAGGAGGGTCCAGTGGAAAGAAAGTGGTGGCAGAGACTTCCCACATGTGAAAGCTTCCCTTCGAAGCATCTTACACAGAGCATGCACATCCATGTGAACTTGTTGCAAACTGGGAAAATGAAGCAATTTCATTTGCTGCTTTTCTACATTATGACTAACTAGCTCAACTGCCTGGAATTTTCTTTTCTTTTTGGTAAGGTAATTCTATGCTTTTCTTTCATTTTTGAACATGAAAATGATTGCGTATTTCATGGAGCAAAATAAAAAATTGGAGTTACACATATGCAACAGAAACAGTTTGGAAATACAAAAATCGTGGCTAATAGTTTTGGTATTTACCCTGATTTCCCCTGCCCCACCCCCCAATATCCAGGAGATCACAAACATGAAACACAAAGGGGTGAGTGGTGATAAGCATAGGGGCTTCTGAGGAGAGCCCCACCCAGGGACCTCTTGGACACTGGGGTGGAGAGGGTATGTATGGAGCAGTAGTTTATCTCTGTAATAGGCTACCTCGTCGAAGCCAAAACCTTCCATATGGATGGAGTGAAGGCCATTGTGGGGAGGGACAGTCTCTGTGTTCTGGGGTGGGTGTGAGACGGGGGATAAAGCAGAAACAGAGACTGCACTGTTTTGAACATTACCAGCTCACTCAACCCTCATGTTGGGGAGACAAAGGGACCTTTGGGGACCGAAGGTCCTGGTCCACTTTTTATAAGGGAGTGTCTGGATATTCCTGGCCTGCCCAGTGGAGAGAAGATGGGCCTCCAGTCTTACTCGTCCGTTCCCAAGACCCCATCCGCGAGAAGGTTTCCCCCTTCCCTCGCTCAGACTGATCATCTCTCCCGGACACCACATTATCTTCGCTGGGCACCGGGGAGTGGACAGAGTGCAGACACTGGTTCCTCCACTCAGCCCGCCCATTGCACGAAAATCGCACAAAAATTCCCCAATCACTCCCTTCCCCCACTCCACGCACGCCTACATCCTCGGGGCTTTGGCTACTTACCGCTGAGGCCGGGAGTGTCGCGGTATGCGGTCTTGGCAGGTCTGGAAGCCGCGCCCGATACCGAGCTGCGCGCTCAGCACCACGGCCAGTTCCCGGCGCCTGGCTCCCACTCAGGACCCGGGGGAGGCGGAGGGCCCGCGTCCTTCCTTCGGCGCTGGAGGCGCTGGGCAGCCGTTCCAGGAAATGGGCCCGCAAGGGTTAACCGCGAGAGGGCAACTAGGCCTGGGCGGGGCAGAGGTGGGCCGGGAGCCTGTCCGCCGCCACGCAGTAGTCTGAGAGGTGACGCGCGCGAGCCGAATGGGGGCTGCTCTGGCAATGCCTCGTCTCGCTTTGTTTATTCTGATATCAGCCTCGGTGCTTCTCTGCCTCCCCGCAGGGCTGTGATTTTGCATCCCTGAGGCCCAGCCTCTTGTGCACCCCAGACTGACAGTCATCCAATCATGACTGTCGGCCCCGACCGTAT
The DNA here is from genome assembly GCF_014754425.2 of Oryx dammah. Classification (NCBI taxonomy): domain Eukaryota; kingdom Metazoa; phylum Chordata; class Mammalia; order Artiodactyla; family Bovidae; genus Oryx; species Oryx dammah. Next base: position 134,766,522 of record NW_024070211.1, read on the forward strand.
ACTGTATTCCACAGCCACGGTCAGAACTCCTTAGAGTGCGCAGGTGTGGGTACCCCTAACCCCCACATCCCGCAGCGCCTGGCAAGTTTAACCCCAACCATCTCGGAAGGGCCTAGCCCCGAGTCCTACCCAGTGTTCAGAGAGGATTTGGAAGAAGGAGAAGGCCAGTCTCGAGATGCAGGGCACTCTTCCCGGAATCTTCCTTATGGAGAACCTTTCTTGGGCCCCGATTAGATTATTAATGAGAAGTAAGGAGGTGCTTCCCTTTCAGGTAGTCACAGTGTGGGGGTTGCTGGTACTGTGGGCCCCCGAAGTCTTGCAGGAGGGGCGAAAGTGTTTTGAGGGCTCTCTCCCCACTGAGCAGAGGGCAAAGGGTTTGCACACTGGGTGTAGGAATAAAATATGGATTAAGCAATTCTGGGATGGCTCAGAGAGAAGTGCCAGGAGCATGTGTGAGGGGCGCAGCACAGGGCTGGTGAGGCAGGGTGCGGGGTGCGATGAGGGGACTGATCCCAAGCAGCACAGAGGAGTGTAGGAGAGGAGCTCTGGGAGGAAGAATGAAGGAGTCTTCCAGCCAAGGCTTGGGCTGAGTCCCCAGAGAGGTCAGGGATTCCTGCATGATGAAGGCCTTTCCTTTCTTTGAGCATGGTGAACTCCCTCCTTGTTCCTATTTCAAAAAAAAAAAAAAACCTGAATACTGCCTTTGGTCTGTGCTGAATTTGTCACAGGGCAGCAGCCTTCTTTAACTTCAGTCACCTTGAGACTGTCCCACCCCAGTTACCCCATTCAAGAGCTCCACCACAGGCCCCTCCTTCAGTGAGGGTCACCACCCACCTTTGGGTGAGCCCCCTTCTTACATTTCTTGGAGTTGAACCATCTTTAAGCCCAGTGACTGACTCACTGTTATCCCAGAAGTCCCCCTCCACTCATGTTGATAGTATAGTCCTGAACTTCCCAGCAATTTCTGGCCTTCAGTTGTCCCTGAATCAGTTTTCACCCTATTAGGTAAAAACAAAGGTGGATCTGTGCCTTATCACCAAATAATCCTGAATCATGTGTCGGATCCCCTAGACTCCACAGTCCTCACCAGCTAAAGCTAATAAACATTTGTTATTGTTGAGCTGCTAAGCTGTGTCCCACTCTTTGCAACCCCATGAACTGCAGCACACCAGTTTCCTCTGTCCTCCACTCTCTCCAGAAGTTTGCTCAAATTCATGGCCATTGAGTCAGTGATGATATCTAACCATATCATCTTATGCTGCCTCCTTTTCCTCCTGCCCTCAATCTTTTCCAGCATTGAGGTATTTTCCATTGAGTCAGCTCTTCACATAGTGTGGCCAAATTGCTGGAGTTTCAACTTCAGCATCAATCCTCCCAATGAATATTCAGGGTTGACTTTCTTTAGGATTGACTGGTTTGACCTCCTTGCAGTCCAAGGAACTCTCAAGAGTCTTCTCCAGCACCTCAATTTGAAAGCATCAATTCTTCAGTGCTCAGCCTTCTTTATGCTTCAAGTCTCACATTTTTACATGACTACTAGTAATAAAATAAAGATCTGTACAGTCAAAGCTATGGTTTTTCCAGTAGTCATGTATGGATGTGAGAGTTGAACCATAAAGAAACCTGAGCACCAAAGAATTGATGCTTTTGAACTGTGGTGTTGAAGAAGACTCTTGAAAGTCCCTTGGACTGCAAGGAGATCAGACCAGTCAATCCTAAAGGAAATTAGTTCTGAATATTCATTGGAAGGACTGATGGTGAAGCTGACACTCCACTACTTTGGCCACCTGATAGGAAGAGTTGACTCATTGGAAAAGATCCTGATGCTGGGAAAGATTGAAGGTAGGAAGAGAAGGGCATGACAGAGGATGAGATGATTGAATGGCATCACCGACTCAATGGACATGAGTTTCAGCAAGCTCCAGGAGACGGTGAAGGTCAGGGAAGCCTGGTGTGCTGCAGACCGTGGGGTCAAAAAGAGTCAGACATGACTGAGCAACTGAAAAACAACAACTGGTAATACACATTTAGCCTCTCCAACCATGGTCTCCCTTCTTCCAAATTACAGCATTACAAAGACTTTATATTCCTTAAACTTGTCACCTTTTGATTAACTTCTTCCAATGAGTGATAATTGATTTAGTCAATGCTCTGCTTGCCACCCTTTTGTCAGTGAGAGCTATTCTAAGCCATCTACTTCCTTCTTTTAGAGAGTTTAAAAACATTTTTGCTTTTGGGTATTAAAAACCCCAAAGCAAAACAATATATATATGTGTGTGTGTGTGTGTGTATACATAAACATATAAATAACATAAATATGTATTTACATGTAATAAAAAACTATATAATTATACATTATATAAAATATATTTATATATATATATAAATAACCTATATGTATCGAGAAGGCATTGGCACCCCAATCTAGTCCTCTTGCCTGGAAAATCCCATGGACGGAGGAGCCTGGAAGGCTGCAATCCATGGGGTCGCAAAGAGTGGGACACTACTGAGCAAATTCACTTTCACTTTTCACTTTTATGCATTGGAGAAGGAACTGGCAACTCACTCCAGTGTTCTTGCCTGGAGAATCCTAGGGACAGAGAAGCCTGGTGGGCCGCCATCTATGGGGTCGCACAGGGTCAGACACGACTGAAGTGACTTAGTAGCAGCAGCATATATAGTTCAGAACAAATTGTGGAAAATTCCTAAAGAGATGGCAATGCCAGACCACCTTGCATGCCTCCTGAAAAACCTGTATGCAGGTCAAGAAGCAACAATTAGAACTGGATACAGAACAACAGACTAGTTCAAAACTGGGAAAGAAGTATGTCAAGGCTGCATATTGTCAGCATGCTTATTTAACTTATAAGAAGAGTGCATCATGCGAAATGCTGGGCTGGATGAAGCACAAGCTGGAATCAAGATTGTTGGGGAAAATATCAATAACCTCAGATATGCAGATGACACCACCCTTAAGGCAGAAAGTGAAGAGGAATTAAAGAACCTCTTAATGAAAGTGAAAGAGGGAAATGAAAAAGCTGTCTTAAAACTCAACATTCAGAAAACTAAGATCATGGCATCTGATCCCATCACTTCATGACAAATACATGGGGAAACAATGGAAACAGTGACAGACTTTATATTCTTGGTCTCCAAAATCACGGCAGAGGGTGATTACAGCCATGAAATTAAAAGACACTTGCTCCTCAGAAGAAAAGGTATGACAAACCTAGACAGTGATTAAAAAGCAGAGACATTACTTTGCCAACAAAGGTCCATATTGTCAAAGCTATGGTTTTTTTCCAGCAGTCTTATATGGATGTGAGAGCTGGACCATAAAAAAGAGTGAGCACTGAAGAACTGATGCCTTAGAACTGTGATGCCAGATAAGTCTCTTGGGAGCCCTTTGGACATCGATGAGATAAAACCAGTCCATCCTAAAGGAAATCAGTCCTGAATATTCATTGGAAGCACTGATGCTGCAGCTGAAGCTCCAATACTTTGGCCACGTGATGTGAAGAGCTGACTCACTGGAAAAAGATCCTGATGCTGGGAAAGACTGAAGGCAGGAAGAGAAGGGGATGACAGAGGATGAGATGGTTGGATGGCATCACTGACTCAATGGACATGAGTTTGAGCAAACTCTGGGAGACACTAAAGGGCAGGGAAGCCTCTCGTGCTGCAGCCCGTTGGAAGGCAAAGAGTCAGACTCTACGGAGCAACTGAACAACAACATAATAAAGAATTTTCAAAAGGTCAAAAATAGAATGAGAAAATGCAAGAAATTTTTAACTCATTTAACAAGGACCTAGAAGAAATAAAACAGAAGCAAACAGCAATGAACAACACAATTACTGAAATTAAAAATACTCTAAAGGAGTTGTTGATTTAAAAAACATGCACAATGTAAGAGTCATGAGTTTTATTGGGGAAAAAATGATGGCCAGAGCCCAGGGGATAGTACAGATAACTCTGAGAAAATGGCCCAAAGAGGTAGTTGGGGAATGTCAAAATATGTGATTTTGGTGAAGAAGGAGTTCATGCAATCAGGCACTTATTTTGCAAAAGGTTTTCTGCTAATTGTGAGAAGCTGATGTCACCATGCAGGGATTTAGTGCTTTTCTAGATATGAGGAGACACAAACATTGTGATTATGAAGTCAGTTCCTGGAAATATCTAGCTATCTAAAGACCTGTCCCACTAATTTACCAGGAGCACAGACTGTGCTCGTTCCCTACCCTGAACTTCCTTCAGGACATGTTGCAGGTCGATAGCTGCAGCAGCACAGGAGTCAATCTCCAGAGAGACAAATGGCAAATGCCCTTGGCAAGCACCAATTTGTGGTTGATAAGACCCCCCTCATAGTCATAAATTTGACCATAATTTGGGAGGCATTTAATGACTATTTCATCCCACGTTGTTAGGATGGCTCATTCCTAGTTCTGGAAAAGGTTTTGCTGATAGGCCAATGTGCTATTACTGGACTGGGTCTTTAATAATTAAAGGTCTCTGGACACCTGTCTTCTGTCCAGGAAAATATTCTCTCTTATTACATCTTCCCAAATCTAGAGTTTGGAGAAGGCAATGGCACCCCACTCCAGTGCTTTTGCCTGGAAAATCCCATGGACGGAGGAGCCTGGAAGGCTACAGTCCATGGGGTCGCAAAGGGTGGGACACGACTGAGCAACTTCACTTTCACTTTTCACTTTCATGCATTGGAGAAGGAAAGGGCAACCCACTCCAGTGTTCTTGCTTGGAGAATCCCAGGGACGGGGGAGCCTGGTGGGCTGCCATCTATGGGGTCGCACAGAGTCAGACACGACTGAAGCTACTTAGCAGCAGCAGCATATCTGGAGTTACACTATTACAATCATTGATGGTATACAGAACTATATGTTTCATCAACCACTGCAAGCCTCCTAGTCATCATTATTTTCATTGGGGACTCAGTTACATATTTGGTAGTTGCAAGAAACAATACTCTTGTAAAACTAGCAAATACAAATAATATCATTGGCAGTATTATTAAAGACTTAAGTGAGAATTAAGCCGAGAACTTACATTAGGTGTACAACAGTACATTCTTAGGTCATTTTACTTAGTCTATTCTGTACCAATATTTTTTATTTTTAGGAATATTATATAAGACTCAGCCCAATTTCCTAGTGTTACTAGGTTGATTATTCTAGTATAATTTACTTGTTCCCAAGATAAACAGGGGGCCTTAAACCGTAAATGACCACAGACTGATGCCAACCATATAGGTCCATCCCATTTTTATGGGAGTTTTCCTCTAAACAGATGAGAGGTTACAGTTTTTGATTGAGACTTAGGTCATCATTCTGACTGAGTTTGAGTGACCTGAAAAGAAACTATGGTCAGGTCAGAGCAGGTATTATCAATAGGCCATCTGAGAGGGTCCCATCTAGTAGTATGAGTAGATAGAACAGGACTGAACTCTCATTCTTCTAAAATAAATTTCTTAAGGGTCATCCAATTAAAGCCTTGGAGTGGAGACATCCACCAAAGTAATTTAGAAGTATTAGATGCAGGTGATTAGCCACAAACCCAACAACTGGATTGAGTTTTAAAACTAGCATAGGATGATGTCCATGATAGAAAACATTTTGTGTGTAAAGCCCCAAGAAGTCAAGAAAACGTTATAAATTATCATGAGTTGGGTCCAACATCTTGGGCAAAGTGTCTGCTTCTGATATCTTCCTCTTGTCCTGGTGTAATGTAGTTTCCTTTGATTAAAAAAAAAAGTCCTTCCATTTGGGTTGGAGACAGTCCCTTAAATTATTTTCCAGTCCTGGTTGCAGGTTGTGAGGCATCTGATCTTTGTCCAATGATACATTACTGAGATAAGCTTCAGAAACCAACTTAGAGTGTCCTTTAATAACTCAATTAAAGTTTATGTTAATATAGTAGAGAACTATCCAGGAAATGAGCCTTAGTAGATACAGACCTCCATTAACAAAACTAGGACTTAACATTTATTGAAACATCTTTTTCTCCCTAAGGTTACCCTCATTTTTACCAAATATAACCAAATTAAGATGACATTTTTTGGAAAATGTCTGGTCTCAATAAACTTGACCTTATGATTTATATAGCCATAATTGATTATCAGTTCAGTTCAGTCGCTCAGTCGTGTCTGACTCTTTGCGACCCCATGAATCGCAGCACGCCAGGCCTCCCTGTCCCTCACCAACTCCTGGAGTTCACTCAGACTCGCATCCATCGAGTCAGTGATGCCATCCAGCCATCTCATCCTCTGTCATCCCCTTCTCCTCCTGCCCCCAATCCCTCCCAGCATCAGAGACTTTTCCAATGAGTCAACTCTTCACATGAGGTGGCCAAAGTACTGGAGTTTCAGCTTTAGCATCATTCCTTCCAAAGAAATCCCAGGGCTGATCTCCTTCAGAATGGACTTGTTGGATCTCTTTGCAGTCCAAGGGACTCTCAAGAGTCTTCTCCAAAACCACAGTTCTTATAGACATTTTTTTTTTTTTTGCTTTGCTGGGTCTCAGGCTGAACTTTAAAAAAAAAATTCAAGGCTAGGAAAGTTATGCCAAGGGCTTATTACAGATTTTGCTTAATAAATTTAGGTGAATTTCTCCCTTCTCAAGAGCTCCAAGATTCTTTGAGATTTCTGTACTTGTTAGTGAGATAGCCTTCCTAATTTATCTGATAAAGCTACTGGAAATCTAAGAGTTCCCAGTCTCTAGAGGGATCAGAGAGAGAAAAGATAAATGTTTTACTTTTGCTTACAAAAGAATAATTTTACCAAATTACTGTAAGTCATAATTAGTTTGAGGGGAAGGTTTTCCTTATACCTAGAAAACATATATTCAAACCAGTAAATTTTTCAGATAGAAACCATAAAAGTTATAAGCATATTCACCAGTTCATTAAGTCCTTTTGTTAATTTTTATGAAGCCATCAGGTTTCCCATTAGAATCCTTTAATTTCTTACCCAGTTCAGCATTATGGTCTGAAAGTAAGAAACACATATTTATCCAAAAGTTCTTTCTATAAATCTTCTTGAAGAGGAACCATTTTGCAAAAGCAATATTATTTATTTATTAAAATAAATAATAAATGACCATAACTGCCTATAATGACAAAAGACTTAAGAAAGCAGGTTTACAATGAGGTACCATTTCACACCAGTCAGAATGGCTGTGATCCAAAAGTCTACAAGCAATAAATGCTGGAGAGGGTGCGGAGAAAAGGGAACCCTCTTACACTGTTGGTAGGAATGCAAACTAGTACAGCCACTATAGAGAACAGTGTGGAGATTCCTTAAAAAACTGGAAATAGAACTGTCATATGACCCAACAATCGCACTGCTGGGCACACACACCGAGGAAGCCTGAATTGCAAGAGACACGTGTACCCCAATGTTCATTGCAGCACTGTTTATAATAGCTAGGACATGGAAGCAACATAGATGTCCATCAGCAGGTGAATGGATAAGAAAGCTGTGGTACATATACACAATGGAGTATTACTCAGCCATTAAAAAGAATACATTTGAATCAGTTCTAATGAGGTGGATGAAACTAGAGCCTATTATACAGAGTGAAGTAAGCCAGAAAGAAAAACACCAATACAGTATACTAATGCATATATATGGGATTTAGAAAGATGGTAACAATAACCCTGTATGTGAGACAGCAAAAGAGACACAGATGTATAGAACAGACTTTTGGATTCTGTAGGAGAGGGCGAGGGTGGCATGATTTGGGAGAATGGCATTGAAACATGTATAATATCATATGTGAAACAAATCACCAGTCCAGGTTCAATGCATGATACAGGATGCTCGGGGCTGGTGCACTGGGATAACCCAGAGGGATGGTATGGGGAGGGAAGTAGGAGGGGGGTCCAGGATGGGGAACACATATACACCCATGGTGGATTCATGTTGATGTATGGCAAAACCAATACAATATTGTAAAGTAATTAGCCTCCAATTAAAATAAATAAATTTATGTTAAAAATAAAATAAATAAGGGATACAAAAAATCTAAAAAACAAAAAAGAAAGAAAAAAATCTGACCACAATATAATTGACAAAGAAACCTGGTTACTGCTGTAACAACACTTTAAGATAATAACTGGAATCATGACTGATAATATTTTGTCAGGACATATCTGAATTTTAGAAACTCTATAGAATTTCTAGGATATCTATATTAGTAACATTTACCATACTATATAACCTGAGGATATTTATTACTCATTTGACAATACTTCCTTGCAATTCAATGTACCAGATGAACCTAATTAGTTTAATATCTCTCTTTAGGATGCTTCAGGGGCCCTTTGAAGCATCCCAAAGTTAGCTATAGGTCAAAAAATGTTTCATTAGAATTTGATTCACTTAGCCAAAGAAACAATAAAAGATTTCAAAGGCAAATATGGAACAGATCATTTAAGAGGTAAAGAAACATTTAAGAGGTAAAGAAACTGTTATCAAAGGCAGTTCAACATCTGAAGAAAGCTTGTCCTCTTAATACAGAGAAAACTCAAATTCACATTTTGCACCTACTTCCTTTTAATTTACTCAATTACATTTATTTTAAACTTAGTCATTTCTGAGCATGCACAAAACTCTTTTCTCAGGGTCAACTTTCCACAAACCTTTTTTTTTTTTAAATCATTTTCCGTACCCATTAATTTGTTCTCCTATCCTGAAAAAGCCACCTATAAGTCAAACCTACTTCCTTTTCCCTTAACAAAATGAAATTCCATTCATCATACCTTGTTTACTAAAAACACACATCCTACTTTCCTTAAACAACTATCCTCTATATTACCATTCAATAGACTGGTGAACATAAATACCAGAGATAATTTCTAAAAACATTTGCTTCCTTATAGAGAACATCTCAGGATGGCATCAAACATATTCATTAATTGTCCAAAACCTTTTTAATTTCTCTGTAAGAGGAAGATACTGTTCAGTAATTGCTCTTATAACAAGATTTTATTTAACTTTTATTAAACCAAGACACAATGAAAATACTATGCTTAATGTTAATGACCCTTATATTAATTAGATCAACAAACACATTAATACCAGTTATTTAATGCTAAATATTTTCCAGTTCATGTGAACATAAAATTCATTTAGGTTAATTTTTCTTGTATTTAGAATTGTTTGAGTTGTAAGTGCTTACTTTTCTTAAAGCCAATTAAACAGAGCTCATTTACAAATATCAGCAACAATATCCAAAGACAAACACACATACTGAGACATACATATATCCAAATGGAAACAAGAGATTTGACAGCTTTGTTTTCCAAACTTGGTTATGAGTCAGATAGCACAATATGAAACTCACTAGATTATAAATAACAGTTGGAATTTAAAGAAGTTTTTAAAGGCTTCTTTTTCTATTTTTTCCCTCTGTTTCAGGAATTAGAGATTGTCTAGATAGGTGTCCCTGAAAGCCATAGTCTCAAGGTGCAAGAAGAGGAAGATGTCTTCTCCTAGTAGGACAATTTCGAAAAAGTTTTAATCAGTTTTCTCTGGAGTGTAAAAGAATATCATGGCCACACTGTCAAAAATCTTTATTTTTCTGTGATCATAGTTTCATAACCAAAATTTAGACCAGATAGTTCTCATACTGGCCCTGATAACAAAGGCAGACTAATAAAATGTTCTATCAGGAATTGTCCCACTGGGAGGTAAGGATCTTATTTTGATCAGCCCCATGCTGTTGATTATAGGAGAAAAGTCCTGAACATAAGGGAACGTCTGTCCATTTTCCCATCCTGTGGCAATAAAGATCTAATATTTTTAGGCCATTTTTCTTTGTCATTGGATCATAAGCTATAGGTTGACCAGCCATTTAAAATTTTTCCCAAAGTGTTCTTAGGTGTGGGGTGGTGGTGGAAGCTTAGAGGAAGCACTTCCTATATAAACTGCTCAAGCAGTTTGTACAGATGTCTGCACAATCAAGCCAATCTGTGTGCTCAAACCAAAATAACCAAGCCGTACCAAAATATCACCAGCCAAAATTTACACTCCAAATAAAACAAATGGCAAAGAGATGCCCAGAAATCAAAAGCCAAATTGAACAAATGGAAAGACTATGCCCAGAAATAAAAAGCCACATGGCATAAATGCCCTAAATATGACTTTCCAGTCCCACTAGACCTGAGTTACTGCTAGTGGCCTTTTTGAGTTCTTATATAGTTTCATGTAGTTTCTTGTTAGTTTCCTGCAAAGAAGTTACTCTATTGTTTCCTCTTTTAGACTGTTCTGCATACCAAAACAAGCATTTCATTCAAGCTATCTGATCTTACAGCCGACTTTTTCTAACTACGTGCACAAAAATATCAATTTTGGAATATCAAAAGACCCTCAATTTGGATATTTTAGGTTGAGATCTCCTTTAGTATAACTTCCTCAATTAAGTAGGTACTTGCAAGGATAAGTTTTGTATGTACATAACCCTGGCTGGAGATAGAGGCTGCTTTCTGATGTCCCTCATTTCTGTGTTTGAGAGGCTCTACTTATTTTAAGTTGAACTTGTGGATAAAATTCACTCATGAAACTGTGGTAAGCCAGTACACTGTAAACGTAACTCCCTCCACGAGTCACTCCAGAGTCACTTGAGCCCTCTTATATGTCTTAGTTACTCACTTTGGCAGTCTAAGACCACCACAGTGCTCAGATCACTGAATGATCAGTTCTTATCTGTGACCCCTGGATAAGCAAGTGTTTTAATTAATGAGTGAGTTTCCCTATGGGATCATTGCATGGTAAGAGGCCTTGGCTTCCAACCCTCCTAAAAATTTCTCAGTCACCTGAGTAAGCTGTAATCAGCTGAGAGGAGTTTTGTCCCTTTTCTATGATGTAAAGCTCTCATGTAATATCTTCACTTTTATCCCCCAAAATTCTATTAAGGCAGCCAATTTGAGGAAAAGCATCAGATTAGCCTCTTAACTACTCACTACAGACTGCTTAGTTTCCTACAACTGAGCAACCTCAGGATCTTTCAGTTGAGCCCTGCATATTCCTCAGTATCTTTCAACCAAGCCCTGCCCCCAGATCTTTCCACTTAGTGGGTATTGCCCTGGTATCTTTCAACCAGCCCAACCCAGTATCTTTCCACCCAGTTTCTATACACTGAGTGTGTATGCTTTGGTATATTTCAACTACCCCTACTCGCTGCCCAGTGCCTTTCAACTAGGAGGGAATAAGTAATCTGCTCCACTGCCAAATAAAATTCACGACCATCCACCAATATGGGATATCTGAGAACCAGGAAAGGCTTAGCCAAATTCGTCTGGACTACCTGAGAAGGTAGATGGGTGCAAGGGGCTGCTGCTGGTATCATAGCTCAAGTTCCTTGTAGAGTTCAGTTGAAGAAGGGATGTTCACTCTGGGTCCCTTCACAGTTGCCATAACTGTAAACTGAAAAAAGATGTACAGTGTGAGAGTTGTGAGTTAAGTTTTATTTGGGGGCAAAATGAAGACTACAGCCCAGGAGATGGTACCTCAGATAGCTTTGATAAACTGGTCCAAAGAGGTAATGGGTGAAGGTCAATATATGTGATTTTGGTGAAGGGGGAGTTCACGCAATCAAGAAATTATTTTATAAAAGATTTCCTGTTAGTCAAGAGGACCTAATATAACCATGAAGAAATTTAGTACTTTTCTAGATATGAGGAGATGGGAGGATTGTGATCATGAAATCAGTTCCTAAAATATCAAACTATCTAAAGACCTGTTCCATCAGTCTCCTTGGAGCACAAAGTGCCTCATTCTCCACCCTGAACTCCCATCAGGCTGTGTCAAAGGTAAATAGCTGCAGCAGCATAGGATTAACTCTCTGCAGAGGCACATCACAAATGCCCTTGGCAAACATCAATCTGTAGTTGGCAGAATAACTGAGGCAGAAGAATGGATAAGTGGGCTGAGAGATAGAAAATTAGAAATAATTGCAAAGGAGCAGAATATAGAAAAAAGGATGAGAAGAATTGAGGACAATATTAATGACCTCTGGGGCAATATTAAATACACCAACATTTGAATTATAGCATTCCCAGGTGAAGAAGAAAAAAAGAAAGTATATGAGAAAAACTTGAGGGATTATAATCAAAAAATTTCCTAATATGGAAAATGAAATAGTGGCCCAAGTCCAGGAAGCTCATAGAGTCCTGTACCAGATAAACCTAAAGAGAAATATGCCACAAAACATCTTAACCAAACTAACAAAAATCAAACACAAAGGAAAAATATTTAAAGCATCAAGAGAAAAGCAACAGATAATATACAAGGGAATACCCATGACATTAACAGCTGAACTTTCAGCAGAAACTCTGCAGGCCAGAAGGGAGTGGCAAGATATATTTAAAGTGACAAAAGGTAAAAACCTACAACCAAGATTATTCTATCCAGCAAGGATCTCATTCAGATTTGATGATGAAATCAAAACTTTATGGACAATCAATAGCTAAGAGAATTCAGCAGCATCAAAACCGCCTTACAACAAAAGCCAGAGGAACTCTCTAGGAAAACACACACACACACACAATAGAAGAAAAAGACCCACACAAATAAACCCCAGGTTCTTCCCTGGTGGTCCAGTTGCTAAGACTCCAAGCTCCCAATTCAGGGGCCCCAGAATTGATCTCTGATAGGGAACTAAGTCTACCATGCCACAACTAAGAGTCTACATGCCACAACTAAAAGATCTTGCATGCTGCAACTAAGACCCAGTATAGCCAAAGAAATAGATGTTTAAAAACCCAAATAATTAAGAAAATGGTAGTAGAAACATATATACTGATAACTATCATAAATGTAAATGGATTAAATGCCTCAACCAAAAGGCACAGACTGGCTAAATGGATACAGAAAAAAAGATCCATATATATGCTGCCCACAAGAGACCCACTTCAGACCTAAGGACACATACACACTGAAAAGGGATGGAAAAACATAGTCCATGTAAATAGGAAACAACAAAAAAAAGCAGGAGTAGCAATACTCATATGAAACAAAATAGACTTTTAAATAGATACTGTTATAAGGGATAAGGAAGGGCACTACATAGTAATCAAGGAGTCAATAAAAGAAGATGAAACAGTTATCAATATTTATGTACCCAACATAGGAACACCTCAACACATAAGTCAAATGCTAACAATACAAATGGGAAAAGTGACAATAGCATAATAATAGGAGGAGACTTTAATACTCCACTTATACCACTGAGCAGATCATCCACACAGAAAATTAATATGTAAACACAAATCTTAAGTCACTTATTCAACTAGATGGAGTGAATTGATATCTTTAGCATATGCTATCCAAAAACATCAGAATATACTTTTTTCTCAAGCACACACAAAACATTCTCAAGGATATATCACATCTTCTGTTCACAAATCAAGCATTGGTAAATTTAAGAAAATTGAAATCATATCAAGTATCTTTTCTGACCACAATACTATGAGATTAGATATTGATTACAAGAAGAAAAAAAGGGGGCGGGTGGCCTTCCCTGGTGACTCAGACAGTATAGAATCTGCCTGTGATGCAGGAGACCTGAGTTCGATCCCTGGGTTGGGAAGATCCCCTGGAGAAGGAAATGGAAACCCACTCCAGTATCCTTGCCTGGAGAATTTCATGGACAGAGGAGCCTGGTGGGCTACAGCCCATGCAGTCACAAAGGGTCAGATGTGACTGGGCAACTAACACAACAGCAACAGAAAAAAAACCTGAAAAACACAAACACAAGAAAGCTAAAAACATACTTCTAAATAAGCAAGAAGTTGCTGAAGAAATCAGAGGAAATAAAGCAAAACCTAGAAAAAAAATGACAGTGAAAACACATGGCCCAAAACCTATGGGATGCAGCAAAAACAATGTTAAAATGAAGTTTATAGCAATACAAGCCTACCTCAAGGAATGAGAAAAACTTCAAATAAACAACATGACCTTACACCTAAAGCAATTGGAGAAAGAAGAACAAAAAACACCTGAAGTTAGTTTAAGGAAATAAATCATAAATATCAGAGCAGAGATAAATGATAAAGAAATGAAGGCAACTATAGCAAAGATCAATAAAACCAAAATCTGGTTCTTTGAGAAGATAAACAAATTTGACAATTAGCCAGACTCATCAAGGAAAAAAGGGAGGAAGACTCAAATCAATAAAACTAGAAATGAAAAAGGAGAAGTTACAACAGATAATGCAGAAATACCAAAGATCATAAGAGACTTCTATGAGCAACTATATGCCAATAAAATGAACCACATGGAAGAAATCAACAAATTCTTAGAAAAGTACAACCTTCCAAGACTGAACCAGGAAGAAATAGAATTCATGAAGCAATCATAAGCACTGAAATTGAAAATGTGAGAAAAATCTTCCAACAGACAAAAGCCCAAGACCAGGTGACTTCCCAGGTGAATTCTGTCAAACGTTCTGCTAAGTCACTTCAGTCGTGTCCCACTCTGTGCAACCCCATAGACGGCAGCCCACCAGGCTCCCCTGTCCCCGGGACTCTCCAGGCAAGAACACTGGAGTGGGTTGCCCTTTCCTTCTCCAATGCATGAAAGTGAAAAGTGAAAGGGAAGTCGCTCAGTCGTGTCCGACTCTTTGCGACCCCATGGACTGTAGCCCACCAGGCTCCTCAGTCCATGGAATTCTACAGGCAAGAGTACTGGAGTAGGGTGCCATAGAAGAGCAAATACCTCCCTTCTCAAACTCTTCCAAACAATTGCTGATGGAGGAGCACTCTCAAACTCACATTATGAGGTCATCAGCATCCTGATACAAAAAATCAAAGATGCCACAAAAAAAGAAAATCACAGGCCAATATCACAGATGAACATAGATGCAAAATTCCTCAGCAAAATACTAGCAAACAGAATCCAATAACACATTAAAGGAATCATACACCATGATCATGTGCGGTTTATCCCATGAATACAAAGATTCTTCAATATATGCAAATCAGTCAACTTGCTACACCATAGAAACAAATTGAAAGGTAAAACCATGTGATCATCTGCATAGATGCAGAAAAAGCTTTTGACAAAATTAAACACCCATTTATGATAAAAAATTCTCCAGGAAATAGGCATAGAAGGAACCTATCTCAACATGATAAAGGCCATATATGACAAACCCACAGAAAGCCCTATTGTCAATGGGGGAAAAATAATACATTTTTTCTAAGATCAGAAACAAGACAAGGGTGTTTATTTACACCGCTATCAATCAATATAGTTCTAAAAGTCCTAGCCAGGGCAATCAGAGAAGAAAAAGTCTAAAAAGGAATCCAGACTGGAAAGAAGGAGTAAAACTATCACTGCTTACAGATGACATAAAACTATACATAGAAAACCCTAAAGTAGCACCAGAAAATTACTAGAGCTAATCAGCAAATTTAGTAAAGTTGCAAAGTACAAATTAAATACAGAATTCCTTTGCATTCTTATACATTAAAACAAAAAATAAGAAACAGAAATTAAGAAAGCAATCCCATTCCCAAATGAAGTAAAAAGAATAAAATACCTATGAATAAACCTACCTAAGGAGACAAAAGACCTGTATACAGAAAACTATAATCACTGATAAAAGATATCAAAGGCAACACAAGTAGATGGAGAGATATACCATGTTCTTTGATTGAAAGAATAAATCTGAAAATGACCATACTACCCAAAGTAATCTACAGATTCAATGCAATCCCTAACAAATTATCAATGTCCAATTTTCCTAGAACTAGAACAAAAAAATTTTAAATTCTTATGGAAGCTCAAAATTTTAAATTTATATATTGCATCCTGACTAGCCAAAGTAATCTTGAGAAAGAAGATAGAAGCTGAAAGAATCAGGGTCCTTGTCTTCAAATTACAGTACAAGCTACAGTAAACAAGAATGAAGAAAAGATTTTAAAAGATGGAATGTTACTGGCACAAACACAGTAATATAGATCAGTAGAAGTGGATAGAAACCCAGAGATAACCCACATCTATGGTCACCTTGTCTTTGACAAAGGAGGCAAGAATATACAATGGAGAAAAGATAGTCTCTTTGATAAGTGGAAAAGAAATGCAAAAAAGCAAAATGGCTGTCTGGGGAGGCCTTACAAATAGCTGTGAAAAGAAGAGAGGCAAAAAAACAAAGGAGAAAAGGAAAGATATAAGCATCTGAATGCAGAGTTCCAAAGAATAGCAAGAAAAGATAAGAAAGCCTTCTTCAGCGATCAATGAAAAGAAATCGAGGAAAACAACAGAATGGGAAAGACTAGAGATCTCTTCAAGAAAATTAGAGATACCAAGGGAACATTTCATGCAAAGATGGGCTCAATAAAGGACAGAAATGGTATGGACCTAACAGAAGCAGAAGATATCAAGAAGAGGTGGCAAGAATACACGGAAGAACTGTGCAAAAAAGATCTTCACCACCCAGATAATCATGATGATTTGATCACTAATCTAGAGCCAGACATCTTGGAATGTGAAGTCAAGTGGGCCTTAGAAAGCATCACTACGAACAAAGCTAGTGGAGGTGATGGAATTCCAGTGGAGCTGTTTCAAATCCTGAAAGATGATGCTGTGAAAGTGCTGCACTCAACATGCCAGCAAATTTGGAAAACTCAGCAGTGGCCACAGGACTGGAAACGGTCCGTTTTCATTCCAATTCCAAAGAAAGGCAATGCCAAAGAATGCTCAAACTACCGCACAATAGCACTCATCTCACATGCTAGTCAAGTAATGCTCAAACTTCTCCAAGCCAGGCTTCAGCAATACGTGAACTGTGAACTCCCTGATGTTCAACCTGGTTTTAGAAAAGGCAGAGGAACCAGAGATCAAATTGCCAACATCTGCTGGATCATGGAAAAAGCAAGAGAGTTCCAGAGAAACATCTACTTCTGCTTTATGGACTATGCCAAAGCCTTTGACTGTGTGGATCACTGTGGAAAATTCTGAAAGAGATGGGAATACCAGACCACCTAACCTGCCTCTTGAGAAATCTGTATGCAGGTCAGGAAGCAACAGTTAGAACTGGACATGGAACAACAGACTGGTTCCAAATAGGAAAAGGAGTATGTCAAGGCTGTATATTGTCACCCTGCTTCTTTAACTTCTATGCAGAGTACATCATGAGAAATGCTGGACTGGAAGAAACACAAGCTGGAATCAAGATTGCCGGGAGAAATATCAATAACCTCAGATATGCAGATGACACCACCCTTACGGCAGAAAGTGAAGAGGAACTAAAGAGCCTCTTGATGAAAGTGAAAGAGGAGAGTGAAAGACTTGGCTTAAAGCTCAACATTCAGAAAACGAAGATCATGGCATCTGGTCCCATCACTTCATGGGAAATAGATGGGGAAACAGTAGAAACAGTGTCAGACTTTATTTGGGGGGCTCCAAAATCACTGCAGATGGTGATTGCAGCCATGAAGTTAAAAGACGCTTGCTCCTTGGAAGAAAAGTTATAACCAACCCAGATAACGTATTCAAAAGCAGAGACATTACTTTGCCAACAAAGGTCTGTCTAGTCAAGGCTATGGTTTTTCCTGCGGTTATGTATGGATGTGAGAGTTGGACTGTGAAGAAGGCTGAGCGCTGAAGAATTGATGCTTCTGAACTGTGGTGTTGGAGAAGACTCTTGAGAGTCCCTTGAACTGCAAGGAGATCCAACTAGTCCATTCTGAAGGAGATCAGCCCTGGGATTTCTTTGGAAGGAATGATGCTAAAGCTGAAACTCCAGTACTTTGGCCACCTCATGCAAAGACCTGACTCATTGCAAAAGACTCTGATGCTGGAAGAGATTGGGGGAAGGAGGAGAAGGGGACGACAGAGGATGAGATGGCTGGATGGCATCATGGACTCGATGGACGTGAGTCTGAGTGAACTCCAGGAGTTGGTGATGGACAGGGAGGCCTGGTGTGCTATGATTCATGGGGTCGCAAAGAGTTGGATACGACTGAGCAACTGAACTGACCTGAACTGAATGAACTCTCAGAAAGAGAAATCAAGGAAACAATCCCACCTACAGTCACATCAAAAAGAAATAAATACCTAGGAATAAACAACCAAGGAGATAAAAAGACCTATAGTTTGAAAACTATAAGACACTGATAAAGAAAATTGAAGGTGATGCAAATAAATAGATATCTTGTGTTCATGACTGGAAGAATGAATATTGCTAAAACATGCATACTACCCAAAGCAACCTACTGATTTAGTACAATACCCATCAATTACCCAAAGCATTTTTCATAGAACTATAGCAAATAATCCTAATTTATGGATGAATTTTATTCTGAATGGTCAAAGCAATCTTGAGCAAAAGCAAACAAAGTTAGAGGTATCACTCTCCTTGACTTCAGAATTCAAAGCTATAGTAATCAAAACAGTATGGTACTGGCATAAAAACAGACACATAGATCAATGGAATGGAATAAACAGCCCAAATATAAACCCACTCATCTATTGTCAATTAATCTACAACAAAGGAGTCAAGAATATACAATGGAGAGAAGATACTTTTTTCAATACATGGTGCTGTGAAAACTGGACAACTACATGTAAAAGGATGAAATTTAAACATTTTACTACACCACATATACAAGTAAAGTCAAAATGATTTTAAAACCTAAGTGCAAAATGACATCATAAAACTAGGCAAAAACACACACTCTTTGAGATAAGTCTTAATAATATATTTCTGGTTCTGTCTCCTCAGGCAAGGGAAACAAAAGCCAAAATAAACAAGTGGGACCTAATTAAAACTAAAAGCTTTTGCACAACCAAAGAAACGCTCAAAAAGAGCCAAAAGGCAACCTACAGCATGGGATACCATATTTGCCAATGATATGTCTTATAAGAGATTAATATCCAAAATATATAAACAACTCAAAACCAAATCATCCAAACCAAACAATCCAATTAAGCAATGGGCAGAAGACCTGAATAGACAGTTTCCCAAGAAACACATGCAAATAGCTAACAGGCATATGAAGAGTTGCTCACCACTAATTATCAGGGAAATGCAAATCAAAACCACCATGAAATATCACTTTACACCTGTCAGCATGGCTACCATGAAAAAGTCTACAAGTAGCAAATATTGGCAAGAATGAAGAGAATAGATGGAATTTTAGTTCATGGTTGGTAGGAATGTAAACTGGTACAACTGCTATGGAAAACAGTATGAAGTTTCCTTAAAAAAAATTAAAAGTAAAATTATCATATGGATTAAGCAATTCCACTCATGGGTAGATATCTGAAGAAAATAAAAATGCTAATTTGAAAAAATACATGCACTTCCCCGATATTCATAACAGCATTACTTACACTAGACAAAATATGGAAGCAACCTAAGTGTAAACTGACAAATCCATAAAGATGTGGCATATATACATACAATGGAATATTACTAAGACATATGGAAAAATGTGGTTGACCTCAGGGTATTACATGATTTTGAAGTAACTTAGATAAAGATGCTGGGAGGGATTGGGGGAAGGAGGAGAAGGGGACGACAGAGGATGAGCTGGCTGGATGGCATCACTGACTTGATGGACATGAGTCTGAGTGAACTCCAGGAATTGGTGATGGACAGGGAGGCCTAGCGTGCTGCGATTCATGGGGTCACAAAGAGTCGAACACGACTGAGCGATTTAATTGAACTGAACTGAACTGAACTGAGACAAAGATGCATATTGCATGTTTTCAGTTATATGTGGAATCTAAAAAGGGAAACTAATTAATATAACAAAACATAAACAGGGTCATAGATACAGGTAACAAATTAGTGGTTACCTGTGAGGAGAGGATTGGAAGGAAAGGCAAGGTAGGGGACTCCATCTATTGTCAGTTTGAATCTGCTTGCATTGAGCCTTTCACAGTTACAGTTTAGCTCCAACTTCCTGGAGGCTGCCTTCTGGCCAGTCCCAGGACAGGGACAGTCCCAGCATCCTAAGGCCCTTGAAACGACACAAATGTGAAGACTATTTCCAAAGTGACATGCAGATCACTAACCTGTGCTGCACATCTGCCCTGTGTGGTGGTGAGTGGCCCCCACAAGATGACAGGCCAGGCTGTTCTGACCCATAATGAATGCAGAAAATGGAAGGGGACAGAGCATTTTAAAGGTTGGAGTCACTAGCCAGGAAAAGGTAGTGCTAGGTTAGCCCCATGGCAGCCAGTGAATTTTGAGTTGGTCCAACAGCAAGGCAGATTCTTTTAACACCTAGCAGTTCACTCGTCACGGAAATTACTTCCTTTCTGTTTCCCTGGAACTTTGCCTATCACTCTCTGTCAAAAGGATTGAACTCCCAGTCAGATTTTTACTGAAGGGTTGCCATATAACAGGTTTCCCTCTCCCAAGGAATTTACATTATAAGACAGGGACCAGAGACAACACTGAAAGCTAAGGTCTAGAAGGGGCTTTCTGCTGGGCTCACAGCAGAGAGCACCCTCACCTTTAGCCCAGCTCTATAACATGCAGAGTACACATGCAGGGCAGGGCTCTGCTCCCTCTCCAGGCCTGGGGTCAGTGGAAGTATGAGAGGACACTCCAGGGAGGGCACAGGCCCTGGCAGAGGGGACAGGGAGTTGGTATCAGCCCTCGTGTTACAATTTCTCCAGAGGAGGGAGATGTGCTTTCTTAGAATAAGCTGCCAAAAGACCTCAGGCACTGTTCCTCTTCCTGAGAATCTGTAATGAATCCTCAGGGAAGGCATGGCCTCTGGGCTGGGGACTCTAGGAAAACGGGCCTTTGGCTGGCTCTGGAGGATGGAGTGATGCTGCATGAGATGAACAACTCTGGGATCCCACTTCCCAGGTTAACACACCAGCTACTCTACCTGAGGGTGATAGCCCCAGGGCCACTCTGTTTCTCTGCTCATCTCACTGTACCACACAGTGTAAAGTGAAACCTGAATAACCCACATCCCTCCTCCATCCCCACACAGTGAAGGCTTTTTCTGATTTTTGTTTTTGTTTTTGTTTTTTTTGCTACTGTGGTTCTGTTTTACCTTCTGGTAGTTTTTTCATTTATCAGTTTATATGTTAGTTCTCTAAACTTTTTATTCTTTGTTATTGCTCTCTTATACTTTTTTTATATACAAGTATTCTGTTTTACCTTCCAATGCTTAATTCTATTTTTAAAATAGATTTACTTCCATGTTTTTTTTAAATATATTGGTTAATTTTTCTAAATTTCATTAATTTCTTTCCCTGGGTCAGGAAAATCCCCTGGAGTAGGAAATGGCAGCCTACTCCAGTTTTCTTGCCTGAAAAATTCCATGGACAGAGGAGACTGTTGGGACACTCTGTTGAGTCACAGTTAGTGAGAAATGACTGAACACACACACACACACATGATGTAAGGATGACACTTCCTAATGATCAAGGGATCAACCCAAGGAGAAGATAAAATAATTATAAATATTTATGCACCCAGTATAAGAGCCCTTCAATATACAAGCAAATGCTAATAGCCATAAAAGGGGAAATGAACAGTAACACAATTATAATGGTGGACTTTAACACCCCACTTACACCAATGGACAGATCATCCAGACAGAAGATAAATAAGGAAACACAAGCTTTAAATGACACAATAGATCAGACAGATGCAATGGATATTTATAAGCAATATCACACAAAAGTGGCAGAATATACTTTACTCTCAGGTGCACATGGACCATTCTCCAGGATACACCACATACATCTTGAATCAAATCAACCCTCAGAAAATTTTAAAAAATTAAAATTGTATAAAGTATCTTTTCTGACCACAACACTATGAAATTAGAAATCGATTATAGGGGGGGAAAAGCCTATAAAAAACAGACACATGGAGGCTACACAGTGTGCTGCTAATTAACCAAGAAAATACTGAAGAAATTAAAGATAAAATTTAAAAATACATAGAAACAAATGATAACAAAAATACAAAGTGCCTATGGGATGCAGCAAAATCAGTTCTAAGATGGAAGTTTATAGCAATTCAACCTTAAGAAACAGGAACAATCACAAATAAACAATTTTACATTACACCTAAATAAAGAAGAACAAACCCCCAAAGTCAGTAGAAAGAAAGCAATCATACAGATCAGAACAGAAATAAATGAAATAGAAATGAAGAAAACAATAGCAAAGATTCATAAAAGTAAAAGTTGGTTCCTTGAGAAGATTAAAAATTGACAAACTTTTAGCCATATTCCTCAGAAAAAAAAAGGAAGAGGATTCAAATTTTAAAATTTATAAATGAAAAAAAGAGAAATTAAAACTGCTAACACAGAAATACAAAGGATCATTACAGACTACTAGAAGCAACTATATGCCAGTAAAATGGACAACCCAGAAGAAATGGACTAACTCTTTAACAGGTACAACTTTCCAAAACAATCAGGAAGAATTAGAAAATATAAGCAAACCAATCACAAGTAATGAAATTGATACTGTGATTAAAAATCTTCCAAAAATCAAAAGCCCAGGACCAGATGGCCTCGCAGGAGAATTCTGATCAAACATTTAGAGTAAAGCTAACACCCATTCTTCTTCTAAACCCCTATTCTTCCAAAAACTTGCTGAGGAAAGAACACTCCCAAATTCGTTCTACTAGGCTGCCATCACCCCGATACCACATCAGAGAAAGATATCACACAAAAAAAGAAAATTACAGATGAATATCACAGATGGACATAGACACAAAAATCCTCAATAAAATATGAGAAAACAAAATACAACAACACATTAAAAGGATCATACACCATTATCAAGCAGAACTGATAGCAGGAATATAACAATTTTTCAATATATACAAATCTAGCGATATGATGCATAATATTAACAAATTGAAGAATAAAAACTATTTTATTATCTCAACACACGGAGAAAAAACTTTTGATAAAACTCAACACTCATTTATGGAAGAAAAAAAGAAACACTCCAGAATGTGGGCATCAAGGTAATCTACCTCAAATTAATAATGACATATATGACTATATATGACAGTATATGGCCATATAACAATAATGGCCATATATGACAGACACAGAGAAAACATCATTCTCAATTGTGAAAAATTAAATTATCTCCCCAAAGGTCAGGAACAAGACAAATATGTCTATTCTTTCCACTCTTAATTCAATATAATTTTGTAAGTCCTACCCAGTAATCAGAGAAGAAAAATAAAAGGAATAAAAATTGGAAAAGAAGAAAGCCATCACTTTGCAGATAACATGTAACTATACATGGAGAATATTAAAGATATCACAAGAAAATTACTGGAGGTACTCAATGAATTTAGCAAAGTTGCAGGATACAAAATTAATGCGCAGAAATTTCTTTCATGCTATACACTACAATGAAAGATCAGAAAGGGAAATCAAGGAAACAATCCTGGTTATCATCACAACAAAAAGAATAAAATGCCAAATAATGAATCTACCTAAGGAAGCAAAAGACCTTTACTCAGAAAACTGTAAAACACTGATGAAAGAAATCAAATATGACACAAGCAGATAGAGGATTACCATGTTCTTGGATTGGATGAGTCAATATTGTGAAATTGAATATATTAATACTACCCAAAGCAGTCTACATATTCAGTGCAATTCCTCGCAAATTATCAATGACATTATTTACAAAATTAGAACAAAAACTTTTACAATTTCTATGGAAACACAAAAGACCTTGAGTAGCTAAAGTGATATTGACAAAGAAAACTAAGCTAGAGGAATCAGGCTCCCCACCTTCAAACTATACTACAGAGCTACAGTGGTCAAGATGGGATAGTACTGGGACAAAACAGACACACAGACCAACGGCACAGGATAGAAAGCCCAGAGATAAACCCACATCCTAGGTCAGCTAGTCTATGACAAGGGTGGCAAGAATGTACAATGGAAAAAAAGGCAGTTTCTTCAATAAGTGGAGCCAGGAAAACTGGACAGCTACATGTAAAAGAGTGAAATTAGAACCTAATACCATACAAAAATAAACTCAAGATGGATTAAAAACCTAAATATAAGACCAGACAGTATAAAATTCTTAGAGGAAAACACAGCAAAAATCACTCTTTGATGTAAACTGCAGCAAGATCTTTTTGACTCATCTCCTAATGAGTCAAAAATAGGAGTAATGAAAATAAAAATGAAATTAAACAAATGAGACCTAATTAAACTCAAAAATTTTTGTGCCCCAAAAGAAGTCATAAACAAGATGAAAAGAGAACCCTCAGAATGGGAGAAAATATTTGCAAATGAAACTGGAAAGGATTAATCTCCAAAATATACATGAAACCTAGATGTCCATCGACAGATAAATGGATAAACAAGATGTGGTACATATATACAATGGACTATTAGTCATAAAAAGAAAGAATTTGAGTCAGTTGTAGGGGGCCTGGGTGTACCTAGAGTCTATCGTACAGTGTGAAGTAAGTCAGATAGAGAAAAAAAATAATGCATATATACTTTTATTTTTAACTGGAGGATAATTGTTACTGCCATACAATAATGTGAATCAGCCATAAGTATACATATGTCCCCTCTCTCTTGAAACTCTCTCCCACCCTCCGCATCACATCCCTTTAGTTTGTCAGAGTACTGGGTTGAGTTCCCTCTGTTATAAGACAACTTGCCATTAGCCATCTATTTTACACATAGTGATGTATATATTTCAGTGCTACTCTCAGTTTGTCCCACCATCTCCTTCCCCCGCTCCATCAAGTCTGCTCTGCATCTCTACTCCTGCCCTGCAAATAGAGTCATCAACACCATCCTAGATTCCATATATATGTGTTCAGTTCAGTCCAGTTCAGTCGCTCAGTCGTGTCCGACTCTTTGCGACCCCATGAATCAGGGAGGCATGCCAGGCCTCCCTGTCCATCACCAACTCCCGGAGTTCACTCAGACTCACATCCATTGAGTCCATGATGCCATCCAGCCACCTCATCCTCTGTTGTCCCCTTCTCCTCCTGCCCCCAATCCCTCCCAGCATCAGAGTCTTTTCCAATGAGTCAACTCTTCGCATGAGGTGGCCAAAGTACTGGAGATTCAGCTTCAGCATCATTCCTTCCAAAGAAATCCCAGGACTGATCTCCTTCAGAATGGACTGGTTGGATCTCCTTGCAGTCCAAGGGACTCTCAAGAGTCTTCTCCAACACCACAGTTCAAAAGCATCAATTCTTCGGCGCTCAGCCTTCTTCACAGTCCAACTCTCACATCCATACATGACCACAGGAAAAACCACAGCCTTGACTAGACAGACATTTGTTGGCAAAGTAATGTCTCTGCTTTTCAATGTGCTATCTAGGTTGGTCATAGCTTTTCTTCCAAGGAGTAAGTGTTTTTTAATTTCATGGCTACAATCACTGTCTGCAGTGATTTTGGAGCCCAAAAATATAAAGTCTGACACTGTTTTCACTGTTTCCCCATCTATTTCCCATGAAGTGATATATGTGTTCGTATATAATATTTTTCCCTTTCTGACTTACTTCACTCTGTATAACAGGCTCTAAAATCATCCACCTCACTTCGAATGACTCAAAAATCTTTCTTTTTGTGAGTAATATTCCATTGTATATATGTACCACAACAAATTTATTCATTCATCTGTCAAGAGGCATCCATGTCCTGGCTATCATAAGTAGTGAGGAATGAACATTGGGGTACTTGTGTCTTTTTCAATTATAGTTTTCTCAGAGTATGTGCCCAGTAGTGCGATTGTTAGATCATATGCTTTTAATAGTTTCATTCTTTTAAAGGAATCTCCATACTACTTTCCATAATGACTGTATCAGTTTATATTCCAACCAGGAGTGCCAGAGAGTTCCCTTTTCTCCACATTTTCTCCAGCACGTATTGTTTTTAGATTTTTTTTATTATGGCCATTCTAACCAGTGTAGTTTTGATTTGCAACTTTTCATGCCTTTGTTGGCTATCTGTATGTCTTCTCTGGAGAGAAATGTCTTTAACTCTTCTGGCTATTTTTTGATTAGGTTGTCTTTAAAAAAAATACACTGAACTTATTTTATATTTCAGAGATTAAACCTTTATAAGTTGCTTCATTTGCAAATATTCTTTCCCATTCTGAGGGTTGTCTTTTCATCTTCTTTACAGTTTCCTTCATTGTGCAAAAGCTTTTATGTTTTTTTAATCTTTTTAAAATTAATTTATCTTATACTGAAGGACAATTGCTTTACAGAATTTTGCTGTTTTCTGTCAAACCTCAACATGATTCAGGCATAGTGTATACATATATCCTCTCCCTTTTGAAACTCCCTCCCATCTCCCTCCCCATCCCACTATTCTAGGTTGATACAGAGCCCGTTTGAGCTTACTGCGTCATATAGCAAATTCCCATTGGCTATCTATTTTACATATGGTAACGTAAGTTTCCATGTTACTCTTTCCATACAGCTCACCCTCTCCTCCCCTCTCCCCAAGTCCATAAGTCTATTCTCTATGTCTCCATTTTTGCCCTGTAAATAAATTCTTCAGTACCGTTCTTCTAAATTCCATATATATGTGTTAGAATAGGGTATTTATCTTTCTTACTCACTTCAGTCTGTATAATACATTCTAGATGCATGCACCTCATTAGAACTGACTCAAATGCATTCCTTTTTATGGCTGAGTAATATACTGTTGTGTATATATACCACAATTTCTTTATCCATTCATCTGTCAATGGACATCTAGGTTGCTTCCATGTTCTAGCTATTGTAAATAGTGCTGCAATGAACAATGGGACACATGTGTCTTTTTCAATTTTGGTTTCCTCAGGGTATATGCCTAGGAGTGGGATTGCTGGGTCATATGGTCGTTTTATTCCCAGTTTTTCAAGGAATCTCCATACTGTCTTCCATAGTGGCTGTATCAATTTATATCCCCAACAACAGTGCAAGAGTGTTCCCTTCCAGCACTTATTATTTGAAGAGTTTCTGATAAGGGTCATTCTGACCAGTGTGAGGTGATATCTCATTTAAGTTTTGATTTGTATTTCTCTAATAATGAGCGATATTGAGCATCTTTTCATGTGTTTGTTAGCCATCTGTAGGTCTTCTTTGGAGAAATATCTGTTAGGTCTTTTTCCCACTTTTTGATTGGGTTGTTTGTTTTTCTGGTATTGAGTTGTATGAGCTGCTTGTATATTTTGGAAATTAATCCTTTGTCAGTTGTTTCATTTGCTTTTATTTTCTCCTATTCTGAGAGTTGTCTTTTCACCTTGCATATAGTTTCCTTTGCTGTGCAAAAGCTTTTAAGTTTAATCAGGTCCCACTTGTTTACTTTTTTTATTTCTGTTACTCTAGGAGGTGGGTCATAGAGCATCTTGCTTTGATTTATGTCATCGAGTGCTCTGCCTGTTTTCCTCTAAGAGTTTTATAGTTTCTGGTCTTACATTTGGGTCTTTAATCCATTTTGAGTTTATCTTTATGTATGGTGTTAGGCAATGGCAACCCACTCCAGTACTCTTGCCTGGAAAATCCCATGGATGGAGGAACCTGGGTGGCTGCAGTCCATGGGGTCGCATAGAGTTGGACACGACTGAAGTGACTTAGCTGCATGGTGTTAGGAAGTGTTCTAATTTCATTCTTTCACATGTAGCTGTCCAGTTTTCCCAGCACCATTTATTGAAGAGGCTGTCTTTGTCCCGCTGTATATTCTTGCCTCCTCTGTCTAAATAAGGTACCCATAGGTGCATGGGTTTATTTCTGGGCTTTCTATCTTGTTCCATTGGTCTATATTTCTTTTTTTGTGCCAGTACCATACTGTCTTGATGACTATAGCTTTGTAGTATAACCTGAAGTCGGGAAGCTTGATTCCTCCAGCTCCACTCTTCTTTCTCAAGACTGCTTTGGCTATTCAGGGTCTTTTGTGTTTCCATATGACTTGTGAAATTTTTTGTTCTAGTTCTGTGACAAATGCCATTGGTACTGTGATAGGGATCACATTGAATAGGTAGATTGTGTTTGGTAGTATAGTCATTTTCACAATATTGATTCTTCCTGCCCAGGAACATGGAATATCTCTCCATCTGTTTATGTTGCCTTTGATTTCTTTCATTAGTGTCTTATAATTTTCTCTATAAAGTTCTTTTGCCTCCTTAAGTAAGTTTATTCCTAGATATTTAATTCTTTTTGTTGCAATGATGAATGGGATTGATTCCTTAATTGCTCTGATTTTTCATTTTCAATATATAGAAATGCAAAAGATTTCTGTGTATTGATTTTGTATCCTGCAACTTTGCTAAATTCACTGATTAGCTCTCATAATTTTCTGATACTATCTTTAGGGTTTTCTATGTACAGTATCATGTCATGTGCAAACAGTGAGAGACTTACTTCTTTTCCAATCTGGATTCCTTTTATTTCTTTTTCTTCTCTGATTGCTGCAGCTAGGACTTCCAGAACTCTCTTGAATAACAGTGGTGAAAGTGGACACCCTTGTCTTGTTCCTGATCTAGGAGGGATGCTTTCAGTTTTTCACCATTGAGAATAACATTTGCTGTAAGCTTATCATATATGGTCTTTACTATGTTGAGGTAGGTTCCTTCTATGCCTGCTTTCTGGAGAGCTTTTCTCATATATGGGTGTGGAATTTTGTCAAAGGCTTTTCTGCATCTATTGAGGTGATCATATGGTTTTTGTCTTTCAATTTGTCAATATGGGGTATCACATTGATTGATTTCCATATATTGAAGAATCCTTGCATCCCTGGAATAAACACAGCTTGATCATGGTGTATAAGCTTTTCAGTGTGTTCCTGAATTCTATTTGCTAAAATTTTGTTGAGGATTTTTGCATCTATGTTCATCAGAGATATTGGCCTGTAGTTTTCTTTTCTGTGTTGTCTTTGTCTGGTTTTGGTATAAGGGTGATGGTGACCTCACAGAATGAATTAGGAAGTGTTCCTTCCTCTGCAATATTTTGAAAGAGTTTTAGAATGATTGACATTCTCTCTCCTCTAAATGTTTGATAGAATTCTCCTGTGAAGCCATCTGGTCCTGGGCTTTTGTTTTATGGGAAATTTTTATTCACAGCTTCAATTTCAGTGCTTGCAATTGGGTTCTTCATAATTTCTATTTTTTCTTGTTTCAGTCTTGGAAGATTGAACTTTTCTAAGAATCTGTCCATCTCTCCAGGTTATCTATATTATTGCCATACAGTTATTCATAATACTCTCTTATAATCCTTGGTATTTCTACATTGTCTGTTGTAACCTCTCCTTTTTCATTTCTAATTTTTTTGTTTTGATTCTTCTCTCTTTCTTTCTTGATGAGTCTGGCTAAAGGTTCATCAACTTTGTTTATCTTCTCAAAGTACCAGCTTTTAGTTTTATTAATCGTTACTATTGTTTCCTTTACTTCTTTTTCATTTATTTCTGCTCAGATCTTTATGATTTCTTTCCTTCTACTAACTTTGTTTTTTCTTCTTCTTCTTTTTCCAGTTGCTTTAGGTGTAAATTTAGGTTGTCTACTCAATGCTTTTCTTGTTTCTTGAGGTAGGATTGTCTTGCTATAAACTTCTCTCTGAGAACTGCTTTTGCTGCATCCCATACGTTTTGAGTTGTGTTTTCATTGTCATTTGTTTCTAGAAATTTTTTTTATTTCCCTTTTGATTTCTTCAGTAACCCATTGGTTATTTATAAATATTTTGTTTAATCTCCATGTATTTGTGTTTCTTACAGTTTGTTTTTTATATGTAATTCATATCTAGTCTCATAAAATTGAGATCAGAGTTATTTGCTTGATATTTCAATTTTCTTAAATTTACTGAGACTTAATTAGTGACCCAAGATGTGATCTATCCTGGAAATGTTCCATGTGCTCTTGAAAAGGTGTATTCTTCTGCATTTCAATGGAATGTCCCAAAGATATCAATGAGATCCATCTTGTCTAATGTATCATTTAAGACTTGGGTTTCCTTACTAATTTTCTGTTTTGATGATCTGTCCATTGGTGTCAGTGGGGCATTAAAGTCTCCTACTATTATTGTGTTACTGTTAATTTCTCCCTTTATGTTTGTTAGTGTTTGTCTTATGTATTGCAATCCTCCTATGTTGGGTGCATAGATATTTACAATTGTTATGTCTTCCTCTTGGATTGATCTCTTGATCATTACATAGTGTCCTTATCTCTTGTAATATTCTTTATTTTAAGGTCTGTTTTGTCTGATATGAAGATTGCTACTCCAGCATTCTTTTGCTTCCCATTTGCAAGGAATATATTTTTCCATCCTCTCACTTTCAATCTATATGTGTCTTGATGTCTGAAGTGGGTTTCTTGCAGACAGCATATATATGGGTCTTGTTTTTGTATCCATTCAGCCAGTCTGTGTCTTTTAGTGGGAGCATTTAATCTATTTACATTTAAAGTAATTATTGATATATATGTTCCTATTGCCATTTTCTAATTGCTTGGGGTCAATTTTATAGATCTTTTTTCTTCTCTTGTATTTTTTGGCTATATAAGTCTCTTTAACATTTGTTGTAAAGCTGGTTTGGTGATACTGAATTCTCCTAACTTTTGAATATCTGGAAAGCTTTTTATTTCTCCATCAATTTTGAATGAGATCCTTGCCGGGTACAGTAATCCTGGTTGTAGATTTTTCCCTTTCAATATTTTAAATATATCTTGCCATTCCCTTCTGGCCTGCAGAGTTTCTGCTGAAAGATCAGCTGTTAAGTGTATGGGGTTTCCCTTGTATGGTACTTGTTGCTTCTCCCTTGCTGTTTTTAATATTCTTTCTTTGTTAGTTTGATTAGTATGTGTCTTGGTGTGTTTCTCCTTGGGTTTATCCTGTATGGGACTTTTTGTGCCTCTTGGACTTGATTGGCTATTTCCTTTTCCATGTTGGGGAAATTTTCAACTTTAATCCCTTCAAAATTTTTCTCATACACTTTCTTTTTCTTCTTCTTCTGAGACCCCTAAAATTTGATGCTGGTGCATTTGATATTGTTCCTGAGGTCTCTGAGACTATCCTCAGTTCTTTTCATTCTCTTTACCTTATTCTGATCTTTAGAAGTTATTTCCACCATTTTATCTTCCAGGTCACAAACTCATTCTTCTACTTCAGATATTCTGCTATTGATTCCTTCTAGAAACGGCAGCCCACTCTAGTATTCTTGCCTGGAAAGTCCCATGAACTGAGGAGCCTAGTAGGCTACAGTCCATGGGGTCACAAAGAGTCGGACACAACCAAGCAACTTCACTTTCACTTTCAGAGTATTTTTAATTTCAGTAATTATGTTGTTTGTCTCTGTATGCTTATTCTTTAATTCTTCTAGGTCTTTGTTAATTCATTCTTGCATTTTCTCCATTTCATTTTCAATGCTTTTGATCATCTTTACTATCATTATTCTGAATTCTTTTTCAGGTGATTTTCCTATCTCCTCTTCATTTATTTGGACTTCTGTGTTTCTAGTTTCTTCCTTCATTTGTGCAGTATTTCCTTGCCTTTTCATTTTTTTTAAAGTTATTGTGTTTGAGATCTCCTTTTCTTATGCTTCCAGGAAAGTAGAATTTCTTTTTTGAAGAAGGTTGAATTCTTTCTTCCTTTTGGTTTTTACCTTCCTAAGGATGGTCCAGTGATTTGTGTGGGCTTTGTGTAGGGTGAGATTTGTGGTGAGTTTTTGTCTTTTTTTTTTTTTTTTTTGTCTGATAAGCAGTGCTGGGTGAGGTGGTACTCCTGTATGCTGATGATTGGGCTTGTATTTTTGTTCTGTTTGTTGTTTAAAGAGGCATACTGCACAGAGTGCTACTAGTGGTTGGATGATGCTGGGTTTTGTATTCAAGAGGTTTCCTTTGTGTGAGTTCTATTTGCTATTCCCTAGGGTTAGTTCTCTGGTAGTCTAGAGTCTTGGAGTCAGTGCTCCCACTTAAAGGCTCAGGGTTTGATCTCTGATCAGGAACGAAGATTCCACAAGTGGTTTGTATGGCATTAAAGGAGAGTAAAATATTCAAAAACGATAAATCAAAGATGAACCTGAGACCAATAACAGTTACAAAATCAGGCAAAAGAGCAAAGTGAAAACAGTCCAACAAATATAAAGTATAGTAGATTGATCCAGTGAACAAAGGAAATAAAAAATTATATTTACCAGTTAAGAACAAAACTAACTTAAGCACGAACTGGGAAACAAAACTAAAGTAGGGTGCCAAGTGGGGAATAAAGCAATTAAAACAAGACTAACAAATATATTGAGAGGAAAGGAAAGAAAGAAAGAATAGATATGCAAAATTAAATAGAGGTAGATGAAGAAGATTTATATACATTAAAGATTAACTGCAAGTAGAAAAGAACAGTAGGAAAGACAAACAAAGGAATAAGTGTAGAAAAATATAATAGGTTCAAAAAAAATTAAAATTATAAAGAAGATAAAAGAGTAAAAATGGAAGAAGAAAGAAAAAGGGGGGAAAAAGGAGAATTCTACAGAACTGCAAAAGCTCAATGTAGAGGCAAAGGTTTATAACAACAAAGTGTGATGGAATATACGCATACACATATACACCCATAAGCAAAATCAAAACAGTCTAACAAAAATTAAATACAGTCCAAAAAAAAATAAATTAAATAGATTGACCCAGTGAACAAAGGAAACCAAAAAGTATATCTACCAGAACAAAACTAATTAAAGCACAAACTGGAAAACAAAACTAAAGCAAGGTGCCAATTGGAGAATAAAGCAATGAAAAATAACAAATATGTTGAAAGGAAAGGAGAGAAAGAAAAGAGAAAGAAAGAATAGACACACAATATTAAATAGAGGTAGATAAAGGAAGATTTATATACATTAAAGATAAACTGCAAGGGGAAAAGAACAGTAGGAAAAGCAAACAAAGGAATAAATGTATAAAAAATAATAATAAGTTTAAAAAGTTAAAATTTAAAAAAGATTTTTTAAAAAAGAGGAAAACGCCACAGAACTGCAAAAGGCCAACGTAGAGGCAAAGGTTTATGACAACAATAAAAAATGTGACTGAGGAAAAAGAAGAAAAAAGTTCAAAAGCTTAATTGGATTTCTTACTGCCAATAAAATCAACAGCTACAACTGAGGGGTGGGGGGAAGGTGGGGGGGAGAGAAAAAATCCAAACGAATCTACAGTACAAGTTAAAAAACAAGAATAAAAAAAGTTTTTCTTGAGTCACTGCTGTCAGAGTCCTTTCCCGCGCTGGGAATCACAGTCCACTTCACCTCCCTAGGATGCCCTCCAACACTGTGTTGATCTCTGGACCTGCTGTGGGGACAGCTCAGATTCTAATCTAGTCCTACTCCTGTGTTTTCTTGCCTCCAATGTCCACAGCTGTCAGAGCTAGTGCGTTTTCTTTTGTGGGAGCTCTCAATGGCCTTTTATATGTTCCATAGACACAGAGTCTGCTTCATTGATCACGTGGACTTAATCTTCAGCTTGTACAGCTGGTGGAAAGGTTTTGGATCTTCTTCCTTAGCCACACTGCTGTTGGGCTCCAATTGTGGTTTTATTTCCACCTCTGCATGTGGGTCTTCCCTGCATGTGTGGTCATGCATGGGGTTTAGCTCCTGAGGCTCCCCTGAAGGGCTTGGGTTTGCCCCTGTGAGGGCCAGGTGTGGAGGTGATGCAGCTGCTTGGGTTGCAAGGGTTCTGGTAGCACCAGGTACTCAGGGGGGTTGGCGGCTAGGGTAGTAGGAAATATAGTGCTCTAGAAGGGTATGGCAACCAATATTGGTCAATATGCTCCAGTATTCTTGCCTGGAGAACATCCTTGACAGAGAAGCCTGGCTGGCCACAGTCCACAGGGTCCCAAAGAGTCGGACAGGACCGAAGCAACCTTGCACGCGTAAACACAAGACTTTTTTTTTTTTTTTTTTGGCCTGTGGCAGCTCTGCCCCGTGAGAGCTGAGCGAGAACATGGTGCAGCTGGTTGGCTTGCAGGGAAACTTGGCTGTGACAAGTGTGCAGGGACACAGACTGCCTCCAGCACAGGAGTCATGGCCCTATCAGTCTTGTTTCAAGCCTCTTGTAGCTGGCACTCCGAAGGCCTCTTTGGCCAGTCTTTTTCCATAGCTCCAACCGTTCAGGCACTTAGAGGGCTCCCTTGCCTGGGGTTCTTCTCTGTTTTTCCGCGTGTGAGGCCCATAGAGGGGCCCCTCCTAACTGAGGTTTTACCCTGTAGTTCAGCGCATCAGGCACTTAAAGGAGCACTCTGAGTGGGGTCCTACCCTGTACTTCAGTGCCTCAGGTGTTTGATGGGCCAGCCTCTCTATTGTTCAGCTGCAGATGCTGGCGTGTGTGGAGAGCCTATGGTGATGGCTCCACCCCCTACACGTAACTCAGCAGTATCACTTTGTTTCCATGGCTGCCCGGCTTTCCTCCACAGGCATTTCCCACCACAATCTCCTCCCTCACATCCCCTCAATCTGTCTCTCCGAAGCCAACAGCAGCCCTCGCCATGGGGTTGTGGAGCAACCCCTAAACTCCAGCTCCCACTTACTGCCACTTCCAGAAGACCAGTGTTCCCGCCCAGAGTGTATATGGCTGTGCAAGGACTGTCTGATTCTCATTCCATTTAGGCTGCCACAGATCAGCTGTTTCACTCTCAGCCTTAGATGTTTCTCCTCTGACTCAGACAGTTGCCACGCTGCGGGGATCAGACCCCTGCTTCAGTTCCCCCACCTTTCAAGGGCAGGTCCAGTCCTACTAACACTCCTGTTTTTCCCCCTAGTTCCTTCATCCTACCGACTTTTGCATGGCTGTATATATTCTTTTCCAGTGGTCAGGCACTCCCATCCACTCTCAGCTGGCGTTCTGCATGCACTTCTGTGTCTGAAGGTGTATTCCTGATGTATCTGTGGAGAGAGATGTACTCCACGTTCACCTACTCCTCCGCCATCTTGTTCTTCAAAAGCTTTTAAGTTTAATTAAAAGCTTGTTTATTTTTGTTTTTCTTTTCATTACTCTTGGAGATGGGTCAATGAAGATTTTGCTGTGATTTATGTCACAGAGTGCTCTGCCTATATTTTGCTCTAAGAGTTTTGTGGTTTCTGGCTTCATGTTCAGATCTTTAATTCATTTTAAGTTTATTCTTTGTATAGTGTTAGGAAGTGTTGTTTTCGTTTTTTTCACATGTAGCTGTCCAGTTTTCCCAAGACCACTTCTTGAAGAGGCTTTCTTTTGTCCATTGTATGTTCTTACCTTCATTTTCATACAAGTTGCCCGTAGGTATGTGGGTTATCACTGGGCTTTCTACCCTCTTCCACTGATGCATATTTTTGCATTTTGCCAATACCATACTGTCTTGATTATGGTTCCATTGTACTATCGTCTGAAATCAGGGATCCTGATGCTTCCAGCTCCATTCTTCTATCTCAGCATTGCTTTGGCTATCCAGAGTCTTTCGTGTTTCTGTGAAAATTTAAAAAAAAAAATTTTTTTTTCTAGTTCTGTGAAAAATCCCATTGATAACTAGATAGGAATTCCATTGAATGTGTAGATTGCTTTGTATAGTATCATATGGTCATTTTCACAATATTGATCCTTCCAATGCAAGAACTTGGTATATCACTTAATCAGTTTGTGGTATCTTTGGTATCTTTTATCAGTGTCTGATAGTTTTCTGTACAGGTTTTTTGTCTCCTTAGGAAGGTTTATTCCTAAGTATTTAATCTTTTTGTTTCAATAGTTAATGGGATTGTCTCCTTCATTTCTCTTCTTGAATTTTTGTTATTAATGTATAAGCATGCAAAGTATTTCTGTGTATTAATCTTGTATCCTGCAACTTTATTAAATTCATTGATTAGTTATAGTAATTATCTGGTGGCTACTTAAGGGTTTTCTATGTATAGTATTGAAAGGTTGTTGTTGAATTACGACACTGGGATTTTTGGCCCCTGGAGGAGAAGAATTCAATCTGGGGCCAAAGACGAGGCTTGATCGCTCAGAGCTTTTGTGTAATAAAGTTTTATTAAAGTATAAAGGAGACAGAGAAAGCTTCTGACATAGGCATCAGAAGGGGGCAGAAAGAGTACCCCCCTGCTAGTCTTTAGCTGGATGTTATATAGTTATCAGCAGTCTGTTAATGAAAGAAAGGAATGTCTCAAAACTTAGAATGGCACCAGTCCCCTCACCCATAAGATGTATTTTGGGATAATCTTGGCTCCAAATGGTTCATCTTGGGCCATAAAAGGATTAACTTGAATCTTGAAGAAGGGCAGATCACCATACAAATGGTTTCATTTACATAGATTAGAGGAACAATATCGAAGTATAACATACTGGTTTATCAAGTAGGTTCTGAGCCTAAAAGGCGGAACCGACTTGAAGACAGAGTTTGGGGTAAATGCATAGTACATTTGGAGAAGGAAATGGCAACCCACTCCAGTACTCTTGCCTGGCAAATCCCATGGATGGAGGAGCCTGGTGGGCTGCAGTCCATGGGGTCGCTAAGGGTTGGACACGACTGAGCGACTGACTTACTTTCACTTTTCACTTTCATGCATTGGAGAAGGAAATGACAACCCACTCCAGTGTTCTTGCCTCGAGAATCCCAGGGACGGAGGAGCCTGGTGGGCTACCGACTATGGGGTCGCACAGAGTCGGACAAGACTGAAGCAACTTAGCAGCAGCAGCAGCAGCAGCAGTAGCATGGTACATTAGCATAGCCTAAGACAAACATTTCCATAAGAAAAAGGCATTTGTTAACTTCAGGTGAAACCAGGTGTCATGGCAACACAGAATTTTAAGAGAAACCTCCGTTTAAATTTGTATAGAGAAGGAAAAAATATCGCTACTTTGTTTCCTCCTGCTGCTTAAGAGACAGAAAAATGTCTGACACTTGCAGGCTATTTTCTCCATTTGGAGACCTCTGGCCTTCCTGCCTGTTACTCTCTCAGTATCATGTTGTCAACAGTGAGAATTTTAATCCTTCTTTCCAATCTGGATTCCTTTTTTCTTTTTCTTCTCTGATTGATGTGACTATGATTAGCAAAATTATACTGAATAATAGTGGGGTGAGTAGGCATCCTTGTCTTGTCCCTGATCTTAAAAAAAAAAAAAAATAACACTTTTGTACCATTGAGAATAATGCTTCTTGTGGCTTGTCATATATGGCCTATATTTTGCTGAGGTAGGTTCAGTCTGGGGCCTCCCTGGTGGCTCAGACAGTAAAGAATTTGCCTGCCAATGCAGGAGACCCAGATTCAATCCCTGGGTCAGGAAGTTCCCCTGGAGGAGGGAATGGCAACCTATTCCAACAATCTTGCCTGGAGAATTCCATGGACAAAGCTACAGTCTGTAGCTGGCAGGCTACAGTCCATGGGGTTGCAAAGAGTCAGACATGACTGAACAACTAACACAAAGATTCTTTCTATGCCCATTCCCTGGAGAGATTTTTTTTATCATAAATGAGTGTTCAATTTTGTCAAAGTCTTTTTCTGCATCTATTGAGATGATCTTATGGTTTTTACCTTTCAGTTTCTTTATATGGTATATCACATTGATTTTCATATCCTGGAAAATCTTTGCATTTCTGGAGTAAACGTCAGATGATCACGGTATGATCCTTTTAAAGTGTTGTTAGATTCTGTTTGCTAGTATTATGTTGAGGAATTTTGCATCTATGTTCATCAGTGATATTGGCCTATAATTTTCTTTTTTGTGTGATATCTTTGCCTAGTTTTAGTATCAGGATGATGGTGGCCTCATAAAATGACTTTGGGCATGTTCATCCCTCTGCAATTTTGGGGGAGAGTTTGAGAAGGTAGGTGTTAGCTCTACTCTAAACATTTGACAGAATTTACTTGTGAAGCCATCTGGTCCTTGGATTTTGTTTGTTGGAAGATTTATTTTATTACAGTTTCAGTGCTTGTGATTGGTCTGTTCATGATTTCTATTTCTTCCTGGTTCAGTCTTATAAGGTTATACTTTTCTAAGAATTTGTCTATTTCTTCCATGTGGTTCACTTTATTGGCATATGGTTTCTCATAGTAGTCTCTTATGATCCTTTATATTTCTGTATTGTCTGTTGTAACTTCTCCTTTTCGATTTCAAATTTTGTTGGTTTGAGTCTTTTCCATTTTTTTAATGAGTCTGTCTAATGGTTTGTCAATTTCATTTATCTTCTCAAGGAAGCAGCTTTTAGTTTTATTGGTCTTTGCAACTGTTTCCTTCATTTTTAATTTATTTCTACCAGAGTAGAAATCTTTATAATTTCTTTCCTTCTACTAACCTTGGGGTTTTTTTGTTCTTTTTCCAGTTGATTTATGTGTAAGGTTAAGTTATCTGATGTCTTTCTCATTTCTTGAGGTAGGGTTGTATTGCTGTAAATGTCCCTCTTAGCACTGTTTTTGCTGCATCCCATAGGCTTAGGTCATAGTATTTTCATTGTCATCTGTGTCTAGGTATTGTTTTATTTCCTCTTGATTTCTTCAGTGACCTCTTAGTTATTTAGAATCATGTTGCTTAGCCTCCACATGTTTCTGTTTTTTACAGTTTTTTCCCTATAATTGGAATCTAATTTCATAAGATTGTGGTCAGAAAAGATGCCTGTTATTTCAATTTTCTTAAATTTACCAAGGCTAGGTTTGTGACCCAAGATGTTATCTATCCTGGAGAATGTTCTGTGTGCGCTAGAGAAAAAAGTGTATTCTGATATTTTTCTATGGAATGTCCTGAAGATAACAATTCACACCATCTAATCTAATGTGTGATTTAAGGCTTGTATTTCTATATTAAATTTCTGTGTGGATGATCTGTCTATTGTTGTAAGTTGGGTTTAACATCTTTTATTATTATCGTGTTACTTTGATTTCCCCTTTTATACTTGTTCAGTTCAGTCACTCTGTCATGTTCAACTCTTTGTGAACCCATGGACTGCATCAAGCCAGGCCTCCGTGTCCTTCACCAACTCCCAGAACTTGCTCAAACTCATGTCCATCAAGTTGATGATGCCATCCAACTATCTCTTCCTCTGTCATCCCCTTCTCTTCCTGCCGTCAATCTTTCCCAGCATCAGAATCTCTTCCAATGAGTCCGTTCTTCACATCAGGTGGCAAAGTATTGGAGCTTTAGCTTCAGCATCAGCCCTTCCAATGAATATTCAGGACTGATTTCCTTTAGGATTGACTGATTTGGTCTCCTTGAAGTGCAAAGAACTTGCAAGAGTCTTCTCCAACACCAGAGTTCAAAAGCATCAATTCTTTGGCACTCAGCTTTCTTTATGGTCCAAGTCTCACATCCATACATGACTACTGGAAAAACCATAGCTTTGACTAGACAAACCTTTGTTGGCAAAGATATATCTCTGCTTTTTAATCTGTCTAAGTTGGTCATAGTTTTTCTTCCAAGGAGCAAGCGTCTTTTAATTTCATGGCTACTGTCACCACGTGCAGTGATTTTGGAGCCCCCCAAAATTTTTTAAATAAAAAAAAAAAAAAAACAGTCTCTCACTGTTTCTCCACCTATTTGCCATGAAATGATGGGGCCAGATGCCATGATCTTCATTTTCTGAATGTTGAGTTTTAAGCCAACTTTTTCACTCTCCTCTTTCACTTTCATTGAGAGACTCTTTCATTCTTCTTCACTTTCTGCTATAAGAGTGGTGTCATCTGCATATCTGAGGTTACTGTTATTTCTCCTGGCAATCTTGATTCCAGCTTCTGTTTTATCCAGCCCAGCGTTTCTCGTGATGTACTCTGCATATAAGTTAAATAAACAGGGTGACAATACACAGCCTTGACATACTCCTTTCCCGATTTGGAACCAGTCTCTTGTTCCATGTCCAGTTCTAACTATTGCTTCCTTACCTGCATAGATTTCTCAAGAGGCAGGTCAAGCGGTCTGGTATTCTCATGTCTTTAAGAATATTCCAGATTTTGTTGTGGTCCACACAGTCAAAGGTTTTGGCATAATCAATAAAGCAGAAGTAGGTGTTTTTCTGGAACTGTCTTGCTTTTTCAATGATCCAATGAATGTTGGCAATTTGCTCTCTGGTTCCTCTGCCTTTTCTAAATCCAGCTTGAACATCTGGAAGTTCACGGTTCACATACTGTTGAAACCTGGCTTGAAGAATTGTGAGCATTACTTTCCTAACATGTGAGATGAGTGTAATTGTGCAGTAGTTTGAGCATTCTTTGGCATTGCCTTTCTTTGGGATTGGAATGACAACTGACCTTTTCCAGTCCTGTGGCCACTGCTGAGTTTTCCAAATTTGCTGGCATATTGAGTGTAGCACTTTCACAACATTGTCTTTTTAGGATTTGAAATAGCTCAACTGGAATTCCATCACCTCCACTAGCTTTGTAGTGTTGCTTCCTAAGGCCCACTTGACCTCACATTCCCAGATGTCTGGCTCTAGGTTGATGATCATATCATCATGATTACCTGGGCTGTGAAGATCTTTTTGTGTTGACCTTCTATGACCAGCACACAAAGCTGAAATTCTCCTTAAATTACTCCTTGAAAAATTACACATGAACAGTGAGACATTATTACCATGTGCTGTGCTAGTATTAGGAACATATTCTAGACAAATAACTTTATACCTTTCACGTAAATTAACTCAAAATGAATCACAGATCTGTAGAATGCAAAACTATAAGACAGAAGAATATGTACGACAGTATACATAACTTTGAGTTTGGTGATAACTTTTTAGATATAACACCAAAGGCATAAACAATGAAAGAAATAATATAAGCTATACTTCATTAAGAGAATGTGAACAAAATTAAAGGCCAGCTACACTCTGGGAGAAAATACATGCAAAAGACAAATATTTGGACAACAGACCAAAAAAAAGACAGTTATCCAAAATATACAAAAAACTCTCCAAGAAGAAAACCAACAACTTGATTTTTTTTTAATGGGCTAAAGATTTCAACAGACATCTTGTTCAAGAAGAGAGACAGATGGCAAGTAAGCATATTAATAGATGCTCCACATCATTTGTCTTAAGAGAATGATTCCCGGCCTTTTAGGCACCAGGGACTAATTTCATGGAAGATAATTATCCCACCACACATTACATTTATTGTGCACTTTATTTCAATTATTATTATTACATTCTGATATATAATGAAATATGCAACACACCAAAATGCAGAATCATAGTGAACCTGAGCTTGTTTTCCCTCAACTAGGCAGTGCCATTTAGAGGTGATTGGAGACAATGACACCCTAAGTGTGTGGCTTATGTCCAATCATAGTTTTGGTTGCTGTCACTGCAGCAAATTCTACCTCACAAAAATGGGATGCTGGAAATGGAAGCAGGCTTTTTAGTGCTTTTGTGTCAATCTCAGGATATTCCACCTTGACTTTAATCCAGAGTATATGGATATTTGAAGTTGTCTTAAACATACTTTCAAGGCCACCACCATTTGTGACCTCAAGCAGTTGATCTGGCATGAACAAAGTTGATTCACCTGACTTACCCACAAATGGGTCATAGATCCATTTCTCCCCAGTTTGGGGGTCTCTTGTAGTTGGGAAATAATGCTCAAACT
This sequence comes from Oryx dammah, assembly GCF_014754425.2. Taxonomy (NCBI): domain Eukaryota; kingdom Metazoa; phylum Chordata; class Mammalia; order Artiodactyla; family Bovidae; genus Oryx; species Oryx dammah. Next base: position 134,808,015 of record NW_024070211.1, read on the forward strand.
CTTTTGAAACCTGAGATAGGTTCATGCAACAGCTGGGAGAAAGAAGGCCTTAGCTCAGTAGTCTCCTTCAAAATCTCTGCTAATGTTTCAGTCAGTTCAGTCACTCAGTCCTGTCCCACTCTTTGCGACCCCATGAACTGCAGCACACCAGGCTTCCCTGTCCATCACCAACTCCCGAAGCTTGCTCAAACTCATGTCTATCGAATCAATGATTCCATCCAACCATCTCATCCTCTATCATCCCCTTCTCCTGCCTTCAATCTTTTCCAGCATCAGGGTCAAAATTTTCCAGTAAGTCAGTTCTTCACATAAAGTGACCAAAGTATTGGAGTTTCAGCTTCAGCATCAGTCCTTCAAGTGAATATTCCTTTAGAATCAACTGGTTGGATCTCCTTGCAGTCCAGGGGATTCATAAGAGTCTTCTCCAACACCACTGTTCAAAAGCATCAATTCTTTGGCACTCAGCTTTCTTTATAGTCCAACTCTCACATCCATTCATGACCACTGGAAAAACCATAGCCTTGACTAGACAGACGTTTTGTGGCAAAGAAATGTCTCTGCTTTCTAATATGCTAAGTTGGTCATAGTTTTTCTTCCAAGGAGCAAGTGTCTTTTAATTTCATGGCTGGAGTCACCATCTGCAGTGATTTTGGAGCCCAGAACAAATAACGTGTCTCACTGTTTTCACTGTTTCCCCAACTATTTGCCATGAAGTGATGGCACCAGATGCCATGATCTTCGTTTTTTAATGCTGAGTTTTAAGACAGCTTTTTCACTCTCCACTTTCACTTTCATTGAGGCTCTTTAGTTCTTCGCGTTCTGCCATAAGGGTAATGTTATCTGTGTATCTGAAGTTATTGATATTTCTCCCAGAAATCTTGATTGCAGCTTGTGCTTCATCCAGCACAGCATTTCACATGTGTACTCTTCATTTAAGTTAAATAAGCAGGGTCAATATACAGCCTTGATGTACTCTTTTCCCAATTTGGAACAAGTCTGTTGTTCTAAGTCTGGTTCTAACTGTTGCTTCTTGACCTGCATACTGATTTCTCAGGAGGCAGTTAAGGTGGTCTGATATTCCCATCTCTTGAAGAATTTTCCTGTTTGTTGTGATGTACACAGTGTAAGGCTTTTGGCGTAATCAATAAAGCAGAAGTAGATGTTTTTCTCTTCTGTTTTGATTTGAATTTCTCTAATAATATGTGTTATTGCTCAATTGCTCTTTTCATATTTATTAGCCATCTGTGCGTCTTCTTGGGAGAAATGTCTTCTGCCTGCTTTTTGGCTGGGTTGTCTGTTTTTCTAATATTGAGCTGTATGTTTTGAAGATGAATTGTTTGTCAGTTACTTCATTTGCAATTATTTTCTCCCATTCCAAGGGTTGTCTTTTCATCTTGCTTATGGTTTACTTTGCTGTGCAAAAGCTTTTAAGCATATTTACTCCTCATCTATTTTTGTTTTTATTTTTATTTTTATTTATCTGGGAGTCAGAGAGAATCTTATTGTAATTTATATGAAAGAGTGTACTGCCTGTCTGTTCCCCTAAGAGCTTTATAGTTTCTGGCTTTACATTTAGATCTTTAATTCATTTTCATTTTTTGTTTGTTTCAATGTATGGTGTTAGGGAGCATTCTAAACTCATTATTGTATACCTAGCCATCCAGTTTTGCCAGCACCACTTATTGAGGAGGCTGTCTTTTCTCCATTGTATATTCTTGCCTCCTTTGTCAAAAATATGGTGTGCATAGGTATGTGAGTTTATCTCTGGGTTTTCTATCTTGTTCCACTGGCCTTTATTTCTGTTTTTTTGTGCCAGTACCATACTGTCTTGATGACTGTAGTTTTGTAATATAGCCTGACATCAGGGAGGTTGATGCCTCTAGTTCTGTTTTTCTCTCTCAAGATTGTTTTGGCTATTTGGAGTCTTTTTATGTTTCCAAACAAATTGTGAAATTTTTTGTTCTAGTTCTGTGAAAAATGCCAGTGAAAATTTAATAGGAATTTCACTGAATCAGTAGATTGCTTTGGGTAGTATAATCATTTTCACAGTATTGATCTTCCAATCCAAGAACATGGTATATCTCTCCATTTGTTTCTGTCACCTTTTATTTTTTTCATCAGTTCAGTTCAGTTCAGTCGCTCAGTCATGTCCGACTCTTTGCAACCCATGAATCGCAGCACGCCAGGCCTCCCTGTCCATCACCATCTCCTGGAGTTCACTCAGACTCACGTCCATCGAGTCTGTGATGCCATCCAGCCATCTCATCCTCTGTCGGCCCCTTCTCCTCCTGCCCCCAATCCCTCCCAGCATCAGAGTCTTTTCCAATGAGTCAACTCTTCCCATGAGGTGGCCAAAGTACTGGAGTTTCAGCTTCAGCATCATTCCTTCCAAAGAAATCCTAGGGTTGATCTCCTTCAGAATGGACTGGTTGGATCTCCTTTGTAGTCCAAGAGACTCTCAAGAGTCTTCTCCAACACCACAGTTCAAAAGCATCAATTCTTCAGCGCTCAGCCTTCTTCACAGTCCAACTCTCACATCCATACATGACCACAGGAAAAACCATAGACTTGACTAGATGGACCTTAGACGGCAAAGTAATGTCTCTGCTTTTGAATATACTATCTAGGTTGGTCATAACTTTTCTTCCAAGGAGTAAGCGTCTTTTAATTTCATGGCTACAGTCACCATCTGCAGTGATTTTGGAGCCCCCCAAAATAAAGTCTGACACTGTTTCTACTGTTTCCCCATCTATTTCCCATGAAGTGATGGGACCAGATGCCATGATCTTCGTTTTCTGAATGTTGAGCTTTAAGCCAACTTTTTCACTTTCCTCTTTCACTTTCATCAAGAGGCTTTTTAGTTTCTCTTCGCTTTCTGCCATAAGGGTGGTGTCATCTGCATATCTGAGGTTATTGATATTTCTCCTGGCAATCTTGATTCCACCTTGTGTTTCTTCCAACCCAGCGTTTCTCATGATGTACTCTGCATATAAGTTAAATAAGCACGGTGACAATATACAGCCTTGATGTACTCCTTTTCCTATTTGGAACCAGTCTGTTGTTCCATGCTCAGTTCTAACTGTTGCTTCCTGACCTGCATACAGATTTCTCAAGAGGCAGGTCAGGTGGTCTGGTATTCCCATCTCTTTCAGAATTTTCCACAGTTTATTGTGAGCCACACAGTCAAAGGCTTTGGCATAGTCCATAAAGCAGAAATAAATGTTTTTCTGGAACTCTCTTGCTTTTTCCATGATCCAGTGGATGTTGGCAATTTGATCTCTGGTTCCTCTGCCTTTTCTAAAACCAGCTTGAACATCAGGGAGTTCACAGTTCACGTATTGCTGAACCCTGGGTTGGAGAATTTTGAGCATGACTTTACTAGCATGTGAGATGAGTGTAATTGTGTGGTAGTTTGAGCATTCTTTGGCATTGCCTTTCTTTGGAATTGGAATGAAAACTGACCTTTTCCAGTCCTGTGGCCACTACTGAGTTTTCCAAATTTGTTGGCATATTGAGTGCAGCACTTTCACAGCATCATCTTTCAGGATTTGAAACAGCTCCACTGGAATTCCATCACCTCCACTAGCTTTGTTCGTAGTGATGCTTTCTAAGGCCCACTTGACTTCACATTCCAAGATGTCTGGCTCTAGATGAGTGATCACATCATCATGATTATCTTGGTCGTGAAGATCTTTTTTGTACAGTTCTTCCATGTATTCTTGCCACCTCGTCTTAATACCTTCTGCTTCTGTTAGGTCCAGATCATTTCTGTCCTTTATCGAGCCCATCTTTGCATGAAATGTTCCCTTGGTATCTCTAATTTTCTTGAAGAGATCTCTAGTCTTTCCCATTCTGTTCTTTTCCTTTATTTCTTTGCATTGATCGCTGAAGAAGGCATTTTTATCTCTACTTGCTATTCTTTGGAACTCTGCATTCAGATGCTTATATCTTTCCTTTTCTCCTTTGCTTTTTGCTTCTCTTCTTTTCACAGGTGTATTCCTAGGTATTTTATTCTTACTGATGCAATGGTGAATGGGATTGTTTCCTTAATTTCATTTTATAATTTTTCATTATTAGTGTGTAGAAATGCAAGTGATTTCTGTGTATTAATTTTATAACCTGAAACTTTACTAAATTCATGGATTAGCTCTAGAAGCTTTTTGGTGACATGTTTATGATTTTCTATGTATAGTATCATGTCCTCTACAAACAGTGAGTGCTTTACTTCTCCTTTTCCAATCTGAATTCTCTTAATTTCTTTTTCTTCTCTGATTGCTGTGACTAGGATTTCCAAAATTATATTGAATAATAGTGATGAGTGTGGGTACCCTTGTCTTATTCTTGATCTTGGAGGAAATGGCATTTATAATATTAATGGCATGGCCTACAGTTGACATCTGGTTAATAGCTGTGATATCCTGACCATTCAAAGGTAGCATGATAAGGACTTGTTTGTATGGCATCCTGAGGTTTTACTGTCTCTTACTTTGAATCAATGAAATTGACCAGTCTGTGAACAGGCAGGAATGACCAAATATGATGAGAAGACTCTGTGGAGTTTTAATTAGTCCAAAAACAACAAATGACAACCAGAATAAGTGATAATAAAACTTTACATGGGGTAATAATTTTGGTTGGGGAGAACGAAAAATAAAATGATCTTTCAATTCATTTCAGTTGCTCAGTCGTGTCTGACTCTTTGCGACCCCATGAATCACAGCACGCCAGGCCTCCCTGTCCATCACCAACTCCCGGAGTTCACTCAGACTCACGTCCATCGAGTCAGTGATGCCATCCAGCCATCTCATCCTCTGTCATCCCCTTCTCTTCCTGTCCCCACTCCCTCCCAGCATCAGAGTCTTTTCCAATGAGTCAACTCTTCACATGAGGTGGCCAAAGTACTGGAGTTTCAGCTTTAGCATCATTCTTTCCAAAGAAATCCCAGGGCTGATCTCCTTCAGAATGGACTGGTTGGAACTCCTTGCAGTCCAAGGGACTCTCAAGAGTCTTCTCCAACACCACAGTTCAAAAGCATCAGTTTGATTAAAATCTACACCGGTTAGCCACATATCGATTTAAAATAATGATCAGTGGAAGAAGCTGCCACCTAGAGTTTATATCAGTAAAAGAGTTCAATCCCACCTAGAGTTTATATCAGTAAAAGAGTTTATGACTTTTGTCGGGGTCCAGCCCTGGTGATCCAGGGAATTCGAAGGTGGGGACGGCGTCGGCATCCTTGGAAAAATACATATTTAATTACAGATATAGAGAGAGATTAGAAATGGATAGTGTAGTAGGAGATTGGTGGAGAAAAAGAGGCTGAATAACTTGGATTATGTGGAATAGCATCCATGCTCCAGATGGGAATTCAGCCAGACAAACAAGAAAGAACGACATGGGGGTATCAGTCTTTCCGGAAACTGATCCGATTTCTTTATTTTGGGGTTTGCTTATATACCTTTTGTTACACATACAGATGAATACAGAGTCATGCGGGGGTCAGCAGTCCTGACCTTTATCAAAATCAGGTGCTTCACATAAATGTATAAAAAAAGGTCTTAAGGATATTACATCATCTTCTGGCCATGAGTGAGACCTGCTGACATTTTATGATCCTTTCTCTCTGATAACCAAAAAACTTATTTCTTCCAAGGGTGTTTTTTCTTAAACCAGGCACCACTCTCCAAATAAAGTTGCATTCCTATAGGGTGAGGGTGTAGTGAGTTACAATCAAGAGAGGAATTTATTTAACCCAAGGTTAACATATTAATCTTAAAGGTTAATACTTATTTCTCCTATATGCTTAAAGGTTAATGCTTATTTCTCTTATATGCTAGTTATATTTATTATAAGGTCAGGGAACAAGGAGATTTAGCAGCAAACATCAGCCCAACAAATGAAAATCCTTTCACCAATGTTCCCCTTAAGATCTATTTAGTCTTAAGATAGTGATAAAGTTACATTTTTACATAGCAAGGACACAGTGATTTATAACAAAGTACAGTGATCTATTACAAAAGAGAAAATTCATTAACTCAAAAAGTCTAGTATTGCTAACCTTAAAAACTACTATATTTCCTTTTCTATATTCCAAATACATTGATTAATATATTCCCAGGTGCCTAAGGACATGGAGGCCTGGCGGCAATCATTGACTCAACAAGAAAAAAAGCCCTATGCTAATTAAGACTTTCAAAATACTCCAAAACTCTCTGTGCTGTTTATGGTTGAGAGGTAGTAAACAATCATGTGGTAGTGGCAGGAGTCTGGATAATCCTGTCACACAAGCTAGTGTGTCAGCAGAGAGGTTTGACTTAAAACATCCTTGTCCCACCCAGGGGAGGGAATTAGCAGCAATTATTGACACAACAAATGAAAAACCCTTCACCAATATAATTCCTAACCAACCCACTATACTAATAATTTCTAACTCCCCCAAAGAATTTGCCTTTCGTAAGTCTAAAACATCTCATGCCTCTCAGATTGGGAGGCTGTAAACAATCACATGTGGCCAGACGAACCTATACAGGCGGGCTAGATAACCTTCAGAGGAGTCCGTTAGCTGAAACACTCTTGTCATGCCCAAGAATTTTTATTGCCTTGGAGTTGCACGTTTACTCCTTCTCCAAGAGAAACGGTTATGGGGGAGAGCATAAAACAGACTCTGGTTTTGGGGTAGATGCTCAGGAACAGGGGGTTTCCTGAGGCTTGATCACGCCTTTGCATATGCCAAGCCTCTTTCCTCATGACCTTTGCCATGGGCGGAGTTCCTCACGCTGGCCCCCGGCAGACCTTGAAGTTGGATCAGGACATCTCAGTGGTACAGCCACTATTAATGGTTTATTTATACGGCAGTTAGAGTTCAGCATGATTCAAGTTCAGACCAAAGCAATGCAGATGAATTTCTATCAATTCTACGTTTCTTCTAGTAGGAAAAGGCAAGAGAAATATGACCTCCTTTACAAAAGTGCCTTCAACCTAACAATGTTATAATGTATAATCTTAATCTAACTATATTTTATATTGTCCTGCCAAAGAACAGGGTTTGTTGGAGTGGCAGAGACCAGTAACTGCATGAAACTTAAACCTTTATTACCAGAAGGTCAATTCTTCTCCCTAATAGAATGTTCATAACCAATTTTCTTCTATTTTGTCCATATTATCACAGCTAATTGACTCAAAGTTGTTAGGTTATATCCAGTTCTTTAAAGGACCTGATGTTACAACATATCCCTTATGAGATCAAACTATTCAGTACAAACCTCTACAACCACTATCATCCATGTCTGTATTCATTGTGCCAACCCTAACTTTCACTCAAGCCCTAACGATATGACTCAATACTGTATCCCATGCTGCTGCTGCTGCTGCTAAGTCGCTTCAGTCGTGTCCGACTCTGTGTGACCCCATGGACTGCAGCCTTCCAGGCTCCTCCATCCATGGGATTTTCCAGGCAAGAGTGCTGGAGTGGGGTGCCATTGCCTTCTCCAGTATCCCATGCCATATGCATTTATTAACATAAACCTAGGCATAGTATTTACATTTGATATATTTAGTTGGCTGGGATTCAAATTTAAGGTATTTTTAAAATGTTTCAAATTTTTTCAGTTAATTTAAAGTTGGGAATATCAAGTATTTTGCAATAAAAATTGAAATGTAACAAAAATAATTCTTGTGTTCCACAGATATATCCCACCCAATACTGGGGTATATGGTCCTTTTTAAGTGATGTTGAATTCAGTTTTCTTGTATTTTGTTGAAGATTCTTGAATTGCTATTCATCAGTGATATTCGCATGTGGTTTTCTTCTAGTGCCTCTGTATGGCTCTAGCATTAGTATAATGGCAGTCTCATAAAATGATTTTAGAAGTGTTTCTGCCATTTCAATTTTCTGGAAGAGTTTGAGAATGATTGGTCTTAATTCTAAACAAAATGATCCCATGGATCACAGCTTTGTGTAACTTAATGAAACTGTGAACCATGACATGTAGGGCCACCCAAGATGGATGGGTCAAAGTGGAGAGATCTGACAAAACATGGTCCGTTGAAGAAGGGAATGGCAAACCACTTCAACATTCTTGTCTCGAAACCCCACGAACAGTATGAAAAGGCAAAAAGACATGACACTGAAAAATGAACCACCCAGGTCAATAGGTCCCCAATATGCTGCTGGAGAAGAGTGGAGAAAAGAGGCTGAGCCAAAGCAAAAACGCTGCCCAGTTGAGGATGAGTCTTGTGGTCAAAGTAAAACTCAAAGCTGTAAAGAACAATATTGCTTAGGAACCTGGAATGTTAGATCCATGAATCAAGGTAAATTGGAAGTAGTCAAACAGGAGACAATGGCAAGAATGAACATCGACATTTTAGGAATCAGTGACCTAAAATGGATGGGAATGGGCGAATTTAATTCAGATGATCATTGGTGTAAAGCCAAGTGGGCCTTCAGAAGCATCACTATGAACAAAGCTAGTGGAGGTGATGGAATTCCTCCTCAGCTATTTGAAAACCTTAAAGATAGTGCTGTTAAAGTGCTGCACTCAATATGTGAGAAAATAAATTTAATCTTATAGTACTGTGTGGATCACAACAAACTGTGGAAAATTCCTAAAGGGACGGGAATACCAGACCACCTTACCTGCCTCCTGTAAAACCTGTATATAGGTCAAGAAGTAATAATTTGAGCCTGGCGTGCTGCAGTCCATGGAGACGAAAAGAATCAGACACATTTGAGCTACTGAACAACAAGTATGTACCATGGAGATTCCTTAAAAATCTAACAGTAAAGTTAATGTATTTTTCTGCAATACAATCCTGGACAGAGATTCAGAGAATACATGAAAAGATACATGCACCCCAATGTTCTTTGCAACAAGCAACCTAAATGTCCATTGACAGCTGAACGGATAAAGAAGATGTGATATATAATGGAATGTTATCAGCCATAAAAAAGAAAGAAAGAATGCCATTTGCAGCAATATGAATGGGCATAGGTTATCACATAGAGTGAAATAAGTCAGATATAGAAAGACAAATACTATAAATCACTTATATGTGGAATCTAAAATAGTGATACACATAAACTTATTTACAAAACTGAAATAGACTCTCAGACATGGAAACAAAATATGGTTAACAAAGGGGATAAAGGGCATGGGGAGACACATAAATTAAGAGCTGGGATTAACATATACACAGCACCGTATATAAAATAGATAACCAACAGAGACCTACTGTATAGCACAAGAAATTATTTAATATTCTTAGAGGAAACTTTATTATTTTAAATGAAGACTAAGTATATTTTTATTGATGTGCTGCTGATTTACAATGGTATGTTAGTTTCTGGAGTACAGCAAAGGGATTAAGTTATACATATATATATTCTTTTGCATTATGTTTTATTACAAGGTATTAAATATTGTCCCCTGTACTACACAATAAGACCTTGTTCTTTATGCATTCGATATATATACTTTGCATCTGCTACTCCCAAACTCCTCGTCCACTCTCTGTCAACACCCCATCCTGCTTGGCAACCACAGTTTGTTGTCTTTGTGAATCTGTTTCATAAATAAGTTCATTTGTTCCATATTTTAGGTTCCACATTTAAGTGACATCATATGGTATTCCATTTCTCTTTCTGACTTACTTTGCTTACTGTGATAATCTCTAGGTTCGTCCATGTTGCTACAAATGCCATTACTTTGTTCTTTTTTATGGTTGTATATCTGTACCACATTGTCTTTATCCATTCATTTGCTGATGGACATTTAGGTTGCTTCCATGTCTTGGCTATTATAAACACTGCTGCTATGAACATAGGACATGTATCTTTTTGAATTATACTCCTGTCTGGATACATGTACTGCAGTAGGACTGCTGGATCATATGGCAACACTATTTTTGTTTTTTAAAACTCACTTTTATTTATATGCTTTGGCTGAGCTGTGCAGCATGCAGGATCTTTTCCCCAACCAGAGATCAAACCCATGCACCCTGCAATGGAGGCATTTCAATAACTTTTAATGGAAATGTCAGAAAAAGAATTTGTGTAAACTCTAGACTGAGCTTCTGAGGACTGAGAATCTTTTTACTGTGATATGACTGTTCTAAAGTGGGATTGTGATGGAGACACAGCTCTGTGCTTTAACTGACACAAAAATCAAAGAATTATGTATTTAATGCATGACTATATGGCATATAAATTATACCTCAAGAAATCACCTGCATAATAAAAGAGTATATTTCTTTAGCACATATCTACTAAATAGTGCTACTCCCAACTATTCTTTACCCAGGGGAAATAAAAACCTATTTAGAAAAAAAGATACGTGCATAAATATGCAAAAAACTATTAACAATTCCCCACATTTCAACTAGCCCAAACATCTATTATTAAGGTAATAGATGAGGATTTTGTGATATACTTTTACAAGGAAAAGTTATTCAGCCCTAAAAACAGAAAGAACTGCTTTCTCAAATAAAACTATGTGACTCTTGAGAAAAAAAAAAAACAAAACCCTTACTTGAAGCAAAAGACACAAACATCAAAGTGTACATTGTGATTTATTTCGTGTTTGTTAAGTTCAACTACTGCCAAACTGATCGATGTTTGGAAAAACTGAAACTGAGACAGCATGGCCTTAAAGTGGATGTATTTCAACTGAAATGTGACAGAAAGGTCTTTTCTGTTCCAGTGGATGATTGATATTTATGTTGATACATTGAACTTTTAGATATTGTAGAACTTATAAATTTTAAAGATTTGTGAAGCTATAAAGACTGACACATTTCACTCTATTGCCATTATATATTGATATAAGCACTGTAAGAAAGAGGTAAAGAAAAATTACCATTAGAAAATAACAGAATCACATTTTATTTACAAATCTCCCTGTGACACCTACTTCCCCTAAATACTGTCCATTCCAGGATGCTGGTTGCTGGTTGGGTTCCACGTGGAATGTTGGGTTTGCTGTGGCTGGTGGTCCCATGGTAACTGGGCACCATGGTGAGTGCCATGGGAGGGGCTGCCATCCTCCATGAAGCTTGCTTTGGGCTGATCCTTGGGAAGCTGAGTGAGATGGTGATGTTGCTGCTGCCAAACGGCCAGAGTTCACAGTTTACTTTCCAGAGCCTCCAGTGGGAGACAGTGGTGTATCTGCCTATCATCAGCTTATTGGTGGGTTTCTTATTTACATTCAGACTTGTTCAGTCTGTTAGAAGTCGACTGAATGTAAGACATGAAAAGCAGCTCACAAAAACACTGGCTGCACAGATTGATGAGAAATGCCAACTCATTGACAAGTACTGTGCTGCCAAAAATGAGTATGCAGAGATGGAGACATCTTTAGAAAATGCCAAGCTAGAGAGCGAGTCAATAAGTGTATTCAGTCTTACTGACAGTTACAGAAAATTGAGAAGGGTCAACTTGATTTTGAGACAAGAACTCAATTCTGTGGTTCAAGAACTGATCAAAGAGAGATTCATGCAGTCTAAACAAGAAGAGGAGATGGAGGAGATGCTAAAAGTCCTCAAGTCCCTGGAAGAGGTAATGAGAACCACCAGATCCCAAGGCCTTTTCCAAACCAGCCAGGAGGCCAAGCACCAAGCCCTGATGGTCTCTTCCCTAGGAGTGGGCCTGAGTATCAACTGTGCTGTTCCCTACCCTCCTCTCAGGCCTCTCAACATGCCGGGCTGCATTCGCCAACCTCCATCACATTCCACGGGAGCTACACTCAGACCAGTGGATGCATGAGAGCCTCCTCCTTAGGCTGCAGTTCCTCAAACTTTATATGCTGAGCACAGTGGTGAGCTCCTCCATGGTTAACTTCTTTCATCTAAATATATTGGAATTCCTAGGACATGCCAAAATATGTGGGACTTTCTCCATTTACAGAATGCTTGGATTATCTCTTATTACAGTGAAATAAAAGTACTTTATAGACTAATCTTTTACTCAGTTTGAATCTTCATTAAGTCACAATTCTTGATAGTTTTGGTTATCTATATCAATCTTATAGGATATATATAATATATATAATGTTTTCTGTGTAAATATTGCACTATAATGTGAAAATACATATAGCTCATCAATATTGACTTTTAGCTGGCAATATCAATACTTATAGAGCTAAATTCCCAGCAGTTATAAGTTTAATTCAAAGGACCTTGTCTGCCTTTTTGTTATTAAAAAGTGATAATCCCTCTTTGAGAGGCTCTTACATAGGTCACATAGAAATAAATTTCTATCACTTAATATTTATATTTCAATTTAACAATGGCTACATTTGAAAAATTAGTTGGAGATTGTTTCCTTTCATTGCAAGAGTGTTAGTATGAGTTTTTTGAACAAGAAGAAATCCAGCTGGACAATCTATGGGAATTGCCAGTTGCTACTCCTCATCCTTCACTCCCCATCATGCACTTATGTCTCATTAGAAAGCTAGGGAATCCTCAAGGGTTTTTTCCTCACATAATTAAGTCCAAGCTCCATAATTAGCATCTTTATTCACAAATGATGTCCTCTCATTAGACAGATACCAGGAGCCAGCACGGGAGGCCCCACCCATGGCAAAGGTCATGTGGAAGAGGCCTGACGGGCAAGGCGAATCAAGACTCAAGGGGTCCCTTAGATCTGCTCGAGCATCTACCCCCAAAACCAAAATCTATCTGTTATACTACTCTCTTCTGACATTAACGGGAGCTATCCCCGACCACCTTTCTCTGGAAAATTAACTTAGAGCTCCAGTTAATAGTCTCCTGCAAATAAAAGCAGTGTCTCAGCTCAAACCTCTCTGCTGGCAGTCTAGCTTGTGTGACAGGATTATCCACACTCTTGCTACTATGCACATGATTGTTTATAACTTCTAAACCATAAACAGCACAGAGAGTTTGGAGTATTTTGAAAGTCTTAGTTAGCACAGGGCTTTTCTAAAGATAAAAATCATGTTGATGAAGGTTTTCATTGCTGAGTTAATGATTGCCGCCAAGTCTCCATATCCTCAGGCACCTGGGAGTATGTTAACCAATGTAATTGGAATGTAGAAAAAGAAATATAGTAGTTTTGATGTTAGCAATACTAGACTTTTGAGTTAATGAATTTTCTCTTTGTTATAAATCACTGTACTCCTCTTTCTTTGTTATAAATCGTTGTATCCTTGCTATGTAAGAATGTAACTTTATCACTATCTTAAGACTAAGCAGATCCTAAGGGAAAACAAGTTTTCTGATTGACTAACCTTTATCAATAGAAAGAAAGATGGGGCCATAAAATGTTAATCAGTCTCCAGACCAGAAGATATTGTAAACAAACGTAGGACCCTTGTAAGAACAAAGGTATGCAAAGAACACTCTGTCTTTACATAAGGGTCAAAGCAGCTGACCCTGTGTGACTCTGCTTCTTACATTTATCTCTATGTACAACTTAAAGTATAAAAGCTTCCCTGAAAAATAAAGAGACGGACCAGGACCAGGACCAGTTCCACGAAAGCCTGGTTCCCCCGTGTCATATTTTCTTTCTTACTCTCCTTTTCAGGCTAATTCCCATCTGGAACACAAAGATCCGCCGTGTTTACTTATTTGCCTGGGCTTCTTACACCTGAACAGGAAGCCGCCCTGCGTCTTCACTTCTTCGGGAGACCAGGAGGGCACCTATGGCCTACATAAACGGTGCAAGTCTCTTGTCTCTAGACTTTATTGTCTTTCTGTGTAAACCAAGGAATATAAGCCTCTTTCTCTCCTTTATTCTCTTAACTGCAAGTTCTTTCCTTATCTCTCTCTACTTCTATATATCTCTCTCGCCTCACTGTCCACACTTCGGATACCCTGGATCCAACCAGGGCTGGACCCCGGGAGACAATGAGCACAAACTGGTTTTTATCATGGTGTAAGGAAAGCAACACATAACATTCTTATAATTAGAAGGAATCAGACGAGTAAATGACAGAGCATCAAGATATGATAATGGTAATTCCTTACAATTGATTGGAAAAAGTGTGCTTGGATTGGAGTAGATTAATAAAAACCATAAAGAAAGTCCATGTCTTTTTACTGGTGGTAAGGACGGAAGAGAAAGATTTTAGACATGAAAATTAAACTGAAGATATGGTTTATGTTTGAAAGGTTGTTGTTGAATCACACAAAGATACTGGGATTCTTGGCCCTGGAGGAGAAGAATTCAATCTGGGGCCAGAGATGAGGCTTGATCGCTCAGAGCTTTTGTGTAATAAAGTTTTATTAAAGTATAAAGAAGATAAAGAAAGCTTCTGACATAGGCATCAGAAGGGAGCAGAAAGAGTACCCCCCTGCTAGTCTTCAGCTGGATGTTGTATAGTCACTAGCAGTCTGTTAATGAAAGAAAGGAATGTCTTAAAACTCAGAATGGCACCAATACCCATAAGATGTATTTTGGGATAATCTTGGCACCAAATAGTTCATCCTGGGCCATAAAATGATTAACTTGAAACTTGAAGAAGGGCAAATCACCATACAAATAGTTTTATTTACATAGATTAGAGGAACAATATCTGAGTATAACATACTGGTTTGTCAAGTAGGTTCTGAGCCAAGAGGCGGAACCAACTTGAAGACAGAGTTTGGGGTAAATGCATAGTACATTAGCACAGCTTAAGACAAACATTTCCATAAGAAAAAGGCATTGGTTATCTCTAGGTGTGAGAACAGTTACCTTTAGGTGAAACCAAGTGTCATTATGGCAACACAGTATTTTAAGAGAAACCTTCTTTTAAATGTGTATAGAGAAGGAAAAAATATCACTAGTTTGTTTCCTCCTGCCGCTTAAGAGAGATAAAAATGTCTGACACTTGCAGGCTATTTCCTCCATTTGGAGACCCCTGGCCTTCCTGCTTGTTACCCTCTCATGTTGGGATGTGATAGGTTTTCTGAAGAAATATGAAGAGGGAAAGTGGAAGCAGTGGAATGGAGGGGTGGTCTTGGTAGAAGTGGTCCTGGAAGGGCCACTTGAAATTTGAGGACACCTGGGTAGAAGCTTTGTAATCTAAAGGGACAGTTACAAGTGATACCTCTGAAAGAGGCAGGATCATGGTGGGTATAAGGACCAGCCAAAATGCAAGGTGGTCAGAATGCAGTGAGGGGATGGCAGAAATGAGGGTAAAAGGCCCCCAGGTGGCAGAAAATGGAGGGAGCTGACACCACAATAAAGAGTATGATATCCTGTTAAAGAACATTGGCTGCCATTTTGAAAAAGGCTTAACCCAATGGGATTCTGTGACAATGATCTGCAGCTGAGAACAGTGATGCCTGGACCAAGGGGAGAAATGAAGGGAAGATGGAGAGATAAAATCAAATCCAGGATAGATCCTACAGGCAGAGAACATGAGCTATGATGATGCCTGTGGTTCCTATGGAGGAGAAGAGTTGGGATGAAGTCAATAGTTCCTACCTGAGCATCTGTATCAGAGAGGGTGTTTTCTAGTGAAATGGAGCTGAAGGCAGAGGAGTGTAGTTGGACGGGAAATTGAGAGGAGATTGTTTAGAGGAAACTACACCAGGTCCCATGGCACCAGAGCAGAAATACCAATGTAAAGAGTGATACAAGGGCCTTGGGGGTTAAGAAGTGATTACAGATGTAGCTATCGGTATGAAGGGTCATCAGGGAGTAAAATTACTTTAACAGAATTAGTCCAAGGGCCAGGTTAATTTCATGAGGTGAACTCTGTGGGCCTGTTTGTGCTCAGAGGCCAATTTGGGTTTCCAGGTATCAACACCAAAACAAGTTTCTGCAATAGTGATTTCCTTGATTCTGTCCCCACATGTTTGAGCTTCAGTTGTGCAGAATCCCCATCCTAGTCCGTTTTCACAGCATGGGAAGGGACATATCAGGTAGTCATAGAGCCCTGAGAGAAATGAGGAAAATGGTCTGAACCATCATACAGAGTTATGGTACAGAAAGTGCTGCTCTTGTCTTTGCCCCTTGTCAAATGAATCCAACCAGTGTTTGACCTTGAGACTCAGCCTGCAATTGGGTTTCGAACTCTGGTCTCCGTCTGTGTATCCTAACCCTCACAATCAGGTGATCTTTGGATGATAAGAGTTCTCACCTTCCCTTATGCTTCTGAGGGAAATTTCCAGCCCTATGAGCCTATGAACCATTAAATCGATTCCCTTCCACTTCCCAAGGCTGGAATTCAGTATTCTTTAGGCAGGAAGTCAGAACCCATGCAAGCCACATGAGTCTTCTAATCCTGTCGAGCAACTGGCCACAACCATTCAGATGAGAAAAGAAATTAAAAGCATACGTTATTTGGATCTCAGTCAGTCCTCATGAGGACAAAATAAGGTAATTTCTGCTATAATCTCGTATCATAGAGATGTAAACTGATATGCAGGAAAATTCAGTCATCATTCCCAGTTGACCACCCGGGCAAGTCAAGGCCAGCTTTCAGGGCTCTAACATGAAGACCCTGCATGTGAATGTTAGTCACATGGGTCCCCTGGGAGCCAACAGACAAGGGAGCAGAGGGGTATTTTCTAAACTGCCCTGAATATATAATTGACAGTAAAACCATTTGTCCTGAGTGTGATGGGGGTATGCATGATGACATATGTACTGAGAGTGCATTTTCAGTGTATACTGTAAATTCAAGTGGTTCTGTTCAAATTCTCCAAGGTGAGTCAGGAGCTTCCTATTCCATGTAGGTATGTAGAGCTGCAAATGAGGGTAACAAGCCTCTTGGTGGAACTTTCTGGGTTGTTGTGAAACCACATACATATGCATATTATGTATCCACATATACCTAAATGTACATATGTACTCATACATACATATGTATAGTTGCAGCATATGTACACAAGAGTGCTCAGTGGATAGAATATATTCCCTATTTTCTAAAATACATTAATAGATAATTTATCATGTTTTCCTAAGAGTTTTTCTTTTTTTTTTTTTTTTTTCTGTTCTTTAGGGGACAGCTCTGCAATTTTTTTTTTTATCATCTTTCATTCTAAAAGATGCCCTCCCCTGCTTACTCACATCTGTGTGCAGGATAGGAATCAGCTGACTATGAACTCTATGTGCCTGGATGATAGCCTGGATCTCTCAGTGCTCCTCATTGTGTTAACTGATGGGAAGCACGAAGAACTGGAGGTCTTTGATCTGGTTGTCTCCAAATGTCCATACAAATGTTCTTTAGTCTCCTGCCTGGCAGGATTAAGCATGGGTGTCAGGATTCTGGAAGCTGATCAGGGAAAGAAGAGGTGGGATCCCATTTGTAATATGTGATTAAGGTTCTTGTTTTCAACAGGACAGTTTCTCCCCCTACCTCACTTTTGCTCTTCATGATTTTCATGAGATTTAACCAATTGTTGTATTATAAAACTGACACATTTAAAAACTGAGTTTCCCAATTTAAACCTTTATATAGCTATACAGTATTATACCTTTTCCTGTTGCTGGATATGTAATGTGTCTCCACTTTAGGAAGGATTTTTAAAAGCTACTGTAAACATTCAGTCACACAATTTTGTGGACGTATTTTTTCTCTTGGACAAAAACTGGAAGGCAAAATGTCTGGTTCATGAGAAAGCTGTGTGTTTAAATTAATTTTTTTTTTTATCACCAGTATAAGAACTTAAGTTATTCCATATCATTCCCAGTATTTGCTATTTTTTTCTTAGCTATTACAATGGATCTGACTGTTACTGTTATTTAGCATAAAAATTGATATGTTTTGGTGGGGTTTACCTGTATTTTCTAAAGGAAGATATTACTCATTAAATCACCTACCTGGTCAGTTAAATCTCAGTGATGAATTTGTGTACCACATGCACACTGAAGCCCATAGTTAATATTTCGTAGTTCTAGTGGGTGAGCCCAAAGCACCAGTAAAAATTGGTTGACTCTTTTTGTTGTTGTTGTTGTTGTCAGTCATTCAGTCGTGTCTGACTTTACAACCCAAGGACTACAGCACGCCAGGCTTCCCCGTCCTTCACTATCTGCCAGAGTTTACTCAGACTCATGCCCACTGATTTGAGGATGCCATCCAACCATCTCATCCTCTTTTCCCCTGACCTCAGTCTTTCCCAGCGTCAGAGTCTTTTACAATAAGTCAGCTCTTCGCATCAGGTGGCCAAAGTATTGGAGCTTCAGTTTCAGCATCAGTCCTTTCAATGAATATTCAGGATTGATTTCATTTAGGATTGACTAGCTTGATTTTCTTGCTGTCCAAGGGACTTTCAAGAGTCTTCTCCAGCACCACAGTTTGAAAGCATTATTTCTTTGGCATTGAGCCTTCTTTACAGTCCAACTCTCACATTTGTACATGACTTCTGGAAAAACCTTGGCTTTGACTACATGGACGTTTGTTGCCAGAGTGATGTCTCTGCTTTTTAATACACTATCTAGGTTTGTCATAGCTTTCCTATGGAGCAAGTGTGTTTTAATTTCATGCCTGCAGTCACCACCCACAGTGATTTTGGAGCCCAAGAAAATAAAGTCTGTCACTGTTTTCATTTTTTCCCCATCTATTTGCCATGAAATGATGGGAAAAGATGTCATGATATTCGTATTTTAAATTCGTATTTTATTTTAAGCCAGCTTTTTCAATGTCCTCTTTCACACTTATCAAGAGATTATTTAATTCCTCTTTGCTTTCTGCCATTAGGGTGGTGCCATCTGCATATCTTAGGTTATTGATATTTCTCCAGGCATTCTTTTTTTTTTTTTCAATTTGATTCAATTGTTTATTAACCAGAACACAAAAATAATCCTGGTAGATACCTTAGTTCATCCTTCTAATAAGCCTGTTGATCTGGTCTTCCCTGTTGCCAGCATCTCCACCTTCTACAAAATGAGTGGTCTTTTTCTTCATTCCACCTCGTGGAGAAGACAATTTAAAGGGCCACAGGAAGTTGTTTGCTTCTTTGAAACGTTTTCCAGCGGTATAGATCTCATGAATCAGATCCTCCATGCAGATGATTCCATATTTCCCAAGAGATCGAGCAATCAATGCATTGTCTGTCAGGGCCATTCGCTTTTTGTTGATTTTGCCATAACCACGCTTGTAGATCAATTCATTTACAGACTTCAGATTTGGGTACCCCCATGCAATGTACGGCTCCACAATTCTCAGCATATCAATTGATGCCTTGTTGAGCTTCACAAAGGTGCCGTTGAAGATCTGCCGGAGGCGAAGGAGCTGCAGCACCTTTCGAACCTTTGGGCTCACACCGTTGATACCTCTGATCCTGATGACGAACGCCAATTTGGGTTCCGCAGGTACATAGAAGTTGCCGGCTTTTCGTGCCATCCTAGCCATTCGAATTTCAGTTCTGTATATCTGCCTGTATTCCTTGTGGTAATGCTTAGCTTTTTCATAGATAAGCTTCCTCCTTGCCTTTCGAAGCATCTTTTGGGCAAACTTCTTTCTCAGTCGCTTGATCTTAAGCTCTGCGAAATTCTTCCGCTTTTTCTTAAGGGTTTCTGGCACAGCAGGAACCTTCTTTTTTTTCTCTTCCGCACCCTCCATGGTTCCAGCCGGGAAAGAGCCTCCAGGCATTCTTGATTCCAGCTTTAATTCATCCAGCGTGGCCCATGATGTGCTCTGCATAGAATAATAAGCAAGGTGACAACATCCAGCCTTGACGTACACCTTTCCAAATTTTGAACTGGTCCATTGTTCCATGTCTGGTTCTAACTGTTGCTCCTTGACAGAATTCTTAGGTAAGGTGGCCTGATATTCCCAACTCTTTAAGAATTTTCCACAGTTTGTTGTGATCCACACAAAGGCTTTAGTGTAGTCAATAAAGCAGAAGTAGATGTTTTTTTTTCTGGAATTCTCTTGCTTTTTCTATGATCCAACGGATTTGGCAAACTGATCTCTGGCAATTTGAGTCCTCCCAGAGCTGATTTCAACTCTTAAGCAAACATATATGGGACATTCATCCTATTTCTAGCTTCAATCCTATCTTGCTGGCAAGACATTCCCCTCCTTTTTCTACAGTTTCCACTTGTAAGACACATATTTTCCAAACCTTGTTTGACATAGGAAATATCATGATGTCTGTTATTTGCCTATAAAACTTCAAGAGAAAAAGTGTTGGGGATAATCAATGAAATAAGATTGGCAATGGTTGCCTGTTAAACCCAATTGATTTAAAGTCATAAATGTAATCACTTTTGTATATAACTAAATTGTGCAATTAACAAGTACTAACAATTACATTTAAAAGTATATTTGTCTTTACTCCATTGTATATTCTTGCCTCCTTTGTCGAAGATAAGGTGTCCATAGGTGTGTGGATTCATCTCTGGGCTTTCTATTTTGTTCCATTGATCTATATTTCTGTCTTTGTGCCAGTACCATACTGTCTTAATGACTGTGGCTTTGTAGTAGAGCCTGAAGTCAGGCAAGTTGACTCCTCAAGTTCCATTCTTCTTTCTCAAGATTGCTTTGGCTATTCGAGGTTTTTTGTATTTCCATACAAATCTTGAAATTATTTGTTCTAGTTCTGTGAAAAATACCCCTGGTAGCTTGATAGGGATTGCATTGAATCTGTAGATTGCTTTGGGTAGTATACTCATTTTGACTATATTGATTCTTCCAATCCATGAACATGGTATTTTTTTCCATCTATTAGTGTCTTCTTTGATTTCTTTCATCAGTGTTTTATAGTTTCCGATATATAGGTCTTTAGTTTCTTTAGGTAGGTATATTCCTAAGTATTTTATTCTTTTCGTTGCAATGGTGAATGGAATTGTTTCCTTAATTTCTTTTTCTACTTTCTCATTATTAGTGTACAGGAATGCAAGGGATTTCTGAGTGTTGATTTTATATCCTGCAACTTTACTATATTCATTGATTAGCTCTAGTAATTTTCTGGTGGAGTCTTTAGGATTTTCTATGTAGAGGATCATGTCATCTGCAAACAGTGAGAGTTTTACTTCTTCTTTTCCAATTTGGATTCCTTTTATTTCTTTTTCTGCTCTGATTGCTGTGGCCAAAACTTCCAGAACTATGTTGAATAGTAGCGGTGAAAGTGGGCACCATTGTCTTGTTCCTGACTTTAGGGGAAATGCTTTCAATTTTTCACCATCGAGGATAAACTGGTCAACCACTTGTAAAAGAATGAAACTAGATCACTTTCTAACACCAGACACAAAAATAAACTCAAAATGGATTAAAGATCTAAACGTAAGACCAGAAACTATAAAACTCCTAGAGGAGAACATAGGCAAAACACTCTCCGACATACGTCACAGCAGGATCCTCTATGATCCACCTCCCAGAATACTGGAAATAAAAGCAAAAATAAACAAATGGGATCTAATTAAAGTTAAAAGCTTCTGCACAACAAAAGAAACTCTAAGTAAGGTGAAAAGACAGCCTTCTGAATGGAAAAAAAAACAATAGCAAATGAAGCAACTGACAAACAACTAATCTCAAAAATATACAAGCAACTTATGCAGCTCAACTCCAGAAAAATAAACGACCCAATCAAAAAATGGGCCAAAGAACTAAATAGGCATTTCTCCAAAGAAGACATATGGATGGCTAACAAACACATGAAAAGATGCTCAACATCACTCATTATCAGAGAAATGCAAATCAAGACCACAATGAGGTACCATTTCATACCAGTCAGAATGGCTGCGATCCAAAAGTCTACAAGCAATAAATGCTGGAGAGGATGTGGAGAAAAGGGAACCCTCCTACACTGTTAGTGGGAATGCAAACTAGTATAGCCACTATGGAAAACAGTGTGGAGATTCCTTTAAAAATTGCAAATAGAGCTGCCTTATGACCCAGCAATCCCACTGCTGGGCATACACACCAAGGAAACCAGAATTGAAAGAGACACATGTACCTCAATGTTCATCACAGCACTGTTTATAATAGCCAGGACATGGAAACAACTTAGATGTCCATCAGCAGATGAATGGATAAGAAAGCTGTGGCACATATACACAATGGAGTATTACTCAGCCATTATAAAGAATACATTTGAATCCGTTCTAATGAGATGGATGAAACTGGAGCTGATTATACAGAGTGAAGTAAGCCAGAAAGAAAAACACCAATACAGTATACTGACACATATATATGAAATTTAGAAAGATGGTAATGATGACCCTTTATGCAAGACAGCAAAAGAGACACAAATGTATAGAACAGACTTTTGGACTCTGAGGGAGAGGGAGAGGGTGGGATGATTTGGGAGAATGGCTTTGAAACATGTATACTATCATGTAAGAAACGAAGTGCCAGTCTATGTTTGATACAGGATACAGGATGCTTGGGGCTGGTGCATGGGGATGATCCAGAGAGATGATATGGGGTGGGAGGTGGGAGGGGGATTCAGGATTGGGAGCTTGTATACACCTGTGGTGGATTCATGTCAATGTATGGCAAAACCAATACAGTATTGTAAAGTAAAATAAAGTAAATAAATAAATAAATAAAAGACAAAAAATAAAGTCAATACTAACTTTAAGACTGCAAAAAAAAAGTATATTTGTCTTGACTCTCATTACAGATGTTTCATGAAGTCATGAGAGAACCTTCTCTCTATGTTTTGTCTGCTCAGATCCATGGGTCCTGGTCCTGGAAGCTCATGGACCCAACTTTTGGGAGGCCTCATGGCAGCCAGGCTCATCAATTCCCTACTAACTTATTTCACAGCCTCTTTTTTTTTTTTTTTACTTTACAATACTGTATTGGTTTTGCGATACATTGACATGAATCTACCACAGGTGTACATGAGTTCCCAACCCTGAACCCCCCTCCCACCACCCTCCCCATATCATCTCTCTGGGTCATTGCAGTGCACCAGCCCCAAGCATCCTGTATCCTGTATCAAACCTAGACTAGCGATTCGTTTCTTACATGATAGTATACATGTTTCAGTGCCATTCTCCCAAACCATCCCTACATCTGTGTCTCTTTTGCTGTCTCGCATACAGGGTTATCATTACCATCTTTCTAAATTCCATATATATGATAGCCTTTGGAATGGGAGAAAATAATAGCAAATGAAGCAACTGACAAACAACTAATCTCAAAAATATACAAGCAACTTATGCAGCTCAATTCCAGAAAAATAAATGACCCAATCAAAAAATGGGCCAAAGAACTAAATAGACATTTCTCCAAAGAAGACATACGGATGGCTAACAAACACATAAAAAGATGCACAGCCTCTTTAATTAATCACCCATCTAAAAGTTTAAAACATTTAATCAATATCAAAGACTATTTCATCTCTGAAGGAAGCATATCATTTTTAGAAAGCAGTTTTTATACTAAAACCATAGAATAATTTGTATTAGAGTTGTAAGGCATCCTCTGTACTGTAAGAGCCCCAGGCCCTATTCTGGGAATTAGAAAATTTGAAAGTTAGCAAGTCCCAGAAAATTTAGTTAGTTAAGTCGCTCAGTCGTGTCTGACTCTTTGTGACCCCGTGGACTGTAGCCCACCAGGTTCCTCCATCCATGGGATTCTACAGGCAAGAAAACTGGAGTGGGTTGCCATTTCCTTCTCCAGGGGATCTTCCCAACCCATGGATCGAACCCAGGTCTCCCACATTGCAGGCAGACGCTTTAACGTCTGAGCCAGCAAGGAAGCCCAGAAGAAGCCCCCAAACCACTCCTCTCTTGGTTCAGAGCAGACTCCTCATCAGACACTAGTGAAACATGAGGAAGGGGGCAGGGCACAATCTTTGAAAAAATGAGAGTCCAATGGGTCCAGGATAGCAGACAGGCCAACTTGGATGAGACCTTGATTCTCAGTTTAGACTCAGTTTAATACATCAGCAAGCTAAATGACACACTCAGAGACACCATGACAGTTCTAAGGCCAACCCTCAAAGATCAAAAAGTGGTGCATGCCATCTCCAATCATGTCTGACTCTTTGCAACCAAATGGACTATATAGCCTGCCAGTTTCCTTTGTCCATGGGATTCTTCAGCCAAGAATACTGGAGTGGGTTTCCCTCCTCCAGAAGATCTTCCTGACCCAGAGATCAAACCCATGTCTCTTTTGTCTCCTGCATTGGCAGCAGGTTCTTTAGCACCCACTATCACCACCTGGGAAGCCCCTCAGTTCAGATCAGTTCAGTTCAGTCACTCAGTCTTGTCCGACTATTTACGACCCCATGAATCGCAGCATGCCAGGCCCCCCTGTCCATCACCAACTCCCGGAGTTCACTCAGACTCATGTCCATCGAGTCAGTGATGCCATCCAGCCATCTCATCCTCTGTCATCCCCTTCTCCTCCTTCCCCCAATCCCTCCCAGCATCAAAGTCTTTTCCAATAAGTCAACTCTTCACATGAGGTGGCCAAAGTACTGGAGTTTCAGCTTTAGCATTATTCCTTCCAAAGAAATTCCAGGGCTGATCTCCTTCAGAATGGACTGGTTGGATCTCCTTGCAGTCCAAGGGACTCTCAAGAATCTTCTCCAACACCACAGTTTAAAAGCATCAATTCTTCGGCACTCAGCTTTCTTCATAGTCCAACTTTCACATCCATACATGATCACTGGAAAAAGCATAGCCTTGACTAGATGGACCTTTATTGGCAAAGTAATGTCTCTGCTTTTCAATATGCTATCTAGGATGGTCATAACTTTTCTTCCAAGGAGTAAGCATCTTTTAATGTCATGGCTGCAGTCACCATCTGCAGTGATTTTGGAGCCCCCAAAAATAAAGTCTGACACTGTTTCCACTGTTAATGGCCCTAAAAAGTGGGTGGTGGCCCAATTTCTAAAATTCTCCAACCCTTCCCCAAAACAGTTGGAATAATCTCCCCACTTATCAGTCAATGAAACTACCCAGTCTCTCTCCTTGTGAGATCACCCACACTCTGTGGAGTGTGTTTCCTCTCTAAACATATCCACTTCTCACTCTGTCTCTAACTCAATTCTCTCTGCAGTGACATATCAAAAACCTGAGCTTCATTAGGTCCTGAAACCAGGTCTGTGATCTCAGCTGGAAGACTGTGGGTTTTGACTGGGTTCAAGTCCTACCCATGAGGGCTTGTTGTGTAGATAGAATAGGGAAACAGGGTCCAAGATAGCTGTCAGAATAAGCAGCATCTCAAAAAAAAAAAAGTTGGGGGGCCACAGATGAGAGTAAGAAACTCTGGCAGGAATACACATCCCCTTCCCTGACTGGTCCTGAGTGTAACCAATCAGGAAAACACTGGTACAATCTCCTATTTTGCATAGGAAATAACCAATCAAACCCCAGGAACTCGCTCAGAAAAGGAAACCAGGGATATAAAAGAGGAAAGATTAACTGGGAAAGGACCACTCCTGTGGGGATTGGTCCACTCGCTCATCTCGACAGAGTATGCTTGCTGCTTGCCCAATATATCTTGCCTGCTTGAGGTGAACGCTAGTTTGTCATTTCAATTCTTTGCTACCATGAGACAAGAACTAAGGAAGAAGAATTAGCTTGACATCTTGGTGCCATGACTCAGATTGCTTACCTCACATCAGCAAAGGAAAGGATCCTTGACCCTATGGCTAGAAGGACCTTAACCTCCTTTCATCCTTATGAACCCCCACCCCCACCCCGCCATCTATGCTACCCTATGCAATGCATTGGGAAGGCCACTACCTCTAAGTTCTCATACAGTTGTTTATCTCTTATCTCCTCAAACTCTCTGCAGACAGATGAGAGGCAGTGGAAGTAATTGAAGAACCTTGTCCACTACCCCTGGCATGCTCCAAAGGCCCCATTTCCCATTGCTCCCAAGTGACTGCTGCCAAAACAAGCAAGAGTTCTCATTTCCTCTTTTCTCTTTCTCCTTTAAACTGGATTAGGCCGATTGAAAGTCAGGCATTTAAACTCCATTAGGGCACCTGCCACTGGAAGCCTCTTGTGACAGGGCAAGGGAGTCACAGAATGGACCGGATATCCCCACCATGGCTGGACTGGGTCCTGACACAAACAAGGGCACACCACCACTAGGGATTGCAGATACACTCTGCTTTAGTAAGGGGCCCTCAATGTGCCCAGGTCGCCTTGAGACCTGCATTCTGACCCGGGATGCTGGTTCACAGCCTGCAACCAAAATGGTCACACTCACTGATCTGGGAATACCCAGCTCTCAGTCAATGTACAAGGTTGGGGAGGGCTTCTATTCAAACTTACCTGACATTGACCAAGCTAGAGACCTTGGGGATGTTTGGCTTTAGTTGGGGATCCCAGGAGTCTGGTGAGCTGCCTTGGGATCTGCACCTAGACCCAGGGATGCCCAGCTCTCAGGCTGAAAACCTTACTGTCAGGGAAGGACACTCTGGGATCCTGAAAGGCTGACTAGTTTTTCTCCATCCTTGCCATTGTTCCAGATGGGAAACAAGGAATCAACTCATCAACAGATGCCCTTAAGATGTATCCTTTATAAATGGGAGCTATTTGGCCCTCAGACTCTGAGGGGAAGACACTTAAGATTCTTTTGAAACTCAGCATGGCCACAATATCCTCTGGAGGGTAGGGAACACTGGCTCAAAAATGGGAGCTTAAGTTACAATCTTATCCTACAATTAGATTTGTTCTGTAAGACACAAGGGAAATGGGTGGATTTTCTATGTTCAAATGTCCAGCCATTAAGAGACATGAAGGAACTCTGCCTCAAGTGAGGGATTAAGTGCGAACCTGCTAAACAGATGGTGTTTGACACAGACGACCAAGAAAAAGAAGCCCCCTTGAAGGTTCACCTTCCACCGCTTTAAAATCACCTAGTGCTACCCCCTCAGTATAGTCAGAATCACCCCCATACCCTAGGCACCCTCTCCACTGGCTTGAGTATGCCCTTTAGTCAAAACTGGAGGGGAATTCGGACCAACCTGGATCCATAAGCTCTTCTCACTCCTAGAGCTAAGGGAAATTAAACTGGATTTGGGAAGCTACATAGATGATCCATGTAAATACATGGATGCATTTTAATATATCTCCTTGGCTTTCAACCTAACATGAAAAGATGTCATGGTCATATTTAATCAGACCTTATCTGACCTGAGAATGCTAGAGTCATAAGGGAGGCTGAGAAATATGCTACAGAATATCTAATGTCAAGCAGTAAATACCCACTGGGGGAAATAGCAGATCCCTCTATGACTACCTGACTTAAAGGACTAAGATGGGGATTCTGCACAACTGAAGCCCAAACATGTGGGGACAGAGCCAAGGAATCCACCATTGCAGAAACTTGTTTTATTGTTGATACTGGGAAAGCCAAATAGGCCTCTGAGCACAAACAGGCGCACAGAGTTCACCCCGTGAAATTAACCCACCCTTGGACTACTTCTCTGCTAATTAACTTTATTCCCAATGACACTTCATATTTATAGCTCTATTTGTAATCCCTTCCTAACCCCCAGTACACTTGTATCACCCTGTGGACTTGGTATTTCTGCTCTGGTGCCATAAGACCTTGTCTAATGTCTCCTCTAAATAATTTCCCCCCAATTTACCATCCAACTACACTCCTCTGCCTCCTTCCTCATTTCACTAGAAAACACCATCTCTGATGCAGATGCTCAGGTAGGAATTCTTGACTTCATCCTGATTCTTCTCTTCCCTGTGACCCACAGGAATTATTATGTCTCACAGTATCTGCTTTTAGGACTCAACCTGGATCTGATTCCATAACTCCATGTCCACTTGCATTTCTCCCTTTGGGCTAGACATCACTGTTCTCAGCCTCTAACCACTGTCATAGTCTCTCACTTGGGTTAAGCTTTCGGCAAAATGGCAGCCAATGTTCTTTTAAAAGGAAATCAAACTCTTTACTGTGGTGTCAGCTCCCTCCATTTCCTGACACCTGGTGGCCTTTACCCCCATTTCTGCCATTCCCTCAGTACCTTCTGGCCACCTTGCATTTTGGCTGGTCCTCACAAACACCACGATCCTGCCCCCTTCAGAAACATCACTTGTAACTGTCCCTTCAGATTACAAAGTTTCTACCTATGTGGCCTCTCCATGGAGCAGCCTTCCAGGACCACTTCTACCAAGACCACCATGCCATTCCACTGCTTCCACATTCCCTGTTAATTTTTCTGCATAAAACCTATCAGATCCCAACACATGTTATGTCTTCAGTTTAATTTTCATGTCTGTAATCTTCCTCTCCCCTCTCCCATCCTCACTCCTGACCAAAAAAATGGACTTTCTTTTTGGTTTTCAGGGTCGCAAAGAGTCAAACGTAACTGAACTGAATCGTCTCCAATCCAAGCACACCTTTATTCAAAAATTGTGAGGAAATGTCATTTATTGTATCTTAATGTTCTCTGTCATTTACTCATGTGATTCCCGCCAGTTATACAAATGTTTGGCTCTCTTTCCCTTCAGTTCAGTTCAGTTCAGTTCATTTAAGTCACTCAGTCATGTCCGACTCTTTGTGACCCCATGAATCGCAGCACGCCAGGCCTCCCTGTCTATCACCATCTCCCGGAGTTCACTCAAACTCATGTCCATCGAGTCGGTGATGCCATCCAGCCATCTCATCCTCTGTCATCCCCTTCTCCTCCTGCCCCCAATCCCTCCCAGCATCAGAGTCTTTTCCAATGAGTCAATTCTTCGCATGAGGTGGCCAAAGTAATGAAGTTTCAGCTTTAGCATCATTCCTTCCAAAGAAGATCCAGGGCTGATCTCCTTTAGAATGGACTGGTTGGATCTCCTTGCAGTCCAAGGGACTCTCAAGAGTCTTCTCCAACACCACAGTTCAAAAGCATCAATTCTTCGGTACTCAGCCTTCTTCACAGTCCAACTCTCACATCCATACATGACCACAGGAAAAACCATAGCCTTGACTAGATGGACCTTTGTTGGCAAAGTAATGTCTCTACTTTTTAATATGCTATCTAGGTTGGTCATAACTTTTCTTCCAAGGAGTAAGCGTCTTTTAATTCCATGGCTGCTTCCCTTACACCATGATAAAAGCCAGTTTGTGCTCATTGTTTAGTAAGAGGTCATAACTTGTGAATAAAGGTGCTAACTGTTGAGTTTGGACTTAATCACATCAGGAAAAAACTCTTGAGAATTTCCTAGCTTTCTACTGAGGAGTGAGGGCAAGATGGGGAGTGAAAGTTGAAGAGCAGTGACTGGCAATTCCCTCAATTGTCCAGCTGGATTTCTTGTTCAGAAAATTCATACTGCAGCAATCTTGAAATGAAAGGAAACAATCTCCATGTCATTTTTCAAATGTAGCCACAGTTAAATTAGAATATGAATATTTTATGATAACAATTTCTTTCTGAGTGTTCTATTTAAGAGCCTCTCAAAGAGGGATTATCAGTATTTAAGGATAAAAAGACAGAAAAGCTGCTTTGAATTAAACTTATAACTGTTGGGAATTTAACTCTATAAATATTGCTATTGCCAGCTAAAATCTATATTGAGGAGTTCCATGTATTTTCACATTATTTTAATTTTTACACAATATTATGCAATATTTACACAGAGAATATTATATATATTATACATATATATATTCTATAGGATTGATATATAATAGATACGAAAACTATCTTGAGAATTGTGGCTTAATGAAGTTTCAAACTAAGTAAAAGATTAGTCTCTAAAGTACATTTATTTCACTGTAGGAAATAGGAGATAATCCAAGCATTCTGTAAATGGAGAAATTCCCACAGTTAGATGAAAGAAGGTAAACACGAAAGCCTATTGCTGTGCTCAGCATATGAAGTTGGAGAAATGCAGTCCAAGGTGGAAGCTCCCTTGCATCCACTGGTCTGAGTGTAGCTCTGGTGGAGAGTCATGGGGGTGGGTGAATGCAGTCCAGCAGCTTGGGAGGCCTGAGAGGAGGGTAGGGAACTGCACAGTTGATACTCAGGCCCACTCCTAGGGAAGAGACCATCAGGGCTTGGTGCTTGGCCTCCTGGCTGGTTTGGAAAAGGCCTTGGGATCTGGAGATTCTCATGACCTCTTCTAGAGACTTGAAAACTTTTAGCACCTCCTCCCTCTCCTCTTCTTGTTTAGGCTGCATGAATCTCTCTTTGATCAGTTTTTGAACCACAGAATTGAGTTCCTGCCTCAAAATCAGGTTGACCCTCCTCAATTCTCTATAAGTGTCAGTAAGGCTGGGTGTATTTATTGACTCACTCTCTAGCCTGGTTTTCTCTAAAGATGTCTCCATCTCTGCATGCTCATTTTTGGCAACACAGTACTTGTCAGTGAGTTGGCATTTCTCATCAGTCTGTGCAGTCAGTGTTTCTGCAAGCTGCTTTTCGTGTCTTACATACAGTCAACTTCTAACAGACTGAACAAGTCTGAATGTAAATAAGAGACCACCAATAATCTGATGACAGGCAGACACACCACTGTCTCCCACGGGAGGCTCTGGAAAGTGAACTGTGAACTCTGGCCACTGGGCAGCAGCAATACCACCACCTCACTCAGCTTCCCAAGGATCCGCCCAAAGCCAAGCTCCACAGAGGATGGCAGCCCCTCCATGGCACTCACTCACCACGGGTGCCCAGTTACTGTGGCACCACCAGCCACAGCAAACCCAACATTCCACCTGGAACCCAACCAGCAACCAGCATCCTGGAATGGACAGTATTTAGGGGAAGTAGGGGGTCACAAGGAGATTTGTAAATAAAATGTGATTCTGTTGTTGTCTAATCATAATTTTTCTTTACCTCTTTCTTAAGAGTGTCTACATCAATATACAATTGAAATATAATGAAATGTGTCAATCTTCACTTTCAGTTCAGTTCAGTTCAGTCGCTCAGTCGTGTCCAACTCTTTGCAACCCCATGAATCGCAGCACGCCAGGCCCCCCTGTCTATCACCAACTCCCGGAATTCACTCAAACTCACATCCATTGAGTCAGTGATGCCATCCAGCCATCTCATCCTCTGTCGGCCTCTTCTCCTCCTGCTCCCAATCCCTCCCAGCATCAGAGTCAACTCAATGAGTCAACTTATTGCATGCGGTGGCCAAAGTACTGGAGTTTCAGCTTTAGCATCATTCCATCCAAAGAAATCCCAGGGCTGATCTCCTTCAGAATGGACTGGTTGGATCTCCTTGCAGTCCAAGGGACTCTCAAGAGTCTTTTCCAACACCACAGTTCAAAAGCATCAACTATTAGGCGCTCTGCCTTCTTCACAGTCCAACTCTCACATCCATACATGACCAAAGGAAAAACCGTAGCCTTGACTAGACAGACCTTAGTCGGCAAAGTAATGTCTCTGCTTTTGAATATACTATCTAGGTTGGTCATAACTTTTCTTCCAAGGAGTAAGCGTCTTTTAATTTCATGGCTGCAGTCACCATCTGCAGTGATTTTTCCCTGTAAGAGTATATCACAAAATCTTCATCTATTCTTTTATAATGGACATTTGGGCGAGTTGAAGTGTGTGGTGTTGTAAATATATTTTGCATGTTTATACACATCTCTTTTTTTCTAAATATCTGTTTTTACTTTCCCTGGGTTAAGAAAACCTGGGAAGTACACTATTCAGTAGATGTGTCCTAATAAATATAAACCCTCTTTTATTATATAGTAGATTTCTCGAGATATACTTTACATTCCATATAGCCACTCATTTAAATACACAATTCTTTGCTTTTGTGTGAGTTAATGCACAGAACTGTGTCTGCATCACAATCACACTTTGGAATAATTGTATCACGGTAAATAGATTGTCAGTCCTCAGCATTTTCTACTGACTTCACGTGACAGTCAGTGTCTCTCTCTTTGAAATATTTCCTTCATTTAGATTCTAGTTCTGGTGACTCAGACAGTAAAGAACCTGCCAACAAAATGGGAGACCTGGGTTTGAATCCTGAGTCAGGAAGAGCCCCTGGAGAAGGGAATGGCTACCCACTCCACTATTCTTGCCTGCAGAATTCTATGGACAGAGGAGTCTGGCGGGCTAAACTCCATGGGCTCACAAAGATTTGGACACTACTGAACCATTAACACTCTATATATTCTATAGTTTTTATCATTCTCTTTGTTGTTTGGTGCATTTTTCTAAACTCATATGCCTTTCTTTTTCTGGTTACATGGATGGTCTCTATTTCTCTCCCCAACACTTTAGCATTAGTTTTGACCTGGGATGTAGCTCTTGGACCAATTTTCTTTCTTAGTAACACATCTCCTTGCTGACTTCATCAAGTCTTGTGGCATTAGTGATAGCTAATACTGTCATGACTTCTACATATATTTATCCTTTCCAAACCTTTCCATACAGTCCAGATTTACACCACCCCACTGCTACCACATCTCTGTGTGGGCACTGAACATGCCAAAGCCAAACTAGATTCCTCCCTTGAACCTTCTCTCCTTCAGTCTCCATGTCTTGTGACAGTAAGTCCTTTCTGACAGATGTTTCAAGCCTCAGACTTGTGGATTCTATTGACTTCTCCCCTCTCTTCACCTCATCTCCTTCCAGCCACCAAAGTCTCAAGCCACAGCTCCAGAAATGATCCTTACTTGACTCTCCCTCTTCTACCTGGTCGAGGCTGCCTTCACGTCTTTACAGGATGGCTGTGGCTATAGCAGCTAACCACCCTCCTTCTCCTGCCCTCACCCTTTAAGCTGTTCTCCACCCAACAAAAGAGATCCAGTCAAGCCACTCCTCAGTCCATCCTCCCCATGGATTTCTGCTCCTCGGATTTCAAGCCAAAATGCACACATCACCTCTGAGTCCTAGGGATCTGACACCTAGTTACCCATCAACAAGGTGGCCAGGCCTCAGTCTGCTCCAGCCTCACAGGCCTCCTTACTGCTCCTTGAGTGTGACTGAATGCTCATGCCCCAGGGGCTGGCATTAACTCTTCCCTCTGCCTAGAAGTCACCCCTCAACAATCACATGAGGGTCTCCCTCCTTCCCTTACAGTCTCTGGTCAAATGATGGTGAGTTCTCCCTAGAAGATCCTATGTAGTAAAGACCTAGGAGCTGTTCCACCATGACGTTACCAAACAGGCTCAACTGCTCATCACCCAAGAAGCCAATGCTGAGAGACAAGTATTGGGTGAAGGAAAAGTAGCTTTATTTTAAGAAAACCAACAACCTAGGGAGAAGGTCCTGGTCTAAATAAACCAACTCCCCAAGTCTTAGCCAGGATTTATTTAAGAGATGAAGCAGAAATGCCTGCAAGCTTTGTTCTGGAGGTAGGCTGCTCTTCTATTTTTAAAGACTTGTATATTAGTCACGAGGCACCTTACTAACATCAGAACCTAACCGTGGACATTACATGGTTTGGATTAGCACATGTGTTCCATGGCTCAGTGGAACAAAGGAAGACAAAGACAAAAAACAGAGCAAAACAAGACAATCAGGAACCAGTGTTGGATCCAAGCCCTTGGATATAAAGCAAGAGCGGTTGCAGTGATACCCATGTACATCACCTCCCCTCCAGTCTCTCTGTCTCATTTCCCTTCCCAACCTCATTACAATTTCACATGCATACAAGCACTGTCTTTTATGTATTTTCTAGTTTATCATTGAACTGAAAGTTTCATAAGTACAAAAATTTCTTCATTAATTTATTACTTTCTTTCTAATGCTCATTAGAGAATTTCTGCACTGTAGTACAAATGAAACACAGACAGAATTGCATGAGAATAAAAAATGTATTTCATTTTACTTTAATGAATCTATGACTTTTTCCAAATCTGCCTATGAAGGTACATGCCAGCATATTTCAATATTCAGTACATGCCAGCAAGTTTCAATTAATTTCTTCAATATCTTCTTCAGAAGTAACTCTAAGCTCATGAAGTTTTAATAGCAAATAGTAGAGGAAAAAGAAAAGGGCTTCCCTGGTAGCTCAGCTGGTAAAGAATCTGCCTGCAATGCAGGAGACCCTGGTTCAATTCCTGGGTCAGGAAGATCCCCTGGAGAAGGGCATGGCAACCCACTCCAGTATTCTTGCCTGGAGAATCCACATGGACAAAGGAGCCTGGTGGGCTACAGTC
The DNA here is from genome assembly GCF_014754425.2 of Oryx dammah. NCBI lineage: Eukaryota > Metazoa > Chordata > Mammalia > Artiodactyla > Bovidae > Oryx > Oryx dammah. Next base: position 134,841,947 of record NW_024070211.1, read on the forward strand.
CATGGGGTCACAAAGAGTCAGATATGACTGAGCAGGTAAGCACAGTAGAGGAAAAAGTGAAAAATAATAACTTAGGAAACACTTGAATGTGGCTACCAGTGTGCAGCTAGCTCACCTAATGGAAGCTCGCAGAAGGGTAGCTCCTGGAAAAGGACATAATCCACCCTTCCAATTCCCCTCTGAGGATGAAGAATGTTGCATGCCCATGGATCTGTGTGACCAGCGAGGGAAATCACAGTACTGAAAGCCTCATCAGGACCTACTTCTGCTCCTTCCAGGCCTGTCCTTGAGCAGATCTACAATCAGGTTCAGTCCCTCAGAATTTTCGGGACTCCTTTTTTTCCCTGGCACAAGTAGGAGAACAAAGCCACATGGCTTATCTCATGCAAAAGGAGAACTAGAAATGTTGGGCCCACTCAATGACATGCTTTGCATGCAAAAAACTCGGATTATGATAGATGAACCATAGCAACAGATGCAGCTCCTCAATTGTGCAAGATAGTACAGATCATGTTTCTGGCATTTGGGCAGGGTCCAAGGTTTGCTCTGGTCTCAAGTCCTTTGCTTCTTCCCTTGAAATGGCCAGACTCTCAGCTATGCACCTGGATAGAGACTGTGGATTCACTCATTAGTGTTGACCCTTTCTAGGTGTATCCATGGTAGGATACTCAGTTAGAGTTTTCTTATTCCTTTGTAAACAAAGGCAAAACCCAAGACATTACAATTTATGTATTATGTTAGTTCCTCCTCTCTGCATAATCTTTTGTTTCTTAGTTGAAGAGGAGTTCGTTTAGAGTGTTGTGTTACTTTCAAGCACACAGCAAAGTGACTCAGTAATATGCATGTGTATATGTATATATATTCTTTTTCAGACATTTCCATTAAAGGTTATTACAGTGCTTTCCTTACAGGGGACATGAGTTCAATCTCTGGTTGGGGAAAAGATCTTGCATGCTGCATGGCTCAGCCAAAATTTATAAATTTAAAAATGAGTTTAAAAAAAAATAGAGTTGCCATACGATCCTACTCTTGCACATGTATCCAAAAAGACTATAATTCAAAAAGATATGTACACCACTTTGTTCATAGTAACACTGTTTTAACAGCCAAGACATGGAAGCAAACTAAATGTCCACTGAAAACTTAATACATAAACACAATGTGGTACATATATACAACCATAAAAAAGAATAAAGTAATGGCAATTAGAGCAACAGAGATGAACCTAGAGATTATCACACTAAGCAAAGTAAGTCAGAAAGAGAAAGCAAATACCATATGATATCACTTATATGCGTAACCTAAAATATAACACAAGTGAAGTTATTTATGAAACAGCTTCACAGACAAAGACAACAGACTTGTGGTTGCCAAGAAGGTGGGCTGGTGGCAGAGTGGATTGGGAGTTTGGGAGTAGCAGATGCAAAGTGTTGTATATTGAATGGATAAACAACAAGGTCCTATTGTGTTGTATAGGGAACAATATTCAACATCTTGTATTAAAGCATAATTGAAAAGTATCAGTTCATTTCAGTCAGTCAGTCGTGTCCGACTCTTTGCGACCCCATGAATCACAGCACGCCAGGCCTCCCTGTCCATCACCATCTCCCGGAGTTCACTCAGACTCACGTCCATCAAGTCCATGATGCCATCCTGCCTTCTCATCTTCTGTCATCCCCTTCTCCTCCTGCCTCCAATCCCTCCCAGCATCAGAGTCTTTTCCAGTGAGTCAACTCTTCGCATGAGGTGGCCAAAGTACTGGAGCTTCAGCTTTAGCATCATTCCTTCCAAAGAAATCCCAGGGTTGATCTCCTTCAGAATGGACTGGTTGGATCTCCTTGTAGTCCAAGGGACTCTCAAGAGTCTTCTCCAACACCACAGTTCAAAAGCATCAATTCTTCAGCGCTCAGCCTTCTTCACAGCCCAACTCTCACATCCATACATGACCACAGGAAAAACGATAGCCTTGACTAGACGGACCTTAGTCGGCAAAGTAATGTCTCTGTTTTTCAATATGCTATCTAGGCTGGTCATAACTTTTCTTCCAAGGAGTAAGCGTCTTTTAACTTCATGGCTGCAGTCATCATCTGCAGTGATTTTGGAGCCCAAAAAAATAAAGTCTGACACTGTTTCTACTGTTTCCCCATCTATTTCCCATGGAGTGATGGGACCAGATGCCATGATCTTCGTTTTCTGAATGTTGAGCTTTAATTCAACTTTTTCACTCTCCTCTTTCACTTTCATCAAGAGGCTTTTTAGCTCTTCTTCACTTTCTGACATAAGGGTGGTGTCATCTGCATATCTGAGGTTATTGATAATTCTCCTGGCAATCTTGATTCCAGCTTGTGTTTCTTCCAACCCAGCGTTTCTCATGATGTCCTCTGCATAGAAGTTAAATAAGCAGGGTGACAATATACAGCCTTGACGTACTCCTTTTCCCATTTGGAACCAGTCTGTTGTTCCATGTCCAGTTCTAACTGTTGCTTCCTGACCTGCATACATTTTTCTCAAGAGGCAGGTTAGGTGGTCTGCTATTCCCATCTCTTTCAGAATTTTCCACAGTTTATTGTGATCCACACAGTCAAAGGCTTTGGCATAGTCAATAAAGCAGAAATAGATGTTTTTCTGGAATTCTCTTGCTTTTTCCATGATCTAGCAGATGTTGGCAATTTGATCCCTGGTTCCTCTGCCTTTTCTAAAACCAGGTTGAACATCAGGGAATTCACGGTTCATGTATTGCTGAAGCCTGGCTTGGACAATTTTGAGCATTACTTTACTAGCGTGTGAGATGAGTGCAATTGTGCAGTAGTTTGAGCATTCTTTGGCATTGCCTTTCTTTGGGATTGGAATGAAAACGGACCTTTTCCAGTTCTGTGGCCACTGCTGAGTTTTCCAAATTTGCTGGCATATTGAGTGCAGCACTTTCACAGCATCAACTTTCAGGATTTGAAACACCTCAACTGGAATTCCATCACCTCCACTAGCTTTGTTCGTACTGATCTTTTCTAAGGCCCACTTGACTTCACATTCCAAGATGTCTGGCTCTAGATGAGTGATCACATCATCATGATTATCTGGGTTGTGAAGATCTTTTTTGTACAGTTCTTCCGTGTATTCTTGCCACCTCTTCTTAATATCTTCTGCTTCTGTTAGGTCCATACCATTTCTGTCCTTTATCGAGCCCATCTTTGCATGAAATGTTCCTTTGGTGTCTCTAATTTTCTTGAAGAGATCTCTAGTCTTTCCCATTCTGTTCTTTTCCTCTATTTCTTTGCATTGATCGCTGAAGAAGGCTTTCTTATCTCTTTTGCTATTCTTTGGAACTCTGCATTCAGATGCTTATATCTTTCCTTTTCTCCTTTGCTTTTCACCTCTCTTCTTTTCACAGCTATTTGTAAGGCCTCCCCAGACAGCCATTTTGCTTTTTTGCATTTCTTTTCCATGGGGATGGTCTTGATCCCTGTCTCTTGTACAATGTCATGAACCTCATTCCATAGTTCATCAGGCACTCTATCTATCAGATCTAGTCCCTTAAATCTATTTCTCACTTCCACTGTATAATCATAAGGGATTTGATTTGGTCCACTGGAAAAGGGAATGGCAAGCCACTTCAGTATTCTTGCCTTGAGAACCCCATGAACAGTATGAAAAGGCAAAATGATAGGATACCAAAAGAGGAACTCCCCAGGTCATTAGGTGCCCAATATGCTACTGGAGATCAGTGGAGAAATAACTCCAGAAAGAATGAAGGGATGGAGCCAAAGCAAAAACAATACCCAGTTGTGGATGTGACTGGTGATAGATGCAAGATCCGATGCTGTAAAGAGCAATATTGCATAGGAACCTGGAATGTCAGGTCCATGAATCAAGGCAAATTGGAAGTGGTCAAACAAGAGATGGCAAGGGTGAACATCGACATTGTAGGAATCAGCGAACTAAAATGGACTGGAATGGGTGAATTTAACTCAGATGACCATTATATCTAATACTGCGGGCAGGAATCCCTCAGAAGAAATGGAGTAGCCATCATGGTCAACAAAAGAGTCCAAAATGCAGTACTTGGAATCAATCTCAAAAACGACAGAATGATCTCTGTTCGTCTCCAAGCAAACCATTCAATATCACAGTTATCCAAGTCTATGCCCCAACTAGTAATGCTGAAGAAGCTGAAGTTGAACGGTTTTATGAAGACCTACAAGATCTTTTAGAACTAACACCCAAAAAAGATGTCCTTTTCATTATAGGGGACTGGAATGCAAAAGTAGGAAGTCAAGAAACACCTGGAGTAACAGGCAAATTTGGCCTTGGAATGCGGAATGAAGCAGGGCAAAGACTAATAGAGTTTTGCCAAGAAAATGCACTGGTCATAGCAAACACCCTCTTCCAATAACACAAGAGAAGACTCTACACATGGACATCACCAGATGGTCAACACCAAAATCAGATTGATTATATTCTTTGCAGCCAAAGATGGAGAAGCTCTATACAGTCAACAAAAACAAGACCAGGAGCTGACTGTGGCTCAGATCATGAACTCCTTATTGCCAAATTCAGACATAAATTGAAGAAAGTAGGGAAAACTGCTAGACCATTGAAAAGTATATAAATGTGTATATATATATAACTTAATCACTTTGCTATACTCCAGAAACTAATATAACATTGTAAATCAACAACACATCAATACAAAATACTTAGTGGTCAATTAAAAAAATAAAAGTTACTACAAGAATATTGAATACAATTTCCTGTGCTATACAGTAGGTCACTGTTGGTCACCTATTTTATATATGGTGGTGTGTACATGTTAAGCCCAAGCTCCTAATTTAATCTCTCTCCATATCCACTATCCCCCCTTGGTAACTATAATTTGGTTTCCATATCTGAGAGTCTATTTCAGTTTTGTAAATAAGTTCATGTGTATCATTATTTTCTATTACAAATGTAAGTGATATATGGTATTTGTCTTTCTACATCTGACTTATTTCACTCAATATGATAATCTATGCCCATTCATACAGCTGCAAATGGCATTATTTCATTCTTTTTATGGGTGGTAATATTCCATTACATATTATATCTTCTTTATCCACTCAGCTGTTAATGGACATTTAGGTTTCTTCCATGTCTTGGCTATTGTAAATAGTCCTGCAAGGAATACTGAGGTGCATGTGCATGTATCTTTTCTAATTCAAGTTTTCTCTGAATCTATGTCCAGGATTGGATTACAGAATCATATGTTAACTCTACTGATGATTTTTAAGGAACCTCCATGGTACATACTTGCTGCAGTTGCTGTTCTTGAATCACTCAGACATGTCCGACTGTTTCCAACCCAGACTCTTTGCAATCTGACTTCTGCAAAGGACTGCAGCAAGCCAGGCTTTCCTGTCCTTCACTATGTCCTGGAGTTTGCTCTAACTCATGTGCATTGCATGATGCCATCAAACTGTCTCATCCTCTGTAGTCCTCTTCTCCTCCTGCCCTCAATCTTTCCCAATATCTGGCTCTTTTCCAATGAGTCAGCTCTTCGCATCAGGTGACAAAAGTATTGGAGCTTCAGCACCAGTTCCTCCAATGAATATTCAGAGTTGATTTCATTAGCATTGACTGGTTTGATCCTCGTTGCTGTCCAAGAGACTCTGAGAGTCTTCACCAGCATCACAGTTCGAAAGCATCAATTCTGCAGCGCAGAGCCTTCTTTATGGTCCAAATCTCATATCTGTATGTGACTCCTGGAAAAAACATAGCTTTGACATTAAGGACCTTTTTCAGAGAAGTGATGCTGCTGCTTTTTAATACACTGTCTAGGTTTGTCATAGTTTTACTTCCAAGGAGCAAGCATCTTTTAATTTCATGGCTGAGCCACCATCTGCAGTGAACTTGAGCCCAAAAAAATAAAGTCTGTCACTGTTTACAGATGTTCAAGCTGGCTTCAGAAAAAGCAGAGGAAGCAGAGATCAAATTGCCAACATCCACTGGATCATCGAAAAAGCATGAGCATTCCAGAAAAACATCTATTTCTGCTTTATTGATTATGCCAAAGCCTTTGACTGTGTGGATCACAATAAACTGTGGAAAATTCTGAAGGAGATGGGAATACCAGACCACCTGACCTGCCTCTTGAGAAACCTGTATGCAGGTCAGAAAGCAACAGTTAGAACTGAACATGGAACAACAGACTGGTTCCAAATAGGAAAAGGAGTACATCAAGTCTGTATATTGTCACCCTGCTTATTTAACTTATATGCAGAGTACATCACGAGAAACGCTGGGCTGGATGAAGCCCAAGCTGGAATCAAGATTGCCATGGAAAGATCAATAACCTCAGATATGCAGATGACACCACTTTTATGGCAGAAAGTGAAGAAGAACTAAAGAGCCTCTTGATGAAAGTGAAAGAGAACAGTGAAAAAGTTGGCTTAAAACTCAACATTCAGAAAAGTAAGATCATGCATCTGGTCCCATCACTTCATGGCAAATAGATGGGGAAATAGTGGCTAACTTTCTTTTTCTGGGCTCCAAAATCACTGCAGATGGTGATTGCAGCCATGAAATTAAAAGATGCTTACTCCTTGGAAGGAAAGTTATGACCAACCTAGACAACACATTAAAAAGCAGAGACATCATTCTGCCAACAAAGGTCCGTCTACTCAAGGCTTTGGTTTTTCCAGTGGTCATGTATGGATGTGAGAGTTGGACTATAAAGAAAGCTGAGCTCCAAAGAATGATGCTTTTGAACTGTGGTGTTGGAGAAGACTCTTGAGAGTCCCTTGGACTACAAGGCGATCCAACCAGTCCATCCTAAAGGAGATCAGTCCTGGGTGTTCATTGGAAGGACTGATGTTGAAGCTGAAACTCCAGTACTTTGGCCACGTGATGCAAAGAGCTAACTTGTTTGAAAAGACCCTGATGCTGGGAAAGATTGAGGGCAGGAGGAGAAAGGAATGACAGAGGATGAGATGGTTAGATGGCATCACCGACTCAATGGACCTGGGTCTGGGTGGACTCCAGGAGCTGTTGATAGACAGGGAGGCCTGGCATGCTGCAGTTCATGGTGTCGCAAAGAGTCGGACACGACTGAGTGACTGAACTGAACTGATTTGCCATGGAGTGATGGAACCAGATGCCATGATCTTCATTTTTTGAATGTTGAGTTTTAAGCCAGCTTTTTCACTCTTCTCTTTAACCTTCATCAAGAGGCTCTTTTATTCCTCTTCACTACCTGCCATTAGGGTAGTTTCAACTGCATATCTGACGTTATGGATAAATCTTCCATCAATCTTGATTCCACCTTCAGCTTCATCCAGCCTGGTCTTTCTCATGATGTACTCTGCATATAAATTTAATACCCAGGGAGACCACTTGCAGCCTTGATGTACACCTATCTCGATTTTGAACCAGTCAGTTGTTCCATATCTGGTTCTAACTATTGCTTCTTGACCTACATATAGGTTTCTCAGGAGATAGGTAAGGTGGTCTGGTTTCCATCTCTTTAAGAATTTTCAACAGTTTGTTGATCCACATGGTCCACACAGTCAAAGGTTTTAACACAGTCAACAAAGCAGAAGTAGGTATTTATCTGGAATTCTCTTGCTTTTTCTATGATCCAATGGATGATGACAATTTGACCACCAGTCCTCTCCTTTTCTAAATCCAGTTTGAACATCCAGAAGTTCTCGGTTCACAAACTTTTAAAGTTCTGTTTGAATGATTTTGAGCATTACCTTGCTAACGTGAAATGAGTGCAATTATGTGGTAGTATTAACATTTTTTGACAATGCCCTTCTTTGGGATTGGAATGAAAACTGACCTTTTCCAGTCCTGTGGCCACTGCTGAGTTTTCCAAAATTTTTGGCATATTTTGCAACACTTTAATAGCATCATCTTTTAAGATTTTAAATAGCTCATCTTGAATTCCATCACCTCTACTAGGTTTATTCGTGGTAATGCTTCCTAAGGCCCTCTTGACTTCTCACTCCAGAATGTCTGACTCTAGGTGAGTGATCACACCATCATGGTTATCCTGGCCATTAGCCCTTTTCTGTATAGTTCTTCTGGGTATTCTTGCCACCTTTTCTTAACATCTTCTGCTTCTGTTAGGTCCATCATATTTCCCTCCTTTCTTGTGCCCATCTTTGCATGAAATGTTCCCTTGGTGTCTCTAGTTTTCTTTAAGAGATCACTAGTCTTTCTCATTCTATCGTTTTCCTCTATTTCTTTGTATTGTTCATTTAAGAATGGTTTCTTATCTCTCCTTGCTATTCTTTGGAATTCTGCATTCAGATGGGTATATCTTTCCTTTTCTTCTTTGCCTTTCAATTTTCTTCATTACTCAGCTATTTTTAAGGCTTCCTCAGGCAACCATTTTGCCTTTTTGCATTGCTTTTTCTTGGAGATAGTTTTTTTTTTCTTTTACTTTATTTTACTTTACAATACTGTACTGGTTTTGCCATACATCAACATGAATCTGCCATGGGTGTACATGTGTGGAATCCTGAACCCCGCTCCCACCTCCCTCCCCATACCATCCCTCTGGGTCATCCCAGTGCACCAGCCCCAAGCATCCTGTATCCTGCATTGAACCTAGACTGGCGATTCATTTCTTATATGATATTATACTTGTTTCAATGCCATTTCTCCCAAATCATCCCACCCTCTCCTTCTCCCACAGAGTCCAAAAGACTGTTCTTTATATCTGTGTCTCTTTTGCTGTCTCACATACAGGGTTATCATTATCATCTTTCTAAATTCCATACATATGTGTTAGTATACTGTATTGGTGTTTTTCTTTCTGGCTTACTTCACTTTGTATAATAGGCTCCAGTTTCATCCACCTCATTAGAACTGATTCAAATGTATTCTTTTTAATGACTGAGTAATAATCCATTGTGTATATGTACCACAGCTTGCTTATCCATTCATCTGCTGATGGACATCTAGGTTGCTTCCATGTCCTGGCTATTATAAACAGTGCTGTGATAAACATTGGAGTACACGTGTCTCTTTCAATTCTGGTTTCCTCAGTGTATATGTCCAGCAGTGGGATTGTTGAAACTGTAATCAGAAATCTTCAAGCAAATAAAAGCCCAGGTCCAGACAGCTTCACAGCTGAATTCTACTAAAAACTTAGAGAAGAGCTAACACCTATCCTACTCAAACTCTTCCAGAAAATTGCAGAGGAAGGTAAACTTCCAAACTCATTCTGTGAGGCCACCATCACCCTAATACCAAAACCTGACAAAGATGCCACACACAAAAAGAAAACTACAGGCCAATATCACTGATGAACATAGATGCAAAAATCCTTAATTGGAGATAGTTTTGATCACCACCTCCTATACAATGTTGTGAACCTCCATCCATAGTTCTCCAGACACTCTATCAGATCTAATCCCTTGAATTTATTTGTCATTTCCACTGTATAATCATAAAGGATTTGATTCAGGTCATACCTGAATGGTCTAGTGGTATTGCTTCAGTTCAGCTCAATCAATCAGTCATGTCCAACTCTGTGATCCCATGGACTGCAGCACACCAGGCCTCCCTGTCCATCACCAACTCCCAGAGCTTACTCAAACTCACATCCATTTAGTTGGTGATGCCATCCAACCATCTCATCCCCTATCATCCCCTTCTCCTTGTGCCTTCAATCTTTCCCAGCATCAGGGTCTTTTCAAACGAGTCAGCTCTTCGCATCAGGTGGCCAAAGTACTGAAGTTTCAGCTTCAACATCAGTCCTTCCAATGAATATTCAGGACTGATTTCCTTTAGGATGGACTGGTTGGATCTCCTGGCAGTCCAAGGGACCCTCAAGAGTGTTCTCCAACACCACAGTTCAAAACCACCAATTCCTCAGTGCTCAGCTTTCTTAAAAGAAATGGAATAGTCCTCACAGTCAGTAAAGGAGTCTGAAATGCAGTACTTGGGTACAATCACAAAAAAAAAACCAGAATGATCTTAGTTCATTTCCAAGGCAAACCATTCAACATCAGAGAATTCAAGTCTATGCCTCAACCACTAATGCTGAAGAAGCTGAGGTTAATTGGTTCAATGAAGCCCTACAAGACCTTCTAGAACTAACACCAAAACAAAGATATCATTTAATCATAGGGGACTGGAATGCAAAAGTAGGAAGTTAAGAAATACCTATAATAACAGGCAAATTTGGCCCTGGAGCACAAAATGCAGCAGGGCAAAGGCTAACAGAGTTTTGCCAAGAGAACACACTGGTCAGAGGAAACACCCTCCTCCAACAACAACACAAGAGATCACTATACACATGGACATCACCAGAGGGTCAATACAAAAATCAGATGGATTATATTCTTTGCAGCCAAAGATGAAGCTCTATACAGTCAGCAAAACAAGACCTAGAGCTGACTGTGGTTCAGATCATGAACTCCTTATGGCAAATTCAGATTTTAATTAAAGAAAGAAGGGAAAACCACTAGCCCTTTCAAGGATGCTGCTAAGTTTGCTAAGTCGCTTCAGTCGTGTCCGACTCTGTGCAACCCCATTAGACGGCAGCCTACCAGGCTCCCCTGTCCCTGGGATTCTCCAGGCAAGAACACTGGAGTGGGTTGCCATTTCCTTCTCCAATGCATGAAAGTAAAAAGTGAAAGTGAAGTCACTTAGTCGTGTCCGACTCTTCGTGACCCCATGAACTGCACCCTTCCAGGCTCCTCCGCCCATGGGATTTTCCAGGCAAGAGTACTGGAGTGGGGTGCCATTGCCTTCTCCACTTTCAGGGATGACCTAAGTCAAATCCTTTATGATTATACAGTGGAAGTGACAAACAGATTCAAGGGATTAAATCTGACAGACAAAGTGCCTGGAGAACTATGGGGGGAGGTTCATAACATTGCACAGGAGGCTGTGATCAAAACCATCCTCAAGAAAAAGCAATGCAAAAAGGTAAAATGGTTGTCTGAGGAGGCCAAATGGCAGAGAAATGAAGAGAAGTGAAAGACAAAGGAGAAAAGGAAAGATATACCCATCTGAATGCAGAATTCCAAAGAATAGCAAGAGATAAGAAACCATTCTTATATGAACAATACAAAGAAATAGAGGAAAACAGTGGAATAAGAAAGACTAGCGATCTCTTAAAGAAAATTAGAGACACCAAGGGAACATCTCATACAGAGATGGGCACAATAAAGGGCAGAACAGTATGGACCTAACAGAAGCAGAAGAGATTAAGAAGAGGTGGCAATACACAGAACTATACAGAAAAGGTCTTAATGACCAGGATAACCATGATGGTGTGATCACTCACCCAGAGCCAGCCATCTTGGATTGTGAAGTCAAGTGGGCCTTAGGAAGCATTACCATGAACAAACCTAGTACAGGTGATGGAATTCTAGCTGAGCTATTTAAAACACTAAAAGATGATGCTGTTAAAGTGCTGCACAATATGCCAGCAAATTTGGAAAACTCAGCAGTGGCCACAGGACTGGAAAAGGTCAGATTTTATTCCAACCCAAAGAAGGCCAATGCCAAAGATTGTTCAAAATAACACATAATTGCACTCATTTCACATGCTAGCAAGGTAATGCTCAAAATGCTTCAAGCTAGGCTGCAACAGTACACGAACTGAGAATTTCCAGATGTACAAGCAGGATTTAGAAAAGGCAGAGGAATCAGTGATTAAATTGTCAACATCCATTGGATCACACAAAAGACAAGAAAATTCCAGAAAAACACCTACTTCTGCTTCACTGACTGTGTTAAAGCCTTTGACTATGTGGATCACAACAAACTGTGGAAAATTCTTAAAGAGATGGAAACCAGAACACCTTACCTGTCTCCTGAGAAACCTATATGTAGGTCAAGAAGCAATAGTTAGAACCGGACATGAAACAACTGACTGGTTCAAATTGGCAAGTAGTACATCAAGGCTGTATATTGCCACCCTGCTTCTTTAACTTATATGCAGAGTATATAATGCAAAATGCCAGGCTGGATGAACCAGAAGCTGGAATCAAGATTGCCGGGAGATATATCTGTAACCTCAGATATACAGATGACACCACCCTTATGGCAGAAAATGAGAGGAACTAAAAGTCCTCTTGATGATGGAGAAAGAGGAGAATCAAAAAGCTGGCTTAAAACTCAACATTCAAAAAATGAAAATCATGACATTCAGTCCCATCACTTCATGGCAAATAGATGGAGAAACAATATAAACAGTGACAGAATTTACTTTCTTGGACTCCAAAATCACTGCGGATGGTGGCTGCCACCATGAAATCAAAAGATGCTTACTCCTTGGAAGAAAAGCTATGACAAACCTAGACAGTGTATTAAAAAGCAGAGATATCACTTTGCTGACACAGATCCATAGAGTATTCACATATGGATACGAGAGTTGGACCATAAAGAAGGCTCAGTGACAAAGAATTGATGCTTTCGAACTGTGATGCTGCAGAAAACTCTTGAAACTCCTACGACAGCAAGGAGGGTGAAACCTGACAGTCCTAAAGAAAATCAATCCCAAACATTCATTGGAAGAACTGATACCGAAGCTGAAGCTCCAATATTCTGGACACATGATGCAAAGGGCTGACTCATTGGGAAAACCCTGATGCTGGGAAAGATTAAAGCAGGAGGAGAAAGGGATGACAGAGGATGAGATGGTTGGATGGCATCACTGACTCAATGGACGTGAGTTTGAGCAAACTCCAGGGGATAGTGAAAGATGGGGAAGCCTGGCATGCTGCATGCCATTGGGTCAAAAAGAGTCAGACAACTGAGCGACTGACCAACAATAGCAACAAGTATGTACTGTGGATGTTCCTTAAAAATCCATCAGTAGAGTTAACATACCATCTATTTGTGAACATAGATTCAAAGAATACTTGAATTAGAAAAGTTGTTCTTTGCAGCACTATTTACTATAGCGAGACATGGAAGCAACCTAAATGTTCATTGACAGGTAAATGGATAAAGAAGATGTGGTATGTAACAGAATATTTCCAGCCATAAAAAGAATGAAATAATGCCATCTGCATAATAAGAATGGACATAGATTATCATATTGAGTGAAATAAGTCAGATGTAGAAAGACAAATACCATATATCACTTTTACGTGGAATCTAAAATAGGGATACACATCAACTTATTTACAAAACTGAAATAGACTCAGACATGGAAACCAAATTATGGTTACCAAAGGGGATAGTGAGCATGGGGAGAGACATAAATTAGGGGTTTGGGCTTAACATATACACACCACCATATATAAAATAGGTGACCAACAGTGACCTACTGTATAGCACAGGAAATTGTATTCAATATTCTTATAGTAACCTTTACTTTTTTAATTGAACACTAAGTATTTTGTATTGATGTGTTGTTGATTCACAGTGTTATGTTAGTTTCTCAAGTACAGAAAAGTGATTAAGATATACATATATATATTCTTTTTTATATTCTTTTCATTATGTTCTATTACAAGATACTGAATATTGTTCCATATACAACACAATAGGACCTTGTTGTTTATCCATTCAATATATAACACTTTGCGTCTGCTACTTCTAAACTCCCAGTCCACTCTCTGCCACTAGCCCACCTCGTTGGCAACCACAAGTCTGTTGTCTTTGTAAATCTGTTTCATAAATAATTTCATTTGTGTCATATTTTAGGTTCCACATGTAAGTGATATCATATGGTATTTGCTTTCTCTTTCTAACTTACTTTGCTTAGTATGATAATCTCTAGGTTCATCGATGTTGCTGTAAATGCCATTTCTTTATTCTTTTTTATGGTTTTATATATGTACCATATCATGTTTATGAATTCATTTTTCAATGGACATTTAGGTTGCTTCCACATCTTGGCTATTATAGATAGAGCTGCTATGAACAACGGGGTGCATTTATCTTTTTGAATTATAGTTTTGTCTAATACAGGTGCAGAAGTAGGACAGCTGGATCATGTGGTAATTCTATTTTTGTTTTTAGTAACCCATTTTTATTTACATATTTTGACTGAGCTGTGCTGCATGCAGGATCTTTTCTCAACCAGAGATTGAACCCATGCTCCCTGCAATGGAAGATTATAATAACCTTTAATGGAAATGTCTGAAAAAAGAATGTATATACATATACATATTACTGAATCACTGCTCTGAGCTTGAAAGCAACACAGTGTTGCAAATGAATGATCTATCAACTAAGAAACCAAATGTTATGCAGAGAGGAGGAATTAACATAATCCATAAATTGCAATGTCTTGGATTTTACCTTTTTATGCAAAGGAAAAAGAAAACCCTGACTGAAGATTCTACCAGGGACACACCTAGGAAGGGCCAACACTAATAAGGGGCCACCACACAGCAGAGACATGTCAAGTAAAGAAGCAAAGTCCTTGAGACCAGAATCAGCCTTGGACCCTGTCCCGAACTCTATGACTATAACTTGTACTGTCTTGCACAACGAGGAGCTGACTCCATTTCTATGGTTCTTCTTTTAGAATCTGAGTTTTGTGTACGCAGAGTATATTTTCGTGTGGGCCCAAAATCTCTAGTTCTTCCTTTCTCATGAGACGAGCCATGTGGTTTGTTTACCAACTGTTGTGCCAGGGGGAAAGGGCTGCATGTGAAATGAGTGCAAATGTGTGGTAGTTTGAGCATTGTTTGGCATTGCCCTTCTTTCAAAGTGAAAATGTTAGCTGCTCAGTCATGTCCAACTCTTTGCACCCCATGGACAAGTCTCCTCTGTCCATGGGATTCTCCAGGCAAGAATACTAGAGTGGGTTGCCATTTCCTTCTCCAGGGGATCTTCCCCACCCAGAGGTGGAACCTGGGTCTCCTGCATTGCAGGTGGACCACTTACCATCTGAGCCACCAGGGAAGCATCCTTTTACCATCTGAGCCACCAGGGAAGCCCTTCTTTGGGACTGGAATAAAAACTGACCTTTTCCAGTCCTGTGGCCACCTCTGAGTTTTCCAAATTTGCTGACATATGGAATGTAGCACTGTAACAACATCAGCTTCTAGAATTTGAAATAGCTCAGCTGGAATCCAATCACCTCCACTAGATTTGCTCATAGAAATGCTTCCTAAGGCTCACTTGACTTCACACTCCAGAATGTCTGGCTCTTAGTGAGTGACCACACCATCATGTCTATCTAGGTCATTAACGTTTATCTAGGTCATTAAGGTTGTTCTTGTATAGTTCTGTGTATTCTTGCCACCTCTTCTTAGTATCTTCTGCTTCTATTATGTCCTTACCATTTCTGTCCTTGTGCCATCTTTGCATGAAATGTTCCCTTGATATCTACAATTTTCTTGAAGAGGTCTCTAGTCTTTCCTGTTCTATTGTTTTTCTCTATCCTTTTGCAGTGTTCACTGAAGAAAGCCTTCTTATCTCTGCTTGCTATTCTCTGCAACTCTGCATTCAGTTGGGTATATATTTCCTTTTCTCCTTTGCCTTTCATGTCTCTTCTTTCCTCAGCTATTTGTAAAGCCTCCTCAGACAACCACTTTGCCTTCTTGCATTTCTTTTTCTTCAGGATGTTCTTGGTCACTGTCTCTTGTACAGTGGTACAAACCTCTGTCCATAGTTCTGCAGGCACTCTGTCTGCTAGATCTAATCCTTTGAGTCTATCTGTCACCTCCATTGTATAATCATAAGGGATTTGATTTAAGTCATATCAGAATGACTTAGCGGTTTTCCCTACTTTCTTCAATTTAAGCCTGAATTTTGCAATAAAGAGTTCATGATCTGAGCCACAGTCAGCTCCAGGTCTTGTTTTTATTAACTGTATAGAGCTTCTCCATCTTTGGCTGCAAAGAAAATAATCAATCTGACTTTGATTTTGACCATTCAGTGATGTCTATGTGTAGAGATATCTCTTGTGTTTTGGGGAAAGGATGTTTGCTATGACCAATGTGTTTTGATAAAACTCTGCTAACCTTTGCCTTGCTTCATTTTGTACTCCAAGGCCAAACTTGCCTGTTACTTCAGGTATCTCTTGATTTGCTAATTTTGTATTCCAGTCCCCTGTGATGAAAAGGACATCTTTTTTTGGTGACAGCAGAACTGTTTTAACTGATTGTTTGGTTTGTCATCAGATTCCTTGGTTAATACAAGGCCAATATAAGTCCTTCATAATTCTTATCACTAACTCTTCAGATATTCCTATGATCTATAAAATGTTTCCACATCAGCATATACATTCATGTTTGTTTCCTACATTCAATTCACCTACTTAATTAATTCTGAAGTTTCTATGATGACAAAATGTTGAAAAACCAAATGGTTCTTAATTTGCAAAATTACTTTGCAGGGGAAAACATACTATAATCCAGACAATGTTGTGTATCTCTAATATAACCATCTAATGACTCACATACAAAATAAAATTTCTGCATTGAAGGATCCCCTTTCTAATCTAAATGAAATCTTGGGTAGATGGTTCAATTCTGGGGATTCATGGATTCAATCTCTGCTTCTGATTTTGTTATTGTTGTTAGTTATATTGACTGTGTCCTGTATTATCTATAGAGTAACATCTCATGCTTCCCAATGTATATTCAAAATTCCAACTAAAACAATGATGTCTAAATGACTTGATCATATCTATGTTGTTGTTGGTTAGTCACCAAGTCATGTCTGACTCTTTTGCAATCCCCATGGGCTGTATCCTGCCAGGCTCCTCTGTCCATAGTATTTCCCAAGCAAGAATACTGGAGCAGGTTGCTATTTCCTTCTCCAAGGGATCTTCCTGACCCAGAGCTCAAACATGCATCTCCTGCTTGATGAGTGGATTATTTACCACTGAGCCACCTGGGAGGCGTGATATAAAATAATGGGCACGCACACTGCACATAGAGGATAAAATTGGTGTGCATCCTATTGGACAACCTAGAATTGACTATCAGTCCTTGCCAAGCATTCCACTAGATTAACCCCTAAAAGGAGAGAGAGAACTGAGCTATAAGGACTGGGCATTGAGGGACATGATGGAGCCAGGGCAGGTAAGTAACTACTCTGGTATCAGGGGACCAAATATTTGATCACTAATGCTTTCTATCAAAATATTAATGACCAAAAGATGTGGAAATAAAAGGTATATTTTAAAGCAGGACAAGACAAGATTAAGCATAAAATTCCCTCTGTGTGTTTGTCTGGATCCCCTCCCTTCCTCCCTAATGTGCAATGTGTGTCTGCATTACACATTAACTAGAGCTCCTCAAAGGTGGGAGCACCTACTCGCCTGTAGAGATCAATTGCTTTTATTTTTTTCTTCTGACACTAGCACTGTAACTTCTAAAATCACTCTTCTGTTTTCTGCCCATGGACGCCACCAAGGAAGTATCATTAAAATTTTCACCCTCTACTGCTGTCAGAGTCTCCTAAAGAGCTCAAACAATTTGGCAAGTTCTTCATCACAGGTTTGAGCTTTGAAACAACTGATGCAAGTCTGAGGAACCATTTTGAGCAGTGGGGAACCCTCCCAGCCTATCTGTGGTGATAAAGGATCCAAACACCAAGTGCTCTAGAGGCTTCAGGCTTCTCACATATGCCACTGTGCAGGAGGTGGGTGCGGAGAGGAGCGCAAGGCCACACAAGGTGGATGGAAGAGTTGCGGAACCAAAGACGGCTGTCTCAAGAGAAGACTCTCAAAGACCTGGTGCCCACTTAACTGTGAAAAAGGATTTTGTGGGTGGTATTAAAGAAGACACTGAAGAACATCACGTAAGAGTTTATTTTAAACAGTGTGGGAATCTGAAGTGAGTGAAATCATGAAAGACTGAGGCAGTGGCAAAATAAGGTTTTGCTTTGATGACCATGACTCTACGGACAAAGACTCAACTCTGTAGACAATGACCCCTATAGTCATTCAGAAATATACCGCACTGTAAATGGGATTCCCAGGTAGTGCTAGTGGTAAAGAATCCACTTGCCGATACAGGAAAACCTGGAGATGCAGGTTCGATCCCTGGGTCAGGAAGACCCCCTGGAGAAACGGCAACCCACTCCAGTTTTCTTGCCTGGAGAATCTCATGGACGGAGGAGGCTGGTAGGCTACAGTCCATGGGGTCACAAAGGGTCAGACATGACTAAAGCGACTTAACATACACGCTGTGACTGGCCATAGCTATGAAGTGTGGAAAGCCCCTATCTAAGCAAGAAATGGCTAGTGCTTCATCTAGTCAAGGAAGTCACAGTTGTTCTGGAAAATTTGGTGGTGGTCACAGGTGGTTTTGGTGGAAATGACAAACCTTGATTTTGAAGGAACTTCAGTGGCTGAGGTGGCTTTGGTGGCAGCCCTGGTAGTGGCGGATATGGCGGTCATGGGATGTCTATAATGGATTTGGTAATCATGGTAGTTATGGAGGAGGCAGTCCTGGTTATGCTGGAGAAGGCAGAGGCTGTGGAAGTGATGGACAGGGTTATGGACACCAGGGCAGTGGCTATGGTGGAAGAGGCAGCTACGACATCTGTAATAACGGAGGATGTGGAAGTGGTTTTGGTGGTGGTGATGGAAGCAATTTTGAATATGGTGGAAGTTACAATGATTTTGGCCATTACAACAATCAGTCTTCAAATTTAGGAACCACGAAAGGAGGAAACTTTGGAGGCAGAAGTCCTGGCCAAGGTTCCGGCAGTACCTGTAGTCATGATGGTGGCAGAAGGTTTTAATTACAGCCAGGAAGCAGAGTTGAGCAGGAGAGTCAGAGAAGTGACGGGGAAGCTACAGGTTACAATAGATTTATCAACTCAATGAAACACAGTGGTGGCAGGGCCTAACTGCTACAAAGTAGACTTGTTTTAGGCAAGACTCCCTGTGTATGGGCAAAAAATACTCGAGGACTTTAGGTGTGACAAACTGTATAACAGGTTAGTTTAGTTTCTGTTCTGTGTTAAGTGTAAAGCAGTCCAAAAAAGGGTTTTAATGTAGCTTTTTTGTGTACCCATACTGTTAATTGCTGAATGCAATTGTTTGATTATGATGCTGAATAACTGTGTCTTTTTTTAAAATGTGCTGTGTAAAGTTAGTCTACTCTGAAGACATTTTGGTAAACTATATCAACAGTGTGAAGTTAGAATTCCTTCAGGGTGATGCCAAGTTCTATTCAAAATTTATTTACAACCTGCTTGAGTGTAGAAACCTTTGTCTTCAAAAACGATGTAGTTGAACTGACAGTTACCATGTTGTGACCTGGAGTTTACCATTAAAAGGGTCACCCAAGCAGAGTCATGGAGTTTTTGGTTATTAATATGATTGTTAACACATCCTATGCAATATATCTAGTTGAATTATGGTACCAGATAAAGTTCTAGATGGAAATGAAGTTTGTGTATAATCCATTATCATGTGTAATCAATAAATTATTTAATACCTTCTTGAAAAAAAAAAAAGGGTAGAGTTCTTTCCTAGCTCTGTAAGAGCCATGCTGACTTGTTGCTCTCTTTGCATGTGTTTGCCTGCAGCATTTATGTATCCTTGATGACTTTTATGTAAAATATCAGTATGTCATTTTGATGTATGATCCTTTGTCTCAAAAATGCATATGACTATGCCTTATGCATATGACTATGCCTTCAACTTCTAACAGGTGGAAGAGTTCTCAGAGCTTTCTGAGAATCTGCCTCCCAAGTTATAATCCTCAGTTTGGCTCAAATAAAATCCTCTTTTTTCTTCTTAACTTGATAGCTAATTGAATAAAAAAATCTGAAGATGGAACACAGTCTATATGTCCAAAATAGGTATTTACTAAACCTAAGCATTTAACAAATTTCTAGAAGAGTCTGAAGTAATGTTATGGTCTTTATTAGAGACCCAAGTCCTTGGGCCAGTTCCCAGAGGAGCCCCTAGGTATGGAGGGAAAGTCTGCCCCTGGGGTCAGGTAGTCAGCTCCTTCCCACTCATGCAGTCTGGACTGGTCCTTGAATGGCTCACGTTTCATTTTATCTACACATGGCGATGATATTTACCTCTCAGAATGTCTAGGACGATTAAACAAGAGGAGAAAAATCCTAGACCTAAGACACTCTTAGCACATTAGTCACCACCAGGTCCCAACCTCCCCCTCCTCTCTCACCAGTCACCAAAGAATAAAAAAGTTAGTTTCTGGCCCAGATGTTCTAGATTGAGTGCCTGTGTGATCAGGCTGTAGTTTCTCCCAACATCCAAGAAATCCTATATAATGAACATAAATATAAGGAAAATTACTTCAGCATATGATCTCTGAATATTTTTTGTTATAGAGCTTTTCTATGTTATAGAGCTTTTTCTATGGGCTAGATACATTGCACACATTCTTATTTAATACTGTTAGGATACATTTTTAAACAAATTATTTCTGTTTTCTCCCTTTCGTAGACCATTTTTATGAGAAACTTAGTGGCTATGAATCTTTTGACATCTGTATAAATTTTTATAAAGATGAGCCACTTGCTAGTTTTATAGCCCAGAACTATTTCACAATCGTTTGGGGTTCATCCTTTTGAAATGTAAACACCTGAGGTGACACCTCACTCTCCCTATCACTGTAGAGTATAACCTAAGTACCTTTCTTGGAACTGTAACCATCTGCTAGCAAGGAAGATTGTAATAGAAATTTATGATTCCATTGGACAAAGGCATTTAACTAGTGCAAGTGGTTTTCTGATTTCCAAGTGAGTTTAGATGCTGTCAAGATCTCTAATGGGAAGGTGAGGTGCATTAACTGTGAGAGTTTATGTATGTCGTGGTTAAAAATAGAGTGTCATAGAATGGCTGTGGCAGCTCAGCTGTATAAGTGGGTAGAATATCCTTTGCTATCTCTTTTCACAGATAACCTGAAATGCACTGTACACAGATATGCATATTCAATAGTAAAACTGCTTTCTATCTTCTCTGTTTTGTGGAGAGGACTCTATTTTGGAAGGAATTTAATTCCTCTACAATACCCACTGTTGTTGTTGTTGTTGTCATTGTTGTCGTTTAGTCGTGTCCAACCCTTTTGCAACCCCATGGACTGGAGCCCTCCAGGCTTCTCTGCCCAGGCTCCTCTGGGACGTCCCAGACACGAATACTGGAGTAGGTTGCATTTCCTTCTGCAGGAGTTCTTCTTGACCCAGGGATTGAACCCATATGTCTTGCATTGGCAGTGGATTCTTTACCACTGAGCCACCAGGGAAGCCCACAATAATCATTACAACACTCATTTTACAGATAAGAAAAGTGAGGTGAGGAGGTGAACAGGCCGGGGGCATCGGAGCTCAATAAGGTTTCTGAACGGCAGTTCACCCACGGCTTTCATATGGCATTGCTGATTACCCAGACAGCACCTTTCGCGTTCCTGTGACTGGACTTCATAAGATCTGCATTTGGAGAAAACCAGTGGAAAAGTTGCTCTGTAAATTGTGAAGTGCTACCAAAGACATCGGGCCTTCTTATGACGCAGGGCTTCAGACATCATGGACTCAAGAATCCCTTCATCCTATATAATAAGATGCTTCCAGAAGGATGCTTGGCATTACAAACAAAATCAATGGAGTTGTTTTTAGTTAATTATTTGTATATTTATAATTTAATGATTTGTAATAAAATCAAGCTAATGTAAAATTAAGTTTTCTTTTAGGTAAGCTACTAAATTTAGCTAGACTTCAGTTGTTTTTTTTTTTTTTTCACATTTCAAAACAGTTATTTTATTGTACTTTTCTCACCTATTCTTACATGCTGTCCACTTTATTAGAGTCCTTGGCATATTATTCATAGCCCATTTAAATTTCCTCCAATACTTTCAGCATTCTTGTCAAATCTGATTCTGATTCTGGTTCTGTCTTTTAAAATTGTGGGATTTTTTTCCTTTTGGTATGACATGAACTTTTTTTCTTTTTTTTTTTTTTACCCAAAAACAGTAGACAAATTGTAACACAGCTAAACAAAACTCTATTAGAGGGTTCTAGGTACTTTCACCCAAAGCATTTTGCTGCAAACATTTTTGCCTCATAACTGATAGACCATAAGGCATTTTTTCCATGAAAGATAAAATAACTGTTTGGCAGTTTAGTTTCAACTGGTTGAAATCCATTAGGATTTCTTCCAGTTAATGACATTATTAGTGGTTTATCAAGCTGACAAATGACAATGATCTGCCCCAGAAGTTGGTTTACTTTGAAACACTACATTGCATGAGAAAGAGGCCAAGGGTCTTGAAGGCACAGAGTTGAAATCACATTTCCCACAGAACTTTAGAACGTCTGTCAATGAACATATGACAATCTGCCAGGAACAAGCAATGTAGAAGAGCTCACAGTGCAACACAGAGAATGAGCAAACACACATCCTAGTGTTTAGAAACTGACACCTCTCTTAAGGAAGGAAGACATTTCAGTGAAAATGTGCAATGACAAATAAACAAGTAAAAAATACATATTTATAAAATACTGTGAACAAAAGACCTGGAAAATAAGTGCTTAGGTACAATCCACAAAATAAAATAGTTATTTGTGCAGTATTGCCATGGATACATACACTATTTACTTATTGTTACTTTAACTTTTAAGGTAAAACTGCCTTATCAGTTATTTGACAAGAATATTTGTGGCAAAGATGTTTACAACAGCAACAAAAAATGATGTTTACAGCAAGGTACTTACCCAGACAGGACTTTAGAGATCCCAAACCTCTCAATTTTCACCTGGTGTTCTGGTAGTAGGCCATATTGTCAGAACTTTGGAAGTCATGAAAACACAGATGAGGAAACAAAGTCTCCTGATTAGTCACCATCTAGTACTTTCTAAGTAAAACTATGTTCCATGCCTTTCTGAGAATGACTGAAAAGTCAGGCTTCTCACCTTGGTTCTCACTGGCATCCTCTGTGTGGGACTGGCCCAACTTCCTGAGGTCCTGGTTAGGTCCTCTGAAGTACTCCCTTCAGTTCAGTTCAGTTCATTTAAGTCGCTCAGTTGTGTCCAATTCTTTGTGACCCCATGGACTGCAGCATGCCAGGCCTCCCTGTCCATCACCAACTCCCAGAGTTTACCCAAACTCATGCCCATTGAGTCAGTGATGCTGCCCAACCATCTCAGCCTCTGTCGTCCCCTTCTCCTCCTGCCCTCAATCTTTCCCAGCATCGGGATCTTTTCCAATGAGTCAGTTCTTTTCATCAGGTGGCCAAAATATTAGAGTTTCGGCTTCAATATTGGTCCTTCCAATGAATATTCAGCACTGATTTCCTTTAGGATGGACTGGTTGGATCTCCTTGCAGTCCAAGGGACTCTCGAGAGTCTTCTCCAACACCATAGTTCAAAAGCATCAATTCTTCAGTGCTCAGCCTTCTTTATAGTCCAACTCTCACATCCATACATGACTACTGGAAAAACCATAGCTTTAACTAGACGGACCTTTGTTGGCAAATGTGGGTGTTTTTCTAAACAATGATCTCTCTAGATAATTGTAATCTGCATCACCTTGCTAAGCCTTGTCTGCCCCCTTCCCCGTGGCTCCCTTCCATCTGAAGGAACTCTTTGGTAAGGCAGTGCAGAACAACTTCATTTTTAATCTGGCAAATTCATTATTCTCAGTCAGGCCATGTTCATGTGCTGACTTAAATGACTATCTAAGAGGTGCAATCTGGGCCAGGGAGGAGACCAGGAGAGGAAGGAGAGAAGAGCAGCTGCTCACTGCTTGAAGGTCATACACTGCAGATGAGGAGTTGCTGGAGTCCAGCTCCAGCAGCCAAGGAATCAGCCTGAAGGGATGGGCAGTGTCAGCGAGTAAAGATGCAACCTCTCATTAAGTTTTCTTGGACTGCATGTTTATTTCAAGCTTTAGGTTTTCTTTTATACTTTGACAGAAGTATTAGGTCAGAGGTTTGACATTTTTAATTTCCCCAACCCAGATTTATTGTCTCCGTAAATTATTGTTGCCCTTCAAGCAGAGTTTCTGCTTCAGTAGTTCTCTCAGAATTGTGTTTACTTCAACTTGTGATTACATTGTAACTCGTGCTTATATCTGGGCTGCATACCACAAACCTCAGCTTATTTCTTATCTTTCTAGATCCTGTTTGCCCCTAGTATCCTGATCTCACTATCTCTTAAGAAGGCTTCTAGCTATTAATATCTCTAAAATTCCTAATCACTATAAGCTATAGTAAAATATGCTAGCATTACAACATTCCTTAAATCTTTAGCTTCTAACTATTTTTAATTATTCCTAAGCCCTAAATTCAGCAAACTCCTTTGCCATAAACATTTCCCTCACAAATAAGTTTCAGATAACAATCCTTCCCATGGCCTCAAACTGCAGCCTATGTGCTCATCCTGGAACACTCTTTTTAAAGATCCTTGAACAAATGTCAATGATGAACCTTATGAATTATTCTCTGAGTACCAGTGCAGAAGGCTTTGTGCCTTCTCATGCTCCTCTCAAGAACAATAAGCACTTTAATATTCTTTTCAGTCAACTCAGCCAAAGAAAGGAAAAAACAAGTCAGAATCACAAGACCTAGCTCTTTCATCCCAGGTCTGTGCCTGTGGGACAAGGAGAGGGAGTTGGGGCCATGTAAGAGTCAAGCTTGGGGAAGTGATCAGCCTAAAATCAATTGGAGAAGTTTGAGTGGTGGTAGAACCTAAGCGGATCTGACTCCAAAATCTTCCTGAATCCAACAGTTATGCAAATAGCCTTAAAAGTTGTGAGGCTATGATGAGCCATTTGTGGGAAAGCCGCTAAGTCACTTCAGTCATGTCCGAATCTGTGCGACCCCATAGACGGCAGCCCACCAGAATCCTCTGTCCCTGGGATTCTCCAGGCAAGAACACTGGAGTGGGTTGCCATTTCTTTCTCCAATGCATGAAAGTGAAAAGTGAAAGTGAAGTCGTTCAGTCATGTCTGACTCTTAGTGACCCCATGGACTGCAGCCTACCAGGCTCCTCCATCCATGGGATTTTCCAGGCAAGGGTACTGGAGTGGGGTTCCATTGCCTTCTCCTTGTGGGAAAGGGTTCTTCCATTTTATCTTCTCCACAACCATATGAAATTGATACTTTGCCTCAATTTTCTACACAAGAAAAATGGAGACATTGAGATGTTAATGATGTGCCTGACACAATCAGGAGCAAGCCCAGAAACTGTGGTTCTGGAGCCATGGCATCCAAGGTGGCAGCCGGCACCCACCTGAGGCATTGAGATGTGCTGTAAGTGAAAATTCTCACCAAATTTTTAAGATAAGTAAAATGTATTAATATAATAAGTGTTTGTGTCAATTACACATTTAAATGATAATATTTTGATACATTTGTTTATACAAAATACATTATTAAAAGTAATTCCAGGTCTTTCTTTTTGCTTTTCTAATATGGATACTGAGCCACCAGGGAAGCCCAATGTGGATACTAGAAGATATAAAAACATGGGTTGAATTTTATTTCTAGTGAGTAGTGCTGCTCAGGATCCTGTCCTCCTAATCCCATATGGCACTCAGTGCAGAGGATGCTGGTATTTCTGGGCTTCATCACCAAGTAACTTCATGATCCTGAGTAAGGCACTTTATACAGCCAAGAGTGAATTTCTTAGTCTGAAAAATGGGGGAGGGGGGAGGAAATACCCTCACCAAAATCTGCAAGAACCAATCATGATAGCATGCACACACAGGAAGGCTGGCAGTGCTAGAAGTGCAGGACACACTCCCTTCTGAACAGTACTCCGTGCAAACAGCTCCAGTCATGTAACCCAGGGCTTATGTGCTTTCCAAACTGCTGGACACCCACCAGCGTACTGTGAAATCAAGTTTGGGGGATATTACCAGCGTTAAAAAAAGAAAAAAAAAAAACAGAAAACATTAAAACACTTCTCCAGTTAAGGGAAAGAATAGTTCTCAGGAAGTTTTGATTTTGTATTGGGCGGGGGCGGGTAAGGGGGGGTTGCTGTAAATGAACTAAGAAAACCCTTTGTTCCTGTGGAGAATGGAGGTGGCTCAGATGGTAAAGAATCTGCCTATAATTCAGGAGACATGGGTTCAATCCCTGGGTCCGGAAGTTCCCCTGGAGAAAGGAATACCCACTCAGATATTCTGGCCTGGAGAATTCCAATGACAGAGGAGCCTGGTGGGAAACAGTCCCTGGGGTAGCAAAGAATCGGACATGACTGTGCAACTAATACACACACACACACACACACACACACACACATACACACAAACTCTTTAAGGGACTGGCAGAGGAACTACATGGAGAAGAAACTCATGAAGGGCTAGGAGGAAAGTCGGCAGAGAGCTGGGAGAGGGGCTCCTGTGGGTGCAGGAAGTCAAGGGCTTTAGGGCAGCCACCAGGTGGACCTGAACCATGTCCCCTAAGGTGACGAGGTGCAGGGATGATCGGGGCAGTGGCCAGCGACCAGGCCACCAACAGAGCCTCACCCTGAGAGCACAGACTGCGCTCCCCTGGCTCTGTCCCTGCAAACCCCACCCTCACCAGGTCCTAGCAGTTATTGTGCCTGCTCATCTTACCACTATGCCCCCATTCCTGGAAGTCTCTTTCGGGGAGTAGGTACGGCAAGATGGCAATCTTATGCATTTAGTGGATCAACAGCCACTGTTCAGAAAGTACTACTGCCTTCACGGGAGCTGGCTTCACTTAGCAGCTCTGTGGATGCACGTGGACTCCCGCGTCTGCTTCAGGTGACCGGGAGGGCACCAGAAAATTGGGATGAGGAGAGCTTCTAACAGGGCATTGCACAGGCTGTAGGTCTGCACCGGAGGTGGCTGCAGCCTGGGCCACCAGAAGCACAGAGCCGGTGAGTGGGAGCCCTCCCTGGGGACCTGCTGGAGTAGGTGGGAACAGCTGTCCCAGGGCTGTCTTACCAGCCTCCTAGCCAGGAATCCCTAGCCAGTGGCTTGCAGGTGGCTTCCTGGGTTTCAGGCAGGTGTGGAGGGTAGGTGTTGATCTGACACAAGACCCTGTCACTTTGGAGAACGCTTTTGAAAAGATTCAGTGTCCCTTAGGGTATCAAAGCCTCTTGTGTTTATTTGAAAATAAACTTTTCAACAGAAAACTTCATTCCTCTTTTTCATGTAATAGGAACTGACGTCTGTAGTAGGCAAATTAACGGCCCTCCTAACATGTCCCTATCTAAACCCTAGAAGCTGTGAATATGTTAGGTTATACAGCAAAGGGGAAATTATCCTGGATTATCTAAGATATGGAATCACAAGGCTCCTCAAATGTGGAAGAAAGAGGCAGAGAAGGAGCTATGAGGATGGAAGCAAGGTCAGAAAGAGAGATCTAAAGATGCAATGCTTCTGGCTTTGAAGATTGGAGAGATGGAAGAAGGGGTCAAGATTCAAGGAATTTGGGAAGCCTCAAAGCTGGAAAAGGCAAGGAAATGGCCCTCTAGATCCTCCAGAATATAACACAGCCCTGTTAGCCCTTTGATTTAGCCTGTGAGAGCTAAATCAGACTAATTTAGCTAATCAGCTAAATTCAGACTTCTGAAGTACAGAACTGTAAGATAAGTTGTGCTGTTTTTAGCTACTAAGTTTGTGGTAATATGTCACAGCAGCAACAAGAAACTGAAGCAACATCCTACTTGAGGAAACACTGAACTACAGCATACTCCAGATCTACCTAATCGCCCAATCAGAAAGGAAAACAGATACCAGGCCTGTGTGACCCTGGGTCCTGGTAGCCATCACTGCCCTCTGCGCGTTCACAAGCCACCATTCATAACTCATGTCTGGGATCCTGCCTTCATGTCCCTTGGGTGCACAAAGAAAGCCTGACTCATCTTGGTTAGTGCCAAGGTCACGGTGTACATAAAAAACGATGAGCATAGAATGCCCCAGTTGTTTAAACAAGAGGGTTATACATACAACTTGTACACACTTGAATATTTCTGAAAGGATGAATGAGAAGCTTGCTAAAGAGAGGGCCTCGGTTTGGGGTCTGAAATAGGAGGGAGATTCTTCGTACTGTACACACTTTTGTGTGTGTGTGTTTTTCAGTATTTCTATAGTTTTATCTGGTACCACTTCTTTACATGATCATGTGCTCTTTCCCTACAAAACACAAACAACTAAGGAAAGAGAAAACAAGCAGAACACAAGTGGAGCATGTGAATCAGGAGCAGCATACAAGAAAAAGCTTGGGGGAGTGAGTCCTCCTTCAACTGTGGGTGCCACGTGGGCCAGTGTGGCAATCTATCTGTTATATTTCCACTGGGAGTTTCTCTTACTAAGCCATGTTGTCCTTTGCTGGAAGACAGTATATTCAGGGTTCTGCAAAGGCACTGGGACTCACATAAGCATGGTGGTAATTGATGAAACTGCTCTGCTTGGCAGCCCCACTGTGAAAGAGAGCAGGTATGAGAATCCAGATGTCATACTCTCCCATGGATGCTCCTTTACAAACAGACAGTGTGTTGGCTAGGCCTCCAGCTTCTTACCTCAACTTGAGAAATGCTGGTTATTCAACATCAGGTTAAAATAGAACATAAGACCAGATAAAAAGACCAATGTGCAAAGTTTCTGGTAATGAGAATTTTTCAGCATTGACCAAAATCACAAAAGGAAGTGGTAAAAATTCATTTCCAAGGGACTCAGTAGCAATAAGGTAGAGCTTTGCCTGCGGGGACTCTCAGACCAATGTGTGAGATGGGTCATCCCCACAGACACCCTCTACTGTGTAGTGGAAACATCTGCAACAGCTGTTGTGGACAGACAGTCATGAGCTTGTGCTTGCCATTTCCACAGTGTGAACTAGCTTCATCACATTCACTTCTTCATCCCAATTTTAAGATCACTGGGGGAAAAAGTTGTTGATGAAACTGTGTGCTAATGCAAACAAATGGGGGAAAAAAGGTAAAAGTAATAAGTAAAATCTACTGAATGACATTTGATTGGAGAAGAGCCCTTTTATAATGATTTATTCTCCAGGCTAACATATCCCTGGCTTTCTGTATATCCACTAATTTTCTAGAGGAAAAGAGTGGAGCCAGATAATGTAGAAATAGAAGGCAGGACAAGTATCCTCACCTTTAGTATTAAATAGTAATTATGAGATGGTTGGATGGCATCACCGACTCGATGGACATGAGTTTGAGCAAGCTTCAGGAGTTGGCGATGGACAGGGAAGCCTGGCATGCTGCAGTCAATAGGGTTGCAAGTGCTCTGGATACTGGGGCCAAATTTGGATCCTGCATCTAAGTGCTCTTTGTTTCTAAGTGTTCTTCCAGAGTTGATGTTTTGGTCCAGAATTCCAAAGAATTATTACCCAAAAACTCTTACCCAAAAAATTATTACCCAAAAAATCTTACCCAATACTTAATTTGGGCTAACAGTCTTTATAAGGAAAGAAACAACCTCCCATCCTTGTGAATAAATTCTTGCTAGCCTAACCATCATCTCTAACTTTTAGGAGAAGCACTCTGACTGAAACCACCCACTCTGGCCGGAAACCACAGTAACTATTTGCATGAGGTATTTTATGACAGGAGGTTCTGGTAAGGAACACGGAACTAACAAGCCACCACCAGCTGGAAGAATTCCAGAGAGGTCAAAAGGAGATGCCAAGTGTCCTACCACCTCCCAGAACCTTTCTTGCTGGCATCCATCTTGGCTGAGCCATGTGTGTGCCACCAGGAAAGACCCTGAGTCGGAATGATTGGCCAAAGACAACACAGAAACTATCCCGTCACCATAAAAGCCAAGACTGTGAGCCACGTGACAGAGCAGTCCTCCTGGGTTCCCTTACCCTGCTGTTCTCCACCTGGGTGCCCCTTCCCAATAAAGTCTTTTGCTTTGTCAGCACACGTGTCTCCTTGGACAACTCATTTCTGAGTGTTAGACAAGAGCCAATTTTGGGTCCCTGGAAAGGGTCCCCCTTCCTGCAGCATAACCCTGGGCTTTTCTGTCTGATGTCTATTGCTGAGAACTGTGCTAGAGCTAGAGGGCCAGCACCTGTCCAGAGCAGCTTCTAGCCTTTTGCAGACTTGCTAACCAGGCACAGGGCTCAGAAGCAAAGCCACAAAGAGGTTGTGTCCCAGAAATATCTCTACTGATTAGAATCTTGTCTAAACTTAGTTTATTAACAGAATCAATGTTTCAAGCAAAAATGCAGTTCCTCTAGTCTCCTGTATTCCCTGGCCTGTGATGTGTTCCTGGAGGTGAGGAGTTGATTACGGAGACACTGATGAAAAATGTTTTATATTAATAGTTTGCTATTAATTTTTATATGCATTTAAGAAACTATTACTAGCAAAATATTGCTATTAAGCAACCAAGTAGAAGGAATGATTATATTCAAAGTCAAATCAGAAAAAATATTAAGAAAAATAGATTTAAAACACAGATAGCCATGAAAAATACCATGAGTCATAGGCCAGTGACTGATGCTGGGAAGTGCAAGGTGTGTGTGAGGGTGGTCCTTTGCGGGTCTTGCACAAGCCAGTACATCAGACAGCACATAGCAAGCTCCTTCACTCTAAAGACCCTGCTTCCATCCTCTCCAGTTCCCTAGACTTTATCTGTTGATTTGTTCAGTTTTTCACTGGAAGATTCTCCGGCAATTTTACCTCTCTTACACACCATTGTTTTCACTTTTCCATATTCTCTTCCAGGAAGAGGCCACTTGCATGAAACTATTTGCATGCATATTTTTCCATGGTTGTTTTTATCATGCAGATAGTTTACATTTTGGCTTTATTTCATTCAGTATTATATCAGAATCATTTTCCATTTGCAAATAGTTTTCATTTTTAAGGGTTAGTTGTTTCCATTTCTTAGAAATGAGTACCATTGGACACATACCTCTTGCCTTCTACTGAACTTTTAGGCTTTTTTAGAGAATAAATTCATGTAAGTGGCATAAATAAGTCAGAGCATATATGCTTTCATTGGTCCTTTTTTTCCCTATTTATCTGATTTCTTTTATTATTTAAGAAAAATGGAAAATCAAAGGTGCAATTTTCATTCAATAAATATCATTTGATCCTTAGGCAGTTTTGTTGCAGAAAGTGAAGTCCATGATTTTAGAATGATGGTAGCAATTCATCAACCAAGTAATCAGTTTTCACACAGTTTCAAAAATTGCAGCAATTTCCTTGAACTGTCTGTAGAAATCCTGACACTATGGAATTGTCATTTCAAAGGACTTGTTCTTTACTTGGCCTAAATGACCTGCCACCTTGAGCATCCCTGTAACATGAGGATGCTTAAGTGATCTGCAGCTGTCCGAGCTCACAGCCATACCCAGCTTCCACTGAAAATCTATGAGTTGGTTGGTGACCTTGGACTTAGCATCCATCTGTGGCTCACTAGACCCCTCCATTATACGGTCCAGGGCTCTCACCACTCACTCGGGTGGAAGCTCCTGGGGCCATCTCATCATTAGTTCTGAATTGTCCATTCCATTAAGCTTGAGTCTTCTTAGACCCTAAAACTAATGATTGCTTTTATTCTTATAGGCAAAGAACATTTTCAAAGAAAGAGGTAAAATGTTCAGTGGAAAAATGACAAAGGATATGAATGTTTTCTCAGAGAAGAAGGAATACACTTGGCTATAAACATATGATAAATTCTCAACCTAATCGATCATTAAAAATTTGCAAATTCAAGCAAAAAAAGATACCTAGCAAGGTCTGAAAAGTTTGAGGACACATCCTGAATATAAGGTTGGGGAAACAGCCACTTTCATTAAATTTCTGCAGATATGTTAAGTGACAAGATTTGGGGGGAGGATACAAAACTTAAAATGTAAATGCTTTCTGATCCAATAATTCTAAGACTAGATCTTGGAGACTCACAAAAGTTCACAAGGGTAAATAAACAACTGTAGTTATGTCAATATAATGTTTAATAGTGAAAACTGGAAAGATTTTAAACCTCCACCCACAGAAGACCTGGTTGAATAAATCATGATACATGTACCTCAAAGCACTGCCACTGACAGAGGAGAGGTCTGAAATATAGTACAGACATCTGCCAGGGTCAGTCCCAAGAGACATAGTTGGTGTGAACTCTTAGTTGCATGATGTAAGATCTAATTCCCTAGCCACGGATTACACCTAGGTCCCCTGCATTGGGAGTG
This sequence comes from Oryx dammah, assembly GCF_014754425.2. Lineage (NCBI taxonomy): Eukaryota > Metazoa > Chordata > Mammalia > Artiodactyla > Bovidae > Oryx > Oryx dammah. The sequence continues at coordinate 134,873,974 of NW_024070211.1, forward strand.
TGGAGTCTTAGCCACTGGACAACCAGAGAAGTCCACACAGTATTTCCTTTCTCAATAGAACTTGCCAATGAGTTCATTCTTTTTCCCTTAGTGAGTCTTCCATTGACCAAAACACTAGCCTAGGTATCAGAAAACTAGCATTCTGATACTTTCACTGAATGAGTCACTGGATTACACACTGCGCCAGAAGCTGACCGGGAAATAAAATCTTGTCATTTATGGATGAGAAAAATTGCATCACAAAGAGTACAGATGACTGCCAGAGGGTGTTGAGAAAGCAGTCTGAGAAAGCTGGCCAGCACTGGGTCCAGGACTTCTCTAGCCTTGCTCTCTGCTTATGGAAACACAACTTGTGCCACAAGCCCAACTTTCCATGCGTGACAGCCTCCACACTCTGACCACTGTCCACAGAGGTTAGACGCAAGCCCACATGCAAACTTTGCCGTGCCTTTGTCCTGAGACCTACTGCTACACCTCTGACTGACTCTACCCAGATCCGTACCTGCCGAAGGCCAGCTTCCAGAGCAGGCCATGATGGAATGTTCTGGACATGCACTCAACATGCCACCACAAACCACAGATGCTTACTAAGCACTTGAAATGTGACTACTACAACTGACAGACTAGATTTTCATTGTATTTCGTTTAATAAACATACATTTAAATAGTCACGCATGGTTACTTGCTACTGTGTTGGGTAAAGGTACAGCCTTTGCTTTAAGAACTCTGACAAATCTGACTACAACATGTTGGATTGTGGTTAGCTGGACCATGTAAAATTACTTATGGGGAATTTTGTGTGCAATACAAGAAGGAAGAATAGAAAACAAGGAAAGCAGGAGAAACAGAAGAGAGGAATGAGAGTGCCTGTTTTTGAAGCTTGGCAAAATGATAGGGCCGCCAGGGTCTGTGGTTGCATCTGAATGGCCATGGTCAGTGCCCTGGGCATGTGTGAAGTCTGGCTTTGCAGCTGCTAAGAGGGGGCTTTGCTGCTTCCAGCCTCTCAGTACAACCTGCCACAAGTGGAAGCTCATTCCCGTGCCTTGCTATGGGCCCAGCCTAACCAACACTCCCTGTACCTACATGTACACCCAAAATGTTATGGATATGATGGCTTACAAATCTTGATGTACATAGAATGGATTGGCACAAAAAGAAGCATAGCTTAGTTTCTCCATGATCTAGCGTAGAGTGGGGTTGAGGTTTGCAATAACAATAGGCTGACTCGCTCTACCGGTCAACTCTCATTTCTCCCTTGGGTTCCTCTACCATCTGTGGTATGCATCAATATATCCCAAAATGAGCAACAAAACGGACCATTTTCAAGGCAAGTACTCAAAAACACCTGCAAATTCATGTGGGGGACCCCATTTGGGATTAGATTTCTCTAATTTCTTAGAGCGTACAATTGTAATTCAATTTCAGTTTACATATTTTTTATCTTTAAAAAATACATCCATTCTTTTTCATTTGTTTTAGTCACATATGAAACTTACAAATATAGTCATAAAATAGATGATAGTTATTATAGATAGCCATTTTCTACTCCAAAGGTATATAATATTCCCCTATATTTTCTAATATACCTTTATAATTTTTTGAATGTTTAATTTTTTAATATTTGTGAAATTTAAATTTGCTAATAATGAGAAAAAGAGCTGCCAAATTTTTTATCAGTTCTTTAGACATTAATATATTTCTTTTTTTCCACCCATGTAAAACACTTTCTTCAATATTTACCATATTCCTAGATGTACATCAGCTTTTTCTAGATCCGAGATTTTTGTTTCTTGTTCCATCAATCTCTATCAATTTAATTAATACAGTTTTCAAAATTCCTAAAATTCTTCTTAGCTGTTGCTGTACATTTTCTCTTCTACATGAATATCAGTATCAGTTTGTCAAGTTTAATTCTAAAATCCTTTAGGTAATTTGATTGCTTATTTTCTAAGCCTGTCACTCAGTCATGTCTGACTCTTTGTGACTCCATGGATTGTAGCCCACCAGGCTCCTCTGTCCATGGCAAGAATACTGGAGTGGATTACTAAAGATCCTCCTCCAAGGGATCTTCCTAACCCAGGGATCAAACCCAGGTCCCACACTGCAGGCGGATTCTTTACCAACAGAGCCACCAGAGAAGCCCACGAATACTGGAGTGGGTAGCCTAACTGTTCCCCAGGGGATCTTCTCAACCCAGGAATCTAACCAGAGTTTCCCACATTGCAGGCAGATTCTTTTCGAGCTCAGCTACCAGGGAAGCCCAAGCCTAAACAATATAATGGGAAGTTAAATGTTACCCACTATGAATCTTGCCTTCTCCCTGCCCTTACCAACCACATTTCCATACCACACATTGCTGGCAGAAAGCAGCACTCCTCGCACAAAAGATATCCTATTTCCACTCATCTTGTGTTCTGCCATGATGCCAGGCCAATCCCTACATGTTATGGCTGCTGTGGTCTTCCTTGTTGCCTTTTAACCCAAGGAGTCCACTTTGGAGGATCGGTCCAAAGCAAATAGATATGTATTCAAGTGAAAATGTATGTATACCTCAGCATTATTATTAATAAAGAAAATATCCCTAAATATAGGCATAGAAAAGATCTGTGAAGCAAATACATGCCACTAGTCATGCCAGGCAGACCAAGTTTGGACTAGCTGGTAGAGTGCTCAGCCATAAGTGGCCGCTGTCAGCTTGGTGCTACCCTCATAGCGATGTCTACAAAGACTTCAGGTGACCCGGAGACACTTCAAGAAAAATGTTAAATAGAAAAGTGAAGCATATAGCTATAGGTATAAATATATATAATCTTAACAGCAATGTAAAAGGAACTTATATATTCATTCAGTGAATATTTCTTGAGCATTGGCCCTCTAGGGGAGATATCCACTCTTACTCCATCTTTTTCTCCATGACTTCTGGTGATGTTAAAGGGGGATGGCACAGAATATCCTTAAGGAGAGGCTAGCTAAGCCCCTGGACAAGGCTTAGAAAGGTGTTACCACACATGTCCAGGTCCAGAGACTGGATTTTTCCCCCAGATACCTAAAATTGATGAGGCTTATGAGGATCAAATAATGATGATAATTTATGAGTCAATTGCCAAGATGCCTGTGTACCACTTTCTTCAATGCCAATAAGGAAAGAATTCTCCAACAAGTGGAGAATTCAGTGATCCCTCAGGAGCTTTCTGATCCCAGAAGAACCTAACTCAGCCTTGAAAGAGCACTGGCTGACCCAGAATTGGAGCCAGATATGTGTCTTGGAGAAAAGCCACCAGACCCCAGTGAGAGAGCCATGGCAAGGCTAAAGGGTCCACTTTGAGGGGGTTCCAAACAGGTCATATCCTATCAGCTAAGCTTTTGTGTTTTATCTCTACTGTGTAAAGCATACCCAAACTTAAAAGCTTAAACAATAACTTCTTATCTCAGTTTCCCCGAGTCAGGAACCTGGCTGCCGCTGGGCCAGGACAGAGTGGCTCCAGCGGCTCAGGCCATACGTGGGTCTGTGTGCATACATCCCCGGCAATGTGTGTTTTATACTTTGCATGCTTATTTCCAGCAAAGCCTTTCTATGACTAGACATCTAAGCACAGGAATTTTCAATGCTAGCTTTTAAAGTCTGAGTATTCAAATAACTCCTGACCTGACCACTGGATCTGATGAGATTAGGCCACACAGGAGGCAGGTGAGCAGTGGGGCCACAGTCTGTCCAGTGGGGTCTGTGTGGGTGTGCTGAAGTGGGCTTCCCCAGCCCTCTGCACAGCACTATCTTCCTCCCAAGCTTCTCTGAGACAGTAGAACTTGCTCCTGGAGTGTGCCTCTTGCTTGAGGCCTTCTTTCTTTTAATGCCAACACCCACCCCCGCCCCACCCCACGCCACCCCCACTCCCCCAACCCCCACCCCCATCTTATAGATCAGAGGCCAGACTGGTGCAGGGGCTGAGCACAGTGCCCTGCCCCACAGTTTCACCGCACATGTGAAAACCCCACCTCCAGCCCTCCGGGTGCCACCTCCTAGTCCCTGGCGCTCTTCCTTTCACATGACTGAGGCACTGGCCCTGTGCGTGTGAATGTGGGGACAAGACTCAGCATGCTCAAAGCCCCTGAAGCAAATTCTATTCCTTAACCTAGAGTACACCCCATGGAACCAGATACAAGGCTGGCGACTCTGACACTGCCAGCCCCCTGTGACTGCTCTGCCGTCCCTCTGCTGGGACTCAGGCGCAGCCTTACTGGGCATACTACAAGGGGCCACCAAGGATGCAGGCTTCTCGCCTGACATGTGCTGGCAACATCTTCCCTGGTCATCCTCAAAACACACACGAACGGCAGTTCTATAAATAAGACTGCATTAATCAGTCAGACCTGCTAGTCCTAGATCCACAGGACCATACTGCCTGCTCTTTCCGCCAGAGGGACAAAGATGGTCTCTTGACCAACACACCCTGCCTCTATCAATGTCAGTTGCCAGGAACTCGACTGGAACCTGTTTGCCTACAAGTGACCTGGTAAAGCCACCAGGAACCAGGTTCCTTTCCAGACTGCATCTGCACTTCCACGGCTATACCTTCATCTTTTTTCACATTGATTGATGCCTGTCTCCCAAATGACGTGTTTGTCACCTCTACCTGCCTCCTTCTCTTCTTTTCCTTCTTCTAGAAAATATGGTGCTTGCTATTGATAGTTCTAACATACCATGATTTTTTATGTTTCCCTTCCCCAAACACCATGCCTTCAATCTCACATTAGAGCTAAAATTATCTCTTTGTCTTAGAATCACAAAACTCAGTTGCTTAAAACATAACATGGGTCTCTTTGAAAAAACTGAACATATGAAGAAATTCAGAATATGGGGGAAATGCAGAAATAGCTAATATTGGGAAAAGTGTGTGTATGTGTGTGTGTGTGTGTGTGTGTGTGTGTGTGTGTGTAGGTGGGAGGAGTAGGGGAAAGAACCAAAAATTGGCAGGGAAAAGCCATGAGACATATTTTATTTTCTTCCAGCAAATAGTAAAGGCATTCTACGAATGTACTCATTGTTCTCCAGGAGGACACTCAGTCCTGGGGAATCTAGACTTCTTTTAATGCACCCTCAAATGAAGCATTTTGTATACATGAAATTGTCTAGACATCTAAACTTATCTTTTCCAAAAAAGGAACAATTATATAATTGAATGCTAATCTTATATAGGAAAACGGGTGCTAACGATGAGAGCTGGGTGTTAATTTTAAATTTCATAAGGTCTGGTTATATTAGTGCAATCAAAATTTTCCTCAACTCAAACATCTATTGCTCAGGTCCCCACCAATCATTGAACTCTCTAAAAAGCAGGGAAGTTCAGAGCCACTTAAAGAACGTTTCTTAGATATTTTATTCTGTGGCTGACATGTGTACTGGGTGTGTGTAAGGCATATAGTTTGATCAAATAAGTGTGCTTATGTGGTTAAGATCATCTATGTGAAAGAAACAAGTAAATAAAGGACTAGAAGAAATAGTTGCCAGAGGCCTACTCTTCCTACCCAACTTCTCCTGCTGCCCACCCAGCACCATGGACTGTGCTCCTGTACAGCAGGTTGGGGTAGGTTCTGCCCGGTCTCAGTGAGAAGGCCAAACAGCTGTCCCAAGTTCAAGGAGGAGAGCATGAGATGCCCCCATTTTCCAAATACACATGCTAGGTCTGGTCTGGTGCATGTGCAGTGGGCACATCTGGGGGCAAGTCAGGTATCCCAGGAAGAAGCCTCGAAGTTTCTGGATGGAAAAGCACTCAGTGTAAATAAATGAGGGAACAGAACCGGGTTTCAAATGCCGCTTCCTGGTCATTCATTCTTACCAGTCCCCGTGGTGTCCTTTCCCTGCTCACCACTTTGCCCACAAAAGTAGAGCATAGCCACAGAAGGACACCTGTGCAGAGCTCCTCATCTGAAATAGGAGAGAAAAGTGGGAAACAAGTGATGGCTGATTCAATGCACACTGAGTCTCCCCAGTGGGCCGCCAGCTCAGACAGACAGGCATGCCTTTCATGATCCTCCCAGGAGAGTTTTGTTTGATTGATTTTAATAATCACACAGCACTATCCCAGAGGGTGATAGCCATCTTCACAGACAGACCGCCCCCCTCAAGTCCAGAAAAAACTGTGTTTAGTGAACTTTTGAGAATATATCCGGAGAGTAGACTCCTAATGAACTGGTTTGCTAAAGGGCAGCCATTATCAAATAATTAATGAAAACTGTTACTTCAATATATTTTCCCATTGGCAATACATGAAAGGACCAATTTGCACATTATGGGGTCTCTGTGGTTCTGTTTCAATGACCCCAGGAGAACACAAAAGTCAACTCTCACTGGTAATTAACAGCCACAAGAAACTGAACTCGGTGAGTACAGCTCTGTCAAGGTGTGATTTCTTCAAGAGGCCCCTCCTGACCCCTCCTTCCTCATTTATTACTGGACCAAGACACACCCACCCTTGCTCTCCCTTGCAATGTTTATTGTACTTTTCACCTAGATAGGAAAGTGCTTCCTTCTCTTTCTGCTCCCCTCCTTCCTCTGTGCTGTGAATACTATAGAGGTTTCCCCAGTATACCACCCATGTTGGTGTCCTTTTGCTCATATCTAAATACACCTGCCAAATTTGAGAGAAACAGAAATATGGCTGAGTCTTCTCTCCGAAGCTCAGATGTCTTGATCATGAACATTTCTCCCACCACCAAAACAAACCCAAATTAAGGAATACGAAGCCGACTAGAGTATTCAAAGCAACTGTTTCAATGTGTTTTTTTTCCAACCCCACCAAATAATTCTGCAATTCTCAGTAGACAGTGATTGCATGCGTGCTAAGTCACTTCAGTCATATCAGACTCTTTGCAACCCCACGGACTATAGCCTGCCAGGCTCCTCTGTCCATGGGATACTCCCAGCAAGAATACTGGAGTGGGGTTGCCATGCCCTCCTCCAGAGGATCTTCCCGACCCCAGGAATAGAACCTGAGTCTGTCTCCTGCATTAGCAGGTGGGTTCTTTACCACTAGCACCACCTGGGAAACCCCAGACACTGATTAGGTGTTTCACAAATTAAGCTCAATTTTGACATCTACCTGCAGAAGGCATCAGATCCCACAGGTTGCTGCTAAGTCGCTTCAGTCGTATCCGACTCTGTGTGACCCCATAGACGGCAGCCCACCAGGCTCCCACCATCCCTAGGAATCTGCAGGCAAGAACACTGGAGTGGGTTGCCATTTCCTTCTTCAACGCATGAAAGTGAAGAGTGAAAGTGAAGTCGCTCAGTCGTGTCCGACTCTTAGCGACCCTATGGACTGCAACCCACCAGGCTCCTCTGTCCATGGGATTTTCCAGGCAAGAGTACTGGAGTGGGGTGCCACTGCCTTCTCCATCCCACAGGTTAAGTCCTACTTAATCAGTCCTACTTTGTGTTCTTCTGGGGTCATAACTTGGCTCAGTCCTACCAAGACTACCCCACTTTAAATGTCAGGGCAAGGCCGGGTTGTTACCTGTGCTTCTGACCAACTAGCTATCAGTTGAAGGTTCCTCAAACACCTATGATTAATTTGCTACAGTGCCTTATGGAATTCAGGAAAACAGTTTACTTAATTAGGTTACTGATTTATTACAAAGGACAGGAATGAACAGTCAAAGAGATACACAGGGTGAGATCTGAAAAGGTCCTGAATGCAGGAGCTTCGGTGCCTGCAGAGTTTAAGGTGTGTCACGCTCTCAGCATGATGATGCTTTCTGGTTAACCAACCTGGAAGCTCAAAAAGTCAGAAGTTCAGGGATATTTATGGAGGCTTCATTACGTGAGCATGACCAGTTAAATCTTTGGCCATTGACGACTGAACTCAATCTCCAGCCATCGCCCATGCCTCACATGACCTTCCCAGGTGGGAGGTTGGTGCTGAGTGTTCCAACCCTCTAATCATCTTAGTGGTTTCCCAGACAACCAGCGTCCAACCTCGGTGCATGCAAAGTTGCTTCAGTCATGTCCGACTCTTTGCGATCCCATAGACTATAGCCCACCAGGCTCCTCTGTCCAGGGTATTCTCCAGACAAGAATACTGGAGTGGTTGCCACTACCTACTCCAGGGGAATCTTTCTGATCCAGAGATTGAACCCACGTCTCTTGTGTCTCTTACCTTGGTAGGCAGGTTCTTTACCACTAATGCCACCTGGAAAGGCCTCAGGGGTTTTCCAAAAGTCACCTTATTAATGTAAATTCAGGTATGGTAGATATGGGTTTGTTACAAGTAACATGACACTTATTTCACCTTTATGGCTCTGAAGCACTTTCAAGAACTGAGGACAAAAGATCATATACTATAACAAAAGCGCTCCCCTTGCTCCTACTACTTAGGAAATTCCAAGGGTTTTGGGAGCTGGCAGCCAGGAACAATAGATGAAGTCAAAAATAAATATTTGTTACAAACCACAATTTCCCATTGTTTATATTTTTGATGTTGCTTGATTTTAAAGCATCCACTGTATACATAATGCAAATTTGAACCAGTTCCTGGTAGCTGTAGAGCTACTGATCCCACACTCTCATGGGGGCTTTGACCTATTTAAAGGTCAGGGTGGAAAAAGTTCAACTTTAGGCTTTTAGGCATGATCACACTGTAGTGCTCTTTCTCATCAACAGTTTCCATTCTTATTAAATTCAATAAATATTTATTTACTAACCCCAAACTCTGCTGAACCCGCGGAAGAAAACAAAAATTTTTGAAACTGGCGTCTTGCTTACCATAAGTTTAATAAGATAAGGCAAAAATTCCTACTCCTTGGGATTTCCCTGGTGGTCCAGTGGCTAAGACTCCATGCTGCCAATGCAGAGGGCCTGGATTCAACCCCAGATCAGGGAACTAGATCCCACATGCCACAGCTAAGAGTTTTCATGCTGCAACTAAGAGTCCACAGGCCACAACTATGGCAAGACTCAATGCAAGCCAAATAAATATTTTTTTAATTTATTTATTTTTTATTTTACTTTACAATTCTGTATTGGTTTTGCCATACATTGACATGAATCCACCACGGGTGTACATGCGTTCCCAAACATGAACCCCCCTCCCACCTCCCTCCCCAAAACATCTCTCTGGGTCATCCCAGTGTACCAGTCCCAAGCGTGCCATATCCTGCATCGGACATAGACTGGCAATTCAATTCTTGCATGATATTATACATGTTTCAATGCCATTCTCCCAAATCATCTCACCCTCTCCCTCTCCCTCTGAGTCCAAAAGTCCGCTATACACATCTGTGTCTTTTTTGCTGTCCTGCATACAGGGTCATCATTGCCATCTTTCTAAATTCCATATATATGTGTTAGTATACTGTATTGGTGTTTTTCTTTCTGGCTTACTGCACTCTGTATAATCGGCTCCAGTTTCATCCATCTCATCAGAACTGATTCAAATGTATTCTTTATAAGCAAAGTGAAAAGACAGCCTTCCGAATGGGAGAAAATAATAGCAAATGAAGCAACTGACAAACAACTAATCTCAAAAATATACAAGCAACTCCTGCAGCTCAATTCCAGAAAAATAAACGACCCAATCAAAAAATGGGCCAAAGAACTAAACAGACATTTCTCCAAAGAAGACATACAGATGGCTAACAAACACATGAAAAGATGCTCAACATCACTCATTATTAGAGAAATGCAAATCAAAACCACAATGAGGTACCACTTCACACCAGTCAGAATGTCTGCAATCCAAAAATCTGCAAGCAATAAATGCTGGAGAGGGTGTGGAGAGAAGGGAACCCTCCTACACTGTTGGTGGGAATGCAAACTAGTACAGCCACTATGGAGAACAGTGTGGAGATTCCTTTAAAAATTGCAAATAGAACTGCCTTATGACCCAGCAATCCCACTGCTGGCATACACACTGAGGAAACCAGAATTGAAAGAGACATATGTACCCCAATGTTCATCGCAACACTGTTTATAGTAGCCAGGACATGGAAACAACCTAGATGTCCATCAGCAGATGAATGGATAACAAATAAATATTTTTAAAAATTTCCTACTCTTGGCACTTGAAAAAAAGTCATGATAGTCACCCTGCTGACCTTATCAGTCATCAGTCCCCAAATAGCCAATCAGATACATAGACTTCTTAGGGAAGTCATCCTCAAAGAGAAGGCTGCCAGCCATATGTTTACTTGAGACCTGTGGAATCCATTGAAATCACTTCTCAAGCGAATTTTGTATTTATGTTTGGACCGTCTTCTTAGCTGTTAAAGCCTCTGAAATTGATTAGAATGCTGATGTGGCTTTTACAAACCCTTGTCTTTCTCATATTTTCTTAAGGATTCATATCCTCTGGAGCAATTTGTATATTCTACAAGAAATGTGCCATAAAATAAGTAAATAAAACAATTCCCAGTTACTAGATAATTTATTCATATGTTGCCTTCTTTTGGACTAAATTAAGCTGTTATCAAACTTTGACCAATGAACAATCGCTGCTTAGTGATTTCTTTTGTGACTTTCACTGAGGCCACAATTGGCATCTGCAGGCTTTCCAACAAGACCATTTTGCAGGAGTCTCCAAAATTTACAAACAGCTTATGACAACCCACTTAAAAACTGGGCAAAAGACCTGAATAGACATTTCTCTAAAGAGGACATACAGATGGCCAATCGGCACATGAAAAAATGCTCAGCATCGCTAGTTATTCAGTTCAGTTCAGTCGCTCAGTCATGTCCGACTCTTTGCGACCCCATGAATTGCAGCACGCCAGGCCTCCCTGTCCATCACCAACTCCCGGAGTTCACTCAGATTCACGTCCGTCGAGTCCGTGATGCCATCCAGCCATCTCATCCTCTGTCGTCCCCTTCTCCTCCTGCCCCCAATCCCTCCCAGCATCAGAGTCTTTTCCAATGAGTCAACTCTTCGCATGAGGTGGCCAAAGTACTGGAGTTTCAGCTTCAGCATCATTCCTTCCAAAGAAATCCCAGGGCTGATCTCCTTCAGAATGGACTGGTTGGATCTCCTTGCAGTCCAAGGGACTCTCAAGAGTCTTCTCCAACACCACAGTTCAAAAGCATCAATTCTTTGGCACTCAGCCTTCACAGTCCAACTCTCACTTCCATACATGACTACTGGAAAAACCATAGCCTTGACTAGACGGACCTTAGTCGGCAAAGTAATGGCTCTGTTTTTGAATATGCTATCTCGGTTGGTCATAACTTTTCTTCCAAGGAGTAAGCGTCTTTTAATTTCATGGCTGCAGTCACCATCTGCAGTGATTTTGGAGCCCAAAAAAATAAAGTCTGACACTGTTTCCACTGTTTCCCCATCTATTTCCCATGAAGTGATGGGACCGGATGCCGTGATCTTCGTTTACTGAATGTTGAGCTTTAAGCCAACTTTTTCACTCTCCTCTTTCACTTTCATCAAGAGGCTTTTTAGCTCCTCTTCACTTTCTGCCGTAAGGGTGGTGTCATCTGCATATCTGAGCTGATTGATATTTCTCCCAGCAATCTTGATTCCAGCTTGTGTTTCTTCCAACCCAGCGTTTCTCATGATGTACTCTGCATAGAAGTTAAATAAGCAGGGTGACAATATACAGCCTTGACGTACTCCTTTTCCTATTTGGAACCAGTCTGTTGTTCCATGTCCAGTTCTAACTGTTGCTTCCTGACCTGCAAACAGATTTCTCAAGAGGCAGGTCAGGTGGTCTGGTATTCCCATCTCTCTCAGAATTTTCCACAGTTTATTGTGATCCACACAGTCAAAGGCTTTGGCATAGGCAATAAAGCAGAAATAGATGTTTTTCTGGAACTCTCTAGCTTTTTCCATGATCCAGCGGATGTTGGCAATTTGATCTCTGGTTCCTCTGCCTTTTCTAAAACCAGCTTGAACATCAGGAAGTTCACGGTTCACATGTTGCTGAAGCCTGGCTTGGAGAATTTTGAGCATTACTCTACTAGCATGTGAGATGAGTACAATTAGAGACATGCAAATCAAAACTACAATGAGATATCACCTCACACCGATCAGAATGGCTATTATCAAAAAATCCACAAACAACAAATGCTGGAGAGGGCATGAAGTGAAGGGAACCCTCCTGCACACTTGGTGGGAATGTAAATTGGTACAGCCACTATGAAGAACAGTACGGAGGTTCCTTAGAAAACTAAAAATAGAACTACCATATGACCCTACAATCCCACTCCTGGGCATATATCCAGAGAAAAACATGGCTGAAAAAGATACATGCACCCCCATCTTCATTGCAGCACTGTTTACAATAGCCAAGACGTGGAAACAACCTAAATATCCATCAACAGTGAGTGAAAGTGAAAATCACTCAGTCCTGTCCGACTCTTTGTGACCCCATGGACTATACAGTCCATGGAATTCTCCAGGCCAGAATGCTGGAGTGGGTAGCCTTTTCCTTCTCCAGGGGGTCTTCCCAACCCAGGGATTAAACCCAGGTCTCCTGCATTGCAGGCAGATTCTTTACCAGCTGAGAAAGATGTGGTACATTTATACAGTGGAATATTACTCCGTCATTAAAAAAGAATGAAATAAGGCCATTTGCAGCAACATGGATGGGCCTGGAGAGTGTCATACTTAGTGAAGTAAGTCAGGGAAAGAGAAATAGCATATGACATGCCTTATATGTGGAATCTAAAAAGAAATGATACAAATGAACTTACAAAACAGAAGGAGACTCACAGACTTAGAAAATGAACTCGTGGTTGCTGGTGGGGGAAGGGATAGTTAAGACTTTGGGAAGGTCATATATACACTGCTATATTCAAAATGGATAACCAACAAAAATCTATAGTACAGCACATGGAACTCTGCTCAATGTCATGTGGCAGACTGGATGGAAGGGGCGTTTAGGGGAGAATGGATACGTGTATATATATGGCTGAGTCCCTTCACTGTTCACCTGAAACTATCACAACATTTTTTTTTTTTAATCATCTATCTTTTATTTTTTATTTTTTTTAATTTATTTATTTTTTATTTTACTTTACAATTCTGTATTGGTTTTGCCTATACATCAATGCAAGATGTTTTTGGTGTTAAAAAATTAAATTAAACTTTTAAGAAAAGACCAATTTGCAGGACATGACTGAGCAGTTCCACTTGCTGAACTGAAATCCACATGTACTGAGCACTGCTGTGTACAGGGTATGCTCCAAACACAGAGGCAGCAAAGAAGAGCAAGACTCATCCCTGACCCACAGGATTACCCTGAAGTCCCCAAATCATGCCAGCCAGGGAGGGATATGACAAGAGCTAACACCAGGTCTTCTGGGAAATAGAGACCAAAGGGTAGGGCAGGTGAGAGAATGTTCCATCCTTTCCCTGAGCAGGTGAGATAGGAGCTGGGTCCTGTGGGATGAGGGAAGCTGTAGCTGAAGGAGAGTAGGGAGCTTTGGGGAAGGCAGTGCATTTTGCTGGGACCACTGGCTCTGTGGGTGAGAGAGAGTAGAAGGTGGGAAAAATAAGTGGGATGGGGCCAGGCAGCCCAGTTGCCAAAGGCCATTAGATTCTTAGCAGCCCTAGACCTCAGGGACTCCCTTCTGTGTAAGATTTGAGAAGTTCACTGAGGACCTGAGACCTAAATGGAAATTCTTCACCTCTTCTGGCTGCATGAGATCAGCTACCCATCGCCTGATGTCCAGCAGCATCTTTCAGTACCACATTTTGGTGGCAGGCGGTGCAGAGGGAGGTGAGCAATAAGAGCGTTTTATTAAGAGTTAAGAAACTGGGACTTCGCGGGCAGTCCAGTGGTTAAGACTGTGCTGGCAAGGCAGGGGACATGGGTTCAATTCCTGGTCAGGGAACTGAAATCCCACATGCTGTATGATGTGGCCAAAAGATAGAGTTAGGAAACGAAAACAAAGTTTCCATCACTGTGTAAAACACCTCTACACCACTGGGGTTAAAAATAACACATGTGACAAATGGATAAGAAAGCTGTGGTACATATACACAATGAAATATTACTCAGCTATTGAAAATAATACATTTGAATCAGCTTTAAAGAGGTGGATGAAACTATTATACAGAGTAGTATAGGATGTAGTATAGTAATAGAATGGAGCCTATTATACAGAGTGAAGTAAGTCAGAAAGAAAAACATCAATACAGTATATTAATGCATATATATGGAATTTAGAAAGATGATGACGATGACTCTATATGTAAGATAGCAAAAGAGACACAGACATAAAGAACAGACTTTGGGACTCTGTGGGAGAAGGCGAGGGTGGGATGATTTGAGAGAATAGCATTGAAACATGTATGTTACCATATGTGAAACAGATCTCCAGTCCAGGTTCGGTGCATGAGACAGGGTGCTCAGGGCTGGTGTACTGGGATGACCCTGAGGGATGGGATGGGGAGGGAGGTGGGAGGGGGGTTCAGGATGGGGAAACGCATGTACACCCATGGCTGTTTCATGTCAATGTGTGGCAAAAACCACCACAATATTGTAAAGTAATTAGCTTCCAATTAAAATAAATAAATTATTTTTTTAAATTTTTTAAATAACACATATGGCCACAGATAGGGCCTTATATTTTCTCAGAGACATCACAATCTAAACCAATAACAAATACTATTCATAGAGGAGGAGTAAAGTCAGAAGATGTTGAATTCAGAAAGGGGAGAAGAATCACCGAGGGGAGAGTGGAGGAGATGTCACCTGATACCACCCTACTTAAACACAGACCACAACTTGTCCCGGTTTCACTGGTGCTGGCAGAAGGCACGAGACTGCTGAGTCAGCGACCACGGGGCACCCATCATTCTTGCATCTCCTGCCGTGACATCCCACTGGAGAGGGATGTGTGAGAGATGGGTGTCACTCACACAAAGGGCTGAATCACAGCTGAGGAACACTGAGTGCAGGGAACATTCCAGAGGGAGCCATCGCCCCTCTGAAAATTTCCTGCTGCAAACACAACTCTGAGGATGGGCTGGGGAAAGAATGGCCCAGCCTCACATTCTGGGAACACCCAGTATTTGAGTCTCTGGTGACCGCCATAACAAACGATCATAAACTGGTGGTTTAAATCAACGGGTCTGGGACGCAAAGGCTTTAAATAGAGCTGTTAGCAAGGCTGGTTTCTTCTGGAGGCCCCATGGGAAAGTCCACTCCAGGTCTCTCCGCCAGCTTCTAGTGGTTTCCTTTGGTGTTGCTCAGCTTGCAGATGCATCAACTCAATCTCTGCCTCCATCTTCAAAGACCTTCTCTCTGTCTCTCTGTCACAAATCTCCTTTCTTTTATAAGAACATCAGCCAATCCTAAATCCAGGATGATCTCAGGGTGCTTAACTTAATTATACTAGCAAAGATCCTTTTCCAAAAAATGTCAACTTCACAGGTTCCCAGAGCTAGGAATTAGACATTTTGGGAAGGAGGAGCAATATTCCACTCACACTCAGCAAAGATATTCAGGAAAGGAAGAGGCCCACAGAGGATAGCTCTCTCAATGCTGAGAACCTTCTCAATAAGAGGAGGGCTGTGTGTCAACCTGAGGCAATCACTAACATGGAAAGACTTAAGGCACATTTGAGACAAAGCATCATATTTTACTAAAAACTGGGAAGCTATTAGGTTGGTGCAAAAGTAATTTCAGTTTTTCAGTTGCTGAAATTTGCAATTTGACATTGGAATACATCCTTATAATTCTTATATAAATGTGGCTATGTTATACATCATTTTAATGCACATAACTCACTATATTTTCTTGCTAATGACTTACTATTTGCTGTTTCTTTTATATACATTTTGGACTATGGAAATGATATTAGACAAAAAGCAAATTCAAGTGATTCTCTTATTCAAGTTCAACATGGGTCACAAAGCAGCAGAGATATCTCTCAACATCAACAACACACTTGGCTTAGGAATGGCTAACGAACGTATAGTGCAGCGGTGGTTCGAGAAGTTTTGCAAAGGAAGTGAGACCTTTGAAGGTGAGGAGCATAGTGGCCAGCTATTGGAAGTTGACAACGACCAGTTGAGAGAAATCATCGAAGCTGATCACCTTACAATTACACAAGAAGTTGCCAAAGAACTCAGTGTCCACCATTCTATGGTTGTTCAGCATTTGAAGCAAATTGGAAAGGTGAAAAAGCTCAATTAGTGGGTGAAAAAAATTATCGTTTTGAACAATGAACCATGTCTCGATTGGATTGTGACATTCTACAAAAAGTGGATTGTATACACCAACCGGCGACCACCAGCTCAGTGAGTGGTTGGACTGAGAAGAAGCTCCATAGCACTTCCCAAAGCCAAACTTGCACTAAAAAAAGGTCCTGGTCACTGTTTGGTGGTCTGCTACTGGTCTCATCCACTACAGCTTTCTTAATCCTGCCTGATGAAACCATTACATCTGAGAGGTAAGCTCAGCAAATCGATGAGATGCACCGAAAGCTGCAACACCTGCATCCACCATTGGTCAACAGAGTGGGTCCAGTTCTTCTCCATGACAATGTCCAACAGCACATCACACAACCAATGCTTCAAAAGTTGAATGAATTAGACCACAAAGTTTTGCCTTATCCACCATATTCACCTGACCTCTCATCAACTGACTACCACTTCTTCAAGCATCTCAACAACTTTTTGCAGGGAAAACATTTCAATAACTAGCAGGAAGCAGAAAATGCTTTCCAAGAGTTCACTGAATCTTGAAACATGGATTTTTACACTACAGGAATAAACTTATTTCTCATTGGCAAAAATATGTTGATTGTAATGGTTCCTATTTTGACTAGTAAAGATGTGTTTGAGCCTAGTTATAATAATTTAAAATTCACAGTCCGAAACCACAATTATGTTTGCACCAACCTTAATAGGAATAGACAATGGTTCAAAATTGGGAAATGAGTATGTCAAGGCTATATATTGTCACCCTGCTTATTTAACTTAAATGCAGAATACATCATGCAAAATGATGTGCTGGATCGCACTGGAATGAGACTCCCAGGGAAAATACCAACAACCTCAGATATGCAGATGATACCACCTTAATGGCAGAAAGCAAAGAGGAACTAAAGAGCATCTTGATGAAGGTGAAAGAGGAGAGTGAAAAAGCTGCTTTGAAATGCAACATGCAAAACACTAACATCATGGCATCTGGTCCCATCACTTCAAGGCAAATAGATGGGGGTGGGGGGTGGCAAATGGAAACAGTGACAGACTTTATTTTCTTGGGCAGATAGTAACTGTAGCCATAAAAACATATCTATACATGTTCATGTTCATATAAAAATACTTTTCCTCTTTTTAATATAAATTAAATCACATGCTCTTTTTTTTTTTTTTTCCATTTTACAATGTGATTTGGAGATTCCAACACACCAGGGCATAGAGGTGCTTTCACTCCCTTTTTTAAATAGCTGCATAAAATTCCACCACAGCATTTATTTAACCACGATCCCAGGGAGAACAAATGTTTCCAGTCTTCTAGTCTACTACTACAGTGAATAACATGGTGTAACAGTCATTGTGTAATTCTGTGACTACCTACATAAGATAAACGCCTAGAAATGAAATTTCTGGTTCAAATTGCACGTGCATTTTAAATTTTAATAGCTATTGTTACAGTGCTCTCCGTAGAGGCTGTATGAATTTATACACTTTCTGGCCTTGTATGAGAATATCTGTTTTCTCACATCTTAGTCAACATACTTCATTAAACTTTTTGATCTTTGCTAACATAAATGAAGACAGTGATCTCAGTATAATTCTAATTTTCATGGTTTTTATTACACATGAACTAGGGAATCTCTGCACATTTTTGAGTCTAGGGGCTTTATTTATTGATTCATAGAAACGTTTTACATCTCAGAAATTCAGCCGTTTGATCTCATATGTAATTTTTTTCAAGTTTGTCATTAATTTTCTGACTATGCTTATGGTAATTTTTGTGAGGTTGAAATCTGCATTAAAATTTATCAGTATTTCTGGGCTTCTGATTTACATTTCCATAGCTAGCAAGGAGTGCTGCAGTCCAAAATTAAATAGAAATCTTCCCATAATTTATTCTAAGATTGTTATGGGTTAATATTTTACATTTAAACCTTTGATGCATTTGGAATTTGTCTTGCCATGAAGCATATGGCTCAATCTTGTTTTTCCTAAATGGCTCACTGCACCCTGCTCACTCTGCTCCAATTGTCTTGCTGTATCTAACTGTTCGCTGAACCCAGGGTTCAGTTCAGTAGCTCAGTCGTGTCCGACTCTTTGCGACCCCATGAATCACAGCACGCCAGGCCTCCCTGTCCATCACCAACTCCGGAGTTCACTCAGACTCATGTCCATCGAGTCAGTGATGCCATCCAGCCATCTCATCCTCTGTTGTCCCCTTCTCCTCCTGCCCCCAATCCGTCCCAGCATCAGAGTCTTTTCCAATGAGTCAACTCATCGCATGAGGTGGCCAAAGTACTGGAGTTTCAGCTTTAGCATCATTCCTTCCAAAGAAATCCCAGGGCTGATCTCCTTCAGAATGGACTGGTTGGATCTCCTTGCAGTCCAAGGGACTCTCAAGAGTCTTCTCCAACACCACAGTTCAAAATAGGCAAGCACAAGTGGGGAAGCTGGAAAACTCAAAGAGCTGTAGAACTACAGACAAGTTTATTCTCTCTGGGCTGGACAACAGCCCCAGTGAAGTAGACATTGCTAGGCAGTCAGTATAGAATCCTGAGACCTCCGTCTTATTTTCAGTAAACATCTCACTCCATTAGCATAAAACTATATCTTTTGTCTAGAATTCCTGGAATGTGTCTTTGGTCTGATAAATTATCAGCACTCAGATCCAAGGAAAGGCAGTAATTAGCTTCTATTCCATACTCTTGAGGGGAAAACAACCGACATCATTAATCTTAAACCCATACATCTGATCCAGCAAAATGGCCAGGAGGCAAGAAAAACGGTGAGGAGAGAAGCAATAAAGATGTTAAGCATCTTGACCTTTAAACTGATTGGTTAGAAATAACATGATTTAAGAACAGGAGCCAACTGAAAAAGGAAGAGATTAATACTGGTAAAGATACAAAACTGCTGTAATCCCCACTTTGGGGGGATTCTTTACCCCACTCAGTGTCTTCGCACAGGGCTTTATACTTTCCTCCTCTCTAATAAATCGTATCCGCTTGCTACCGTGAGTGTTTATGTGTTCCTCCAGTCCATACTTTGGCTTCATGAACAACAACTCAGATTCCCGTTTCAGTAGCAGCAGACACAACACAACTCACAATCTCCAGGGCTTTCCAGGTAGAACGTAAATATGCTTACAGAACAAAAGTAGCCCTTGGCCAAGTACCTCCTCATGCACAGACACAGTGCTCTAAGTGGTCTCAGCTGTAACATAATCATTATTAACAGGATAGGGAGGGTGTGGCGTGAGAGAACCTGACCTGCCATCTTGGCTAATTTGCTCTATCCCCACAGCTACTTAATTATATCAATAACCTATGTTGAATAAATGATTTTCTGCCCACTGATTTAAAATGCAACAGTTATTGAAGACTAGAGCCACTAGATTTTAAGCAGGAGAATATATAATTAAATTTACTTTCATTTATTTTTGTTTTAGGTACATGTTTTTGGTTTTGTTTTTGTTTTTGAGGATCATAGTTTCCCGACTAGTGATCAAATCAGTGCCCCCTGCAGTGGAATTCTAACCACTGGACCACCAGGGAATTCCCATGACTCAAGTAGAGCTTTTGATATTATCATCTCAACTATATGGAATTCTGTCTGATTCTAGGGATAATCAAAAAAATTTTAAGAAATTTTTTTTTCTTAAAAAATTTTCTGTGTCTATTGTAAAAATCTAGATTCACAGTGTAGGAGCAAAGTAGCCAATATGGCATGGCCTGCCTCTCTCACCCCATTATTTTATAAATAATGATTACAGAACAGCTGAGATCACTAACAGCACTGTGTGTGCGCATCACTGTAAGGAACATGTGGGGTACTCTCTTGGCCACGGGCTACTTTTTTCTGTAAGCATATGTAAGCTCCACCTGAAAAAGCCCTTCTGGCTGCATCATGGTGGTGAAGATGCATTATGACTGTGTCCACTGGGTCAACCACGAGAGGAGAGAATATAGCATGACTGCTGCTACAGTTGCTGTGCCCGTCAGGGAGAATAAATGTATTTGCAGTTCCTAGAACTCCTCGAGTTTTCTTCCAGCCTCTTAGTCCATGCCTTGCCTACTGTGGGTTCAATAAACAGTGCACATAGTGAGGAAGGGTGAGACACACAGTTATATATGTAGCAGCAATATGATAAATATAATTTTACAGTCCTCATTTTATAGACTGGAAAACTGAAGCATTGAGGAATTAAGAAGCTTGCTCAAGATCACACTAGTAAGTGACTGACTCCAAGCTATTCATCATTATGATATGGCCCAGCTTAAAGAAACAATCAAATGATGGAAAGACACCTCTTCCTTCTGCCATAGGCCCCCTCTCCCCTGAGACACTACTTTTATCCCCTTCTGGTCTCCAGAGCACAATGACAATGTTTCTGGCTTTGAAGTTGGTTTACACTCTAAACACCACCTTTAGCCTTCTTTACTTTAGCAGTTCCAGGGCCTCCTTTCTGCCTATCTAAATCAAGATTAGCTCCAATTTTCTCCTGTTGCCCATTAAGCTAGGGCCTCCCTCGTTTCTCTGCAGTTCATAGTTTCTGCTGGTTGACTGCTTCTTGTGCATGGCCTATACACACTTGAAAAGCTTCCACCAACACTCAAAGGGCAAATGACTTGTCTCAGTGCCTATAGTGAATGCAGGGGCTTGGAGTTAATTATGGTTGAACATTTCTTGAGCAGAGGCTAGGCTCTTTACATTATCTTTCACTGAATTCTCATAGTTACTGTGTGAGGGATGTGGCCTGGTTAGGCAGGTGGAAGGTGGTGGTCCGTGCTCATCACAGACACAGGGTAGCTTTCCAACAGCTTGGGGGACGTACTGCATTAGGGAGGAATAGCTGGCCATCCACCCAGATAAACCTAACATTGTTGGACAGACGCTGCCAGAAGGAAGATCATGTCAGGAAAGAGGCTCACAGAGCAGGATCAGGGTTTTGGAGCATCAGGTGTAAATTTACTCATCTTTTTTTCTACCTTGTGTTCTGTCTGGTTTGATGGTTTTATATATTTGGCTGGATAACCCATCTGTCTGTCCAGCTAGAGCTTTGTGTGGCTCACCCAGTGTCTGCTGTCTTTCTGGCTGGAGGTCTGCATGTCTGTGCTATGGGTTAGTCCAAGGATCTTTTCAAGCTGGCAGTTGGTCTGTCTGGGGGTTGTTTTTCCAGCTGAGTCTACTTGGAGGTTCACCAGTCTATCAGTCTGAGGTCAGTACATCTGACTATGAGGCTAGTGCGCTGTCTTGCTGAGTGCAGATTTGTTTGCCAAGCTGGTGATCTGTGTGCATCTGCTGTCCAGCTCAAGGGCTGGGGCTTGTCTGGCTAGCAGCCTGTGCGAACAGCTAGGGGTCTGACTTGTTGGCATCCTTCCATCTGTCCAGATCGGAGTCTACCTGTTCATCTGGTTCTGGGGTCTCTTCATCTACCTTGGGATGTAGCTGGCCAGTTGCTTTGGGATCCATCTATTTCTCTGGTTGAGGATGGTGTCTCACTGTGGCTGAGAATCTTATCTGTCCAACTAGGGGGTCCATCCAACCAAAGGGATCCTATGTATCTGAGGGCTAGGAGCCCATCTGGCTAGCAGGGAGTCCATCTACCTGAAGGATTTGCAGTGTATGTCCCACTGGCAGATAGTCTGTGTAGTGGGGAGGGGTCCATCTGACTCCTGTTGCTTTTTCTATCTGCTTATCTGACCAGCTGATCACCTGGGAGTCCACCTGGCTGTCTTCCCAGCAGGAGATATATCGATTTGTCTGCCAAAATATGGATTCTGTATAGTTGGTGAGCTGATGAAGTCTGTCCACTTGTCTGCCTAGTTGGAAGTCTGCCTGGCTAGGTGACGTGTCTGTGCAGTCAAAGGTCTGTGTGGCTGGTATCTGTCTGACTGGAGTACATTTGGCTTCCTGGGAGTCCATGTGATTAGGCCTATCAGTCTGTCTGCCCACATGGTAGGTCTGTGTAGCTGAAGGCCTGTCTAACTCAGAGGACATCTGTGTCTATTCAGCTGGGGATCTGTTTATGGCTGTCTGGGAGTCTGTCCAGCCAAGGGTCTGTCTGTCTGGTGTCTGTCTAGCAACCTAGCCGGAGGAGAGGGTCTGTCTGTCTGGTGATGTCTTTTGCATGGGGTGGTCTGTTAGACTGTTGGTGTGTCACTCTCCCTGACTGGAGGTCTACCCAGGGAATGGACTATCCCTCTGAAGCTCTGGCTGTCAAGGGGAATGGCCTGCCTCTCCAGGTTGGAATTCTATCTGCTTACCCATCTGGGGATCTCCTTACCTGTCTGTCTGAAATCAGTCTGCTTGGCTGTTGTTACGCATGGCTTCCATCTGTCTGAATGATAGCGGGGGGTGAGGGTCCATCCATCTCTTTGTGTTGTAAGCTGAATGTCTGAATGAGGGAGTCTCAGATACTGAAATGAACCAATCTTTCAGGTGGTCTCCAGAAGCCTATCTATCCATCATCCCCTTCACAATGGGGGGCCCTACCAGACCCTTAGGGTTGAGTTTATCCTTGAATATGCTCAGTGTGACCTCACTAGCCATCATCACCCAACTACCTCCCCAAGTCTCATGGTGTTGCTAACTCGGCCTCTGTTTACTGGTGCCAAACAGAAATGCAGAGACAGTTTTGGGTGAAGTAGAAAAAAGTAGCTTTTATTGTTTTGCCAGGCAAAGGGGGCCACAGTGGGCTAACGCCATGAATACCATGTGGCCCACCCTAGAGGGGTAGTGAGGAGTTTTACAGTGTTCAAGGAGCAGGGGGTGATCATGGACCAAGCTCATGGACCAAGCCTTCGACTGGTTGGCATCAGGGTGAGGTTTTCAGCATCTTCAACCTCTGCTTTCAACCCGTCTAGGGTCTATGTTCTTGTTGTCAGAAGTTTTTATCTTGTGGGGGTCTGCTTCCTATAAAAACAACTTAGGAGTGTGTGTGTGTCAGGCCTTTATCCCTTTCAGGAAACTGGGAGTTCAGTGATTCTACTATGTGGTAGAATTATAGTCTAAATTGTTACCCATTCCCTAGCTCAACTATTCTTTGTTTCTACATCTTCACATTTCCAAATCATTAACTCTTGAGTCAGCATTTTACTTCAAAGGATAAGGACACAGGGACTTGAACATGGTTTCAGTGCCTTCAATGCTATAATCACTAAGGCAGAGCCCCACATCTTCCACGCTAAGAAACGTTTATTTTCATTCAGCCCAGCACCCCCATTCCCAACACTTCATCAAGCAGAGCATGACCCTCAGCAGTCCAGGCACCCACGTGGAGCAACAGACAGGCAGGGGTGCAGCGCTCACACCCGGGTCCATTCAGCAGGCGGATCTCGGGGTCCTTTAGGCCTCCCAATGCGCAGGTTAAAGCCTGGAAGAGGAAGGGCACCAAAAGGCTCATAAGAGAAGCTGAGGTGTGGATAAGAAGGCAACCGGTGGAAAATCATTCTCAGGCCTCCAGGCCCTCCTGGTTTGCTGCAGCCACGTCCGCAGGGCTCTGAGGATGTGAGTCCCCTGCCACCGTCCCCGCCCCATGGCCGTCGCAATTGCAATCGGCCCCAGCAACCGAGTTTATCTGACTTACCTAGCCCACCAGTCTGAGCTCCATCCGCCACGTCCTCATAGGCGCCAGGCCCAGCCGGGCTTTCGTCAACAGGAACTGCGGGCAGAAAACCACCCGAACAGGTCAACTCAGACGGCCCTTCAAATTCCGGCATCCTCCCTGCCCAAGAAGGCTGGCTGGGGGCTGCAGGTCCGGGCCCAGGGGCCAGGGGCGTGGCCAGGGGAGTAACCAAGACGGAGCCCTCTGCCCAGAGCAGGAGACCGGGTCAGAGGCTGCGGCGGGGCCAGAGACCACAGCGTGGCCCGAGACGCTTCCGGGCGTGACCTGAGGACAGGCAACAGTCCTAGAGGCATGGCCGAGGAAGCCCGAACTCAGCCCTCCAGGGCGTGCCCCGGCCAGACTCGAGCCGGGGGAGGGGAGGTCATCGCGGCCTCCAGGCTCTCCAGAACCTGGCCAGAGAGGAGCTGGAGGAACAGGTGGGGGACGAGCCAACCCAGACCCGCCCCGGCCTCCTAGACTTACCGCGGCCCGGCTGCGCGCCGCGCGCGTCCTCAGATTGCGCCTGGTGCCGCCAGGCGCGCGGCGTCACCTGGCTGTAGAGTGGCGTGTCCTCCGTGCTGCGCGCCCGCGCGCCCGCGCCTGCCCCGGTGCCCACAGGGGCCGCACGCTTCTGTACCACCGCGTAAGTGTCGGCCATGGAGAGGGCCGGAGGCCCGGGCACCGAGATGCTCCTGCGGGTGGGGAGGGCGGGGAGGAAGTGAAACTGCAGCGCCGAGGCGGGGGAGGGAGGGAGGGAGCTCGCTGGGCGAGCAAACCACCAGCTTCCTTCCCGCCTGAGGCGGCTCGCAGTGAAGGAGCACTGAGATGGAGGCGGTTGGTCTCTGGAGAAGGGGGTCTCGTTTCTGTGTCCCTAGGGCCCAGCAGGTTGGGTGGATGAAGGAAGGAAGGGCCCAGCTGGCAGGTGAATGGGACGAGGTATTATTGAGGAGTGGTCATTTCTGTGTAGTTGTTTATTGAATAAATGAATGAGGAAGTGACATCTAAAGGGAAGGAAGCTGCTAAGTCACTTCAGTCCTGTCCGACTGTGTGCACCCCCGTAGACGGCAGCCCACCAGGCTCCCCCATCCTTGGGATTCTCCAGGCAAGAACACTGGAGTGGGTTGCCATTTCCTTCTCCAATGCATGAAAGTGAAAAGTGAAAGTGAAGTGGCTCAGTCGTGTCCGACTCTTCGAGACCCATGGACTGCAGCCCACCAGGCTCCTCCGTCCATAGGATTTTCCAGGCAAGAGTACTGGAGTGGGGTGCCACTGCCTTCTCCAAAGGGAAGGAAGGGAAGGTGTCAAAATGGAGAGCTGGTCTCAGACCAAGGGCTGAAGTCTGCCGCACCAGATATGAGGCCTGACAGGTGGGCAGCATCAAGAAATATCTGCTGAATTAATGCCTTGGGGGGAATGAGGAAAGTACTGACACCGGAATGTAGGGGTAGGGGCAGAGACAGTGTCATCTCTGGTATTAAAGAATCATCTTCAGAAAGGTTCTCAGAGCTCAGTTCAAAGAAAGGGCTGGTGAACATTTGGTGAACTGAACAACAAGGATGGAGCCAGTGTTTCAAGGGTGAGGAACGGGCTAGCCACCAAGAAGGAAAAACTGGAAAGAGAAGACTCCGGGGATGGGGCTAGGTACCTAAGGACTCCGCTGGATGGGCGGGCGATGGCATTCAGGGTCTGGGAAGTCCAGAGGGAGAGGGCGTCATCGTAGAGTGGGACACAATTCTGGGGGAAAGACAGGAGGGGAAAGGCATGAGGCTTCAGAGGACGTGGAGATCCCTGTGGTCTCTGTGGGGGCAGCTTAGGAGGAGACACTCTGATAAGGAAGCAAGGAGGATGACAAAGGTAGATATCAGAGTCAGTCCCTGCTACTGGAAGGAGTCCAAGGGCTAGATGCTGCTGTGGTAGTGGCCACAGACCTCTGCTCTGGGTCCTGGTCTCTGAGGGTTGGAAGGGGGCCTTGGTACCTCCTTGAGGTTCTGGTAATGAGGGCTGGCATTCTGTATCGCTGAGAGAAACATCTGAGCCACTGTGTGGTACAGGAACCTGTACTGCTCCTGGGGTAGTGGGTAGAGGGGAAGAGAGGTCATTGAGAAGGGAAGACAAGAGCAGGAGGGATGTGTCCCTGGAATGGGGAGACCCTGCTCACACCTCTGTCTGTATGGCCATAGGCCGCTGCTTCCGAATCTCGAGGACCACACTGAAGAGGCTGAAGTTAGGTGGGATCGTCTAGGGCAGAGAGACGGGCACATGAGAAGGACCTGTGGGCACAGGATGCACACTTGACGCGCATGCCCTCTTCATACCTGGGTCAGAAGCAACTGTCTCACATAATCCACAGTGCACAGGACACCTGTTCGCCCGCAGCCAGCACTGACAAGTAAGAATCAGAATGAGCTCGACCAGGGCCTTCCTGCAACCCATTTTAAAGGGGACATTTGGGGTGGGAGGTGAAGGACTTAATTAAAGCAGGGGCCCCTGCAGCACTTTTTGGTTCCCAGTATCCCAGGTTATAATTTGAAAGGAAAAACTTTTTAATTGCTGATATTTGTTTAGCATCAGCTGTGTACTTATTCCCCAGCAGACAGTCTGTGTTCAATAAATACTGACAATTTCAGTTGCAACTTTAACAAGTGTGGCCTCAGGTTTCTTAAAATAGGCATTCGAGAAACTGCAAGACTGGCTCCAAGTCCTGCACTATTCTTCCCTGCCTCCCTCCCCAACTACCATCCCCTCTGTCTCACCAGATCCCAATAAAGCCCATTTATTAAACCTGCAGTGGACACAGAGGGGGTTGGAACCAGATCCCTGGAGGTGCCGAGCTTCCTCAACCATGGCAAGCACATGGTCAGGATTGCTGGGGACCCCTCTGTCTGGCCAGGACATATACTGCAGCTGGGACACTGAGCGGGATTCCTGAAACACGGAAAATGAGAGGCAAAGAATAAAAAAAGAAAGAAAAGCACATATTGAGCAACTACTTTATGTCAGCCCTATTCTCCACATCTTCTATTTAAATGAAACAGATAATAACTAAAGAGAAGGGTACTATTGTTAATGCCCATTTTACAGATAAGAAAGCAGAGACAGGAAGCTCTCACTATGTGGAAGTCTCCTCCTCCCCTTTCAGTACCTTCTGGAAGGTGACCTGCAGGATCCTGAGTGTGATGTCTGGATTCAGCCACATCTCCCTTGTCTGTGGATATGGCGCATGTGGGAAGAGGGCAGAGAAAAATGATCACAGGTGCCAAAAGACACATTTTCAGGAAACTGCATTTCTGATTTAAAATTTTAAAAAAGTAGTTCCCTGGTGGCCTAGAGGTTAGGATTCTGGGCTTTTACTGCCATGGCCTGGTTCAGTGCCTGGTCATGGAACTGAGATCCTGTAAGTCGTGCAAGACAGTCCTCCCCAACCCCACCCCACCCCCCCAAAAAAAACACCTATTTCTAAAAATTCATTTAGTCTAAATATCCCCCATGACTTCTGTGAAGGAAACATTTTACATAAGGGATAAAGAGAAACTATGAGCTAGTTCCAACAAGCTCATTTACAATGAAAGAAAGAAATGTCTTTTGTTTTAAAGCAAAAGTTTGCTTGTATTTATCAGTACCAATTGTTTCTATAACCTATGAGAGATTTTTCTGAGTTCTTTTGAAATGGTAAGGGAAATAAGAATTTTAAGAACCTAACCAGGTACATTTATATTTATAGAGATAATCGTGATAGTAGTTAAAATGCAAAATCAGTGTGTATGATGAGTTCTGACTATTTGCATGCTAATAGCAGAGAGCTCCCTGCAGTGTGATGGGGACTGTGGGGAAATTGCTCATTCTTTCAAGCCCAGCCCAAAAGCTTTCCACTCAGAATCTTCTGTGAAACACAAAATCCAAGATTTCCATAAAGTGCTGTACCCACCTCTGCCCCAACTCACCAGAGTGATGCAGAAAGGCCCAATCTGCAGTGGTTCCTGTTGTAGGGCCCAATAACGCTCACACTTTTTCTGCAAAAAACAAGGGGAAAAGGGTAGAGACTGAAGAGGGGGAGTCTGCCTCAAGAGTTCATATTAACATGTGTACAACCCCTTGGAACAGCCCAGCTTGCTAGTGGAAGCACAGAGAGCAGCAGCATCTCATCAGATTAAACACAGACTCAGTGGAGATGTGAGCTTCTGACTGTGCAGGAGCAAGACAGTCCAGAATATTTTACTGTAAGCAACTAAAAACCTGGAAAGAAATGTATGAGCCACTATTTTCAGACACTGGTCCACATGCATTTGCAGGACTGTGATCACTGAACAAAGGGAAACACATGAGTGAAACCCTATGAGTTCCCAAGGTTACTGCCTAGAAGCAGTAACCAGGCTGCAGACCGTGAAGGGTCTGATGATCCCACTAGCTGAGAAACCAGAAATCTTGGCTCAGGGAGGCCAAGACAGAGTTCTTGAAAGAACAGTACTATGCAAACAAAAGCAAAGAACACCAGAAGTCTGCATGAGGTCCCCTTGAGTCTTCAGCTGATAATAATCTAGGCACATATGATATGAAACCCCATGAAGCTAGGAAAGAATAACTTTCCATGAAAGCATAATAGCTGTGGAACTACAAGATGAACATTTCCTAGAGCTCACAATGGAACAAATAATTTACATTTCCTCCAGCCAGAGTGGAGACCTGATTGATTAAAAAGGGCATTCAGTAAGGAACAAGACACCACACATTAGTAAGTAGAATGAACTTAGTTCTAGAATAAAGGCTTCTTTAGACGTACCCTTAAAAAGCTTAAAAATAAACCTTACAATGATCAAATATCCAAAAATAACTGCCTTCCAAAAAAAGTTCCAACACTTTTAAAAAAAATTTTCTTTTTAAAGGAAAATAACAAGATCTAAAATTGATCCATACTTGTGTAAAATTTGGGCTTCCCATGTGGCACTAATGGTAAATAACCCACCTGGCAATGCAGGATACATAAGAGGTGTGGGTTTGATCCCTGGGAAGATCCCCTGGAGGACAAAAGGGCAACCCACTCCAGTATTGCCTGGAGAATCTCCATGGACAGAGGAGCCTGGCAGGCTACAGTCCATAGGGTCATAAAGAGTCAGACATGACCCAAGCAACTTAGCAAGTGTAAAATGTAAAATATTAAGCATCCAGTAAAAATTTACTAGACATACAAACAAGCAAAAAATATGATCTACACCCAGGAGATAAGTCAGTCAATAGAAAAAGACCTAATACAGATGAGGAAAAAGGCAGACAAAGACTTTAAGATGGCTTTTATAAATATGTTCAAAGATGAGAAGGAAAAACACGAATGTGATAGGAAAAAAAAGATATAAAAAAGACCTAAATGAAAATAAAATATATGAAATAAAAAATTCACTATCTAAGGTAAATGAAAAGATGTTCAACATTGGTAATTATTAGAGAAATGCAAATTAAAATTACAATGAGGTACCACCTCACACTAGTCAGAATGGCCATCAGTAAAAAGTCTACAAATAACAAATGCTGATGAGGGTGTGGAGAAAAGAGAACCCCCGTACATTGCTGGTGGGAATGTAAATTGGTGCAGCCACTATGGAAAACAGTATGGAGGTTCTTTAAAAACTAAAAAGAGTGGCTATATGATCCAGAAATCCTACTCCTGGGCATATATTTGGACTAGACTATTATCTGAAAAGATACATGCACACTGTGTTCATAGTAGTAGTACTCACAATAGCCAAGACATGGAAACAACCTAAATGTCAATTGACAGATGAATGGGTAAAGGAGATGTATGTATATATACACACACACAATATACTCATGCATAAAAAAAGAATGAAATAATGCCATTTTCAGTATGATAGAGATTATTATACTAAGTAGGTCAGAAAGAGAAGACAAATACCAATATGACATCACTTATATGTGAAATCTAAAATCTGACACAAATGAACTTATCTACAAAAGAGAAACAGACTCACGAACACAAAGAACAGCCTTGTAGTTACTGGGGGAAACAGGGATGTGGAGGGAACAATCGGGAGTGTGGGATTAGCAAATGCAAACTATTATATATAGACTGGATAAACAAGGTCCTGGTATATAGCACAGGGAACGATATTCAGTATCCTGTGATAAACCATAATGCAAAAGAATATGAAAAAAAACTCACTGTCTAATCACAGATTAGGGGCGTCCCTGGTGGTCCAGTGACTAAAATTCTATCTCCCAACACAGGGTGCCTGGGTCAGGAAACTAGACCCAGCTGAAGATCCTGAGTACCTCAGGTAAGATCTGGCATAGCCAAATAAATAAATAATTTTTTTTAATAGCAGATTAGATACCAGAAGATCAGTGAACAAAAAGGCATAGCAATAGAAACTATTAAAAGTGAAAAAGAGAGAGAAAAAGTGGAGGAAAAAAACTAACAGAATCATATATCTGTGGAAATATATCAAGTGGCCTAATGTATGTGTACCTGGAGTTCAAAAGGAGAGGCGAGGGGAGAATGGAAACTATTTTTGAAGAAATAATAGTGGAAATTTTTCCAAATTTCATGAAACTATGAACCCACAGACCCAGAAATGTCAATGAACCATAAGGAGAATAATCCAAGGATTACTAACACCAAGTTAGATCATGATCAAATTGCTGAAAAATCACAATAAAGAAAAAAAATCTTAAAACCATTATACACAAAAAGACATTAAATTTGAGAAATAAGAATGACAGCAGAATTTTGTCAGAAGCTTGCAAGCCAGAGGTCAATGGTGTTATGCCCTGAAAATGCTAAAATTAAAAATTCAGACAAAAGCTGAAAGACTTTATCATAAGCAAAACTGCACTATGAGAAATATTAAAGTAAGCTTTTCAGGAACTTTCCTAGTGGTCCAGTGGTTAAGACTCTGCACTCCCACTGAAGGGGGTATGGGTTTGATCCCTGGTTGGGAACTAATATCCCACATGCTGCATGGTGAGGCCAAAATAAATAAATAAAATTCTGATTTCTTGTTTAACAAAAGAAAAAGCTTTTCATACAAAAGAAACATGATATCAGGTGGGATAATGACCTACACAAAGGGATGAAGAATAAAGAAAAAAAGTAAACAGGTAGCTAAGCACAAAAGGTATTTCTCATTTTTAACATCTTTAAAAGATAATCTAGTGAATTTTACGAAAAAAGAAGGAATAGCAATCCTTCACAAATTTTTCCAAAAATTTGAAAAAGGAATATTTTATAAGGCCAGTATTACTCTGGTATCAAAACCAGACAGATATCACAAGAAAACTATTCAACATCTCAAGAATATAGACAGAAGAATTATTAACAAAAGATTATACACAGTACACAAGATTGGTTCAAGATATGAAAGCCAATCAATGTCATATACCATAATAACAGAAAATAAAAGAGAAACACATGATCATCTCAATAGATGCAGAAAAATGAACAAAATCCAGTACCTCTTCATACATAATAAAAACATGAAAGGCACTAGACATAGAAAAGAAATTCCTCATTTTAAATTAAAAAGCAAAACCAACAACAAATATCAAAAAAAAAACCCTACAGGTAACTTAACACTTAATATTGAAAGACTGAATGGTTTGTGCTTAAGGTCAGGAACAAGACAAAGATGTTTGCACTTTCTGCTTCTGAACAATTTCGTATTGGAAGTTGTAACCAGTGCAATTAGGAAAAAAGAAATGAAGCAAAGAAGCAAAGAAAGGAGAGGAGGTGTGAGGGAGGAAGAAAGAAAAGGACAGGAAAGAAAAAAGATGGGAAGGAAGAAGAAACAAAGGGAAGTTACCCACGTTGGAAGAGACAAAACTATCTCAACTTGCAGACAGCATGATGTCATATATAAAAGTGATATTAGATAAAGTGTTAATCGCTCAGTCGTGTCCGACTCTCTGTGACCCCGTGGAACGTAGCCCGCCAGACTCCTCTGTCCACAGATTTTTCCAGACAAGAATACTGGAGCAGGTAGCCATTCCCTTCTCCAGGGCATCTTTCTGAGCCAGGAATCGAACCTGGGTCTCCTACATTGCACGCAGATTCTAGCCACTGGGAAAGCTCTATAGAAATCATATATAAAAAACCCTGAAGAATACACACACACATACACTAATACCTCTAATAAGAGGTAAAAAGTGAGTTCAGCAAGGTTCAGAATACAAAATCAATACAGAAAAATCAATTGTATTTTCACGTAAAGAAAACTGTTGTTTGCAATATCTACCCTGAATTGATAGATTCAGTGCAATCCTTATCGAAATCCTAGCCTTTTTGATGATATTGGCAAGCTGATCTTAAAATTAATATGTTAACATTAATAAATGTGTTGTGGATACCCAAGGCTGCCCTCAGGTTTGATGATTCAATAGGAGGACTCACAGGACTCTGTACAGAGTTGTACTCATGGCCACAATTTATCACAATGAAAGGATACAGAATAAACTGGCAAAGGGAAAAGGCACACAGGGTGAAGTCTGCAGAAAACAAGGTGCCAGCTTCCAAGGGTCTTCACCCAGTAGAGTCACTTAGGATGTGCTTAACTCCTCCAGCTATGAGTTGTGACCACACATGTGAAATGTCCACAGGGAAGCTCCTTAGGAATTCAGTGCCCAAGATTTTTACTGGGGGACTCTGTGTGGTATGTAGGCACCTCTGACTAGCATGGGCCAAAACTTCAGAAGGAAAGCAGGTATCATATAAACCTGCTATCACTTAGACACATTGCTTATATAAATACTTTAGCAAAGTTGGCCACTCTTATTGGAAATCGGATTTCCAGTTAAGAGCCAACATTGCAAGAAGGCCTTTCTAAGCATAAGCACTTAGGCTTGCTATGTTAACTCTTCTGCACAGCAAGTGACCAAGAATAGACAAAACAATCTTGAAAATAGAACAGATTTGAAAGACTCACACTTATTGATTTTAACACTTAACTACAGACCTACAATACATTGTAGTACTGGCATAGTACTACAATCAATGGAATAGAATTGACAGTCCAGAAATAAACCTTTACATGTACAGTGGGTCAATTGATTTTCAACAAAGGACCAAGACCATCCAGTGGAAAGAGCAGTCTTTTACCCAGTAGTACTGGAACAACTGGATTATCTATATGAATTTGGATCCCCTATCTTGCACCATATACAAAAATTAAGTCAAAATGAAAATGAATCAGAGACCTAAGCATAAAACACTTAGAAGAAAACATAGGAGTAAATCTTTTTGACCTCTGGTTAGACAATGACGTGTTAGAAACAGCACCAAAAGTACATCAAAACAATAGATTGGAAAGATTCAAACTTATAGAAGGTTTGTGCTTCAAAGGACACTGTAAAGAAAATGAAAAGACACCCATACAATGAGACAAATATTTGTAAATCATATACTGATAAGGGACTTGTATTCAAAAGAATTCTCCAATAATAAAAAGACAAATAATCCAATTAAAAAGTGGCAAAGGACCTAAACAAATACTTGTCCAAGGAAGACATACAAATGGAAAGATAAGCACATGAAAAGATATTTGGTAAATCCACACCATTAGGCAAAGGCAAACCAAAACCAGGAGACACCCCTTCCCACCCATTAGGATGGCTAAAAAACAAAAACAAAAAGTAACATGTATCTTGGTGAGTGTATGGAAAAAAATAGAACCCTTGTGCATTGTTGGTGAGAATATAAAGTGGTGCAGCCACTGTGGAAAACAAAACAAAAACATTAAATACAACATTGCCACATGATCCAGCAATTAATTCTACTACCCCAAAAAATTGAAAACAAGGACTCAAAACTGATACTTATATATTAATATTTATAGCAGCATTATCACAATAACCAAAAGGTAGAAACAACCCAAATGTCCATCAACAAATGAATGGATAAACAAAATGTGATACAAATATAAAACAAAATGTTATTCAGCCTTAAAGAGAATGAAATTTTGATATGCTCTGCAACATGGATGAACCTTGAAAACATGATAAATGAAATAAGTCAGACACAAAAGGACAGGTATTATATGATTCCACTGAGATGAGGTACCTAGAATAGGCAAATTACTAAAGCCAGAAAGTAAAATAAAGGCTACCAAAACCTACAAGAAGAGTAAAGGTAAAGTAATTATTAAATGGATAGAGTTTCTGTTTTGGATGATGAACAAGTTCTGGAATTGGATATTGATAATGGTTAGAAACATTGTGAATGTACTTAATGTTTCTAAATTGTACATTTGAAATCATTAAAATGGCAACATTTATGTATGTTTTACCACAACTGAAAAAAGAAAGACATGATGAATACCACTTCACATCCAACAGGATGGCTATAATGAAAAAGACAAAAATAACAGATTTTGACAAGAATGTAGAGAAATTGGAAGACTCATACATTGCTGCTTGAAATGTAAACTGGAAAACAGTTTGGCAGGTGCTCAAAATGTTAAAAATAAAGCTTACCATATGACCCAACAATTCCACTTCTAGGTATATACTGAAGAGAAATGAAAACATACTTCTATACAGAAACTTGCACATGAATGTTTATAGCAGCAATATTCATAATCACCAAAAAGTGGAAATAGCTCACAGTTTATAAAGTGATTGTGCTGCGTGTGCTTAGTCACTCAGTCATGTCCAACTCTTTGCAGCCCCATGGACTGCAGCCCGGCAGGCTCTTCTGTCCATGCAGATTCTCCAGGCAAGAATACTGGAGTGGGTTGCCATGCCCTCCTCTAGAGGATCTTCCCAACCCAGAGATCAAAGTCAGGTCTTCCACTTTGCAGGCGGATCCTTTACTGACCAAGCCATGGAAATATAAAACGGAATGTTATCCAGCAACAAGAAGGACTGAAGTATTGACATGGGCTTCCCTGGTGGCTCAGCCAACACATGCTACACTGTGCATGAATCTGAAAAATACTACCTTAGGGTTTGAAGCCACTCACCAAAGGCAATCTGTCATATGATTGCAGCTATATGAAAAGTCCAGAGTGGGCAAATCGAACAGAGTAGATAGATTAGTAGTTGCTTAGGATGGAGTTTGGTAGGAAATGGAGTATGACTGCTAATGGATATAGTGTTTCTTTATGGGGTGATGAAAATATTCTAAAATTTATTGTGGTGATGGTTGTATAATTCAGGAATATACTAAAAACAACTGAATTGTACACTTTAGATGGATGAATTATATCTCAATAAAGTTTTTTTAATCTATATGAAAATAATAGCAGTATGTTGTGTAGTATATTTTAAATTTAGAACTAAACCTGTGGTAACAATAGCCTGAAGCATAGAAAGAGAAAATTGAAATATGCTGTTGTAAAGTTCTCACATTTTACCTGAAATGGTATAATAATAGTATTTGAACATAGACTGTGATAAGTACATATTTCACTAAACACAACAGCACATAATACAGAGGTAAAACTAATAAGGTAATAATGACTATGAAATAGAGTCATAAAAATTCTCAGTAAAAAAAGACAGAAAAGAAAGGAACAAGAACAGATGGAACAAATAGAAAACAAATAGCAAAATCATAGATTTATACACATTACTGACACTTTAAAGGTGGTGGCGGTTTAGTCACTAAGTCTTGTCTGACTCTTGAGGCCCCATAGACTGTAGCCTGTCAGGCTCCTCTGTCCATGAGATTTTCCAGGCAAGAATACTGGAGAGGGTTACCATTTCCTTCTCCAGGAATCTTCCCAACCCAGGGATCAAACTCTCGCACTGCAGGTGTATTCTTTACTGCTGAGCCACCAGGGAATACCCCAACACATCGTTAGCCGCTCAGTCACATCCGACTCTTTGTGACCCCATGCACTGTAGCCCGCCAGGCTCCTCTGTCCAGGGAATTCTCCAGGCAAGAATACTAGAGTGAGTAGCCATTCCCTTTTTCCAGGGCATCTTCCCCACCCAGGGTCAAACCCAGGTCTCCTGCATTACAGACAGATGCTTAACCATCTGAGCCACCAGGGAAGCCCAACACATTAAATACTACGCCAATTAAAGGCAGAGATTGTCAGATTGGATTTAAAAAGTGAGTATCCGCAATATGACAGCTATAAGAAACAATTTAAAAATAAAAATGAGGAATTCCCTGATGGTCCAAGGGTTAGGACTCCATGCTTCCATTGCAGGGGGCACAGGTTCAATCCCTGATTGGAGAACTAAGATCCCTCAAGCCTCGTGGTATGGACAAAAAAATGAAACTGAACACAGATTTTAAAAAGTAAAAGAATAAGAAAGATGATCACACACACTCTAATCTAAGGAAGTTTAAATGGCATATTAACACCAAAGTACACGTCAGAGAAAGGGTCACAAAAGAGACATTACATATTGAGAACAGGCTTGATTCATCAGGAGACATAATCCTGACTGTATAAGCACTCAATTTTAGTTTTAAAGTAACTTAAGCCAAAATTGACAGAACTGAAAGAAAAAATAGATAAATGAAAAATTACAGAAATCTCAACATTCCTCTTTCAGCAAATAATAGGACAAGTAGACCAAAAAACATTTCTGCTTTATTGACTATGCCAAGTCTTTGACTGTGTGGATCACAATAAACTGAAAATTCTGAGAGAGATGGGAATACCAGACCACCTGACCTGCCTCTTGAGAAACCTGTATGCAGATCAGAAAGCAACAGTTAGAACTGGACATGGAACAACAGACTGGTTCCAAATGGGAAAAGGAGTACGTCAAGGCTGTATATTGTCACCCTGCTTATTTAACTTCTATGCAGAGTACATCATGAGAAATGCTTGGCTGGATGAAGCCCAAGCTGGAATCAAGATTGCCAGGAGAAATATCAATAACCTCAGATATGAAGATGACACCACCCTTATGGCAGAAAGTGAAAAAGAACTAAAGAGCCTCTTGATGAAAGTGAAAGAGGAGAG
This sequence comes from Oryx dammah, assembly GCF_014754425.2. Taxonomy (NCBI): domain Eukaryota; kingdom Metazoa; phylum Chordata; class Mammalia; order Artiodactyla; family Bovidae; genus Oryx; species Oryx dammah. The sequence goes on from NW_024070211.1 coordinate 134,910,657, forward strand.
TGGAAAAAGTTGCCTTAAAGCTCAACATTCAGAAAACGAAGATCATGGCATCCGGTCACATCACTTCATGGGAAATAGATGAGGAAACAGTGGAGGCTGACTTTATTTTTTGGGCTCCAAAATCACTGCAGATGGTGATTGCAGCCATAAAATTAAAAGACACTTACTCCTTGGAAGAAAAGTTATGACCAACTTAGCATATTAAAAAGCAGAGACATTACTTTGCCAACAAAGGTCCGTCTAGTCAAGGATATGGTTTTTCCAGCAGTCATGTATGGATGTGAGAGTTGGACTGTGAAGAAGGCTGAGCGCCGAAGAATTGATGCTTTTGAACTGTGGTGTTGGAGAAGACTCTTGAGAGTCCCTTGAACTGCAAGGAGATCCAACCACTCCATCCTAAAAGAAATCACTCCTGAATGTCCATTGGAAGGACTGATGTTGAAGCTAAAACTCCAATATTTTGGCCACCTGATATGAAGAGCTGACTCATTTGAAAAGACCCTGATGCTGGGAAAGATTGAAGGCAGGAGGAGAAGGGGACCACAGAGGATGAGATGGTTAGATGGCATCACTGACTCAATGGACATGAGTCTGGGTAAACTCCAGGAGTTCGTGATGGACAGGGAGACCTGGTGAGCTGTGATTCATGGGGTCACAAAGAGTCGGACACGACTGAGCGACTGAACTGAACTGAGACAAAAAAATATGAATAATATAACTTGAGTAATACTATTGACAAGCTTATACTAATTGACAGTTATAAAACAGTTGAAGGTTTCAACACTCCTGTTGGGAACTGACAGAACATTTAGAGAAAATAAATCAGTAAAGATATATCAGTTCAGTTCAGTTCAGTTCAGTCGCTCAGTCGTGTCCGACTCTTTGCGACCCCATGAATCCTGTCCATCACCATCTCCCGGAGTTCACTCAGACTCACGTCCATCGAGTCCGTGATGCCATCCAGCCATCTCATCCTCTGTCATCCCCTTCTCCTCCTGCCCCAAATCCCTCCCAGCATCAGAGTCTTTTCCAATGAAGATACAATAAAGATATAAAAGATTAAAGTGTCTTTCAAAAAGACACAATCAATTTGACCTGATATTTATAGAATACTCAACCAAGCAGAATACACATTCTTTTCAAGTGCACACAAAACACTTACCAAGATAAATCGTATTCATGGCCACAAAACAAGTTTCAATACATCTGGAATAATATAAAATTGTTCTTTGACCACAATGGAACTGAAATTTAATAACAGTCCCCAATATTTGGAAATTAAGCACAGCTATAGTCAAATACCATGTCAAAGAAGAAATCACAAGGGCAACTAGAACACATGTTGAATTAACTGGAAAAAAAGACAACATAGTTTATGAAATGTAGCTAGAGCAGTGTATGGAGAAAAATGTATGGCATTACTTACACGTGATAAAAATCACAAATCTATTATTTAAGCTTAAAGAACTAGAAAAAAGCAAGTTAAACCTAAACCAGAAGAAAGAAATGATAAAGATAAAAGAAATTAATGAAATAAAAATTTAAAAATAGAGAAAATGAATAAAATTCAAAGCAGCTTCTTTGAAAAAATAAAACTAATAATCTTCTAGCCCAGAGATTGGCTAACTTTCTATAAATGGCCAGACAATAAATCTTTTAGACTTTGTGAGCCATATAGTCTACTTAACTTGCAACTACTGAACTTGACAATTGTGGCATGCATACACTATGTAAACCAATGAGTGTGACTGTGTTCTAATACATTTTTATTTACAAAAACAGGCAGCAGGACAGACTTAGTACAACAGTTAAAAGTTTGATTCTTTATTCTAGCCAGACCAAATAGCCAGGAGAGAAGATATCAGAAGTATCAAAATTAGAGATGAAAAATGTACATCACTATAGATTGCATAGACTCCATGATCAGCCAGCTATCCATCCCAGCCGGCCAGGATGCAGAAACCATGTGCCTTTAGTGCTGATACACATTTATTGAGCAACTAATTTATACTTATGGGCAAAACAAAGATCCCTGCTCTCCTGGAACTTTGCTTCTACTCAGAGAGACAGAAGAAACAATATACATAATGCATTTGTAGATTATCTTATATTTCATTCAGAAGTTGGTAAGAACTGTGAAGAAAAATGAAAGTAAGACCAGGGAAGGAGAGTGGGAGTCTCAAATGGGGTGAGGTCCAGGAAGATCTCATTGAGGAAGGAGCATCTGAGCCAAGACCTGAGGATGGTGATGCAGCAGCCCAAGGAGAAAAATGTCCCAGGCAGAGGGAACAGACGAAGCATAGGACTCAAGGCAGAACAAAGGCCCCAGTGGTTGGAGCATAGTGAATAAGTGGGAGAAACATGGGGAAAGACATCAGACTTGTACTGGGGAAGCCACAGTTATAGGGTCTTATGGTCTATGGGGCAGGAAGACCAGCAGGAGAGGGTTGCCAACATTGGAAGGATGAACCACACGAATAAAAGGAAAAAGATCATTTAAAAAATTAAAGCCAGTAATAGTGGGCTTGGCAGAGCTACAGTGGGGTTACTCCAAGAACGGGTCCCTTGAGTCATGGGATCAGGGGAGAGCTAGTGAGATTTCTCCTGTCTCCTGCATAAGGACATGCACTGGAGAGGCTGAGCACACCTACCCGTCCATTCTCCATCTCCTGACAGGCCATCAGGATGACCTAGACATAGGGGTAAGGGAGGAGAATCAGTTTAAGGGGTGCAGTTATCAGGGCCAAGGGAGGACCCAGAATACAGGCCACACCTCCCCCTCCCCCAAAGCTGACCTTGACCCCAAATTCCCAGATGAGGCGCCAGAAGTCTAGCAAGGTGTGAGGCAGGGGTCCTTGCGTGGCGATGTAGGCCTGGCTTCCGTCTGCACCCTGGTAAAGGCTAAGTTCACTATCGAGGTTCCCCTGTCACCTCCACCACCTCTGCCCCTTTCCTGACTCCCAGCCTGACCCTGATGAAGTTGCCATTGATGTAGTCGCCATGTCCCTCTTCCTGGAGCAGGGAAAGGATCACTCGTGTCTGATCGTCTGCCAGCAGAAGTGAGAAACATGGAGTTTGTGGGTGACAGCCCTGATGGCCTCCCAGATGAAAGCCAGCAGGGGACAGCACACCTGGGGGGATCCCATCGAGGTGCACTGGTGGGATGCTGGGGATAAATGCAGCCAGAGCAAGGCTCCTGGAGGGAGAGTTCTGGGAGCCCAGTAGGACACAGGGACGCTGGCTAGCACCTGGATCCCACAGCGTGGGGGCACCGACCCTCCGGACGCCCCACCCCCACCCCCGACTTACAAGGCAGCACATCCTTGTAGCGGTTCTTCCTCAGGTTCTCGGGGCGACTGCCGGCCTCCGTTGAGCACACGCTTTCCGTCTTCCAGGCGGCTGAGTGGGCCCGGATGTCCTGGTGGGAGGACCGCAAGAAGACCCGGGGGTAGGAAGAGAGAGTAAGCGAGGAGCCAGATCAGAGGCCTGGGACACTGAGGCTCTCACAGGGATATGCGGCACGTGCCCTATGAAAGGTGAGTGCTGCGTCCAGATAGTGCTGCTGCTGCTGAGTCGCTTCAGTCGTGTCCGACTCTGTGCGACCCCACAGACGACAGCCCACCAGGCTCCCCCGCCCCTGGGATTCTCCAGGCAAGAATGCTGGAGTGGGTTGCCATTTCCTTCTCCAATACATGAAAGTGAAAAGTGAAAGGGAAGTTGCTCAGTCGTGTCCCACCGACTCTTAGCGACCCCATGGACTGCAGCCCACCAGGCTCCTCCGTCCATGGGATTTTCCAGGCAAGAGTACTGGAGTGGGTTGCCATTCCCTTCTCCAATATTGATTCAATAACAGCAGCCATTCAGAGTGCCCTCTCTATGCTAAGCCCTGTGTAAGGGCATTGAACTATCTGCAAGGTGCCTCCGAAGTGGGTATTATTGACTCCCCGTTGTGCAGTAAGAAAGCTGAGGCACCACATGTGTCAGTGACTTTCTGAAAGTGGGTGAGTGTTGAACTCAGACCTCTGAGCATCTGTCCCCATACCCTCAGTGTGTATTTACATTTTATCATGAACAATAATTGTAATATATTATGTACTTAATATAATAAACATGATACACAAGAGGATAATATACAATGTATATGAATTAAATGTATAACATTACTTATGTAGATACTGTTAGGTGCTTTAATACTGTTAGATTATTATGATCAGTGAATAGTATTGCCATCATCACCAGGCATTCATAATCATGACAATAATAAATAACACCTACCAAGCCACCATGACTGCAAGCCACCATTCTAAGTGTTCTTACACCCATCAGGTAGGTCATTTAAGTCTTCATGGACACATTTCTGCAGTAGATACCACTATGGATATTTCTACTATGTAGATGAGGAAACCAAGGCCCAGAGAGGCCTTGGAAGATTCTTGTGAGTGCAGGAGATTGCAGGAGGCTGGCCTCCAGCAACTGGCACTGCTCACCACCCAGCTTCTGCATAGGGATCCTCAGCACTGCTCACTGTCCCAAACTGGACCCAGACCTGGATGGATACGATGTCATGTACTACCTGGGTATTATATGTTTACCTTTATTATGCACATTTTCATATTGCATAAATTATATATTCTGCATTTATTACACAGTTCTTATATATAATATTTATTTTATATTTGTATAAAGATTTATACTTTTATTATTGTTTCTTAGAAACTTGAATAACTGCTCATTTTATAAATGAGTTTTCATGTTTATTCTACTGTTCTATGAAATTAATGTATAAGTTATAGTTTATGACATATTTATACATATACACTATATATTTTATATTTATTAATAAAACTATTTCATAAATCTGTTCTCTATTTCTATTGTGCTTAATGAATATATAGTCACTTATTACTTACATATATTTATCAGACATTTCTAAATTTAAGATGTCACCATATATGATTCTAACACGTTTCTATGCTATTATATTTAAAATATCTCAGTACTTGTACAGTGCGATGTCTACGACGCTGCTGCATTAGCACTCCTTACGTATAGCATGCACTACCCCACTGTAAAGTTTAGGATTATTTATAACTAGTGACAAAGCCGCCTATGAAGTAAGCGCTCAAGAAAAAAGCTAAGCGCGCTTTACCCACACTGGCTATTTTAATCCTCAGGTCAGTTTCGTCACCTTTCACCCTAGGAGAAACAGGCCACAGAGACCGGATAAAGAGCCTCAGGCCACATCGTCTGTAAGAACTGGCCTCCATATCTTCACTGCAGCGGGGCCTCTTGGTTCCTCTTTGCCCAGCCCCTTCCTCCCCAGGACCACAGTGGGGACAGTGACCACCGGGTCGCCTGGAGCGGCCGAGCATCGCGTGAGCGCCCGCCTTCTCCGCTCAGCATCCCCACGATACCAGGAGCTCAGCTAGGGCGCAGGGACCCGAGGGCGTGTGCGGCCCCGCCCGGGCCGGCAGTGGACTTCGCCCTCTGGGGCTCTGCAGGCAGAGGGTGAAGACGGGCAGGGAGAGAGAGAGTGCGACAGAGAGAGGTGCTGGGGAGAGAAAAACAGAGAGATCTCGAAGTGAGAAGACGACCCTGGACGCCGAGAGAGAAGCAAAGTGCAGCAGGGTGCACAGAAGAACAGACGGAGGTCCGAACTGTCCAGGGTGAGGAGCAGGAGCTCGGCAGTCCACACTCGCCCACTCACGCTGAACTCGCCGGCGAAGACCACCCCATCCCTGCCGCCTAGTGCTTCCAGCTGCTCCAAGAAGCTCCGCGCCGCATCCAAACTGCGGCTCATGGTGCCGCCTGGGAGTGAGGTGCAGTCCGCCTGGGAGTGAGGTGCAGTCCACCTGCACCTCCGCTCTCTCCGCGGGAATAGACTCCGCTGAAGGCAGCCGAGGCCCCACCTCAGATCTCGCCGGCCAATGGGAGTGCTCAGCGGCAGACAGGGCGCGCCCCTCAGCCAATGACACTCAGAGCCCGCCCCAGCCCCGCCCACAGGCTACCGGACTGAGGGCGCTAGGTTCCCCTGGCTGCGCGTGGGGCTAGAAAACTGCGCCGGCGCTTCCATTTTTTTGTCTCCGCGCGGGCTGGCTGAGTCCCTGTGGTCCTATGGACACCGCCTCTAGCTTGGGCCCGGGGTCCACGCCCTGGCATGGCGGATGTCTACATGCCCTCGCCCGGCCTCCAGGGAGCTGGACGTGTCCGGATCCCAACCAGGGTGGCGTGTCAGCTGTGAGTAAAGACGGCTGCCTAGATGGAGCTGAAATTCCTGACTGGGAAACCCTGTGTGGAGACCTTACCCCGCTCTGCGCTCCGGCGGAGTCCAGGGGAGGTTGGGAGAGGTTGCCGCGGGGGGGGAATGACACCCAGGCACCTGAGGTGTGAGAAAGACAAAATTTCTTGAGGTTCCTTCTTTTCTGGGTCGGGCCAGGAGGAGCTGAGGGAGCTAGATCATCCTAATTTGAGAATCTCAAGCTGCATAAAACTTCCAGGAAACAGAACTGAGGTTTTGGGAGTGGGTTCCAGGGGTCTAGATATTCTCAACGCTTTTAAGGATTTTTTTTTTTTTTCATTCTCATACTGTCGTCTTCAGAAAATGGGGAGAAGGCCAGAGGACAGCTGCTGCCCTAGGGCCACCAAGGGGAAGGCTGGAGAGAGTAGGTAGGAGCCAGGGGCCGTTCAGTGTAGGTGGGCTAGCCCATCCTTCACTTTGGAGGTAAGGAGTGTGAACCTAATTCGTTAGGGAGTTATCAGAATGTTGTCACAGACAGGCAAACTGTTTCTTAAAGGACTCAGGTCTCTGATTCTTGTCCCAGCCACTCAACTTCGACAGACAGGGTGAAAGCAACCATAGATCATATGTAAAGGGATAAGCATAGCTGTATTCCAAACTTTATTTGTGGACTTTAAATTTTAATTTCATGTGTCACAGTCTTTTTTCTTTGGTGGGCTGCAGGCTATAGGTTGCCAATCCCGGTTTAAGTGACTGAGAAGGCAAAAAGCAGGTCAGTAGGGATGTTTCACTTATTGTTGACTCACTGTCATCTTTGAAAGTTCAGAGGTCAGTAGTGACCACCAAGGATTGACGTTGTCAGTGAGTTCATTGCAGGCCAGTGAGAGGTCCTTGGATGTTCATGAGACTGTCAGTAGATGTCAGTGGCAGTTACTGGGAGGTCAGTGATAGACTGAAAGTAACCAGGGAGCCACTGGGACTTGGAGTGTTAGTTTACCAAGTAATTGAGGGGTCAAAAGGGTCAGGCAAGTTCATTGAGGACCCCTAACCAGGGCTCGATAGTGAATGTCAGTGTAATCACTGAGATTTCTTGGATGGTCTCAGGACTTAGTTGTTGCACTCAGGGTGGTGGGATAAAGAAGCATCACTAAACTTTGAGAAAATATGGACGTCCATTGGAGAAGTCACAGAGACACTTGAGCCCTTGAGTAATCATGGACACTAATAGCAATCATTTGGGGATAGTGGACACCAGAGTGAAGGGGGAATACCCACTGCGGATCACAAAAGGGCTTTCTGAACCCTGCTAGTAGTGAATGTCATTGGATGTCAGTAGTCACTGGAAACTGTCGACCTGGAGAGCAGAGGCAACACTGAGGCTCAGTGAGCCCTGCCGATCTGTGGTGGTGACTGGGAAGCAGGGCAGCTAATGCAGCAAATGGGTTCTGGCTAGTTGAGGGATCTCTGTTCCACTAGGGGCTGGGGGTGTGTTTGTCCAACAGGATGGGGTGTCTATATCTATCTGTCCCCCTGGTTTAGGGGACATCTGTCTATCCTGAGCACCTTTCTGATAGGCTGGGGTCTTTCTTACTGGCAGAGTTAAGTCTGTCAAGCTAAAGATCTGGCTGGATAGTTGGCTGGGTAGTAGCCAGACTGTCTCTCTGTCCAGTTGTGGTGCTTTGTCTATTCCTGAGGGATTCTGTCTTCCCATTGGCTGGAAGCAGTGTTGGGAGGGGTGTCGTGTCTGGACACAGGTCTCTCTGGATGCCTGGCTGGTCATCTTCCCACCTGTCTAAGAATCTGTCCATTTGTTTGGCTGTCTTGCTATGTAGTCTTTGCCTGGGATTTTATCTAGAAGTCTGTCTTACCAGAGTTTTGTGTGTCTGTCTGCCTGTTTGGGGATCTATCTGCCTATCTGGCCTGTGAACAGAGTGGCTGAGACTTCAGTCCACCTGCCCTGCTTCCACCATGGTTCACTGTTTCTGGGTGCACATTCACCCACAACTCCAAACCTTCCTCCCCGCCCCACTCTATGTCCTGCTCTTGTTAAGCAGACTGCCATCCTGACACTGGCCACCCCTCCATGTCTCTTCAGCATCCAGACTCTCCTGGCTTGCCCTCCACTCAGCTGAGGCACTGGGTGTAGGGGGTGGGAAGACCACCAAGACCTCCTCCAGCAGCCTTGGCTCACCCCTCTCCATTCTCCCAGAGAAGCGCAAGCTGTGTTCTTGCAATGGGACTCACTGCTGCTGCTTGCCCTCTTGCACACACTCCTGGAGGCAAGCAGTGGGAGCAACTGGCACTGTCCTGCAGCTCCTGGGCACTCCAACACCCACATGCCAGTCTGCCACCTGCTTGCCAGCTCAGAGGCCAGCAACAGAGCCAAGTGGACAGGGTGCTGGAAGGTGCTCAGGGAAGCTTTCACAATACTGTGCAGAGCCCAGCCTAGGCTGTTGTTACAAAGGGTAAATCGTAAACACGAGACACCACCTTCACCTAGAAAGCTTGTGAGGAGACAGTCTGAGACTACTGAAATCCCTACTGAAAAGTTCCTCTCCGACTTCTTTGTTTAACTAGGCCACAAGAGGGAAGAAGAAATTTGAAAAAATTCTCCACTGCTCTACTCTGTTAAGAACCTTTGGTTGGGTGGGCTTACCTATTGGCCCACCTACAAGTCTGCCATTTGGCAAACAGAAAAATGCCACTCACTCCAGTTATAAATGGCAGTTTGCATTCACCAGTAACTGGTGGTAACTGCCTCTGTGAGGGCTTTTATTCCAGACTCTGGAAACTCTCTAAGACAAACCAATTTCCTAACTGAATAAATTACGAAGAAAAAAGTTAAAGAGAACACAAATGCTCATAGCAGCATTATTCAAAACAGCCCCAAAGTGAGAAACCAAATTTCATAAACTGATGGATAAAGAAAATATGGTGTACACTGTTAGGGTCCACACGGGGCTCATGGCGTATTGTTAACAAATGGCCCACTGTAGGTGGCCTGACAAACAAGAGATGAAGTCACAGTGACCACAATGCCCTGGTGGTGGGCTGTTTTCTCCTTAAAGCAATATCCTGTTTTTCCCTGCTGGTGCCAATGTCTCAGGACTACATGGCCACCAGTCTCTGCAGGGTCTCTGGTCCTGGCACACACAAGGTTGATTTGAGCCCTCTGAGCATCTCTGCCAGGTATGGGGTTTGATTCTAAGCATGAATTAGCCCCTCCTACCGTCTTGCTGGGGCTTCTCAGCCCTTGGACGTGGGGTATCTCCTCACAGCCGCTCCAGCACCGCGCAGCGGCTGCTCCAGAGCCTACTGTCTTGCTGGGGCTTCTCCAACCTTGAACATGGGGTATCTGTGTTTGAGTGTCTCCAGTGGAGGCACGGGTCAGCAGTGGACTGCCGCAGGGGCAGGGGCTCTGGGTACAGCAAACCTGGGTATAGCATAAGCCCACTGGGAGGAGGTCACCATTAACCCCACCATAGAGCTGCCAGGACTTACAAAGGCCTTGGAAATAGACTCTTGGAGGGCACAAACAGAACCTTGTGCATACCAGGACCCAGGAAAGGAGCAAAGACCCCACAAGAGACTGACCCAGACTTGCCCGTGAGTGTCCAGGAGTCTCCAGCAGAGGTATGGGTCAGTGGTGGCCTGCTGCAGGGCTGGGGGCACTGAATGTAGCGGTACATGCCTGGAGCCTTTTGAAGGTCATCATTATCTTCATTGGATTCCCTGGTGGCTTAGACGGTAAAGCGTCTGCCTGCAATGCAGGAGACCCGGGTTTGATCCCTGAGTCGGGAAGATCTCTGGAGAAGAAAATGGCAACCCACTCCAGTACTCTTGCCTAGAAAATTCCATGGATGGAGGGGCCTGGTGGGCCTCCACCATAGTTTGGAAGTGAAGTAGCTCAGTTGTGTCTGACTCTTTGCGACCCCATGGACTGTAGCCTACCAGGCTCCTCTGTCCATGGGATTTTCCAGGCAATAGTACTGGAGTAGATTACCATTTCCTTCTCCAGCGGATCTTCCCAACTCAGGGATGGAACCCAGGTCTCCCACATTGTAGACAGACACTTTACCTGAGCCACCAGGAAGTCTGAACTCCACCATAGTTTGGCCCCAGGTAAATAACAGGGAAGGAATACAGCTCCACCCATCAACAGAAAATTGGATTAAAGATTTACACAAGACCCAGTTTCCCCCTCATCAGTCTCTCCCATCAGAAAGCTTGTATAAGCCTCTTTTCCTTTTCCATTTGAGGGCAGACAGACTGAAAACCACAATCACAAAAAACTAACCAATCTCATTACATGGACCACAGCCTTGTCTAACTCAAAGAAACTATAGGCCATGCTGTGTAGGCCCACCCAGGACGGATGGATCATGGTGGAGACTTCTGACAAAACGTGGTCCATTGGAGAAGGGAATGGCAAACCAGTTCAGTATTCTTGCCTTGAGAACCCATGAACAGTATGAAAAGGCAAAAAGATAGGACACGGACAGATGAACTCCCCAGGTCGGTAGCTGCCCAATATGCTACTGGAGATCAGTGTAGAAATAACTCCAGAAAAAATGAAGGGATGGAGCCAAAGCAAAAACAACACCCAGTTGTGGATGTGATTGGTGATGGAAGCAAGGTCTGATGCTGTAAAGAACAATATTGCATAGGGACCTGGAATGTTAGGTCCATGAATCAAGGCAAATTGGAAGTGGTCAAACAGGAGATGGCAAGAGTTAATGTAGACATTTTAGGAATCAGCGAAATAAAATGGACTGGAATGGGTTAACTGAACTCAGATGACCACTATATCTACTACTGTGGGCAAGAATCCCTTAGAAGAAATGGAATAGCCCTCACAGTCAACAAGAGTCCGAAATGCAGTCCTTGGATGCAGTCTCAAAAACAACAGAATGATCTCTGTTCATTTCCAAGGCAAACCATTCAATATCATGGTAATCCAAGTCTATGCCCCAACCAGTAATGCTGAAGAAGCTGACGCTGAATGGTTCTATGAAGACCTACAAGACCTTCTAGAACTAACACCCCAAAAAGATTGCCTTTTCATTATAGGGGACTGGAATGCAAAAGTAGGAAATCAAGAGATACTCAGAATTAACAGACAAGTCTGGCCTTGGAGTACAGAAAGAAGCAGGGCAAAGGCTATAGAGTTTTGCCAACTGAATGCGCTGGTCACAGCAAACACCCTCTTCCAACAACACAAGACTCTACCCATGTACATCAACAGATGGTCAATACTGAAATCAGACTGATTATATTCTTTGCAGCCAAAGATGGAGAAGCTCTAAACAGTCAGCAAAAAGAAGACTGGGAGCTGACTGTAGCTCAGATCATGAACTCCTTATTGCCAAATTCAGACTTAAATTGAAGAAAGTAGGGAAAACCACTAGATCATTCAGGTATGACCTAAATCAAACCCCTTGCGATTATACAGTGGAAGTGACAAACAGATTCAAGGGATTAGATCTGATGGAGTGCCTGAAGAACTATGGAGGTTTGGGACATCGTACAGGAGTCACGGATCAAGACCATCCCCCAAAAAAAGAAATGCAAAAAAGAAAAATGGCTGACTGAGGAGGCCTTACAAACAGTTATGAAAAGAAGAGAAGCAAAAGGCAAAGGAGAAAAGGCGAGATACACCCATTTGAATGCAGAGTTGCAAAGAATAACAAGGAGAGATAAAAAAGCATTCCTCAGTGATCAGTGCAAAGAAATAGAGGAAAACAACAGAATGGGAAAGACTAGAGATCTCTTGAAAAAAATCAGAGATACCAAGGGAACATTTCATGCAAAGATGGGCTCAATAAAGGACAGAAATGGTATGGACCTAACAGAAGCAAAAGATATTAAGAGATGGCAAGAAAAGATCGTCTCAACCCAGAAAATCATGATGGTATGATCACTCACCTAGAGCCAGACATCCTGGAACGCAAAGTCAAGCGGGCTTTAGGAAGCATCACTACGAACAAAGCTAGTGGAGGTGATGGAATTCCAGTTGAGCTATTTCAAATCTGAAATGATGATGCTGTGAAAGTGCTGCACTCAATATGCCTACAAATTTGGAATACTCAGCAGTGGCCACAGGACTGGAAAAGGTCAGTTTTCATTCCAATCCCAAAGAAAGGCAATGCCAAAGAATGCTCAAATAACTGCATAACTGCACTCATTTCACATGCAAGGAAAGTAATGCTCAAAATTCTCCAAGGCAGTATGTGAACCATGAACTTCCAGATGTTCAAGCTGGTTTTAGAAAAGGAAGAGGAACCAGAGATCAAACTGCCAACATCCACTGGATCACGGAAAAAGCAAGAGAGTTCCAGAAAAACATCTATTTCTGCTTTATTAGCTATGCCAAAGCCTTTGACTGTGTGGATCACAAGAAACTGGGAAATCCTTAAAGAGATGGGAATACCAGACCACCTGACCTGCCTCTTGAGAAATCTGTATGCAGGTCAGGAAGCAACAGTTAGAAATGGACATGGAACAACAGACTGGTTCCAAATAGGGAAAGGAATATGTCAAGGCTGTATATTGTCACCCTACTTAACTTATATGCAGAGTACATCATGAGACACACTGGGCTGGATGAAGTACAAGCTGGAATCAAGATTGCTGGAATAAATATCAATAACCTCAGATACGCAGATGACACCACCCTTATGGTAAAAAGTGAAAAAGAACTAAAGCGTCTCCTAATGAAAGTGAAAGAGGAGCGTGAAACAGTTGGCTTTAAACTCAACATTCAGAAAACTAAGATCATGGCATCTGGTCCCATCACTTCATGCCAAACAGATGGGGAAACAGTGGAAACAGTGACAGACTTTATTTTCGGGGGCTCCAAAATCACTGCAGATGTGACTGCAGCCATGAAAGTAAAAGACACTTGCTCCTTAGAAGAAAAGTTATGACCAACCTAGACAGCATATTAAAAAGCAGAGACATTACTTTGCCAACAAAGGTCCGTCTAGTCAAAGCTATGGTGTTTCCAGTAGTCAAGTATAGATGTGAGAGTTGGACTATAAAGAAAGCTGAGCACATAAGAATTGATGCTTTTGAACTGTGGTGTCGGAGACGACTCTTGAGAGTCCCTTGGACTGCAAGGAGATCCAACCGGTCCATCCTAAAGGAAATCAACCCTGAATATTCATTGGAAGGACTGATGCTGACGCTGAAACTCCAATACTTTGCCCACGTGATGCAAAGAAGTGACTCTTTGAAAAGTCCAATGCTGGAAAAGATTGAAAAAGATTGAGGAGAAGGGGACAACAGATGAGATGACTGGATGGCATCAAGGACAACGGACATGAGTCTGAGTAAACTCCAGGAGCTGGTGATGGACAGGGAGGCCTGGCATGCTGCAGTCCACGGGGTCGCAGTCGGACACGACTGAGCTGAAAACCGAAACATGACTCCCGACCATGAGAATGCTCCGAACGCATGATCACAAGACCCCAGCTGCAAGCTGAACTAAGGACCCCTCCCTTAGAGGCACAATTTCCCATCGATATGGTATAAGAAGGGTTGGCTATAAAAGGAGAGCACTGGTAAAGGTAGATCCCTTTCTCTCTTCCTATAATGTATCTTTCTCTGCCACGGTCACCTTACATATACATATAATAGAATACTATTTAGGGACAAAGAGGAATGCACTAGTGATACATACTACAACATAATTTTGAAAACAACACTGAGAAATGTGAAATATTTCCTGCTGTATCAATGGGCAAGAATGTCACCGCCATCAGTGATTTCAGGCCTCTAAACATGAATGAAAACTCCCAAAAGGGAAAACGATGCCTGTGATCCAGTAGATAACTGCTACCTCACCCCCCACAGCGATTGCTAAGGAGCTTGGAGTGGGGCGAAGCGGGGGGAGGGCGTTGCTGGATGTGAGCAAAAGCAGCAGTCTTCTGCCACCCCTTACGGTCAAAGAGGAATTAAAGATGTGAACTCTCAAAAAGCAAGATTGGGGGATTTGGTCCCAGATAGCAGAAGTGCATATGAAAGGAAAGAGTTCAGTGAGCCCAGAAACTTGCATCTTCCCATATAAAGAAGAGCACTAAATTCCTTGAGACATCTGGTTTTCCTTAATTGCAATAATCTTTGATGTTCAGACTGCCTGCCCTCTTTGTTGCAAACTTCGAGCAGCTTCTCAGGGCTACCTGAGATGCTGTTTCCCGGGCTTGAAGTCCTAAACATTCCCACCAAATAACTTTTTATTCTCAGGTTGTGACTATTCTTTAGTCGACAGAAGCTAGTCACAAAACACTACAAATTGTATGATTCCATTCCATTACTGAGTGTAAGCTCAGACTAAGCTCGCTGCACAACAGGCAGGTTCAAGAGATGAGTCACTGAGACAAGGAATAGAGACTTTATTCAGAAAGCCAGGAAATGAAGATAATGGGTTTGAACCATCTTGCCTGAGTCTGAATTCAGGCTCCTTTATACCAAAAGGGGAGGGAGAAAAGTCAAACATTTCCTGGTTCCCATTCGCCTCCGGAGGGGGATATGTTCATTTCTTCCTCCCTGCAGTCACTCACAGCTGGGCCTGGTCATGATGTTTCCTGGAGCTAAACAAAGGTATTTCAGCCTAACACTCATTACCTGGAAGCAAGGTTCCCAGAAGTGGGCCATTATGTATAGTTTAAGCTTAGAGGCAACATCCCTTTAGTGAATAACTTGTAATGGAATACAAGATTCTTTTCTATCACAGTTCCTATGGAATGTCCAGAGTAGCCAAGTCTATAGAGACCAAAAGTAGATTAGTGCTTACAAGGTGCTGAGAGTTGGGAGAAGGTTGGAAAGAAATGGGAAGTGACAGCTAAATGGTATGGAGTTTCTTTCAGAAGGGACAAAAGTGGCCAAAAATTAGATTGTGGTGATGACTGTACAACCCTGTGAATAAAAAAAAATATTTAACTGTATACTAGATCAATGGTGTTGACGTGCATTATATCTCAATAAAGCTGTTTTTAAAAGGACAAGAGAATTGTCAACCATTTGCAATGAAATGCACCTAAGTTGTATCCTGGTTCAAATGAACATACCATATCAGGGAAAACTGAACATTAATTGGATATGTAGAGTAGAATCTGGAATAACTATTGATTTTTTAAAGTGTGACAGTGCTATATTATTTTTGTTGAGTCATTTTTTAGAGCTATATGGAAATATTTTTGGATGAAATGATATGTATCTGGGATTTGCTTCAAAATAAACAAGTGGAGCAGGTATCAGGAGAGGGTGCAGCTACAAAGTGGGTTGTTGTTTAGTTGCTACATCCTTTGCGACCCCATGGACTGTAGCTGGCCAGGCTCCTCGGTCCACGACATTTCCCAGGCAAGAATATTAGAGTGGGTTGCCGTTTTCTTCTGTAGGGGATGTTCCTGACTCAGGGATCAAACCTGTGGCTCCCACGTCTCCCGTGTCCTGCACTGGCAGGCGGATTCTTTACTGCTGAGCCACCAGGATACTGGTCAATGAGATGGGCTTCGTGGACTCACTGTACAGTCCTCTCTGCTCTTATTTTGGAATCCTCCACAATTAAAAGTCTTTAAACAATCTATCAACGAAAAGGTAAACAAGTTTCTATAAAGAGCTAACAGGTCACAGAGAACACACACATAGCTGATGAATATTTGAATATGTATAACATCTGTTACGAGCTCCCCGGGTGGATTAGATGGTAAAGAAGCCGCCTGCAATGCAGCACACCCGGGTTCATTTCCTTGGCTCAGGAAGATCCCCTGGAGGAGGGCACAGCTATCCTCTCCAGTATTCTTGCCTGAAGAATCCCATGGACAGAGGAGCCAGGTGGGCTACAATCCATGGGGTCACAAAGAGTCAGACATGACTGAGCACCTAACACTAGCATCTGTTATCATTTTCAAAATACATTCAATTGAGGAACAATTTTGCACCTAGAGTTGACCAAGTCTGACAGTCCCCAGTTATGGCAAGAACACAGGAAACACTCAGATCTACTGACGGTGGCTGGAAGAGACAGCCTCTTGGAGGACAATTCAGCAGCATCTATAATCATTTTCAAGACACAATTCCACTTGCAGCAGTTTACTCATCAGATATACTTGTATAAATAGGCACAGACGTTATGTTCAGTGTTCCTGAAGCAATGTTTGTGGTTAAAACAGAAAACAAGTGGAGTTTGTGCCCATCAAAAAGTGGTGAATTCATATACCAGACATCCTTGATAACTTAAGAGAGATCCTCGGTAATCTAGGGAGATCCTAAAGAGATTCTTAAAGGGAAAGATGACCATTTAAAGCTTCCCACTGCTGGTGAACCCAAGTGCACTGGGTTCTCTGAGGAACTTGAATGACACTCAGAGGCCACAATGAAATGAAAAAGTGGTTTGCATCTTGTTTATTTTCTGCCTGCCCTGGCTGAAAGCTGGTCCCCAGGGCCAACCTCCGCTGTGAGACTTCTGGGCTCACACTTTTATTCCCATTCCCAGAGGATGAATGGTCACGGCCATGAACAGCAGCACCGGATCTCGCAGGGTAGCGGCAAACCCTCCCAACAGCCCAGGAGCTAGTCACTGCGTCAGGTCTGCCTCGTCCTACACACAGTGTCACCACCGGGCCTGAGGACGTCCCAGAGCTGCCAGGTCCGCACCTGAGGAGGCCCCCACACCTTTCACGCTCAACCCAACAGACCTGCCCTGACCACTTAAGAGGTAAACAGGGTGCTACAGCAATTAGATTTTACCTGACCTCTCCCCACCTCCCAGGTCCAGTCCACATCCTCATTAGCCAGTGGGCTACTCAGCACTCAGGAAGACTCTCTTGTGTGCGGTGTTGGTGTAGGGGTGCCAGCGCCATTCTACGTCTGCAGTGGCCTCCTGTTCCAGCGTGCCCAGGCGGATCATGTACACTGAGGGAAGGGGGTGAGATATGGTCACCTACATATCTAGCACTGCCCACCACCAGATGCAGGAGAAAGTCCCAAACTCACACTTCAGCTCAAAGCGCGGCCCAACCTCGGTCAGCTCCACATTGCGGTGGTTGGTCTTCTTGTATACATGGTGCCTGGGGCAAAGGGGGCAGGGCAGGGTTGAAGGGAGGCAGGGAGCCGCTGCAGGATAAACAACAAACGGTACAGGGACACAAGGGTCGGGACATCACTTGAGCCCAGCCAACAGACCCACCGGAAGGAGATGTAGTCGTCCTGGTTGGCGAAGGTGATGACCCGGCGGCTGTCATCTTTAGGCACAGGGAACAGGTAGCGGAGTATGTCAGAGACCTAGGGCAGCAGGAAGGAAAGCCTCAAATGCCTGGCCTCACACCCCCCAGCTCCCAGCCCCCAGCCCATGGCCACAGACTCACCCGCTTACCCAGGCGGGAGGAGAAACCATGTGTGATGAGGTGAGGTTTGGCCTCTGATGCAGTGCCCAGGTCAGGGATGTCATGCCTCATGACTACGTTGCACAGTGTGAAGTACGCAGTTGGGCCAAAGGGCAGGTGGCTGACAATGAGCCCCACTGGCAGGACCACACAAGCCGTCAGAGACCCTCTGCTCCTAGCCAGCCACCCTCACAGCACCGAGCTCCCTCCCACCAGCCTTACCGGGTGTGCCTCGATGCTCGTGGACAACCAGCAGGTCAGTGACCCCGTTGGCTTTGCAGGCTCGCACCAGAGCTCCTACCTCATGCCGGCCACGGTTCATGCGCTGGGCACCAGGGAACACCAACTTCAGCTCCTGCATGTGAACTCCCTCTGGTTAGGATGGGGCTCCGAGTCTCTGAACACCTCCCACTCACGCTTGTCGTCATACCTTTGCAAACATCTTAAGGCGGGAACTGGGATCTCGGGAGGTAGTAATCATGACCTTGGGGTCCTCAACCCCTGCCCAGCGATACTCATCATCTACGTGGTTGGTCACACCTGTGAGGAGCATGAGGCACGAGAACATGGTATTGCCGAGGGAAGTGAAATGCTAATGTGCAGTGGCCAAATCCACCTGGAACAACACTGTCTGACTGTACCAGCAAGAATGGAAACGCTCTGTACCTGCTCTGGGCAACAGGGTGGCCCCTGGCCAAACTGGCTATAAGCACAAGTGTGATCGAGGAACTGAATCTTTATATTTGATTTTAGTTCATTTAAGCTCCGGTAATCACATAGAACAAGTAGCTACCATGATCGGTCGAGATTCTGTTAAGGCCCAGAGTAACAGACTCCTTTTACCTCACAACAAATATTTATGCTGTGATTCCTTTCATATTTGTTGAATAATGCAATGAATCAAACATCTGGATACCAATGAAGTACTGGTAGCTGGGGACACAAATGAACAAAATGACACTGTTCTGTCCCAGCAGAACCTACATTCCTAGTGAGGGAGCCAATTAACAGACAAAACAAAGTGCAAAGTGGGGTAATACTGTGCCATGTAAACAGAATTGGGAACACTTAGTGAGAGGTCCCCTGTGGTGTCATCTGTGCACAGCCATGAGGGTGCCTGGAAGACCGTTTCAGGATCAGGAGCTTCACAGCCTTTCTTCAAGGTGTCTCAGGAATGACACAGAAGTTAGTGGGCTCAAGTGCAGGAAGAGAAGCTGGCCCATAGAGTCAGGGAAGGTCACCTTCACCGCCGGCATCCTCAAACTCCAGAGACCCCTGTAAGGCCAGAGCTTCCTTGCGTAACTCGGTGGGAATCAGACGGTTCTCTGCAGGGGGAAGACAGAGAGGTTGAGAGAGACATGCATAGAACCTTCAGTTTTTACAACACTGTACAGACTTGATGGAAAAACACCCCTTTACTCGTTTCTGAGCAGAGAGCTGATATGTAATTAGAGGTGGAGGTGGTAATGAAACAATTATTTTTGGCTATATGCCACCTTGTTAAGAATGTTTATAGGTGATTTCATTTACTATGGGTCCTGAGTGTCAAGACTTGAGAGGTTTCTAAAATATGTAACCACAAGTATGCATTCCCTTTGTAGTCAGAAAAAAATTAACAATGTTAAAAAAAATAAATGGAAACTACTCATTCTATGTTAAGGTGGATCAGAAACCCTCAAATCCTCTGACATTAAAATCATTAACTGTGATGCTCTGGGTCAGAGGTTCCCTCTGTGAACTAAGGCTAGATTTGGCAGAATGGCTGGGCTGTGTGGCCATGCCCACTTTGGAGCATGTCCTTTGAACCCAGCACTTCTAACATACCCTGGACAAACTCTTGCACACTGAAGACAGTGTTCACAGCAGCAGGGCTGACCCAAACTAAAAATAAGCTGTCCACCCCCCACAGTGAATTGGATGAAGACCCTGTGGAATATTCATCCGCAGGAGCCTCACCTACACTCAATGGATCTTAGTAACGATGCCAAACAAAAACATAACGTGGCAAAAGAATACACAAAACCTAATACTACCTAAAATCAACCAATATGATTTAGTATTACAAACAAGCATGATACAGGCAAAAAAGAAGAGGAAGGAAATGGCTTATTTTTAATCAATATTTCAATACTGTGGTTCTCTAGGTTGGGGGAAATATTTCTGAACTTCGATATATTTATCATTTTCATTTTTTAACATGAGCAGATAGGTCATTACAGCAGGAGCTCAGGCCCAACGGGATCCATGGGCAGCAGTCTGCCAGGTTCCTCTGTCCCTGGAATTTTCCAGGCAAGGATACTGGAGTGGGTTGCTGTTTCCCACTCCGGGTTCGAACCCACACCTCTTGCATAAGCAGGGTAGATAGATTCTTTTACCACTAGCACTGAGAAGCTCTGTTTTACATTATGCTTGACATAAACATACATACACATACTACAATACTTTACATGTCTAAAACCTAAGACAATCAGTGAATTTAAAACAGAGGTATTGAGTTGATGTACTATCAGGAAACAGAGCTCTACCAACACAAGAACCAACAAGATACATATAAATAAAGCATTTCCAATCAGGCATGTGTGACAGACTGCTTTAAAAGTAGGGCAAATGGAAAGTGGGCAAAATATTGCAAAGTTAAATTCCTAATTTACAACGCAAATAAAATTAAGTTCTACACGAATTAACAGTTTTCAAATACAAGGGACTTGTAACAGCAGTAAAAGACAATCAGATATTACCTTGTAGTGAAAACAGGTAGCAAGAACAGAAACGATGCAGGGGAAATATGTATAGGACCACGTGAAATGTTTAAATCTGGAAAGGCCTAGACACTGCAACTTAGCGACTAAACAACAATAAAGACACTGTAAATAAAATCAATAAGCAAGCTCTAAAATCTGGATACTGTAACATAAATGACAAGTAATTCATACCATCTTGAAAGGAACATTTGCAAACCATGAGGAAGACCGAACAGTTAGGGAAATGACCAGTAAATACGTGAAAAGATACTCACCACCCTAACACAAGTAAATGCTAATTAAACGCGTTTTACAGCATTGGGGCCTGTTTCCTGTTGGGTTTTAAAACTAAGGTCTCTAGAAAAGATCGGAGAGCGGGGGACACACGTACCCTCAAGCGCGCGCCGAACCTTGTCCTTCCTCTCCTGGGCCGTTCGCTCAGCCTCCTCTCGTGCCTTGCGGTACAGGTACTCGCGGCGAAGGCGGGCCTCGCGGCGCAGCTGGGGAAGAGCGGGCCCATTCAGACGACCCGTTTTCGCCAAGCAAAGCAGGCTCCAGAAACATACGCCCCGACCTCACCGGCCACAACCCCAGCCTCCACGAGCCCCCGACTTCCAAAACAGGAGTTTAAAACTTCCCTCCTACCATCCTGAGCGCGACTTCCACGTGGGTCCAGGAGAATCTTTGGATACCGCTTGCGCAACTCAGTCCTCGCTTCCTCCACGCAGTCCTCGCTTCCGCCGTCCTCACTTCCGCCCTTAACCAAAAGTCGGTACAGACCTCATCGGATTCCGCTGATTTCTACAATGCCCGAAGTTAAAATGGCTAACAGAAGGTGGGAGTCGCAAAGCGATTGGCCAGACTGAAGCGCGTGCTCACTGAAGCAACCAATAGGCAGGATAGGAATGCAAGGTGCTGTCACGTGGCTTAGACCGGCAGTTAATAAAGGCGACAGCCCGGCTTCACTACCTACCGCGAGGAGGCGAGTGTTCGATTTGAAGGTGAGGAACCCCTAAAATAATCATAACTGTAGGCTCCAGCAGCTGTAAAAGCTGTCCAGCGATTGACCAGATGATCGCCTACCCGCCCATTCTGAAATTAAAGCCGCCCCTCCTTTAAAATGGACGCCTCGTTTCATCGCCACTCCGACAACCCTACGTTTAAGTCGCGGCCGCTTCCAAAAGTGATTCGGAGATACCCACAGCTCTTGCCGACTGTCCGGGTGGCTGGTCCCCTTCGGATGCTTGCCTGACGAAGGTTATCACTTCCAGGGTCGCAGCTCTGAGGCCGCGCTGATCCTGAAAAGCGCAAAGCAGGCAGCCACAATCCACCCACGACTGGCCCCGAGAGGGCGGGCCTCGCACGCCTATTGGCTGTCCTGCTAGGCCGGCGGACACTGATTGGGCGACCTGTCAGGAGCCGGCTCTCGACTCTGCGGAGCAGATGGCTTCTCGGGATCTGCGGGCAGAGCTGGACTTTCTTCTCCTGCAGCTCCTCGGAGACCTGGAGCAACTGGAGGCGAAGCGGCAGGCGCTAAATGCCCGGGTGGAGGAGGTGGGAGCTTCGGGCGGGAGGGCGGGCTGGCCAGCGCACGAAAGTTACTTTGTTTCACCTCTCTCTTCTCTCTTCCCAGGGCTGGCTCTCGCTCTCCAAAGCGCGCTATGCAATGGGTGCCAAGTCAGTAGGGCCCCTGCAATATGCCTCCCACATGGAGCCCCAGGTCCGCGTCTGCACCAGGTGAGGAGCTTTGCATGCTGCAGCGGGTGGGCGGGCAGAGGGCCAGGCCGGCGCCGCCAAAGGTCCAATCTCCCTTCTCGTTCTGTAGCGAGGCTCAGGACGGACTCCAGAAGTTCTGGATGGTGAAAGCCGGCACTCAGACTCCAGAAGAAGTAGGATCCCGCGAGGCAGGTGAGCTCCCCGTCTTCTTCCCGTCGGGTCCCTTCCCATATAAAAGATGAAATGCATGGGACGTCTGAGGAGATGATTTTATTTAGGCTGTTGCGATAGAGCGCGCCCCAGTTCTGAAGATCTGAATATCTCAGCAGAGCGGTTTTTTTGCCTTAGATTTATAGGGGGAATAGAAAGTTATGGGTGAGTCCTTTACCGTTAGAATTGTTTTGCAATCAGAGGAAGTCTCAGCTGAACAGATGTTTATTTCTGTGTCTAGCTAGTTTCAGGGGGACAAATTTCTAATCCCAGTTACTCATTCATGAGACAGAGGGGAGTTGAAGGGTGTGTCTGGCTTTTCAGCAGGTTCAGGCAAAAGGGCAAAAAGTCTGTGTACCTTTTTTCACAGGAAAACAAGGGGGGTCATTTGCTGATTTTATGTCAGTAAAAAAGATTGTACAGACACAAGGGGCTTGTAATAAGGTGTTTTCCAAAACATAAAACGTATTTTACAACAGTTGGTATTTTCTGGGATCTTGAGCTTGGATCAAGTTTAACACTGTCGCCAAGAAGACGGCCAGGTGTTAATAACAAGACCCCCAGCCTTTCTTTCTTCAGCTCTGCGCAGGCGCAAGGGTCTCCCAAGGACCCCAGAGCCAGACTCCTCCCCAGCTCCCCAGAACCCTTTGAAATGGTTTGGAATCCTGGTTCCTCACAGTCTGCGACAAGCTCAAGCCAGCTTCCGGGAGGGTGAGTGACCCTGAAAGGGACCTTCTATCTACAGGAAGTGCTAATGCCAGGCTTGGGATTAGTCTGCAAAGGGCTTTGCAGGTTTTCTCCATTTCAGACTTGTTGCACACCTATGGTTTTTTAAAAAAGTATTTATTGGTGGTTGGCAGAGTTCAGGTTCATAGGAGGTGCTGGGGATACAGCAGGAAACAAAAGGTATAACACCCTCATTGGATCTTTATTGAGTGCAGAGAAACAACATGCATGAAAACAAATAAGTAGGCCCTAAAATACCAGGCAATGAAAGTTGCTATGAAAAAATAAGGTAGAGAGAGCACAATGGATGGCATAGCCTAGGGGAGCTGTTGTATATTTGGTAGCCTGGAAAGGCCTCTGAAGAGATGAAGGAAAGAGCTTTGTTGGTGATCTGGGGAACAGTGTTCTAGGTGCCGGGGACCAACCAGGGCAGATCTCTGAGGTGATGTTGCGTCTGGTATGGCAGAGAGGAGGCCAGTGGACAAGAGTGGAGGTGGTGTGGACAGTGGAAGACAGGATAAGTCGGGGAAAAACTGCATGTTTTTTCTAGTGGAAACCACAGGATTTGCTGATAGATCAATTCAGGAGTAAGGGAAGGAGGCACCCAGTCTGTAGTCAGAATGCCTGAAAAGTTGAGGTGGGAGGGCCACAGAGCAGCAGCTGAGGTAAAGTCAAGAGTGGTGTGGGGTATGTTCCTGGTGTGGTGGAGATTTTGAGTGGATGGTTGGGTACATGTATCTGGAGTTTGGAAGAGGCCTGGACTGGAGAAAGAGATTTGAGAACTCACTGCATAACACTGGTTTTAAATTCCCAAGTTGCTGACACAGCCACAGCATTAAAGTTGAAATGGGATGAGGTCAGCAGAGGTCCCAGGAATGTGAACAGGAAGTAAGGGGAAAAGAAGGGAAGAGGCCAGTCAAGAAGACTAAGGAGTGGGGCAGAAGCAACATCAGGAGGGTAAAGTGTTATCTGGAGGGAGTGATTAGTGTGATCAGGCAGTATGGCAGAAGACGGGACTGGCCAGTGGACTGGGTGGTTTGGAGGGCCCAGAGGACTTCCCAACAGCTATTCCAGGAGAGAGATCAAGTGGAAGCAACATAGGTGTGGATCCAGAATGTGGACCACTCTTGGGGGCAGAGAAAACAAGTAGAGGAGAGAGGGCAAGAGTAGTGAGGGCCTGTGATAATGGAGAAAAGAAGGAATGATATAAGGACAGAGACTATGTTATGATCTGTGAATTTTTAGTTCCTGGTGGGTGCTATAAGACGGCCAAGGAAATTTGAGGGGGAGGTAACATTTTAGCAATGACCTGAAGGACTTGAGAGTATGAGTCCAGTGAGGTTCTCAAGGAGTCAATGCCAGCTGTACCTGGAATGTTTTAGGAATAGTTTGAAGGCCAGAGTGGCCTGAGGGTGGCCAGAGCCCCTTGAGACATGTGGCACCATAGATACCATAGTGACAATCTCTTCTCCTCCTCTAGGTCTGCAGCTGGCTGCAGACATGGCCAGCCTTCAGAGCCGCATCAGCTGGGGGCGAAGCCAGCTCCAGGAACTCCAGGAGGAACTCAAGCAGCTGGAACCCAGGGCTCCCTGACCTGTCACCACAGGAGCAAGGCAGTGGGAACAGCTCTTCTTCGATGTGGCTCCCTTATCAGCCCTTCCTCCTTCACAGATTGCCCGCCACCCCAACTAACTCCTGCTCCTTAATACTTCTCTGGTCTACATGTTTCCAACTTTGTTAGGTGGGGAAGGCTGAAGAGGCGAACTGCATAATGTTCAAAGCTACTACTGTGAAACCACTTGTAAACTCACATCCATGTAGAGCAGTCACAAAGCTGTTAGGTTAGTTCATATTATTGAACAATAACAACTTCATGCATCAATTAGCTGTGGTTTTTCATTACTGGATGAAATACTACACAGCTAGTGGCAGGGAAGGACAAGAAAGAAGTAGGTGCTTCAGTTTCTCTAGATCCTTAAAACTGACTTTGATGGAGGAAAAAAAACATACATAGCTACACAGATCAGGACAGAATGATTCTGCACTGATAGAAAAACATACCTAAGTAGATGGGGAATGCTTAGCAGGTTTTAAGCCAGAAAGTAAAAAGGATCTGACCTAAATTTTCAAGGCAACTCTTTCAAGAGACCATTCAGGTTTTTTAAAGACTGCTTTTGCCTTTCAAGAGTGAGTCTTTTAATTTGTTGAGGGGCCAGAAACTCTGTCCTGGCTTCATTTTTCTATGGGCTTGTTGATATTTTTAGGAGTTTCTAGGAGCTTATGGGGATGTTAGTTTTTTGTTTATGAGATGTATCTTTTTTCCCAGTTTTTGTGTTTTAACTTTACTTGTGGTGGGTTAACTTTTTATTATAAAACACATTGCATTAAACTGCACTGAACAGTTGAATAGCGTAATGAGTAAGGTGAAAGCTCTCAGCTCTTGTGTGTTTAAATCAAGTTTCCTAGAACAGTTGAAATTATCAGGTAGCAATTTTATGATTTCTGGCTTTGGGATTGCAGTTGATGGGTTAATAAGGGAATTCTCCAGTGTTTAAGAACTTTTGTATTCAAGTGAAGTATGGGGGGAGTCCTGCACTCAACTTCCTCTCTTCTACCATAGTTCATACAGTGGACCATCCTTAGCGCTGATTTGAAATGCCACCCTTTTCTTTCGATTAATCCCAGTGTTGTATACCCCTACCATATTTTGGCATTTCCATTTTTTTCATTTATCTTAATGTAAGTTAAGACACAGGTACCAGTGTCTTAACACAGACACTGTTTTAATTCTTGAGCCTTTAATAAAAATATACTTGAATCATAGTAGGGCCAATTTTCTGGTTGGATTGGAGGAATTTTGGAGAGGGGGCACCCTACCTTTGTCTGTGAAAAACTTAATTGAAGCACTCGAAACAATGTGACTGAAGGGGAAAAGGGCATCACTCCCCCAACACAAAGGTTGCATTTCAGAGATTCTCAAGCCAAAATGAGCGAAGGTGAACACCCTGTTTTCGCCATTCTAGGAAAAGATTTTCTCTAGGAACCTAGTCCTGAGGCGGGTGCCGGGGGGAGGGGGGTGGCCACGGGGAGAGAAGTCTTATTTTAGACGTCAGTTGACAACGAAGGTCAAGCAATAGCCCTCCTTCGTTTACTGTTTGAAACTAGGCTTCGGGGGCGCCCAAGGTCCAAGAGGGATACCAGCGCCTCGTCACCCACCCTCGCTCGGGTTCTAGAGGGCGCTTTCCTGAGTAAGTCCCTACGTTCAGGCGCCGCCCGGATATGCTGACAAACTGCGTAGGCAGACCCGAGCTCGCGCAGCCGCAGTCAGGCCGAAATGCTACAAGCGCTCCCAAAGCCGGAAGTGCGCAGACGTGTGGATGTGCTGACGACAGGGTGACGCAGATGATATAGATACGAATAAGGGAGTAGCACCCTCAGTGGTTCCCATATGGTCTAGCGGTTAGGATTCCTGGTTTTCACCCAGGCGGCCCGGGTTCGACTCCCGGTATGGGAACTGAGAGTACCTTTTTACTTGGAGTTATTTGCCAAAGTTTTAGTTTTTTGCCTTTAGTACATCTCAAGTCAGATTAACTGTTTCTTTCCATTTAATCCTAGCGAAATCGATGCCCAGGAAGCTCCGAGGCCCATTCTTAAATGGTTTAATCATTGTCAGTTTTCATCACATTATTAGCCGCTGCTGCTGTTAAGTCGCTTCAGTCGTGTCCGACTCTGTGCTACCCCATAGACGGCAGCCCACCAGGCTCCCCCGCCCCTGGGATTCTCCAGGCAAGAACACTGGAGTGGGTTAACATTTCCTTCTCCAATGCAGGAAAGTGAAAAGTGAAAGTGAAGTTGCTCAGTCGTGTCCGACTCTTCGCGACCTCATGGACTGCAGCCTACCAGGCTCCTCCGTCCATGGGATTTTCCAGGCAAGAGTACTGGAGTGGGGTGCCATTGCCTTCTCCGACATTATTGACTAGTTGTTCTCTAACAGTTACATAAGATACCTTGTATACTACATAAGATACCTTATATACTGCCTATATAATACAGTACCTTAATACTACAGAATTAATAATATTATTTACATATTAAATATTTAATTTTTAAATATTAAACCTCCGCTGCGCTGGACGTCCCTGCTCTCCAGCTCCTCCCTGAAGGGCTGTGCGGCAAGTAGAGGTGGAGCCCCACCGCTGCAGATTAGCCCAAGAGACTTCTGGCAAGCCAGGGTGAGCTGGTGCTGACCTGAGTCCGCGGAGGGGCGATGGGCAGGGTGCCGGGAGGAACTGGAGAGTTCCCTGAAATTTTTAACTTTCTTAGCCCTGTGGCTGCTGTGTTCCTCCTGTGATCCAGTGGCTGGGGTTCCTGGTGAGAGGGTAACAGGCAGGAAGGCTCAGTGCAATTCAGTTCAGTCGCTCAGTAGTGTCCGACTCTTTGCGACCCAGTGAATTGGCAGCACGCTAGGCTTCCCTGTCGATCACCAACTCCCAGAGTTGACTCAGACTCACGTCCATGGAGTCGGTGATGCCATCCTGCCATCTCATCTGTTGTCCTCTTCTCCTCCAGCCTTCAATCTTTCCCAGCATCAGGGTCTTTTCCAATGAGTCAGTTCTTCGAACCAGGTCGCAAAACTATTTTTAATATGCTATCTAGGTTGGTCATAACTTTTCTTCCAAGGGGCAAGTGTCTTTTAATTTCATGGCTGCAGGCACCATCTACAATGATTTTGGAGCCCGCCAAAATAAAGTCTCTCACTGTTTCCATTATTTCCCTATTTGCCATGAAGTAATGGGACCAGATGCCATAATCTTAGTTTTCTGAATGTTGAGTTTTGAGCCAACTTTTTCATTCTCCATTTTTACGTTCATCAAGAGGCTCTTTTGTTCCTCTTCAGTTTCTGCCATAAGGGTGGTGTCATCTGCATATCTGAAGTTATTGATATTTCTCCCAGCAATCTTGATTCCAGCTTGTGTTTCATCCAGCCCAGCATTTCACATGATATACTCTGCATATAAGTTAAACAAGCAGGGTGACAATATACAACCTTGATGTACTCCTTTCCCAATTTGGAACCAGTCTGTTGTTCCATGTCCAGTTCTAATTGTTGCTTCTTGACCTGCATACAGTTTTCTCAGGAGGCAGGTCAGGTGGTCTGATATTCCCATCTCTTTAAGAATTTTCCATAGTTTGTTTGTGATCCACACAGTCAAGGGCTTTGGCGTAGTCAATAAAGCAGAAGTAGATGTTTTTCTGGAATTCTCATGCTTTTTCAATGATCCAGTGGATGTTGGCAATATGATCTCTGGTTCCTCTTCCTTTTCTAAATACAGCTTGAACTTCTGGAAGTTCTCAGTTCACATACGGTTGAAGCCTCACTTGGAGAATTTTTGGCATTACTTTGCTAGCGTGTGAGATGAGTGCACTTGTGTAGTAGTTTGCACATTCTTTGGCATCACCTTTGTTTGGGATTGGAATGCAAACTGACCTTTTCCAGTCCTGTGGCCACTGCTGAGTTTTTCCAAATTTGCTGGCATATTGAGTGCAGCACTTTCACAGCATCATCTTTCAGGATTTGAAATAGCTCAACTGGAATTACATCCCCTCCACTAGCTTAGTTCGTAGTGATGCTTTCTAAGGCCCACTTGACTTCACATTCCAGGATGTCTGGCTCTAGGTGAGTGATCACACCATCATGATTATCTTGGTCGTGAAGATCTTTTTTGTACAATTCTTCTGTGTATTCTTGCCACCTCTTCTTAATATCTTCTGCTTTTGTTAGGTCCATACCATTTCTGTCCTTAATTGTGTCCATCTTTGCATGAAATGTTACCTTGGTATATCTCTAATTTTCTTGAAGTGATCTCTAGTCTTTCTCATTCTATTGTTTTCCTCTATTTGTTTGCATTGATTACTGAGGAATGCTTTCGTATCTCTCCGTGCTATTCTTTGGAACTCTACATTCAGATGCTTATATCTTTCCTTTTCTCCTTTGCCTTTTGCTTCTCTTTTTTTCTCAGCTATTTGTGAGGCCTCCTCAGACAACTTTTGCTTTTTTGCATTTCTTTTTCTTGAGGATGGTCTTGATCACTGCCTCCTGTATACTGTCCCAAACCTCCATCCATAGTTCTTCAGGCACTCATCAGATCTAATCCCTTGAATTTATTTGTCCCTTCCATTGTATAATCCTCCTAGTTATGGATGGCTCAGATGGTAAAGTGTCTGCCTGAATTGCGGGGGACCCAGTTTTGATCCCTGGGTCAGGAAGATCCCCTGGAGAAGGAAATGGCAACCCACTCCAGTACTCTTGCCTGGAATATTCCATGGACAGAGGAGCCTGGTAGGCTACAGTCCATGAGGTCGCAGAGTCGGACATGACTGAGCGACTTCACTTTCACTGCATAATCATAAGGGATTTGCTTTAGGTCTTACCTGAATGGTCTAGTGGTTTTCCCTACTTTCTTCAATTTAAGTCTGAATTTGGCAATAAGGAGTTTATGATCTGAGCCACAGCCAGCTCCTGGTCTTGTTTTTGCTGACTATATAGAGCTTCTCCAACTTTGGCTGCAAAGAATATAATCAATCTGATTTCAGTATTGACCATCTGCTGATGTCCATGTATAGAGTCTTCTCTTGTGTTATTGGAAGAGGGTGTTTGCTATGACCAGTGTGTTCATTTGGAAAAACTCTGTTAGCCTTTGCCTTGCTTCATTTTGTACTCCAAGGCCAAATTTGCCTGTTACTCCAGGTATCTCTTGACTTCCTACTTTTGCATTCCAGTCCCCTATAATGAAAAGGATATCTCTTTTGGGTGTTAGTTCTAGAAGGTCTTGTAGGTCTTCATAGAACCATTCAACTTCAGCTTCTTCAGCATTACTGGTTGGGGCATAGACTTGGATTACTGTGATATTGAATGGTTTGCCTTGGAAATGAACAGAGATCATTCTGTTGTTTTTGAGACTGCATCCAAGGACTGCATTTCGGACTCTTTTGTTGACTGTGGTGGCTATTCCATTTCTTCTAAGGGATTCTTGCCCACAATAGTAGATATAATGGTCATCTGAGTTAAATTTACCCATTCGAGTCCATTAGTTTGTTTGACACTCAGAGGGCCCAAACAAACCTTTGTGTGCACCAGGACCCAGAGACTGCACAGAGACTGAACCAGAACAGTGCTTGAGCATCTCCTGCGGAGATTTGGGTCAGCAGTGGCCTGCCGCAGGGGCAGGGGCACTCATTTCAGCAGTGTATGCAAGGGAAGTTTTGAAGGAAGTCGCCATTATATTCATTACCTCCACCATAGTTTGGCCTCAGATCAAACAACAGGGAGGAAACACCGCCCCACCCATCAACAGAAAATTGTATTAAGAATTTACTGAGAATTGCCCTGCCCATCAGAACAAGACCCAGTTCCCCCTCAGTCAGTCTCTCCCATCAGAAAGCTTCCATAAGATCCTTATCCATCAGAGGGCCAACAGAATGAAAACCACAATCACAGAAAACTAATCAAACTGATCACATGGGCCACAGTCTAGTCTAACTCAATTAAACTGTCAGTCAGTTCAGTTCAGTTCAGTCGCTCAGTTGTGTCCGACTCTTTGCAACCCCATGAATCGCAGCACACCAGGCCTCCCTGTCCATCACCATCTCCCGGAGTTTACTCAGACTCACATCCAGCGAGTCTGTGATGCCATCCAGCCATCTCATCCTGGGTCGTCCCCTTCTCCTCCTGCCCCCAATCTCTCCCAGCATCAGAGTCTTTTCCAATGAGTCAACTCTTCGCATGAGGTGTCCAAAGTACTAGAGCTTCAGCTTTAGCATCATTCCTTCCAAAGAAATCCCAGGGTTGATCTCCTTCAGAATGGACTGGTTGGATCTCCTTGCAGTCCAAGGGACCCTCAAGGGTCTTCTCCAACGCCACAGTTCAAACACATCAATTCTTCGGCGCTCAGCCTTCTTCACAGTCCAACTCTCACATCCATACATCACCATAGGAAAAACCATAGCCTTGACTAGGCGGACCTTAGTTGGCAAAGTAATGTCTCTGCTTTTCAATATGCTATCTAGGTTGGTCATAACTTTTCTTCCAAGGAGTAAGCGTCTTTTAATTTCATGGCTGCAATCACCATCTACAATGATTTTGGAGCCCCCAAAAATAAAGTCTGACACTGTTTCTATTGTTTCCCCATCTATTTCCTATGAAGTGATGGGACTGGATGCCATGATCTTCGTTTTCTGAATGTTGAGCTTTTTCACTCTCCTCTTTCACTTTCATCAAGAGGCTTTTTAGCTCCTCTTCACTTTCTGCCATAAGGGTGGTGCCATCTGCATATCTGAGGCTATTGATATTTCTCCCGGCAATCTTGATTCCAGCTTGTGTTTCTTCCAACCCAGCGTTTCTCATGATGTACTCTGCATAGAAGTTAAATAAGCAGGGTGACAATATACAGCCTTGACGTACTCCTTTTCCTATTTGGAACCAGTCTGTTGTTCCATGTCCAGTTCTAACTGTTGCTTCCTGACCTGTATACAGATTTCTCAAGAGGCAGGTCAGGTGGTCTGGTATTCCCATCTCTCTCAGAATTTTCCACAGTTTATTGTGATCCACACAATGAAACTATGAGCCATACCATGTAGGGCCACCCAAGACGGACAGGTCATGGTGGAGAGTTCTGACAAAATGTGGTCCATTGGAGAAGGAAATGGCAAACCACTCAGTATTCTTGCCTTGAGAACCCCATGAACAATATGAAAAGGTGAAAAGATAGGACACTGAAAGATGAACTCCCCAGGTCTGTAGGTGCCCAATATACTACTGGAGATCAGTGGAGAAATAACTCCAGAAAAAATGAGGGGATGGAGCCAAAGCAAAAACAACACCCAGTTGTGGATGTGACTGGTGGTAGAAGTCCGATGCTGTAAAGAACAACATTGCGTAGGAACCTGGAATGTTAGGTCCATGAATTGGAAGTGGTCAAACAGGAGATGGCAAGAGTGAACATCGACATTTTAGAAATCAGTGAACTAAATCTATGTTAAGGAAACTCTATATTTACTTGGAAACCTGCCTTTCTTCAAGATTCATGTCAATTGTTTTACCGCCCAGGATGACTCACCTTTTGCCACTATTATCTCAGAATGCGTGTTGTGGGTGAGGGGCCTGGCGCCAGTTTCTAGCTTTTGAGACATTCCCTTTCTCTAATTAGCAGCCTGCTGTTAGCTATATAACATCAGCTAAAGACTAGCAGTGGGGTGCTCTTTCTGCCTCCTTCTGATGTCTATGTCAGAAACTTTCCCTATCTCTTTTATACTTTAATAAAACTTTATTACACAAAAGCTCTGAGCGATCAAGCCTCATCCCTAGCCCTGGATTGAATTTCTCTCCTCCAGAGGCAAGAATCTCAGTGTCTTTCATGGCTCAGCAACAGCCTTTCACTGGTTTTCCAGGGTAGCAATCCAGGCTTGTCAGCCATGCCCCACTCCACCACCCCACTATCCACCCCCAACCTGTGCATACTTTCCATCAAGAGGAGAGTCAAACCCACAGACACAAGTCAGTAAGTCCCTTCTTCATTCCACCCCTTTACTTTGATTTGATCAGTTAATCTGGAAAAGCTTTGTGCAGCCTGAGGTCCTGAGACAGGAGTGTACTACCCCACTTGTTTATTCAGTCATACTTTGGGGTAGGTGGGGGAGAAATTTTATCTATAATCATATTAATTTTTTCAGTGTAGAATTTAAAGTAGGATACAGTGGTCTCTGATGTGGCATGAAAAGAGCTTGGATGTCATTTCTGACCTCACAATAAGGAAAAAGCTGAATAAACTATGGTTTAGCAGCTCTTCTCAGATCATGAGAAAATTGAGGTCACAGGGCAAACTGCTGCCTTGAAAACTGTAGAGAAGAGTGAATACAGAATCATACCTACCCAGGCCCAGAAGCTGCTGCTACAGTCAGCAACTGGTAGGAAAACTTAAAATCTTGTTCATCTTCACCCTCTTGTGGGTTTTACCTCCAACAGCCCTACCAGCTGCCCAGGGTCAAGACTGGAGAAAAATCCCGAGGTGCTTCTGGCAAGGGGAGAAAGATGGAAACTACTTTGAAATGTACCAGAGCACCCAGTTCTCCTTAACAAAATCGTATCCTCAGGAAAACTTTTACCAGAGCCTGCCCAACCTGGAGGAAGGGAAATAACCAACTCCAGCCCACACTAGCCATCCTGTGTCACATGAAATGAGGAAAAAAGCTCAGAAGCACTTGTGAGGGTCACAGCCCAGGGACAGAGGCTCAGTAAAAGACTGAGTCTAGGGATTCCCTGGCAGTCCAGTGGTTAAGACTCAGTCCTTCCACTGCAGGGAGCAAGGGTTCACCCCTCATGCCTTGTGATGTGGAGCAAAAACAGAAAAAAAATTTTTTTGAGAGGAAATAAAAATGGACTTACCTTTTTGGGAAGGTATAGTATAGTTGCTTTACAATGCTGTGTTAGTTTCTGCTGCAAACAAAGTGAATCACTATATGTATACATACCAGTCTATCCCCTCCCTCTTGGCCCTCCCTCCCATCATCCCCATCCTCTTCCTACCCCTCTAGGTCACCATCGACTACCAGACCGGGCTCCCTATGCTATGCAACAGGTTCCTACTAGGAACCTCATCTTACAATTCATCCCACCCTTCCTGCCATGTCCACATGTTTGTTCTCGACCTCTGCATCTCTATTTCTGCCCTGCCCATACATAGAAGAGCACAAAATCCCTTAATTTGTGATATCTGATTTTCCTTAATTAACAGTAATCTCTTAAAATTCAGATTACCTGCCCCTTGCTGCAAACTTCTACACTACATTCTCCCCGCCTCCTCAGAAACAGTTCTCTCAGGGTCACCTGAGAGGCTGTCTCCTGGGCTTGAAGTCCACATGATTCCCACCAAATAAGCCTAAATCTCAACTTTTAAGTCACATGCATTTTTCAGATGACAGCCCATGTCTTCGATCAGCTGACTGGCTCACCAGTAGTTGGTTCACACCCTCAGGAATTTCTTGGGTAAAATCTAAAATGGGCCTCCATATACAGAAGCTAGGGATAGACTAAACAAAGAGCAGACGCTCTAAATTGGTAGGTGGAAGGTTTAATAAGCAATGGAACTTGCATACAAGTCTTGTCTTGGATAGCCACAAGTAGACCTCCATATTCACCCACCAGAATCTTAAAAACTTACATAGAAGTCTTAACTGAGTTCCATCAGACATGTGCCATTCAGATGGTCTCAACAACACTTTATTATTAGAAATTTGTGTCCTTGGGACAGTTTCCACGATGGGGGAGGCAAGTGAATAGGAGCAGGTGAGGAGCCTCATTACTTGGGTCTAGCTCATAGGTCACCCAGCAGTGAGTGATAGCGTCTCAATGAATTCCTCCAACACATTTTGTAGAGGGTTTTTGCATCAATAGTCATAAAGAATATTGGTCAGTAGTTCTCTTTTCTTACAGTTTCTTTGTCCAGTGATAGTATAAAAGAAATTGCTAGTATTACTGAATCCAGGCTCCGTCTGCTCATACAACAGGCCAGTAATTGGGAGATGAGGTGCTGAGGCAAGGAATGGTGACTTTATTTGGAAAGCCAGGCGTCTGAGAATTCGGTGGGCTAGGGCTTCCCTGATAGCTCAACTGGTAAAGAATCTGCCAGCAATGCTGGAGATCCCAGTTCAATTTCTGGGTCAGGAAAATCCCCTGGAGAAGGGATAGGCCACCCACTCCAACATTCTTGGGCTTCTCTTGTGGCTCAGCTGGTAAGGAATCTGCCTGCAATTCAGAAGATCTGGGTTCGATCCCTGGGTTGGAAGATCCCCTGAAGAAGGGAAATTCTACCCACTCCAATTATGGGGTCATAAAGAGTTGGACATGACTGTGACTCTCAGTGTCCTAGAGTACCATCTTCTGAGAGTCTGGATGCTAGTTTCTTTTACAGAACAGAAAGGGAGAGGTGAAGAAATAAAGTAAGAAGGCCATTTGTTGCTGTTCAGTCACTCAGTCGTGTCCAACTCTTTGCAACCCCATGGGCTGCAGTATGCCAGGCTTCCCTGTCCTTTACCACCTCCCAGACCTCGCTCAAATTCATGTCCATTGAGTCAGTAATGCCATCCAGCCATCCCGTTCTCTGTCATCCCCTTCTCTTCCTGCCTTCAGTCTTTCCCGGCATCAGGGGGTTTTCCAATGAATTGGCTGTTTGCATCAGGTGGCCAAAGTATTGGAGCTTCAACTTCAGCGTAAGTCCTTCCAATGAATATGCAGAATTGATTTCCTTTAGGATTGACTGGTTGGATCTCCTTGCAGTCCAAGGGACTCTCAAGAGTCTTCTCCAATGCCACAGTTCAAAAGCATCAATTCTTTTGTGCTCAGCCTTCCTTATGGTCCAGCTCTCACATCCATGCATGACTACTGGAGAAACCATCTTTGACTATATGGATCTTTGTTGGCAAAGTAATGTCTCTGCTTTTTAATACACTGTCCAGTTTGGTCATAGCTTTTCTTCCAAGGAGCAAGTGTCTTTTAATTTCAAGGCAGCAGTCACCATATGCAGTGGTTTTGGAGCCCAAGAGAAAGGCCATTAGTCTTACAAAATATCTCTTGGCTTGGCCAACATCAGGGAGGGGATGTGTTAACTTCTTTTCTGTAGCCATTCACAGGTAGGCGGGGACAGAATCTCTCTCTTGCAGCTGAACAAAGGCATATTAGTTTAACATTCAAGCAAAGGGCAGGTTCCCCAGGAAGGCCATTGTGTACACTTAGGGCTATAGACAGCATCCTTTTGATGATTATAATAACAGAAGAAAAAAAAAAAAGTAAAGGTTAGAGTAAAAGAAACAGATCTATCTTGGAGTCAGATTTTGCTCTTTTCTGTTACACTGGCTTCAGAATGAGTTTAGAAGTGTCCCTTCCTCTTCAATTTTTAAAAGAGTTTGAGAAGGATTGGTGTTTATTCTTCTTTAAATATTTGGTAGAATTCTGCCAGTGAGGTTATCTGGTCCAGGGCTTTTCTTTGCTGAGAGTTTTTGGTGACTTTCTTTTTAAATTGTGGTAAAATACATTCTTTGTTGAGAAGTTTTTGATGACCATTTCAATCTCCTTGCTAATAATAGGTCCTTTCAGATTTTCTATTCTTCATAATTCAGTCTTGGTAGATTGTTTTTCTAGGAGTTTGTCCATTTCATCTAAGTTATTCAATTTTTGGCATACAATTGTCCATGGTACTCTCTAATAATCCTTTCTATTTCTGTAAAATTCTATTAATTGTCTCACTCTTACTTATTTGAATTTTTTGTTTTTCTTATCTGATTCTTCTCTTTTCTTCTTAATCTAGTTTTATCACCTTTGTTGTTCTGTTCAAAGACCTGACTTATGGTTTTATTGATTTCTCCATCATTTTCCTATTTTCTATTTTATTTATCTCTGAACTAAGTTTTTTTGTTGTTGTTGTTTTTATACTGTTTCCTTCCCTCTACTATCTTTGACTTTAGTTTTTTGTTCTTCCTTTTTCTAGTTTCTTGAGGTGTGAAGTTAAGTTATTGATTTGAGATCATCCCTCTTTTTTAATGTGAGCATTTATAGCTATGAATTTACCAGTTATCACTGCTTCTGCTGCATTCAATAAGTTTTTTTTTTTAATTTATTTGGCCACACTAGGTCTTAGTTGCTACACTCAGAATCTTCAGTCTTTGTTGCAGCATGCTAGTATCTTTTAGCTGAGCCATGTGCTCTCTTAGTTGTGGCATGTAGGATCAGGTTCCCTGAAAAGGGATTGAACCTGGGTCCCCTGCACTGGGAGTGCAGAGTCGTAGCCACTGGACCACCAAGAAAGGCTCTCCATAAGGTACTGTATGCTGTGTTATTATTTTATTTTGTCTCAAGATATTTCCTAATTTCCCTTGTGATTTTTTCTTTGACTTGGTTGTTTAAGAGTATGTTGTTCAACTTCCACATATTGTGAAATTTTTAGGTTTCCTTTTGCTATTGGTTTCTAGTTTCATTCCATTGCAGTCAGAAAGTATACTTTGCATGGCCTAATATATGGTCTATGCTGGAGAGTGTTTTATGTGTACCTGAGAAGAATGTGCATTCTGCTTTTCTTAGGTAGAGAGTTCTCTCTATATATTTTAATTTAAAGTATATTTTGTCTGTTATTAGATAGCCACTTCTGCTCTCTTTTGATTACTATTTGCAAGGAATATCTTTTTCTATCCTTTCACTTTCTGCCTTTAAGTGCTCAGTCACTTCAGTCGTGCCCAACTCTGTGTGATGCTGGGGACTGTAGCCTGCTAGGCTCCTCTGTCCATGGGATTCTCCAGGCAAGAATACTGGAGTGGGTTTCCTTGCCTTCCTCCAGGGGATCTTCCCAAGCCAGGGATCAAACCCTCATCTCTTACATCTCCTGCATGAGCAGGCAGGTTCTTTACCACTAGTGCTACCTGCAAAACCATACATGTTTTAAATGCAGATATGTAGGCCTTGCTGTATGGCAAAGTAGAAGAGATCAAGAAGAGGTAGGAAGAATACACAGAAGAATTACACAAAAAAGGTCTTAATGACCCAGATAACCACGATGGTGTGTTCACTCACCTAGAGCCAGACATCCTGGAGTGTGAAGTCAAGTGGGCCTTAGGAAGCACTACAACAAGCAAAACTAGTGGAGGTGATGGAACTCCAGCTGAGCTATTTCAAATAATAAAAGATGATGCTGTGAAAGTGCTGCACTCAATATGCCCACAAATTTGGAAAACTCAGCAATAGCCACAGGGCTAGAAAAGGTGAGTTTGCATTACATTCCCAAAGAAGGGCAATGCCAAAGAACGTTCAAACTACCACACAATAGCATTCATTTCACATGCTGGCAAAGTAATGCTCAAAATCCTTCAAGCTAGGCTTCAACAGTTTGTGAATCTAGAACTTCTAGATGCACAAGCTGGATTGAGAAAAGGCAGAGGAACCAGAGATCAAATTGCTAACATCTGTTGGATCATAGAAAAGCAAGAGAATTCCAGAAAAACATCTACTTATGCTTCACTGACTACACTAAAGCCTTTGACTCTGTGGATCACAACAAGCTGTAGAAAAGTCAAAAAAATAGATCGGAGGGAATGGGAGATTGGGAGATAATAGATGAGAGGTCTAGAATTTCTTCTAAAAAATTAACTTTTCTAAAATTGTTTATGGTGAGGATACCCAACACTGTGAGTATATTAAAATAGCCATGAATCTTATCGTTTAAGTGGGTGAAGTATATGTAGATGACTTATAGTTTACTAACAGCTGTTTTAAAAAAAAAGAATGGTAGATGAACCTATGAATAAAAAAATAGGTTTAAAATAGACAAATGAACAGAAAGATCACTGAAGAACATACAGGCAGTTAGATATACAAATAGTGTAAAGGCAGACAATGATACAGATGGACAAGCGGACAACTAGAAGCCAGACAGAAAGAGAAATAGATGATAGATAGAGGGATGGTGGGTAGTGGATAGATACTGTATACTTGCATAGGTAGTTAGATAGTAATAGATAGAGAGACAGAGAAAGAGCTAGATAGATAGATATGCAAGGATTCATACAGACAGAAAGGTAGGTAAACAGGAAGAAAGACATAAAAACAGAGATGATAGAAAAATAGACATAAATATAGACAAAAAGATAGAAAGTCAAAAAGACAGACATACAGGGACCTATAAATAGACAGTTACTGCTGCTGCTGCTGCTGCTAAATTGTTTCAGTCATGTCCGACTCTGTGCAACCCCATAGACAGAAGCCCACCAGGCTCCCCTGTCCCTGGGATTCTCCAGGCAAGAACACTAGAGTGGGTTGCCGTTTCCTGCTCCAATGCATGAAAGTGAAAAGCGAAAATGAAGTTGCTCAGTCGTGTCCGACTCTTAGCGACCCCTTGGACTGCAGCCTACCAGGCTCCTCCAGCCTTGGGATTTTCCAGGCAAGAGCACTGGAGTGGGTTGCCATTTACTAGGACTGACAAATAGATGAAATGGATACATAGAGATATTGACAGGTAGACAGACAGACATACTGACAGCAATGATAGGGAGTAGAGAGAGACTTTGAGAGAAATAGAGAAACAAAAATAAGCAGAGAATCAGACAGAAAACCAACAGATAAACAGACAATCAGACAGGCAAACGGAAATTAAGACATCTAGGCAGACAGAAAACAGATGTATTGAAGGTACTATAGACAAACAGATGTATAAATGAATGGATAAAGACCATAGACATGGATAAATAGAAAATAAATAAGTATCCAGACACACAGACAAATATATAAATCAGGAAGAAAGATAGACAAGACAGGGGTTCCACCTGTGTGGTGCCAGCACAAGGATCTCTACGGACCAAAACAAAGGGAGCTGTGAACACATTTCAAACATCTGAAAACAGTCCTAAGGACATACAACAAATGACAAATTTTGTTTTAAAAAAATTGCTGGCCATGCCATGCAACTTGGAGGATCTTAGTTCCCTGACAGGGGACTGAACCTGTGTTCTTGACAGTGAAAACAGAGTCCTACGCACTGGACCACCAGGGAATTCCCAACACTTATTCTTTTTAATTAACTAAAACTCAATAAAAAGAGCCACAGTCTACAGCATCTGAGGCACAACCAGCTCTCTTCCTCCCCCACCTTCTTAGTGTGCTGAAAGCTCTCCTCCAAGTGGTGGCCAAGAAGGCAGCGCTCTTCCCTGTCCGCTCCCCACTGACCAGTGTTCTGCCAGGAGGATGAGCATTTCTCATTCCCTGCAACTCCAATAGAAGAAGCTAACTTCCTGATTTGTGCAGCTGAGCGTAGCGGATCCTTTTCTTTACCCAGCACCCAGAGAAGTGGCCAAGGACCCTTAAAAACAATCACTCTCTTAAATAAGGGCAAGGAGTAAACTATTGCCCTGCCCACTCACCACCCAAAGCAGAGTGGAGACAGCTGAAAGAGAACCCCTGGAGTCAAAACATAATGAGTACAAATACACAAACCACTCAATACAGTGTGTCTCTCTCTCTTTTTCACACACACCTCCCACCCCATAAACTTAGTGCCCTCATTCATTCACAGTGTTTTACACACAAAGCCCTCCCAACAGTGTCCGCCACAAATGCACAACACTAAACACAGTCTCATATACATGTATCTCTAAACAGTGTTTCACAGACTCACACCAGACTGTCTCACACAAACCTAAGAAACAGTGTCTCACAAATAAGCAAAGCACTACTAAACACATTAGCTCTCTTACAGACACACAGGGCTCAATACAGTAACACACCACCATTCAAAACACTGTCTCACACACATGGCAGACATACTCCACACGCACATACTCACATGAAACAGTCTCACACACCCCCCCCACTATACTCGCATCTCACTGTTGTCCAATGGCTACAATTACAGACCCATTGTTTGGATGCACAATTGTACAACATGTATATTATTGGTATGATTTTATAGTACAGT
The DNA here is from genome assembly GCF_014754425.2 of Oryx dammah. Lineage (NCBI taxonomy): Eukaryota > Metazoa > Chordata > Mammalia > Artiodactyla > Bovidae > Oryx > Oryx dammah. The sequence goes on from NW_024070211.1 coordinate 134,951,179, forward strand.
TTCCCTGGTGGCTCAGTTGTTAAAGAATTTGCCTGTGGTGCAGGAGACCCAGGTTCGATTCTTGGGTTGGGAAGATCCCCTGAAGAAGGGAAATCTCCAGTATTCTTACCTGGCGAATTCCACAGACAGAAGAGCCTGGTGGGTTACAGTCCATGGGGTCACAAAGAGTCGGACATGACTGAGAGACTAACACTATAGGATAGCTCTGTTGCGCAATAGATGCAAGTTGATTAGCACAGAGGATAAATGGGGGCCACTGGCTATGTGAAGAATTAGCTGGAACATCACCTGTTGAGCCTGCAAGAGAGTTCAGGATGAAAAAAAAAAAAAAAAGGATGAGGCACTCATCCTGATAGTTAGATACTTAGATGCATATCTCTGAAAGAATTTCAGGACTTCCCTGGTTTTTCCAGTGGTTAAGAGTACTCCTTCTAATGCAGGGGACACAGGTTCCATCCCTATCCATGAAGATCCCACATGCCTTCAGTTCAGTTCAGTTCAGTCACTCAGTCGTGTCCAACTCTTTGCATCCCCATGAACCACAGCACGCCAGGCCTCCCTGGCCATCACCAACTCCTGGAAATTACCCTAACTCATGTCCATTGAGTCAGTGATGCCATCCAACCACCTCATCCTCTGTTGTCCCCTTCTCCTCTTGCCCTCAATCTTTCCCAGCATCAGGGTCTTTTCAAATGAGTCAGCTCTTCGCATCAGGTAGCCAAAGTATTGGAGTTTCAGTTTCAACATCAGTCCTTCCAATGAACACCCAAAACTGATCTCCTTCAGAATGGACTGGTTGCAGCTCCTTGAAGTCCAAGGGACTCTCGAGTCTTCTCCAACACCACAGTTCAAAAGCATCAATTCTTCGGCGCTCAGCTTTCTTTATAGTCCAACTCTCACATCCATACATGACCACTGGGAAAACCATAGCCTTGACTAGACGGACCTTTGTTGACTAAGTAATGTCTCTGCTTTTTAATATGCTGTCTAGGTTGGTCATCACTTTCCTTCCAACACACGCCTTAGGGCAACTAAAATTGAGTGCCACAATTACTGAGGCCCACAGCCTCCAGAGCCCATGCTCCCCGATAAGAGAAGCCATTACAATGAGACGCCCACGTGCTGCAACAGTGATCCAGCAGAGTCAAAAATAAATAAATAAATATTTTAAAAAAATCTTTAAGAAAGAATTTCAATGAGCCAGATTCTTGCATGTTCCCATACATGGGAAAGCACCAAAATTATTACCTTGAACTCTCTTGTGACTAGCAGTAATCTTTTAACCACACTTTGGGTAGCAAGGTCCACTTTTGGGGAATGTTGAATTCTTTGCTACTTGTTTTGGGAATTTCATTTGTTTTCTTTTAGCAAACCAAAGCTAGTGACTTGGTTGTCAGAAGGAATATTTAAGCTCTTTCCTTTAATGTAATTTGGCCAGTTGGCATTTGAGCTAGGTTGAACTTGAGTTGGATTTTTATTTAGGTCTAAATAGTTTCATAATTAATAATTTTAAATTGTATAGCACTGAATTTTTACAATCAAAGAGAATTGTTCTTTATTTTCCAACATTTTCTTGTGGTAGTCATAATTATGTCTTCTTTGGTCTTCTATTTCTGCCCTTTTTCTTTCTTTTAATTCTTCAACAACAAAAGGAGGATCCCTTAGGTTCTTGCACTCTGGCTATTGATTCTTATATATTTGTCTCTTGTCTTCCTTTTAACTTATATTTTTAACTGCAGAATGCCTCAGTTTCTGATCTCTAAATTTTATTGCAGCTTGCCTTTGATACATTTGGTAATGTTAGTTAATGGATGACCAGGAGAAATGTTTTGAAGTTGTAAGATGACATGAGTATCTTAAGGGGTTGAACTTTCTAGCTTCTGAACAATTTGTTGAAATTAATAAAGTGCTTTCTTTTAAAAACTCTTTTTAGTTGTGATAAAATACACATGACATAAAATCTATCATTTTAACCATTTTTTAAGTGTACAGTTCAGTGGCATTAAGTGCATTCTCATTATTGTACTACAGTCATTTCCATCATCTGCAGAACCTTTTTCATCTTGCAAAACTGAAACTCTCAAGCCATTGAATAGTAACTCCCCAATTCCATCCTCCTTTTGGCCCCTGACAACCATCGTTCTACTTTGTGTCTCTGTGAGTTTGACTATTCTTAAATACCTCATATAAGTGGATACAAACAGTATTTGTCCTTTTATAACCAGGTTATTTTATTTAGCATCATATCCTCAAGGTCCATCTTGTTGTGGCATGTGTCAAAATTTCCTTTGTAAAAATAAATAATATTCTGTTGTATGTAAGGCTCGGAGAACCGCACTTTGAAAAGGACATTCAGGGACAACCTCTAGTGGACTGACAAATTTTATTATCCAGCTTTTTGCAGATATATGGTCTCAGGGAGAGAGCATAAAGCAGACTTGCACGTAGCCTTTCTCAATAAAACATCAAAGCATTCAAGAATAAAATATAGTTCCCACCACCCAAGCCATAACATAGCTTTGGCAAAATTCTAAAGGGAGTCTAATCATGAAACAACAGTCCTTGCTCCCAGAAACAGGTGGTCAGAAGGAAGCCTTCGAACGCCTCAAGGCCGGGCGTATAATCCTTCGTTATCCATTCCCAGCCTTGGGCACTCGGTGAACGCTCATAACCCTTTGTTATGCTTGTCCCACCTTCCAACCTTCATCATGAGTGGAGCAAATACATTCTCAGTATTCGCTTAAAGCCTTCCAGCTCCTCCACAGTTGTATGCATATTTTGTTTACCCATTTATATGCTGATGGATACATGTGTTACTTCCACCCTCTGACAGTTATGAATAATGCTGCTAGGAACATTGATGTACAAATACCTATAGAAGTCTGCTTTTTTAATTTAAAAATTAAAGTATAGTTGATTTTACCTTGTCATGTTTCAAGTGTATAGCACAGTGATTCAGTTGTATGTATATTATATAAATATATATAACACATATATGTGTGCCTGTGTTCTTTTTAGACTCTTTTCTCTTATAGGTTATTTTGAGTATAGTTCCCTGTGCTATACAGTAAGTCCTCAAGTCTTTGCTTTTAATTCTTTTGGGTATATCCCCCTAAGTGAAATTGCTGAATCATATGATGATTCTACTTTTAATTTTGAGGGGTCCTTTATTTTTATTATTCTATTTAGATATTATTCTCAGTATTGCTTCAAACTCTAGGCAGGCTTTTGGTGCATTATAATTAGCTTAGTGTCACCCACACACTGAGCAAATGAACTCAAATGTCAAGTTTCTACCTCAAAGTTTCGTTATTTCTGCTTCCAATATCTGTTCAGTCACTGAGCTTATACTGAGAGCTTCCTTTGTGCTAGGTACGGCAGACTAAGTATTAATGAAACTTCCTCTCCTGTCCTTGGAGTACCAAGTATCATTATCATGTATTTGATCCATGTTTTCTGCTGATTGACTGGTCTTGTGTCCTGTTCTCCTTTGGTTAGGAACCCAGAGATGCCGCTGGCCACCCTGAGACAGGTAGTGTGTGGTCAGGGACCCTTGGGCTGGAATAAGCCCAGTGCTGGGGCCAGGCCGCTCTCTGCTCTCTGCTGCTTTCTCAAAGCAGCTCTGCCTGTCCGCGGAACTTCTCCCTGTTCCTCCTTCCTCTGGCCCATCCTCTGTGTATCTCTAGTCCAAATTCCAGAGGAAACCTGTCTGACTGACTCGAGTAGCTGCTCTTGTCCTTTCTGGGCAGAGCCTGGCCTCAGGAGTTCCTGATCAGCCTGTTAATTGGCCCCTCTTGGATCAGAGCCTGCTGCTCCCATCCAGAGGGTAGCCATCCCGACATTCCTCTTCCTACTTCTGATACAGGAGCTGTTACAGCCAAAAGGAAGTTCCCCTGTCTGCTCTGTACCTGGGGGAGTGCTGGGTTTAATGGATATTTGCTAGCAGATGCCCAAATGGGATACAAATTATCAGGCCCTGGGGATGATGGTCTGGTTCATGTTTTGAATCAAAATTGGAAAAACAGTCCCATAAAATAGCAGATCTTTTCTGAAGAGCTTATTAGACAAGGTTGATAGTGAACTGTTTGATTTCCATCAAGGACAAAATCTCTCTCTTAATAGGGTAACGTGTACTTGAGAGAGAGAAAGGAGGATCCCCAGTTTGCAAGAGATCTTATTAAAGCTTTAATCTCTGTGAACCAGAAAGATTTCCAAGTCTAAACATTTTAGTTACTTAGAAGGTATCTACTAAGCATTTGAGCTTCCCAGGTAATGCTAGTGATAAACAACCTGCCTGCCAATGCAGGAGGCATAAGAGATGCAGGTTCAATCTCTGGGTCAGGAGATCCCCTGGAGGAAGGCACAGCAGCCGACTCCAGTATTCTTGCCTGGAGAATCCCTTGGACAGAGAAGCCTGGTGGGCTACGGTCCACAGGGTCGCAAAAAGTCAGACACAACTGAAGCAACTGAGCACGCATGCATCTTTTGTGACTAGCAGTAATCTTTTAACCAAGATATATGCTTGAATACATGTATTTCCCTAGCCAGAAAAAAAAAAAATACCCTCATTTATATGCAGCCTCCTTCCCTACCTCTTTGGCACAGTTTCCCACAGTATATCTGATTTTCTTCAAGTCAACAGTTTACAAGGAGAGAAAGTTGAATGGCACCCATGTGGGTATTCATGAAGTATATGTTGAAGGGTACAAGTGGATGAGTAAGAGGTGGCCATTGAACCACACAGAGTAAGTGTGCAAAAGTGACATCTGGATGACAAAGCAGGCAGGCGAGATGCGGTCTTAGATTGATGCACTATAGTGTTCAGACAGTGGTTTTGAATCAACACAGCACAGATGCTGAAAGTGAGACTGGGTGTCCAAGGAGTGGAAGTGTATGATCAAAGAGCCAAATAACAGTGTATAACAGCTGGAAGTGAGGAGGCTCACAGTGGGTGTAAGAGTCATATAAGCCAGATGACTTGGTTGATGTATAGACTAGTAGGTGCATGAAACACCTAGATGTGCAAGGAGTCATGTTAGGATAACGTGGAATGGGTGAGCAAAGAACTATTATTTCTCTGCAAGGAGCTGTAATTGAATGGCACAGTCTGTGAAAAGTGTGGAAATGGAGAGAACAGCCTGATCGTGCAGCAGCTGTCAGGTGAATAGCACAGAGGGGGCTTGTCAAACAAAAGCTGGCTGGAGTACAGGGGATGTGCAAGGAGTGTCGTTGCTGCAGGTCTTAGTGACCACCGGCCAGAACATTCTTACGTCTCCTCTCCAGTGGCGGCCAGAAGAAGGTGGGGGGAGGCTGTGGGGTGCGGAGAGGCAGGGCAGTCACAGGATGTGCCTCCTGAGAAATTGCTTAAGCCTCCCCATGGAGGTAATGTCCACCAGGCTGGAGAGTCTTAAGGAGGATGTCTTGGGCTGCCCTGGTCATTGCATGCATTTCCCAAAACCTTTCCACCACCTCTGGCCAAGTGGGTTTGGCCTAGGTTAATCTGCTCCAGCCAGATGAGATCGCTTGTGATACTCAATCATGGAAGCACCTCCTGAAAATACTTTCTAAGTGTTCTCCGAAGTAGAGAACCTGCCTGAGCCTCATCCGATATAAACGTCTTGAAAAATCTTTTAAAATTCATCTCCAGAGGACTGAACCAGCATTTCCCCCAGAGGACTAGGAAGCATGTAGTTTCTTTCCCCAGGGAGAGATGGTCCTGCCAATGTCCATTTCTGTAAATGAGTTAGAAATATCTTGTAAAGGTGGTTCAAAACCAAGGGCCATGTGGTCCTTCCTTGATGCGCCCCCCACCCCCCCCACCCCCACCTTGGCTAGCTTCATTTCCCTTCCAGAGTGACACAGAAACCCTTTTGAAGGTGCATCCTGCAACAGAGCCCTGTGCCTCCTATAACCAACCCAGGCTTACTTTGGTGAAGTCCTAGTGCCCTCCACAGAACTTCCTGGACCCTGTTCCAGAGGGAGACAGAAACATATTTATGGGGCGCAGCCTCTTGCACCCCATGAAGGGTTGTGGTGGGACTGCAGCACCTCCACTGGCCTAATGGTGCAAACCAAACAGTCCTGGCCCCATTCCCCACATTTAGACATTTTTTGGTGGGGGCTACCCATTACTTTGGCCACCTCATGCGAAGAGTTGAGACTCATTGGAAAAGACTCTGATGCTGGGAGGGATTGGGGGCAGGAGGAGAAGGGGATGACAGAGGATGAGATGGCTGGATGGCATCACCAACTTGATGGACATAAGCTTGGGTAAACTCCAGGAGTTGGTGATGGACAGGGAGGCCTGGCGTGCTGTGATTCATGGGGTCACAAAGAGTTGGACACGAGTGAGCAACTGAACTGAACTGAACCCATTACTGAGACCCCACATGATTGAGGCATGACCAGGTGTGCAACCTATGGCCCCCTGCTCAACCTAGACCACTGTACCCACTCCAGGGGGTGGATTGGAAATGGTAAGGGAGATTCATACAATTGCCATGCCCTGCTGCTGCCTAACATGACTGTGACCAGACTTGCTGCTCGCAGGGCCTGCCTGTCTATCCTGGGATGTCCCCACCACCACAGATGGCTAGAAAACACTGGGAAACACACTGACCAAGCAGAGTCAGCCAGGCCCAGGTACCCCCTGTAAAAAAGCCAGACATTAGTTAAAGCCATGAAAACAGGTTTTACTAGTAACTTTTGACAGTATACAGCTAAGCTGTATAGGAATATAGGAATACAGCTAAGCTCTGTTGCAGTGAGTGTGTTTTAGGAGAGTACAAGGGAGGGGAGTGTGATAGCTGGGCAGAGAGCTGAAGAAGTACACAGGGTTCTTCAGTACAGATGCAATCTGTTCTACACGCAATGTAGTTCACTGGCAGTTAGAGACATTACGACAAAGACTGGAAGACAAAGACCTTATCCTCAGCAATGACATTTCTTAGGAATGGCTCTCAGGTCATTGACAGAGATGCTTCTGAGTTGCAAGTGATACTGTACAAACAGTTACAAGCCTGTTTTAGTAAGTACTCTGGCAAGGGAGGGTAGGGGCCAATCATCGGGTGTTGGCTGGAACAAATAGTACATCTCCTGTCAGCACTGAGCTTTATCAAGCAGGTATTTTATGTGGGGTTGGGGTTGGGGAGGATCGGCGGTCATCCTAGAGACACATGCTGCCAAAAGACAAGTTACAGCTCCATCAGGTCTTATAGTGAAAGTGTTCTGTGCCAGGAGTTCTTACCATTCTTACCCTCTGGGCCTCCCAGGACGACCAGTTCCCACCAACAGAGGAGGCAGGCCCCATGCAGCGGTGTGGGTGGACATGGACAACTTCCACAGTCATCCCTCTCTGACTGCATCACTTCAGGACTGTAGGAAACCTTGTGTGAAGTGCTTCAACTCTGGGAGTAGGAAGCCAGTCCCAGACACCCTCTCCATGCCTCCCTGGGTCCAGAAGTGGATGGGGAAACGTTTTCTAAAGCGGCATGTGATGACAGGGGCCCATGTGGGACTGTGACTGAACCATCTGCCCCTCCACAGGCATCTCTGGCCAGCCATTCTACAGATATGGAAAAACATTTCAGACACACGTCTGGCCACTGAGCCATACCTAGGACTGTGGCTGGGACAGTGCCATCACTGGGCCTCCCTGTCCATCCTAGGTCAGTCTCTGTCTCCAAAAGGAGCTTAGAAAAAATTTCAACAGACACGTATGATAAACAGGCCAGACTGTGTCTGGGCCCCAGAACCACTTCGTGGCATCCCTACCCAGCGCTATGCACAGAGACGACTTGGAAACAGCTTCCACAGATGACCAGGGCCTATGCCTGACCATGGATGGGACACCTCATGAGGCTCCCTGGCCATTTCAGGCCAGTCTCCACCATGTATGAGAGTTTAGGAAAGTTGTTGGGTGCTGCCTCCAATGACCAGGCCCTCGATGACCTGCCCTGGGTGTGATTTCAGGCTGCATCCAACCCGCCTGGTTGGGGACAGGAAAACATTTGGAGGGGCTGCACACAATGACCAGGCCCACATGGGATACCACCAGGCCTGCGCATGCCCTTCTTGATTCTCAGTGGTTCCCATTCATTGGGATGGGACTTAAGAATATTTTAGAAGGGACTTCTATGACTGGGTCCCACAAAGCGCCTTTCCAGGGACCTCTCTGGCCAGCTCAGTCCAATCCCCATTTGTAAGGGGGATCCAGCAACCACGGCTGAGACTAAGGCACCCTCCTAGAGCCTCCATATCAGTCACAGGCTGGTGTCCACCACCAAAATGGGACATAAACAGTTTCTGGGGGCACATCAAAAATGACCTCACACAGTTGAGGGCCCACATAGGATGAACTTCTAGAAGCCCTCCAATGTACAGACCCACACAGGATCAGGGCCTGGCCCTCAGTGCCCTCTCAGGCTTCCCTGGCAGGTTCATGGTGGCATGCCCCTCCCCTTGAGGGGAGCTTGGAAATGGTTTTGGAGGCACACTAATGACTTGGGCCCATGCAGGACGATAGCTGTGTCCACTCCACCTACCCCTGCTTCCAATTTGGCTTTGGACTATGAACATTCAAGTGGGTGCTACTGACTGCCATGCTTTCGTGGGCCTGTGGTAGAGCCCAGGGCCCTTCCCAGGCCTCCCTGGCAGGCTGTTTACTTCTCAGTCACTGGAGGGGGACTGAGAAACATTTTGGGAAGGCATCTTTTCCTTTAGAGTCAGATACTAGCCCTGTACCAGGTGCTGAGGGCACCTCAGTTCTGGCCATGGTCCCACTTAGATACTAAAAGGTGGATGTACATTCTGAAGATATTGATGTCTCCCTCTCGAGGGGGTCATCACCAACACAGGGCTGGAGACTGTGGAGGCACCTTGAACTTGGCTGTCCACCTGCCTGAGGACTGGTCTTTGGAGACACCCCAAAACATTCCTAAGCCTCTCTCTGATGTGGAAAGACATGGGAAGGCCAGAAAGACCTAGAAGAGGAGTCTGGATAGGTCCTGGTATTGGGAGCCCCAGCCCTAAAGTTTCTAATGCCTCCTCCAACAGGCCCAGGGCGGGTACAACAGGCCTAAGGAAGGTACTCTCACTGGCCACAATCCTGCGTCAATCCTGTTAATTGGCTATATTTCCCCCAAACATTTCCAATTCCCCCGTCCCAGAGGTGGGCATCACTTCGTGCTAGACAGGAATAAAGGGATGAGAATTTCACACACACACACCCCTACCCTCAATTTTTGAAAGTTCCCTCTAAAGGCCGGGACAAACTTGGCTGGGCATGTAGATCTGCAGTAGGCCTCTCTAGACTGGCACAGTCTCATATGTGGCACATTCCCAGAGATACCCCTTAAATATCTCTAAGTCCCTCCAAAGAGGTTATTGGGACAAGCTAGACAAGGAAGATGGGGATGGTGCCCTTAGCCACTCTACAGTAGTGCCTGGGGCCTGGTCTTTGCATCAGTCAGTTCAGTTCAGTTGCTCAGTTTTGTCCATCTCTTTGCAACACCACGGACTGGCACGCCAGGCTTCCCTGTCCATCACCATCTCCAGAGCTTGCTCAAACTTATGTCCATTGAGTCTGTGATGCCATCCAATCATCTCATTCTTTCATCCCTTTCTCCTCCTGCCTTCAATCTTTCCCAGCATCGGGGTCTTTTCAAACGAGAAATTTCTTCACATCAGGCAGCCAAAATATTGGAGTTTCAGCTTTAGCATCACTCCTTCCAGTGAATATTCAGGACTAATTTCCTTCAGGATTGACTGGTTTGATCTCCTTGCAGTCCAAGGGACTCTCAAGAGTGTTCTCCCACATCACAGTTCAAAAGCATCAATTCTTTGGTGCTTTGCTTTCTTTATAGTCCGACTCTCACATTCATACATGACTACTGAAAAAACCATAGCTTTGACTAGATGGATCTTTATTGGCAAAGTAATGTCTCTGCTTTTTAATATGCTATCTAGGTTTGTCATAGTTTTTCTTCCAAGGAGCAAAATGAAAGTGAAAGTGAAGTCGCTCAGTCATGTCCGACCCTTTGCGACCCTGTGGACTGCAGCCCACCAGGCACCTCCGCGCATGGGATTCTCCAGGCAAGAATACTGGAGTGGGTTGCCATTTCCTTCTCCAAGGGATCTTCCCGACCCAGGGATCGAACCCAGGTCTCCCGCATTGCAGGCAGACGCTTTAACCTGACTTCAGTCACTATCTGCAGTGATTTTAGAGCCCAAGAAAATAAAGTCTCTCACTGTTTCCATTGTTTCCCCATCTATTTGCCATGAAGTGATGGAACAGATGCCATGATCTTTGTTTTTTTGAATGTTGAGTTTTAAGCCAGCTTTTTCACTCTCCTCTTTCACTTTCATCAAGAGGCTCTTTAGTTCTTCTTTGCTTTCTGCCATAACGATGGTGTCATCTGCATATATGAGGTTACTGATATTTCTTCCAGCAATTTTTATTCCAGCTTGTGCTTCTTCCAGCCTGGCAGTTTGCATGATGTACTCTGCATATAAGTTAAATAAGCAGGGTCTTTGCGTACATGTTCAGAAAATTTATCTTGAGGCCACTCTGGAGGACTGCATTGGCCTAGACCAGCAAAGGACATGTGGTAGTGCACCCAGCCTATTTGCTGTTCTTGCTTTGCATATTCTTTCCAAAAGTATTTCCATGTCCCCAGCCTCAGAGGCCCACAGAGGACACCTGGGGCCCAGTGGTATTCTAAATGAGGCTCCAACTCCTTTTCTTGAAAGGGAACATTGGCCTACGCCAGCCAGGGAGGTGTGTGAGAGTAGCTCAGTCTCTACTGGGTCCAAGTCATTGGGAGCACCCTATGGAAAGTTTTCTAGGTCTCCCTCCAGAGGTCAAGACCAACTGGCTGGATAGGGAGTCAGGAGAGACACATGCTAAGTGTGTATGTTCATTTCTGGAAATGTACAATAAGCAATTTTAGATCTGGAGTGCTAAGAAAAATGTGGGTTGCATACACGAATCTGAGAGTTATAAACACAGATGATAGTTGAGACTGGAGTAGAAAAGATTGCCCCAGGGAGAAGGTATAAATTTCTTCACAGAATCATTTCTACTCCTATGATTTCCCCCTTCTTATGGGATTTATTCAGTTGTGTGCAGTCTATGTTTTAGGTGGTTGCTATAGTCTGGGTGTTTGTGCACCCTCAAAATTAATAATTTAAAATCTTAATGCCCAACATGATGGTATTTGAGAGGTGATTAGAAAAGGATGGTGGAGGTCTTGAGAATGGAATGAGTGCCCTAATAAATGAGACCCCAGCGAGTTCCCTTGCCCCTTTCATCATGTGAAAACACAACCAGAAGTCTGATTCCAGGAAGAGGGCCGTCACCCAATCATGCTGGCAAGTGGATCTCAAATTGCTGCCTGCAGAACTATGAGAAATAAATTTCTGTTGTTTTCAAGCCATCCAGTCTATGGTATTTTGTTATGACAGCCCAAACAGCTAGAGCAATGCAATGTAACAAACCACATGAAAATCTAGTAGATCCCTAAAAGAAAAAAAAGTTAAACGTTTTATGCAACAAGTCTTGTAATGGTTATAAGCAATCCTTTATATAAACAGTTTAAAAGTACAGTTTTAATTACGAACAACAAAAGCACTACTCCACTTTCGGCCAGTGTTGTTTAGTAAGTCCTCCTTGGCCCACTGGGAGTCGCGGGAGGCAAGGCGCTCAGTCTGTGTGCGGGACAACGCGCTTTCTTTACACCTACTGTAGTGTGTGCCACATAATGTGGCCCATGTAGGCAGAGCGGAACCCAAAGACCACTGGATATCACCTCTAGGAGAAACGGAATGATTGACAGCTGACGAACGGTAGTACCTCAAAATTGTGCAAACCGATACACTGAATGAGAAGTGGCTGCTCTTGAAACACCAGACGTTAGACCATCAACCAAAGTCAGTCAAAGACTATTATCAATAAATTAATAATAACCGCTTCTCCTTTGACAACACTCACAACCCTGCCACCACCAAGAACCAGACCCAAGGCTTAACGTGACTGCAGCGCGAACTCTCGCGAGGGAGACGCGCAACGCGGCCGCAGCTCGAACTCGCGCGAGAGCTGACGCAACCTCGCGAAGGACGGCGGGAGCGCGGGAGGTATGGCGTCCCTGCCGCCGTCCTGGAGTCGGCTGGATAGACGACAAGAGCGCGACGTGCGCGAGCTCGTTCGCCTTGTGGCGGGCGTCCAGGACGAAGCGGACCCCAACTTCCAGCTCGCGTTGCACTTCGCCTGGTCCAACTTCAGGTGTGGACGCGGCGTCGCAGCCGGGGAAGGGAAGGGGTCTGGCGAGTTGTGTTGCACGACCGGCAGAGTCCCGGCGCGCTTTGCCGCTCCAGCAGCTTAGTGCCTTCGTGCATTCTGGGTGCCCGAGGCGGTGATCAGTTCAGTCGCTCGGTCGTGTTCGACTCTTTGCTACTCCGTGGACTGCGACACGCCAGGATTAGCTCAAACAATGGGTTGTGGGCTGCTGGGGGTCGGCCTCCGATCTTTCTTCTAGCGAAGAGTTCTGACAGTCCGGTTCCCTGCTCCGCCCACTGCGCTTAGCGCGGGCCCCTGCCCATCAAACAATTTTTGAGTGGTTGGTTGAGTAAAATTTTAGAGCAAAACAATGGTCACACCCTAGTCTCACTGACTCGCTCTCTGCTTGGACCACTCCGTATTTCTTGCCCCGGCTCTTTTTTTCCAAAACGCGAAGCATAACACATTGGATAACTTATTTGTTGTTACTGTTTGTCTCCACCCCCACTGTCATGCGGAATACAAGCTCCGCCAAAGTAGGGATCTTCGTTTGTTTTGTTCATTTCTTATCCCAGCGCCTAAAACAGTTCTTGGCATAGAGTATTCGAGGTCTAATGCAACTTTTAATACGGTTTTTTATTTAATTAATTTTAAAAGATTTATTCAGATTAGGTTCTTAGGTGAAATCAGAGCTATCATTTTTCCTTATGGGACATGTAAATCAGTTATGATCATTACCTGTAATGAAGTTATTATTAGAAGAATGCTAGACATTGTTAATCTTCTGCCTGTTTAATGTCGAAAGAAGTCTTCTTGAATGGTAAACAGTTTTTCGAAATCGGTAATCTTTTTATCAGCCTTAATGATCACACATAAAGTGCCCACTTGGTTTATGATAAGAATAGATGAGTCTAAACGGCCCCGTTTTTGAAATAAAATAATTCTTAAGTGTAACATAAATATAACAATTCCTTAATAGGTGATATTCAGAGAATAGGTCGTATTCATGTTAAGAGAATAGGTCATATTAAGAGAAACTTAAATGTCCTATCCCAAATAATTTTTCTGTTAGTATATCTAAATGACAGTAGGTAAGCGGACATCATTTTAGAGTTAGGAGAGCTTAGCAGTTACTAACTCCTTTTACACATTGAGAAACTAAATTTATAGGTAAAATAGTATTCCATTCAGCCATCTTCTAGGTTAGAATTAGATGTTTTAATTAGTGTAATTTACTTCTTTTAAGTACAGGCTGTGTGGCTTCCACTAAAAGATGGAAAACAAGAGTTGAGTGAGCTATATTGTAATTTTGTGATGCTTTAATCCATCAGAAAAATGAACAATTCATATTTATATTTTAAAAAATTGAGGCCACATTCTAGGCCTTAGAAATTCACAGACAGGTGCAATACAGCTTCTATTCTTAAATAAGACAAAAATTATTACATATGATGTAGAACAGAACTTCTTAACCTGAGGGTCTGAATATATTAATAGTAGAATTCACATATAACAGATTTGGACAAGAAGAAAATTATACTAACCTCTAGCTAAAAAATAGCATTTCCTTCAATTATGAGTGAAAGCAACAAGAAGTAATAGCTTATGTATGACTGTGTCACCAGTAGAAATCACATATTTCACTATCATATTGTAATTACTGCAGGTATTTCTAATAAATCTTATTTACTGTTATGTAGTTATGAACCCTCTTCTAGATCTTGTTATTTAATGTTTTAACAAAGAAATATGTCTCACTATATCACAGACTTCAAAAAATATTTCAAAAGTGTATTTCAGTATGCTTGGCTTCCTTTCTATTTCATTTTATCCTGAGACGGGATCCCTAGGATTCATGGGGCTTCACAGTGGCATAAAAAGATTAGGAAACCCTGCTAACAGGGATATGCTGTGCTGGACTTACACACAAGGCATTATGGAAAGAGAGGAGCCAGAGGACAGAGTTGGGAAACTCAAGACAATCTGTGTCATAAGGATAGGATGCTTGAGCAGTCTTAGGTTGACTGGTTGTTTGCATGAATGACAGAGGTGCACTCACTGGAGACACATAACTGAGTATAGGGTGTTTGGGGGGCAATGTGTTGGACTGTGAGACTAGTCAACTTAGCTTTATGACACGATTGATATAAGAATCACATTTTCTCTTTTAGATTTCATCGTTTCTTAGATGTCAATAGCCACAAAGTAGAAAAGACAATAGAAGGGTAAGTCAGTTTATATGTATATATATGTGTGCATGTTCAGATATCTATGTACTTTCTTACAGACCTTTTTATTAATACAGCTTTATAGTTGTTAGTTGATTTTTTTTAACATTCTAGGATTTATGAAAAATTTATCATTCATTCCGATCTAAGCAAAGCTGCTAGTTGGAAGAGATTAACTGAAGAATTTCTAAATGCATCGCTTCCAAGCATAAAGGAATTCAAGGTATGCTATATTGTGAAATCTCTGCTGTATTTTACTGTTTCTAATCTGATTATTGTCAGCCTGATTCTATTAACATTTAGACATTCATTCTATTTTACTATTTTCCACTGACTAGAATCACCATCTACTGGAAATTGACATAAAATCCACTGTGTCTCAGGCTTGTGATTAAAGAAGTATATTCATGTTTAATCATGTTGGTCCCAACCTACTGTGGAAATTGAGATCAGAGATTGGAAGAAATAATAGCACTTCTAGCTTTCTTAAAACTTTTCAATGACTTCTCAGCACTTTGCAGTATAATTATTGGTATATTGCTCACTAGATGCTAGGTGCTGTTCTAAGCTCTTCCATATTCAGTCATGTGTCCCTAAAACCACCCCTTAGGCTCAATGATTCACTAGAATATTCACAGAACTCCAGAAAGACAACTGCTATCCTTACTGTATAGCTTATTGTAGTGAAAGAATACAGATTTGAAATGAGCACAGGGGAAAGGTATGGGGCAAAGTCCAGGAAAAACCAGGTACGAGCTTCCAGATGTCCCTTCCCAGTGAAGTTGCAGAGGGATGCACTTAATTTTCTCAATGACAAAATGTTGCAAACCAGGGAAACTCCCCTGAGTCTTGGTGTTCAGGGTTTTCTTGGGGGTCAGTCACATGAATATGCTTAGCTACTCAATCTCCAACACCCCCAGAGGTCAAACCAAGGACTTCAGGCCTGCAAAATTATTCACCATAAGTCACATTGTTAGCATAAACTGTCTGGTCAGACTGGTATAGTGTGGCCCAAAGACTGCCATACAAATACACTGTACTAACAGGGTATTCCAAGGGCTAGGAGAATATCTCAGGAGCCGGTCAAGGGTCAGTCCTGAAGATCTTTGAGATGTGCAGGGTTTGGACAACTCAGTCCTCCCAAATTAACTCTTTGTGCCTACATATATTAAGTCAGTCTTCACAGTCCTTGTGGAATAGTCTGTTACTGATAGGCTTTCCCTCTCTTTACACTGAGTTGGTGACCTAAGAAAGAGCTTTAGATAATTTTTAAAACTGTCCATCAATTTTAGGAAGGGCTATAAAGGGATTTCTGGAAGAGAGAGAACTGCAGTGCTATGAATCCATGCCCTACAGATTGGTAAAACACTTCCGTGTATTGTTCCTGCAAGGACCATTTTAAAAAAGGAGACAAATCTTTTTTTATGTCTCTTCTTGATTCACTTTGTGTAGTTTTCTGAGTGGACTGTAGAGCTTAATAATTTAGGCACTTCTTGTTCTTCAGTCAGTAAGTCGTGTCTCACTCTGCAGCCCTATGGACTGCAGCGCACCAGGCTTCCCTGTCCTTCATCTCCTGGAGCTTGCTCAAATTCATGTCCATTGAGTCAGTGATGCCATCCAACCATCTTGTCCTCTGTCATCCCCTTCTCCTCGTGCCTTCAATCTTTCCCAGCATCAGGGTCTTTCCCAATGAGTTTTCTGTTCACATCAGGTGGCCAAAGTATTGGAGCTTCAACTTCAGCGTAAGTCCTTCCAATGAATATTCAGAATTGATTTCCTTTAAGATTGACTGGTTTGATCTCCTTACAGTCCAAGGGACTCTCAAGAGTCTTCTCCAACACCACAGTTCAAAAGCATCAATTCTTTGGTGCTCAGCTGCCTTTATGGTCCAGTTCTTACATCAATATATGACTACTGGAAAAAACCATATCTTTGACTGTATGGATCTTTGTTGGCAAAGTAATGTCTCTGATTTTTAATATGCTGTCTAGTTTGGTCATAGCTTTTCTTCCAAGGAGCAAGCGTCTTTTAATTTCATGGCTGCAGTTACCATCCACAGTGATTTTGGAGCCCAAGAAAAGAAAATCTGTCATTTCTACTTTTTTCCCTTCTGTTTGCCATAGTATTGGGACCAGATGCCATGATCTTAGTGTTTTTTGAATGTTGCGTTTCAAGCTAGCTTTTTGTCACTCTGCTCTTTCACCCTCATTAAAAGACTCTTTAGTTCCTCTTCACTTTCTGTCATTAGAATGGTATCATCTGTACCATCATCTGAGGTTGTTGATATTTCTTCTGACAGTCTTGATTCCAGCTTGTGATTCATCTAGCCCAGCATTTCCCATGATGTACTCTGCATTTAAGTTAAATAAACTAAGTGAAGTATATAGCTTAGGCACTGTGACACCATAATATTAATAATAAACATAATGGCAAGCATTTTTAGTGCATTCATTACGTGCCAAGTACTTACTGTTAGGTTAGTCCCATAAGACCATGATCAGCCCATACTGGTTTCTGTCATTTTTTTGTCAGGCAAATCTCAGTTTCATCTGTACCAGTGAAAATACCAAAGTGGTGCAGAATAATTAAATGAAAAGATGAGTGTTACTTCTGATTCCTATCTTGACTTTTTCATTGGCCATCTCTGGTTATTTTTCTGTACACCCCCACCTTAGGGCTCACTGAATACAGTGGGACCGGATTCCCTAATTCTTCTGTGGCACATCCTATGTCCTGTACCTGACCTTTTCTGCCTGAGGAATCTCATCATTGATTATCAAAATTCAAACACTATCTATAGATTCTATATATTTAACTTTTTATTGTGTTTGTTATTGTTTATTTCCTGTCTCCTCAATAGAGTTTTACAGGTGTGGGGCTTTGCTTCTGATTTGTTCTCAGCACCTAGACGAGAGTAGACAGTAGATACTGCGGGAATAATCTGTTCTTTTTGGCCTTGCTATTCATCTCTGTCCTTGGTTCCTGCCCCATTTTCACAGGCAGAGTTGGTTGCCCTTTTCTCCTTTGCGGTGGCATCTCTGACAGGTATGTTGGAGTGCAGCAATAACTTCATATTTTTTTTCACCTTTACTGATACAGCTTACCATGGAGAAATTTATTTTTAATAAATAAAGTTATGCAACCACAGTCCAGTTTTAAAACATTTCCATCAACCCAGAAGTTCTTCTTAAATCAGTTAATTTATTTATTTTTGCAATCAGTGCCTGCAGACAACTACTGACCTAATGATTTTTTCATGTGTCATTTATCTGCCTCTGTGATGTTCACTCACTCAGTTCTTCTAAGCATTCTAAAGTCGGATTGCTTGTCTTATTAATTGTCAGAGTTGTTTGTGTGGTTCTCATGCAAGTTCTTCATCAGGAAAGTGACTTACAGGTATTTTCTTCTAGGCCCTACCTTATCTTTTCATTTTATGAGTGGTTTTTTTTTTTTTTTTTTTTTTTCATTTTATGGGTGGTTGTTTTTGAAACTCAAAAGTTTTTCATTTTAATGAAGTCCATTTTACTTATCATGCTTTTGGTGTCATATCTTTGCCTAACCCAAAGACTTTTCTTTGATGTTTTCTTCTAGTAGTTTCAGCACTTGCATTTAGATTCATGATTCATTTTGAGTAAATTGTTGTATATGTTGTGAGGATGAGATTTACAATTTTTTGGTTTTTGCCTGAATATATTTATCCATCCTATTACCATTTGTTGAAAAAACTATTCTTTTCCTCTTGAATTGTCTTGGCAGCTTTGTCAAAAACAAATTGACTATATGTATAAGGATTTACAAGTTCTCAATTGTTTGATTAATCTGTATGCCTATCCTTACATAAATACCATACTGTCTTTGTTACTGTAGCTTTTAAGCTTTGGAATTGGGTGATTAAAGTCCTCCATTTTTTTTTTTTCAAAACTGTTTTGTCTCTTTTAGAGCCTTTGAATTTCCATACACATTGTAGGGTCAACTAAATTTCTACAAAAGCCAGGTGGATTTTGGCAGGGATTGCATTGAATCCATAGATCAATTTGGAAAGTATTGTCATTTGTTGGGTTGAATTGTGTCCCCCCAGAAAGATGTATTCAAGTCTTAGCCCCTGATAATCTTACTATAGGGTCTTTGACAGTGTCAGCAAGTTGAAGTCAAACTGGATTAATTCAGTGACTGATATCCTCATAAGAAAATAGCAATTTTAACACAGAGATGCACATAGTGTTACACTATGCAGTGAAAGAGGCAGAGATTGGAACAATGTGGCTACAAGTCAAGGAAAGCCAAAGATTGCTAGCAACCATGAGAAGCTAGGAAGAGTCAAGGAAGAAGTCTTCCCTTGAGCCTTCATAGGGAGCATGGACTGCCAGCACCTTGACTAAGACTTCTAGCCGCCAGAACTGAGAGAGAGTAAATCTCTTTTGTTTTAAGCCACATGATTTGTAAAATTTGGTAAGGAAGGCTTAGGAAACTAATACACAATCTTACCAATATTATATCTGTTAATCTGTGAATATGGACTCTTCATTTAGTTAGATCATTTAAAATGTTTTTCATCAGTTTCATTTTTTCATGTACAAATCTTGCATTTCTTTTATATGTATTTCTAAATATTTTATTCTATTTGGTGCTATTATGAGTGGAACTTTTCTTCTTAAATTCATTTGCAGTTTGCTTATTATATACCTAGCCTTGCTAAACTCATTTATTCTAGTAATTTTCTTCTAAATTCCCTAGTATTCTCTACATATAGGATTGTGTCAACTCTGAATAAAGACAGTTTGACTTATTCCATTCCAGTGGGAGATTTTTTTTGTTTGTTTTTTGTCTTATTGCAGGTGGTCCAATACAATGCTGCACAGAAGACAAAGTCCGCATATTTGCCTTGTTCCCAATTTTAAAGGAAAAGCTTTAGTTTCAGGTTTTTCACAGATGTGCTTTATCAGAAAGAGGATATTCCTTTTTATTCTTAATCGACCACAAGGTTTCTTTTTTTATTGTGAATTGTCAAATCTTTTCCTGTGTCTTTGAGCTATTCCTATGTTTTTTGCCTTGAATTCTATTCATATGCCTTAGTAAGCTCAGACTACCAGAACAGAATCACCACACACTGATCTTTCAGTGACTTAAAACCGGAAATTTATTTCCTTATACTTTTGGAGACTTGAAGTTAAGAGCAAGGTGCTGGCCACTTTGGGATTGCTGGTGAGGACTGTTGCCAGCTTGTCAGTGGCTGCCTTCTCTCTGTGTCCTCATGTGAAGAGAAGGAGCTCTCTGCTTTTAGCCTGTTGGACCAGTGCTCCACCCTCAGGAGCTGATTACCTCCCAAAGGCCCCTTCTCCAAGTACCATTGCATTAGGAGTTAGTTTCAGCACATAAATTGAAGGGGATATTGAAGAAGTTTGAAGTGAAGTTGCTCAGTCATGTCCGACTCTTTGAGACCCCATGAACTGTAGCCTGTCAGGCTCTTCTGTCCGTGGGATTTTCCAGGCAAGAATACTGGAGTAGGTTGCTATTTTCTTCTCCAGGGGATCTTCATGTTTGCCATGAAGTGATGATACCAGATGCCGTAATCTTAGTCTTTTGAATCTTTTGAGTTTCAAGACAGCTTTTTCACTATCCTCTTTTACTCTCATCAAAAAGCTCTTTAGTTCCTCTTCACTTTCTGCCATTAGAGTGGTGTCATCTGCATATCTGAGGTTGTTGATAATTCTGCCAGCAATCTTGATTCCAGCTTGTGATTCATCTAGCCCAGCATTTCACATGATGCACTCTGCATATAAGTTAAATAAGCAGGGTGACAGTATACAGCCTTGTTGTACTCCTTTCCCAATTTGGAACCAGCCAGTTGTTCCATATCCAGTTCTAACTGTTGCTTCCTGACCTTCATACAGGTTTCTCAAAAGACAGGTAAGGTGGTCTGGGACTTCCATCTCCTTAAGAATTTTCCACAGTTTGTTGTGATCCACATAGTTGAAGGCTTTAGTGTAGTCAATGAAGCAGAAGTAGATGTTTTTCTGAAATTCTCTTGCTTTTTCTGTGATCCAACAGATGTTGGCAATTTGATCTCTGGTTCTCTGCCTTTTCTAAACCCAGCTTGTACATGTGGAAGTTCTTGGTTCATGAACTGCTGAAGCCTTATGTGAAGGATTTTGAGCATAACCTTGCTAGCATATGAAATGAGCACAATTGTATGGTAGATGGACCAGTCTTTGGCATTGCCCTTCTTTGGGATTGGAATGAAAACTGACCTTTTCCAGTCCTTTGTCCACTACTGGTTTTCTAAATTTGCTGACATACTGAGTGCAGCACTTTCACAGCATCATCTTTTATGATTATAAATAGCTCAGCTGGAATTCCATCACCTCCACCAGCTTTGTTCGTAGTGATGTTCTTAAGGGCCACCTGACTTCATACTCCAGGATTTCTGGCTCTCAGTGAGTGAGATTATTATTATTGTTATTATTATTATTATTATTACCACACATCGGTGTGGTAATCCAAGTCATAACCAGTCCATTCTAAAGGAGATCAGCCCTGGGTGTTCTTTGGAAGGAATGATGCTAAAGCTGAAACTCCAGTACTTTGGCCACCTCATGTGAAGAGTTGACTCATTGGAAAAGACTGTGATGCTGACGGATTGGGGGCAGGAGAAGGAGGGGACGACAGAGGATGAGATGGCTGGATGGCATCACCAACTCTATGGACGTGAGCTTGAGTGAACTCCGGGAGTTGGTGATGGACAGGGAGGCCTGGCGTGCTGCGATTGATGGGGTCGCAAAGAGTCGGACACGGCTGAGCGACTGAACTGAACTGAACTGAAGACCTTTTTGTATGATTCTGTGTAATCTTGCCACCTCTTTTTAATCTCTTTTGTTTCTGCTAGGTTCTTAACAGTCTCTGTCCTTTTTCATGCCCATGCTTATGCGAAGTGTTCCATTGATATCTCCTGTTTTCTTAAGAGATCACTAGTCTTTCTCCTTTTGTTTTCCACTATCTCTTTGCATTGTTCATTGAAGAAGGCCTTCTTATCTCTCCTTGCTGTTCTGTGAAACTGTGTATTCCATTGGGTATATCTTTCCCCTTCTCCTTTGCCTTTCATTTCTCTTCTTTCTTCAGCTATTTGTAAAGCCTCCTCAGACAGTCACTTTACTCCCTTGCATTTCTTTTTCTTTGGGATGGTTTTTTTGTCACTGCCTCCTGTACAGTGTTACGTACCTCCTTCTGTATAGTTCTTCAGGCACTCTGTCTACCAGATCTCATCTTGAATCTATTTGTCACTTCCACTGTATAATCATGAAGGATTTGATTTAGGTCATACCTGAATGGTTTTCCCTACTTTTCTCAATTTTAGCCTGAATTTTGCAATAAGGAGTTCATGACGTGAGCCACTGTTAGCTCCAGGTCTTGTTTTGGCTGACTGTATAGAGCTTCTCCATTTTTGGCTGCAAAGAACCTAATCATTCTGATTTTGGTATTGACTGTCTGGTGATGTCCATGTGTAGAGTCATCCCTTGGGTTGTTGGAAGAGGGTATTTCCTTTATTCTACTGTTAGCCTTTGCCTTGCTTCATTTTGTGCTCCAAGGTCATTTTGTACTCCCTTGCCTGCCTTCTTTTGCATTCAAACCTCCTATGATGAAAAGGAGATCTTTTTTGTTGTCAGTTCTAGAAGGTGGTGTAGGCCTTCATAGTGTAGTAGTAGTCCTGTTGGCTCAGTCGTGTCCACCTCCTCACAGCTCCATAGACTGTGGCCTGCCAGTCTCCTCTGTCTGTGGAATTCTCCAGGCAAGAATACTGGAGTGGATAGATAGTCCCCTTTTCAGGGGATCTTCCCAACCCAGGGATCGAACTGGGCTCTCCTGCATTGCAGACAGATTCTTTACTAACTGGGCCACCAGGGAAGCCCCATAGGTCTTCATAGAACTGATCAACTTCAGCTTCCTTGTCATCAGTGGTTGGGACATAGACTTGGATTACTGTGATGTTGAATGGTTTGCCTTGGAAATGAACTTAGGTTATTCTGTTGTTTTTGAGATTGAACCCAAGTACTACATTTCTGACTCTTTTGTTGACTGTGAGAGCTACTACATTTCTGTAAAGGGATTCTTGCCCACAGTAGTAGATAAAGATGAGATTCTCAAGTGGCTCAGTGGTAAATAATCTGCCTGCCAAGCAGGCGATGTGGGTTTGATCCCTGGGTCAGGAAGATCCCACAGAGAAGAAAATGGCAAACAGCTCCATTATTGCTGCCTGGGAAATCCCAAGGACAAGAAGCCTGGTGGGCTACATCCCATGAGGTTGCAAAGAATCTGACATGACTTAGCAACTAAACAACAAAAGTAGATATAACGGTCATCTGAATTATAGTTCCCATCCATTTTAGTTCAGTGATTCCTAAGATGTCAGTGTTCAATTTTGCCATTTCCGGCTTGTCCACATCCAATTTACCTTGATGCATGGATCTAACATTCCAGGTTCCTGTGCAGTATTGTTCCTTACAGCATCAGACTTTAATTTCACCACCAGACACATCCACAGCTGAGTGTCATTCCCACTTTGACCCGGCTGCTTGCTTCACTCTTACTAGAGCTACTAGTATTTACCCTCCGCTCTTCCCCTTCATGGATCACAGCCTTGTTGTGTTGAAGTGACTTGTTTAACTCAGTGAAGCTACGAGCCATGCTATGCAAGGCTACCTAAGATGGAAGGGTCATACTGAAGAGTTCTGACAAAATGGCATCCCCTGGAGAAGGAAATGGCAACCTACTCCAGCATTCTTGGCTGGCGAACTTCATGGTTAGTATGAAAAGCTTAAGAGATATGACACCAGAAGATGAGCCCCCCAGGTTGGAAGGTATCCAGTATGCTACTAGGGAAGAGCAGAAGGCAGTTACTAACAGCTTCAGTGAGAAGGGGCATAAAAGAACAATTAGCCCATGTTACAGTGAACTGAAGTGCAGGTAACCTACAACACTGTGTTAGTTCCAGGGGCACAACACAGTGATTTGGTATTTCTAGTTACCATGTGTCACCATACAAAGTTACTGTCATATTATTGACTCTTCCCGCTATTATTCATTTCTTCCCCATGACGACTCATTTATTGTGTGAGTGACAGTTTGTTCCTCTTACTCTCCCTCACCTATTTCACTCATTCCCCATCCCTCTCCTCTTTGGTTAGCTGCTATTCTCTGTATCTTTGACTTTGTTGCCGTTTTTTTATATTTGATTTGGTTTTGTTCATTTGTTTTGCTTTTTAGATTCCACGTATAAGTGAAATGATGCAGTCTTTGTCTTTGTCTCTCTGACTTATTTCACTGAAGCATGTTATCCTCTAGGTTCATCCTTACTGTCAAAAAGGTCAAGATTTCATTCTTTTAAATGGCTGAATAATATCCATTGTATTTATATGCCATTTCTTTTTTACTCACTCATGTATCTGTGAACATTTAAATTTCTTCCATGTCTTAGCCGTTGGAATATACTACAATAAGCATAGGGATGATGCATCTATTCTTTCAATTTAGCATTTTTGTTTTCTCCACATAAATACCAAAAGAAGTGGAGTTGTTGGATCTTATGGGGTTTTTTGTTTGTTTGTTTTGGCTACACCATGTGGCTTGCAAGATGTTAGCTCTCCAACTAAGGATTGAACTTGGGCCATGGCCGTAGACGCCCAGAATCCCAACTACTGAATCCACCATGGAACTCCCTATTTTTATTTTTTTAGGATGCTCCATACTGTTTTCCATAGTGACTGTACCAATTTTCACTCCCACCACCAGTGTACAAGACTTCTTTTTTTTCCACATCTTTTCCAGCACTTCTAATTTTCTTTTTCATATGACCATTCTGACAAGTGTGAGGCAATATCTCATTGTGATTTTAATTTGTATTTCCCATATGTTGACTGATGCTGAACATGTTTTCCTGTGTCTGGCCCTTTGTATGTCTTCTTTGGGAAAATGTATATTCAGATCCTTGGCCCATTTTTTTAATCTGATTTTTTGTGTGTGTGTTGAGCTATATGAGTTCTTTGTGTATTTTGGATATAAACCTGTTTCAGGTATATTGTTTGTAAATATCTTCTCGCATTCAGTAGATGGCCTTTTCAGTTTGTTATTTTCCTTTGTTGTATAAAAGTGTTTAAGTTTGATGTAGTCCCAGTTGTTTATTTTTCCCTTTGTTTCCCTTGCCTAAGAAGCATCCCCCAAAATATTGCTAAGGCTGATGTCAAGCAATGTACTCCCTATTTCTTTTTCAGGGTTTTATGGTTTCAGGTCTTATATTTGATTTTTAATCCAGTTTTAATTTACTTTTTGTGCATAATGTAAGAACGTTGTCTGCCTTGATTCTTTTGCATGCAGCTGTCCAGTTTTCCCAACACCATTTATTGAAGAGGCTGTCTTTTTCCCGTTGTATATTCTTGTCTTCTTTCTCATAGAATAATAGACCATGTACATTTGGGCTCAACTCTGGGCTCACTGTTCCATTGATCTGTGTGTGTATTTCTGTGTCATTATCATGCTGTTTTGGTTACTGTAACTTTATAGTGTAGTTTGAAATAAGGGAGTGTGATACCTCAAGCTTTGTTTTTCCTTTACAAAATTGTTTTGGCTATTTAGGATCTGTTGTGATTCC
This sequence comes from Oryx dammah, assembly GCF_014754425.2. Lineage (NCBI taxonomy): Eukaryota > Metazoa > Chordata > Mammalia > Artiodactyla > Bovidae > Oryx > Oryx dammah. The sequence goes on from NW_024070211.1 coordinate 134,976,320, forward strand.
ATACAAATTTCAGAATTATTTGTGGTAGTTCTGTGAAAAGTACCATTGGTATTTTGATAGGGATGCATTGAATCTGTAGATTGCTGACTAGTGTCATTTTAACAGTATGAATTCTTCCAATACATAACAACGGTAGATCTTTTCATTTCTTTGCGTCATCTTCAGTTTCATTCATCAGTGTGTTTTTTTCCAAGTATAGGTGTTATACATTCTTGTTAGATTCATTCCTAAGTATTTTATTCTTGATGCAATTGTAAATGGGATTGTTTTCCTAATTTTTCCTTCTCATAGTTTGTTGTTAGTGTATAGAAATGCAACAGATTTCTGTATATTAATTTTGTGTACTGCATCTTTAGTGAATTCATGAAATAGTTCTAATAGTGTTATTATGGTATCTTTAGGATTTATATACATTATCATATAATCTGCAGTAACAGTTTTACTTCTTCCTTTCCAGTTTGGATTCCTTTTTATTTCTTTGCCTTGTCTGATTGCCTTTTCTAAGACTATGTTGCATAGAAGTGACAAAATTGGTCATCCTTGTCTTTTGTCTGCTGTTAAGAGAATATGCTGTCACTTTTGAATATGATATTAGATGTGGGCATATCATATATGGCCTTTATTATGTTGAAGTATATTCTGTCTGTACCTATTTTTTTCACAAGTTTTTATCATAAATGGATGTCAAATTCTGTCAGAAGCTTTTTTCTTCTTCTGTTGAAATGATCATATTTTTATTTTCCAGTTTATTAATGTGATATATCATATCAATTTGCAAATTTGAATCATCCTTAATCCCTGGGATAAACTCCAGTTGATCATGATATATGACCGTTTTAATGTATCATTTGAATATTTTGTTGAGCATTTTTACATCTGTGTTCATGAGTGATATTGGCCTGTAATTTTCTTTTTTTGTGTGATATTTTTCTCTGATTTTGGTATCAGGGTGATGGTGGCCTCCTAGAATGATGTCAAAAGTGTTCCTTCCTTTGTAGTATTTTGAAATAGTTTCAGAAGGATAGATTTTGACTCTTCTTAAATATTTGGTAGAGTTCACCGGTAAACCCATCTAGTCCTAGACTTTTGTTTGTTGGAAACTTTTTGGTTACCAGTTGAATTTAATTACTGGAAATTGGTCTGTTCGTATTTTCTGTTTTTTCCTGATTCAGTCTTGGGAGACTGCATTCCCAGGAATTTGTCCATTTCTTCTAGATTGTTCATTTTATTGGCATATACTTCTTTGTGTAGTGTCTTATTACCCTTTGTATTTCTGTGGTATGGGTTATAGCTTCTCCATTTCTGATTGTATTGACATGGGTCTTTCTTTTTTTGATGAGTCTGATAAATTATTAAGTTTGTTTATTTTTTCAAGGAACCAACTCTTAGTTTCACTGATCTTTTCTATATTTTTTTGTCTCTATTTCACTTATTTTTGCTGTAAATCTTTATAATTTCTTTCCTTTTACTAACTTTGGGTTTTGTTTGTTCTTCTTTTTCTAGTTCCCATAAGGTGTGAGGTTATGTTGTTTACTAGATATTTTTCTTTTTTCGGAAGTAAGATTGTACTGCTGTAAACATCCCTCTTAGAACTGCATTTGCTGTGTTGCATAGATTTTTGAATCATATCCTTTTTTCATTTGTCTCTAGATATGTTTGATTTCCTCTTTGATTTCCTCAGTGACCCATTGGTTCTTTAGTAGCATATTATTTAGTCTCCCATGGTTTTTTTTTTTTTGCAATTTTTTTTTTGTAGTTGATTTCTAGTTTCATAGCATTGTGGTCAGAAAAGATGCCTGAACTGATTTTTAGTGTTCTTAAATTTACTGCGTCTTATTTTGTGGCCTAGTATGTGATCTTTCCTGGAGAATGTATATTCTGCTTTTTTTGAATGAAATGCCCTACCTATATCTGTTAAGTCCATCTGACCTAATGTATCACTTAAGGCCAGTGTTTCCTAGTTTATTTCTGTCTAGATGATCTGTCCATTATGTATGGAAAGATGTCCCCTACTATTATTGTGTTACTGTCATTTTTTTCTATGTTTGCTATTTGATTTCTGTATTTAGGTCTTCCTAAGTTGGTTTCTTATGTATTTACAGATGTTGTATCTTCTTGGATTAATCTTTTGATCATTATGTAATGTCCTTTGTCTTCTTTTGCAGTCTTTGTTTTAAGGTCTCTTTTCTCTTGTTTAAGTTGTACTACCACAGCTTTAATTTCCATTTGTATGGAAATCCTCTCTCTGTTTCCTCACTTTCCATCTACATGTTTCATCTTTAGATCTGAAGTGAGACTCTTATGAGCAACATCTATATGGGTTTTGTTTTTGTATCCATTCAGCCACACTTTGTCATTAGATTGGAGCCTTTCTAGTCTATTTATATTTAAAGTAATTATTGAGGGAATTCCCTGTTGGTCCAGTGGTTTTGCTTTCACTGCCAAGAGCATGGGTTCAGTCCCTGGCCAGAGAACTAAGATCTGGCAAGCTGCACAGCACAGCCACAAATAAATGATATAGTTGTGTTCTCATTGCCATTTTGGTAATTGTTCTGGGATTTTTTTTTTTTTTGGTTGTCATTCATTTCTTCTTTTCTTCTCTTTTCTTGTGATTTGATGACTACCTTTAGTGTTAATATTTGAATTTCTTCCTGTGTGTGTGTGTATTACAGGGTTTTGATGTGTGATAACCATGAGATTTTTATATAGCAGGCTTTATATATTCATGATTATTTTAAGTTGGAACACATTTCACAACCCTGTGTTACCCCCCAACATTTAATGTTTTTGACATTTTAATATTTTATGTATCTTTTTGTTTTGTGTGTCCCTTAATTACTTATTGTGGATATGGATCATTTATCAGAGGAGCCTGAAGAGCTACATTCCATGGGGTCACAAAGATTTGGACACAACTGAACGACTAATACTAATTACTGATTGTACATATAGACCATTTTATTATTTTTGTCTTTTAACCTTCCTACTAGCTATATAAGTGGTTGATCTACTACCTTTAATGTATATTCATCTTTACCAGTGAGACTTTTCCTTTTGTAATTTTCTATCTCTAGTAGTGATCTTTTCCATTTAAAGAAGTCCCTTTAACAGTTCTTGAAAAGCTGGTTTGGTGTTGCTGAACACTTTAAGCTTTTGCTTATTTGTAAAACTTTTGATCTCTCCTTTAAATCTGAATGTAGCCTTGCTGGGTAGAGTATTCTTGGTTGTAGGTTTTTGGTTTTTTTAATTCCATCACTTTAAATGTGTCATGCTACTCCATTCTGGGCTGGAAAATTTCCACAAAAAAGCCAATTGATAGCCTTAAGAGAATTTCTTCATAAATAACATTGCTTTTCCTTTATTGACTTTAAGATTGTCTCTTTAGCTTTAATTTTTTGTATTTTAATTACATAGTGTCTTGGGATGGATCTCTTTGGGTTGATCTTGTTTAGAACTCTGTTTCTGAGCTCGATGTCTGTTTCCTTTATCATGTTAAAGAATTTTTCAGCTGTTATCCCTTCAAATAAGTTTTCTGCCCATTTCTCTTTCTTCTTCAGGGACCTCCCTTTATAATATGAATGTTAATATTCTTGACATTGTCCCAGAACTCTCTTAAACCATCCTTGTTTTAATTTTTTGTTGTTGTTGTTCAGCTTGCATGATTTCCAGTACTCCATCTTATACTTCATCAATCCATTCATTCCTCTGTATCATGTCATCTACTGTGAATTACTTCTAGTGTATTTTTAATTTCAATTATTGTATTCGTCACCTGCGTTTAGTTTTTCTTTGTGTTTTCTAACTTTTTGTCATGCTTCTCATTGTGTTCATTCTTTCTTCTCGAGTGTGGGAAAATCTACCAGGTAGATTGCTTATCTCCACTTTGCTTCTTTTTTTTTTTTTTTCCGCATCTTATCTTGTTCCATCATTTGGAACATATTTTTCTGTCACCTCATTTTCCCTAATCCTCTGTTTTTATTTCTGTTCATTAGGTAGAATGCTTATACTTCCCAGTCTTGGAGAAGTGGCCTTGTGTAAGAGATGTCTTTGGGCCCCTGGCAAAGCACTGCTGTCCGGGCACCAGAGCTGTTTGCTCTATGAGTATCCCCTCTCTGGGCTACATGGACCCGTGTGTTGTGGGCTAACTGTTGTAGGCACAGTAGTACATAGGGCTGATCCTCAGCATGGTTGGCTGCACGAGCTGGCCTCACCTAGGTCTGCCAGCTGCTGGTGGGCAGTGCAGGCACCTGGCAGAGCTGGCTTCAGGACCCAGGAAGTCCCTGTCCTGGTCCACTAGTGGGTGAGGCTGGGTCCTGAACACACTGGTAGCTGGGCCTTGGTCTCCACATGGCTGGCAGCTTGCCTAGGGGTCCTAGGATTGTTGCTGATTGGCTGTTGGGCAGGTAAGCCCCATGTGCTAATAGGCTGGAGAAATACTCCAAGATAGTGCTTGCTTGCACTCATGTCCTCATAGAACAAGCTCTCCAAGATGGCTACCACCAGCATCTGTGTCCTCAGGGTGCTCTCCAAGATCATCAGGTGGGTTTGACCAAGGCTCTTTTCAAATTGCTGCTTATGCCCTGGGTCCTAGAACATGTGAGATTTGTGTGTTCACCCTTTAAGAGTGAAGTCTATTTCCCATAGCCTTCTGAGTAACTTGAATATAAGCTTTCAGTTCAGTCACTCAGTCGTGTCCAACTCTTTGCAACCCCATGAATTGCAGCACGCCAGGCCTCCCTGTCCATCACCAACTCCCAGAGTTCACTCAAACTTACGTCCATCGAGTTGGTGATGGCATGCACCCATCTTATCCTCTGTCGTCCTCTTCTCCTCCTGCCCCCAATCCCTCCCAGCCTCAGAGTCTTTTCCAGTGAGTCAACTCTTCACATGAGGTAGCCAAAGTACTGGAGTTTCAGCTTTAGCATCATTCCTTCCAAAGAAATCCCAGGGCTGATCTCCTTCAGAATGGACTGGTTGGATCTCCTTGCAGTCCAGGGGATTCTCAAAAGAGTCTTCTCCACCAAGACAGTTCAAACGCATCAGTTCTTCGGCGCTCAGCCTTCTTCACAGTCCAACTCTCATATCCATACACGACCACTGGAAAACCATAGTCTTGACTAGACGGACCTTTGTTGGCAAAGTAATGTCTCTGCTTTTCAATATGCTGTCTAGGTTGGTCATAACTTTCCTTCCAAGGAGTAAGCATCTTTTAATTTCATGGCTGCAATCACCATCTGCAGTGATTTTGGAGCCCAAAAAAATAAAGTCTGACACTGTTGCCACTGTTTCCCCATCTATTTCCCATGAAGTGATGGGACCAGAGCCATGATCTTTGTTTTCTGAATGTTGAGCTTTAAGCCAACCTTTTCGCTCTCCTCTCACTTTTATCAAGAGGCTTTTTAGTTCCTTTTCACTTTCTGCCATAAGGGTGGTACCATCTGCATATCTGAGGTTATTGATATTTCTCCCATAAATCTTGTGCTTCTTCCAGCCCAGCGTTTCTCATGATGTACTCTGCATAGAAGTTAAATATGCAGGGTGACAATATACAGCCTTGACGTACTCCTTTTCCCATTTGGAACCAGTCTGTTGTTCCATGTCCAGTTCTAACTGTTGCTTCCTGACCTGCATACAGATTTCTCAAGAGGCAGGTCAGGTGGTCTGGTATTCCCATCTCTCTCAGAATTTTCCACAGTTTATTGTGATCTACACAGTCAAAGGCTTTGGCGTAGTCAATAAAGCAGAAATAGATGTTTTTTTGGAACTCTCTTGCTTTTTCCATGATCCAGTGGATGTTGGTAATTTGATCTCTGGTTCCTCTGCCTTTTCTAAAACCAGCTTGAACATCTGGAAGTTCACGGTTCACATATTACTGAAGCCCTGCTTGGAGAATTTTGAGCATTACTTTCCTAGCATGTGAGATGAGTGCAGTTGTGCGGTAGTTTGAGCATTCTTTGGGATTGGAATGAAAACTGACCTTTTCCACTGCTGAGTTTTCCAAATTTGCTGGCGTATTGAGTGCAGCACTTTCACAGCATCATCTTTCAGGATTTGAAATAGCTCAACTGGAATTCCATCCCCTTCACTAGCTTTGTTCATAGTGTTGCTTTCTAAGGCCCACTTGACTTCACATTCCAGGATGTCTGGCTCTAGGTGAGTGATCACACCATCATGATTATCCGGGTCATGAAGATCTTTTTTGTACAGTTCTTCCATGTGTTCTTGCCACCTCTTCTTAATATCTTCTGCTTCTGTTAGGTCCATACCATTTCTGTCCTTTATCGAGCCCATCTTTGCGTGAAATGTTCGCTTGGTATCTCTAATGATCTTGAAGAGATCTCTAGTCTTTCCCATTCTGTTGTTTTCCTTTATTTCTTTGCATTGATTGGTGAGGAAGGCTTTCTTATCTCTTCTTGCTATTCTTTGGAATTCTGCATTCAGATGCTTATATCTTTCCTTTTCTCCTTTGCTTTTTGCTTCTCTTCTTTTCATAACTATTTGTAAGACTTCCCCAGACAGCCGTTTTGCTTTTTTGCATTTCTTTTCCATGGGGGTGGTCTTGATCCCTGTCTCCTGTACAGTGTCACTAACATCAGTCCATAGTTCATCAGGCATTCTATCTATCAGATCTGGGCCCTTAAATCTATTTCTCACTTCCACTGTATAATCATAAGGGATTTGATGTAGGTTATAACTGAACGGTCTAGTGGTTTTCCCTACTTCAATTTCAGTCTGAATTTGGCAATAAAGAGCTCATGATCTGAGCCACAGTCAGCTCCCGGTCTTGTTTTTGCTGACTGTATAGAGCTTCTCCATCTTTGGCTGCAAAGAATATAATCAGTCTGATTTTGGTGTTGACCATCTGGTGATGTCCATGTGTAGAGTCTTCTCTTGTGTTGTTGGAAGAGGGTGTTTGCTATGACCAGTATGTTCTCTTGGCAAAACTCTATTAGTCTTTGCCCTGCTTCATTCCACATTCCAAGGCCAAATTTGCCCGTTACTCCAGGTGTTTCTTGACTTCCTACTTTTGCAGTCCAGTCCCCTATAATGAAAAGGACATCTTTTTTGGGTGTTAGTTCTAAAAGGTCTTGTAGGTCTTCATAGAACCGTTCAACTTCAGCTACTTCAGCGTTACTGGTTGGGGCATAGACTTGGATAACTGTGATATAATGGTTTGCCTTGGAAACAAACAGAGATCATTCTGTCGTTTTTGAGATTGCATCCAAGTACTGCATTTTGGACTCTTGTTGACCATGATGGCTACTCCATTTCTTCTAAGGGATTCCTGCCCATAGTAGTAGATATAATGGTCATCTGAGTTAAATTCACCCATTCCAGTCCATTTTAGTTTGCTGATTCCTAGAATGTCGATGTTCACTCTTCCCATCTCTTGTTTGACCACTTCCAATTTGCCTTGATTCATGGACCTGACATTCCAGGTTCCTATGCAATATTGGTCTTTACAGCATCGGACCTTGCTTCTATCACCAGTGACATCCACAGCTGGGTATTGTTTTTGCTTTGGCTCCATCCCTTCATTCTTTCTGGAGTTATTTCTCCACTGATCTCCAGTAGAATATTGGGCACCTACTGACCTGAGGAGTTCCTCTTTCAGTATCCTATCATTTTGCCTTTTCATACTGTTCATGGGGTTCTCAAGGCAAGAATCCTGAAGTGGTTTGCCATTCCCTTCTCCAGTGGACCACATTCTGTCAGACCTCTCCACCATGACCCACCTGTCTTGGGTGATGCCCCAGGGCATGGCTTAGTTTCATTGAGTTAGAGGAGGCTGTGGTTCTAGCGTGATTAGATTGACTTGACTAGTTTTCTGTGAGTATGGTTTCAGTGTGTCTGCTCTCTGATGCCCCCTTGCAACACCTACCTTCTTACTTGGGTTTTTCTTACCTTGGGCATGGGGTGTCTGTTCACGGCTGCTCCAGCAAAGCGCAGCCACTGCTCCTTACCTTGGTCGAGGGGTATCTCCTCACAGCCACCCCTCCTGACCTTGAACGTGGAGTAGCTCCTTTAGGCCCTCCTGTGCCCATGCAGCCACTGCTCCTTGGGTGTGAGGTAGCTCCTCCTGGCCGCCGCCCAGGGGCGGGGGGTAGCTCCTCTCAACCGCCGCCCCTGACCTCAGACATGGGGTAGCTCCCCTTGGCCATTCCTGCGCCGTCGTAGCCGGGTACTCTGGGCCGCTGCCCGACCTCGGATGTGGGGTAGCTCCTCTTGGCCGCCACCCCTTGGGCATGGGGTCCTCCCGGCTTCTGCCCCTGACCTCGGACATGGGGTTGCTCCTCTCAGCTGCACTTGTGCGCCATTGCAGCTGCCCGTGAATATAAGCTTTAGTGGCCTTCAACGCCAAAAGTTCTAGAGGCTCATTTTCCTGGTGCAGAGCTCCAAGGCTGTAGAGCCAGATGTGTGGCTCAGACCCCTCACTCCTTGGGGAGAACTCCCATTTGTGGGAGGATAATTTTAACTGGGTGCGTGGATCTTGACTATGCCATGTCCCCACCTCTCTCAACCATCTCATTGTGATCCCTTCTTTCTTTAGTTGTAGAAGATCTTTTCTGCTAGCCTGCAGGGGCATTCTCACCAGTTGTTGTTGTTTAGTTGCTGAGTCATGTCTGACTCTTCTGCAACCCCATGGACTGTAGCCCACCAGGCTCTTCTGTCCCTGGAGTCTCCCAGGCAGGAATACTGGAGTGGGCTGCCATTTGCTTCTCCAGGCGATAGTCCTGACCGAGGGACTGAACCTGCGTCTCCTGTGCTGGTAGGCAGATTCCTTACCACTGAGCCATGTTCTCACACTTAGTTGCTCTGTAAGTAGTTGCAATTTTGGTGTGCCTATAGGGGATGAGCTTCCCAATCCACCATCTTAGACAGTCTCCTGTGTCATCTAAATGTTAACTTCCAGAGTCCTAACTTAGCAGCAGTCTTTTTTCCTTAATATCATCAGTATGTTATTACTGATACATGAAACTGTAGTTTCAGTTGTACAGAGTTCTTTCAGAATAAGCAATCTGATGTAAGTGATTACCACAAAATAATAGATTTATATATTGGGAGTTATTTTCTTCAAGTATTTACATTTTAGACCACTTTTCTCTACGGAATTAAAGTTTCATTTTTTGGTTGTTTTTTTTTTTTTTTTGGTTAAAGGAAGTTAAGGCATTTCCAAGCAGAGAAATTATCTAAAAAGAGGCAGTTCTTGTAGTCTTACTAGCCATACATTGCCTTATACCTAGGGAAGTTTACCAAGTGTCCCTTCTGTGTCCCTGGTGTCACTGGGTTGTAGGAATACAGAATAAGCGATGCCTGATCATCACTACCCAAGTAGTTATTGAATAGCTATTTAGTTATAATTATGGTAAACCCTGGAGAGGTCACCTGAAACTTCCCTTCCATTCCTTGAATTTAATTCATTTCCTCTCTCCTTTCCTTGCATAGTTTGCTTATTTGGAGTGTTTTTAACTTTGACACCTTTGTAAATGTGATTTTTGTAAATACAATTTAAATTTTGAAAAAGTATAGAAGTTGAATAGTAAAAGGAACATCTGTGTACTTTTTGTTCAGGTTCACCAGTTGGTATCCTTTGATCCAGAACATTCCTCACCATTTTTCTTCTGACCTTGACATTATTGAAGAGAGCAGGCGAATTATTCGGTAGCTTGTCCTTCAGTTTAGGTTTGTCTGACAGTTCCTCCTTATGATTCACGTAGTGCATTATTTCACAGGTTCCTCTATCTGTACATGTTTGAACTGTAAAAGCAAGGTTAGAGATTGAGATTTATTTAGGTATGATTGTTTTCTTGATGCACACAAAAAAATTGAGGACATAACTGTCATGAGGTAATCTGTTCCTTTTGTGAGGGAGGGGCCTGCACCAGATTGGCATACAGGATCTTAGTTCCTCACCCAGGGATCAAACTCATTCCCCCAGCAGTGGAAGTTCCAAGTCTTAACTACTGGATGTCCAGGGAAGTCCCAGGGTGAAGTTTTATTTACTCAAACTGGTTTAGAAAGCTCTTACCAACCTCAGGGATTCATATTTTTCATTTCTTGTTTTAAAGACAGATGTACATTATTCCATACTGTCACTTCTTCTGTGTCTGTCTGATTCTCCTTCGAACAGCAATTATGTGGAAACGCCAAGAGAGAAAGAAATGGGTATGTTACCAAATAAGAGAGAAATTGTTTTATGATATAATTACTAGACATTGAGAGTTTATAAACTGTAAATAAATGTATGAAATAAACATTTCTATTGTCTTTAAGTACAATTGTAATTGTAAATTTTCATATAAAATATAAACTATGACTTTGTAAGTTAAACTACTTTCAATTATGTAAAGAGAAATATCAGAACTGAAGATAAAAAATTAAAATTTTAAATATATTAGAATGTCAATTTATTGTCAGTATTTTTGAACTTTAATTTCTCAAGTGTGTTTTATTTTGAGTTTTGCTAAACTTTTTACTATAATTTGGGGTTTATTTCCCATATATTTCTGATAAAACTGCTGAGATTCTTCTGTTATATTTTAGAAAAGAAGGATGATTTTGACTGGGGAAAATACTTGATGGAAGGTGAAGAAATTGACCTTGGCCCAAATGTAAACACACCAGTGAGTGGCAGTAGTTTTGCTGTATAAATACATCCCAGGTTTTTTAGATTATTTTTATGGGTCCTTCTGCCTTACACTAACGTATCTAAACTAGGAACACTCTTCACTAAATTAGAGTAGTATATTATGGAATTTTTATTAAGATTTTTCACCAAAAAACTGGGACTAGAAAGTTGATCGGAATGAATATATGTATCCCTTAAGCAGCTGTAAATCTAGAGATTTTTGCCACCAGAAATAATTCCATCCTGTAATAGTAACTTTCAACATGTATTAAAAGTTTCATTTGATACAGTTTTTGCTTTTCTTTCTGAAATTTTCATAATCTTTTAATCTGAATAGGTCCATTTGTTAGGTGCTCTAAGGTTAAGGTTTATTTCCTGCTTTTAATCAGAATTGGTCTGAAGAAAGTGAAGATGAAAATGATCAACAGTCCTTAAGCAGAGAGGACTCTGGGATTCAGGTGGACAGGACACCCTTAGAAGAACAAGATCAAAACAGAAAACTGGGACCTCGAGTTATCTGGAAAGGTACTGTGTGTTCTCGAATGCTGGCATCTCTAATAGAATTCTCTAAAAGGAAAGGCAAGCTTTGAGAATCAGCCCCATGTGCCTTATAACATTGGTAAGCTCTGCCTTCCTAATAAAACAGACCCTTTTAAACCATTGGCAGATCTTCTGTAATGCATTATAAGTATGATAGCTCTGTAGAATTAATGTTGAAAAGGCATTTACAGTGCAGTTTTGGTCTTTTTTTAATAGGTCTGAGAACTTTGTTAGTCTTAAATGGTTTGTTTATACTTATACTGAAGAAAGATTGGCTTTGACAAAGTTGTTATTCACTTGCTAAGTCCTGTCCAACTCTCTGCCACTCCATGGACTGCAGCACACCAGGCTTCCCTGTCCTTCACTGTCTCCTGGAGTTTGCTCAAACTCATGTCCATTGAGTCAGTGATGCCATCTAACCATCTCATCCTCTGTCATCCTCTATCCTTCTCCTCCTGCCTACACTGTTTCCCAACATCAGGGTCTTTTCCAGGGAGTTTGCTCTTCGCATCAGGTGGCCAGAGTATTGGAGCTTCAGCTTCAGCATCAGTCCTTCCAGTGAATTTTCAGGATTGATTTCCTTTATGATTGACTGGTCTGATCACCTTGCAGTCCAAGGAACTCTCAAGAGTCTTCTCCAGGACTACAGTTGGAAAGCATCAGTTCTTCAGCTCTCAGCCTTCTTTATGATCCAGCTCTCGCATCCATACATGACTATTGGAAAAACCATAGCTTTAACTAGACGGATGATGTCTCTACTTTTTAATACGCTATCTAGGTTGGTCATTGCTTTTCTTCCAAGGAGCAAGTGTCTTTTAATTTCATGGCTGCAGTCACCCTCCAGCAGTGATTTTGGAACCCAAGAAAATAAAGTCTGTCACTGTTTCCATTGTTTCCCCACCTATTTGCCATGAAGTGATGGGGCCAGATGCCATGATCCTGGTTTTTTGAACATTGAGTTTTAAGCCAGCTTTTTCACTGTCTTTTACCTTCATCAAAAGGTTCTAAAGTTAGTGACTAAGTAAAAGAAAAATATCTTACACAATTTAAATTTTAATACTTCTTCAGTTTTTAGTGAAAAAGTATGATTTGGTAGAATCTAGAAAGAGCTAGAAACAACCTTAGAGATTAGAACATCTACTCCTACTTCTCATTTTATAGATTAAAAAACAAAGATGTAGTTATAATGGTTTTCTCATGCGCACAGCTGTGAAGCTAACTCCAGAAGCTGGGATCTCTGACCTGGCCCTGTTCATTGTACCTGAAACTTGCCAAATACACATAAAGTAGTTAAAACTGATTTAGCATGCCAACAATTTTCTGGTTTCTTTTCTCTTACCTTTCTTTTCCATTATTGAATTGGACCTTTAGGGCAGAATGTGGATTAATCAGCTCAGTGTCATGAACAAGCAGCCTGTGCAGGGCCTTTTGGTTTAGCTTATTTCTGCTCATCTGCTCTTTCTGATTCTCACTCTGCTTTCTCTGCCAGCCCAGTGACAAGGTCTTCTAATGTATTTGATATCTGTTCTCAAACATGTTGAGGTCTTCTAAAGTACATTGTGTCGATTGGTTGTATTTTATTTTTAAATTACATGCTGATAATATGCTGTGTGTAACCTTTGTTCTTTCACTGTTTCCATTTACCTGCTTTAATCTGTCACCGTTGCTCTGTGAAGGTTTTTTCTGTTGCTCTAATGGCTGCATAGGATACTGCAGTTTGCAACACCACACTTGTGTTACTGTTTCTCTTGTTGATAGGCCTGAGCTACCTTCTCCCCTTCTACCTGGTGCCAGGCCCATTTTATGGACATGGCCCACAGTTTCATCCCTACTTGATTAGATCACCCACTTTGATTTAGTTTGCTGTTTTCATTTGTGTTTGTCTAACTACTCAGGATAAGTACTTCGGATCCCTTGGTCCCTCAGGCTTGCCCCTTATATGATGTGTCCATTGATGTCCTTTCCTTGCTTTTCTTTGGAGTTTCATGTCCTTCCTGCCCATCCCCACCAATCAGAGTTCTTTATATGTGTAGATAGTAATTCCAAGGTTTTATACACTGCTATTTTCTTCCCTTAGTCACCTGTTAACATTTTCATGGTATCCTTCAAACAGAATCTGATTTTTAAAAATATTTTATTGTACTTAAATCTGTGAATTTTTCATGATATGGTTAGAATTTGGACCTTGGTATTTTTCTTTATGAAAACATTCCCCTGTATTTTCCTTCTCTTTGCTTTTTTATAGCTTTTGTGTAGCTCTTCAGTGACCACCAGATCTTCTCTTATATATGAAATGAAGAACAGCTTATTTTTCTCCAATGTCAGGAGCAAATTTCTCATCAGTGTCTAGTGAACAGTCCATTCTTTCCACATTGCTTTGTGGTTCTAAAATTATTGTATATTGATACACTTATTTCTGAACATTCAGTTCTTTGTCCTGAGTGTGAGTTGTAGAAGCACAGACTGTTTATGTCTTTGTAATGTGTTTCAGCAGACAGAAGGCAGGTTTTCCCTTCACCTCCTTTACTCTTTTTCAAAATTGGCTTAGCTATTTGTAGACTTTTATTTTTCTGTAGACATTTTGGGAGCAGTTTGGTAACCTTTTTAAAAATCCAGCTGGAAAAAAAATCCACCTGGGATTTTTACTGGGATTGCATTGAATTTATATATTTAGCTTGGGGAGATTTGACATCTTTTCTGTGGAAATATCTATATTTATTCTAATTCTTTTATGTCTTACTAGATTTTAGAAATTTTCTTTGTCAAGATCTTAAGTATTTGTTGATTTCTGTGTGTGTTAATAGTTGTTATGGTTAATAGTGTCTTTTTTTGTTTAATTTATTGCTGATGTAGCGGGACACTTGGTTTTTGTAAATTGTTTTTTTCCCCAGCATTCTTGCTGAACTCTTGTATTAATTATATATTGTTAATTACCAAAATATTCGTTTTTTTTTTTAATAGATGATCAGTATTCTTTGCAAATATTGACAGTTTTATCCACTACCAGTTCTTAATATCCTATTAATGAAATGTTAACCATTTCTCTTTTCTGGCCAGCCCTCTAGTCTGCAGAGGAGGCAGTAGCAATGGGCGTGGATTTCCTGGAGTGGTTTTTATCCCAAGAAGGTTGCCCATGAAATTCCGTAGTTAAGTGTGATGGTTTTGGCATAGGTTCTGGATATGTGGCCTTTGCAAAATTAAGACTATTATTCCTGTTTTTCTGGGAGTCTTTAATCATAAATAAATATTAAACTTTACCAAATGCTGTTCTTTATCTGTGAGGTAACTCACAGATAAAGATTAATTCACCTAATTTGCTCTACTACTTTACTGATAGATTTTTTTGATAGTGAATTGTTATTGTATTCCTAAGCTAAACTTCTTTTGACTACATCGTGGGATTGGGTTATTAGCTTTTTTGAAATGGAAATTTTTAATCTTTATTCTTTGATGAATTACTTTCTCATATTATGTCTTCATTTGGTTTTAGAAACAAGGTTATATTAGCCTCATAATGTTAGGTAGCTTTACCTTTTTCTGTTTTCTGCACCAATCTGTGTAAGATGGCTAATCCTTCAAAGCTTAGTACTAGTCCTGAGGCTTTGGGGCTGCTTGGAAATATCTTTAGTTACCGTTTCAATGTCTTTCATGATTATTAAACTATTCAAATATACTATTTGTGTTTTTTTATTCATGGGGTCATTTTAAGATTGAGTAACTTTTTTAATTTGTAGCAACGACATTAATTAAATTTTATATATATGTCTCTTTATAGTTTTACCTGTTATTTTAAAGAGCTTTTTTCAATTGAATATTTGAATGGAATCCTAAGTCTAGCTATCATAGCAAAGTTGATCGAGTATTCTTTTCTTAACTCTTACAACTTAAATGTAACTAAATTTCTTTCCACTAGATGAGCCAGATGCCCGAAGCTGGTTGGAACAGCATGTAGTCCATCAGTACTGGACAGTCAGGTCCTCAAGATTTCCTCATAGTTTACATTTGCATTCCAATCTAGCTACTGTCTGGTAAGAAGTTAGTTTTCATTTCATGTGTTGATAGAAGAAACTTTATGTTTTAAATTTGGTTTTGAGTTGTGATTTAAATCAAGTAGTTCCTTAAACTTTTTAAAAATTGAAGTATACTTAATTTACAGTGTTATTAGTTTCAGGTATACAGTTATGCATACATACATTACATGTGTGTATGTATATATTTTTTTCAGTCTTTTGCACTGAGTTGTTACAAGATGTTGAATATACTTCCCTGTCCTATATAGTAGGTCCTTGTTTACCTGTATACTACTATACTATATATACACTACTATATATAGTAGTATATATGTTAATCCCAAATTCCTGGTGTATCTCTGCCCTCACCCCTGCTATCCCCTTTGATTACTGTAAGTTTGTTTTCTATGCTTATGAGTACATTTCTGTTTTGTAAATAAGTTCATTTGCATCTTTTTGTTTATATTCCACATATAAGTGATATCATATGATATTTGCATTTGGCTTTCTTACTTACTTCACTTAGTATGTTAATCTCTAGGTCTATCCATGCTGCTGCAGATGATGATTCTTATTTTAGGGTCAAATAATATTCCAGTTAGTGTGTATGTGTGTACCACGTCTCTATCCATTCATTTGTCACTGGACATGTAGGTTGATTCCATGTCTTAGATGATTCCATGTCTTGTACTATTGTAAATAGTACTACTGCTATGAACATTGGAGTACATGTATCTTTTCAAATTAGAGTTTTCTGTGGATATATGCCCAGGAGTGGAATACAGGATCGTATGGTAACTCTGTTGTTAATTTATAAGGAACCTCTACACAGCTCTCTTTAGTGGCTGCAGCAATTTGCATTCCCACCACCAGTGGAAGAGGGTTCCTTTTCTCTGCACCCTCTCCAACATTTATTATTTGTAGACTTTTTAATGATGGCCATTCTAAATGGTATGATCTGATGCCTCATTGTAGTTTTGTTTTGCATTTCTCTAATAATTAGTAGTATTGGGCATCTTTTCATATGTCTGTTGCCCAACCATGTATCTTCTTTGGAGAAATATCTGTTTAGGTTTTCTTCCCATTTTTTGATGTTTTGTTTGCTTTTTTATACTAAGCTGTAGGAGCTGATTATAGATTTTGGAAATCAATCCCTTGTCAATTGCTTTATTTGCAAATGTTTCCTCCCATTTGCTCAGTTGTCTTTTAGTTTTGTTTATGGATTCCTTTGCTGTGCAAAAGATTTTAAATTTAATTATGTATCATTTGTTGGTTTCTGTTTTTATTTTACTCTAGGAGATAGATACAACAAAATATTGCTGGAATTTATGTCTGAGAATATTTCAATATATCGTCTTCTATGAGTTTATGATGTCATATCTTATACTCAGGTCTTTAATCCATTTTAAGTTTATTTGTGTATATGGTGTTACAGAATGTTCTAATTTCATTTTTTTTACATTAGCTATCCAGTTTTCCAAGCACCACTTATTGAAGAGACTGTTTTCTGCATTGTTTATTCTTATCTCCTTTGTTGTAGATTAATTGACCATGAATGTGTGGTTATATTTCTTGGCTTTCTATCCTTTCCATTGATCTGTATGTACGTTTTTATGTCAGTATCATACTGTTTTGATTACTGTAGCTTTGCAGTATAGTCTGAAGTCCTCCAGCTCCATTTTTCTTTCTCAAGATTGTTTTGGCTATTTTGGGTCTTTTGTGTTCCCATACAAATTTTAAGACTTTTGTTCTGTGAAAAATGCCATGGGTGATTTGATAGGGATTACATAGAACCTGTAGATTGCCTTGGGAAGTATGGTCATTTTAACAATATTGATTCTTCCAATCCAAGAACACTATATATCTTTCCAGCTGTTTGAGTTGTTTTACATTTCTTTCATCAACATCTTTATAGTTTTCAGAGTACGGATCTTTTGCCTCCTTAACTGGGTTTATTCCTAAATATTTTAGTCTTTCTGATGCAATGGTAAATGGGATTGTTGCCTTACTTTCTCTTTCTGACATTTTGTTGCTAGTGTATAGAAATGCAACATATTTCTGTATATTAATTTTGTATCCAG
Source organism: Oryx dammah (assembly GCF_014754425.2). NCBI lineage: Eukaryota > Metazoa > Chordata > Mammalia > Artiodactyla > Bovidae > Oryx > Oryx dammah. Next base: position 134,993,581 of record NW_024070211.1, read on the forward strand.
CAACTTTACTGAATTTATTGATAAGCTCTAGTAGTTTTCTGGGGGCATCTTTTGGAGTTTCTATGTATAGCATCATGTCATCTGCAAACAGTGACAGTTTTACTTCTTTTCCAATTTTGATTCCTTTTATTTTTTTCTTCTCTGAATGCCATAGCTAGGACTTCCAAAACTACATTGAATAAAAGTGGCAAGAGTGAACATCCTTGTCTTTTTCCTGATCCTAGAGGAATGCTTTCAATCTTTCGTCTTTGAGTATGATGTTACAATATGACTTTCATTATGTTAAGGTGTGTTCCTTTTATGCCCACTTTCTGAAGAGTTTTTATCATATTTTGATGTTGAACTTTATCAAAGATTTTTTCTTCATCTATTGAGATGATCATATGGTTTTTATTTTTCAGTTTTTTAATGTGGTGTATCACATTGACTGATCTGCAGATACTGAGAAATCTCTTGTATCCCTGGAATAAATACTACTTAACCATGATATATGATCCTTTAAATGCATTGTTCAAGTCAGTTTGCTAGTATTTTGTTGAGGACTTTTGTATTAATAAGCTGTGTTCATCAGATGATGGCCTGTAATTCTCTTTTTTTGTGTGATATCTTTGTCATATCAGGGTGATGGTGGCTTCATAGAGTGAGGTCAAAAACGTTGCTTCCTCTGCAATTTTGTTGGCAAAGTTTCAGAAGGATAGATGTTAACTCTTCTCTAAATGTTTGGTAGAATGCACCTGTGAAGCCACCTGGTCCTAGTCTTTTGTTTGTTGGGACTTTTTCTGAGTACTGAGTCAACTTAATTGCTGGATGTTTGTTCATTCATGCTTTCTGTTTCTTTGTGATTCACTCTCGGGAGATCTACATTCCCAGGAACTTGTCCATTCCTGCTAGGTTGTTCGTCTTGTTGGCATATAGTTGCTCATAGTATTTTCTCATTACCATTCATATTTCTGTGGTGTCCGTTTTAACTTCTCCTTTTTCATTTCTGACTTTATTGATTTGGGCCTTCTCTCTGTTTTGTTCTGGTTTTGTGTGTGTGTGTGTTTTTCCCCCACTGAGTGATTAAATAGAGGCGTGTCAAATTTGTTTATCTTTTCAAGGAACCAGCTCTTAGTTTCATTGGTCTTTTTTATTTCCTTGTCTCTATTTCATTTATTTGAAGTCTCCCATCATTATTGTGTTACTGTCAATATCTTCTTTTAGATCTGTTAATATTTATTTTATGGTTTCTTTCCTTCTACTAACTTTGTGTTTTATTTGCTTGTCTTTTTAATCTAGTTCCTTTAGGTGCAAGGTTAGGTTGTTCAAGATTTTTCTTTCTTCCTGAGTTAGGTTTGTATCACTGTAAATGTTTGTCTTAGAACTGCTATGTCCAGTAAATAGACTTTGGATTAATGTGTTTGTGTTTTCATTTGTCTCCAGGTATTTTTTTTATCTCCTCATTGATTTCATCAGTGACCCATGACCCACTTTTTTTTTTTTTTTTTTTTGCAGCTTTTTTTCCTCATAGCATTGTGGTTGAAAAAGACGCTTGGTATGATTTCCATTTAATTTACTGAATCTTGCTTTGTGGCCGAGCATGTGATCTGTCCTGGAGAATGTTCCATTTGCAGTTGAAAAGAATGTGTGTTCTCCTGCTTTCAAATGGAATGTTCTATAAATATCAGTAAGGTGATCTACTGTAATGTGTAACTTAAGGCCTATGTTTCCCTATTTTCTGTAAGGATGCTCTGTCCATTAATATAAGTGGGTATTAATAGCTCCCATTATTATTGGGTTGCTATCAGTTCACCTTTTAGGTTTGTTAACATTTTAGTTGTACATTCAGATACTTTTATGTTGGCTGCGTATATGTTTACGCAGCCATTATATCTTATTGGATAGATCTTTTGGTCATTGTGTAGTGTCCTTTTTTGACTCTTGTAAGTCTTTATTTTAAAGTCTGTTTTGTTTCATATAAGTATTGCTGCATCAACTTTGTGTTGATTTCCGTTTTCATGGAATACTTTTTTGCATCCCATCACTTTTAGCATGTGTCTCTAGATCTGAAGTAAGTCTCTTGTAGGCAGAATGTATACAGGTCCTGTTTTTGTACCTGTTCATCCAGACTGTGTTTTTTGGTTGGAGCATTTAGTCTGCTTACGTTTAAGGTAATTATCAATATGTATCTTTCTGTTGCCAGTTTATTAACTGTTTTGGATTTGTTTCTGTAGGTCTTTTTTTCCCCCTTTCTTTTGTTCTCTTATGATTTGATGACTATCTTTAATGTTACATGTGGATATCTTTTTTCCTTTTTTTGTGTATGCCTATTATAGATATTTGTTTTGCAGTTACCATGAGGTTTTTGTATAGCAGTCTGTATACATACATGCTTGTTTTAAATTGCTGATCTGTTAATTTCAAATGCATTTTAGATACTGTGCCTTTGTATTCTCTTCCCTTCTGCCTTGCAGATTTTCTGCTGAAAAATCAGCTGATAGCATATAGGAGTTCTCTGTATGTTATTGTTGCTTTTCCATTGTTCCTTTTCATACTCTATCTTTAAGTTTTTGTCATTTTGATTATGATATATCTTGGTGTGTTCCTCTGTGAGTTAATCCCATAGGAAACTGTGCTTCTTGGACTTGGGTGACTGTTTCCTTTCCCAAGTAGGAAAGTGTCCAGCTATTACCTCTTCAAATCTTTTTTTCAAGCCCTTTACTCTCATCTCTTTTTGAGGCCTCTGTCCTGTAAATATTAGCACACTTGATGTTGTCCCAAAGGTCTCTTAAAAACGGATCTCCTATCATTTTATTCTTTTTTCTGTTCAGCAGCAGTGATTTCTACTACTCTGTCTTCCAGCTCACTGATCTGTTTTTCTGCCTCATTTAGTCTACTGTTGATTTCTTCTAGCATAGTTTTTAGTTACTGTATTTCTCAATTCTGTTTGGTTGTTCCTTATATTTTCTCACTTTTTTCCTAAAAACTCCTAATTTCTTTCTCTGTACAACCATTCTCCTTTCACATCCGTTGATCATCTTTACAATCATTACTTTTAACTCTTTCTTGGATGAATTTTCTATCTTTATGTCACTTACTCTTAATGGGGTTTTATCTTATTCCTTCATCTGAAACATATTCCCTTTGTCACCTCATTTTGTTTAAATTGCTGTTTATATTTTTATGAATGTGGTAGGTTAGTTACATTTCTCAACCTTGTAGAAGTGGCCCTCTGTAGGAAATGTCCTGTGTGCACCAATAGTGCACTACCCTGTTAGCATACAAGGGCCAGGGGCCAGCTGGTCCCAGGATGTTGTCTGGCTTGCATTTGTGGACTCAGTCTACAGGCTGCAGGACTGTGGTTTTCTTGCTTGTGATGTCTGTCCCCTGGTGGGTGAGGCTGGTCTAGAGGCTTGTGCAAGCTTCCTGCAGGAGGGGCTGGTGCCTGCCCCCTGGTGAGTAGAACTGGGTCTTGTCCCTCTTGTTGGCAGGGTCATATCTTAGAGCATGTATAGAAGTGGCTATGGGCTCAGGAAGTAGAAGTCTTTGGGTAGCCTGTCTCCTGGTGCGTGAGACTGTATCCCTGCCCAGTTTGTTATTTTGCTTGAGGTGTCCCTGCCCTCCCTGGAGTCTATAGGCTATTGGCTAGGGCCAGGTCCTGGTGCCAAAATGTCAGCCTCCACGAGAGCTTATGTAGGTGAATGCTCCCTGATATATCCACCACCAGTGTCTGTCCCCAGTGTGAGCCACCAACCATCTCCCACCTCCAAGACCAGCAAGTAGGTCTGGCCCAGGTTCCTATCATATAGCTACTTTTGTCCCCAATCTTGGTCTGCTTGAGATTTTGTGTGTGTCTTTAAGAATGAAGTCTCTGTTTCCCTCAAGGCTACAGAGATCGTGCAATCATGCCCCACTAGCCTTTGAAGCTAAATATTCTCTTTCTGGTGCCCAGCATCCAGCAAAGGCTCATGTATGGGAGAACCTCTATAATAATTCTCCAGTTTGTGGGTCACCTACCTAGGGGTTAAATGGATTTGATCATACTGCAGATCTACCTTTCCTACCTGTCTTGTTGTTCTTTCTTTAATATTCACTTAATATTAAGTAATATTTACTTAATACTTACTTAATACTGGTATGTTCCAGTGCTTTTCATCAGATTTTCTTTCTGCAGTAGGTGTCATTTTGATGTGCTTATGAGAGGATATTATTAGCTTAAGGTCCTGCTCTGCCATCTTGGCCACTCTCCTGAGTCACTTATTATTCATAACACTTTATACTTGCCACTTATCCTGTGGTCATTTCCTCGACTGACTAGGTCTATTCACTTAATGAGCAGCAAGCCAAATTCTGAAACACCAAGGTTGCAGCAGAAAAGGGTTTATTCCCAAGGCAGCCAAGTGAGAAGGGAAAACAGATCTCAAACTTTATTATTTAATTTAATTTCATAATGAAGTTATTATTTAACTATAGTCTTTGATTTGCTTATTTTCAAAGTGGATGGATTGGTATATATTATTTGATTTCTGTTTTCATGCACTTCCTGTAAAAATAGTTAACAATTTTTCCCAAAACAATACATAATTTTAAATATTTGCTTAAATCAGCAATAAACATGACAGAAATACTCTGAAAGTGCTTCTCTGAGAGTATTTCAGTTGACTTGTGAAAATGAATATGGGAGGAAAATTAAAGCGTGTGTTATGTTTATTAGCTTATTGAATACTTGTTAAGTTGCTAGTAAATTATATTCTTTGAGACTTCTAACTTTACTTAATGAGACATCTTTTCATTGGCATTTGATGTTTGTTGTCTAATAGGGACCAACATTTGTACAGCAGTGACCCGTTATATGTTCCAGATGACAGAGTTTTTGTTACTGAAACACAGGTTATTCGGGAAACCCTATGGTAAGATCCATTAACCTAATTCATAGTCTAAAGACTTTATTAATGAGAAGCAGAATTTTGGTTTTTTAAAGAAAGGTGTTTGAGGGTATTTCACATGCATATTAAAAATAGGCCATTAGATTTGAGCCCAAAACAGGTCCTTAGGCACCTAGTCTAGTGCTGTTGCCTGCTGAGATTTCTAGATTCTGGTTTTCAAAAGTGGAAAGATGTGTTTTGACCATCACCTATGTGAGGAAATGCTTTAACAACACTGTTTTGGACTTTTTAAAAGATGAAATCGGAATATGTTGTGTCTTAAAATAATCAGATAAAAAGACTGATGTCTTTTATTTTCTAATTATCTTACCTCTTTGCCCTCCCTCACCTTTCTCTTCAGAATCTTTATTTAAATTTCCTAGACATTACTGTAGTGAATATTTTTTTAGACTTATATTCATCTTTTTATTTCATTTCAGGTTACTTTCAGGGGTAAAAAAGCTCTTTATATTTCAGTTGATTGATGGAAAAGTAACCGTGAGGAACAATATTATAGTAACTCATTTGACACATGTAAGTTATTTGTGCTTGTTGTAATTAAGATTTATATAAACCATGGTAATGTAATTTTATAACATTTTCCAATATTGAAATTAACTACTAAATATATTTCAGTTTCAGAAGGCAAAATTAAGTTTGTATCTTTAGAATGCTTGGAGAATTCTTTAATATTGTTTGTGGTGTTCATATGTAGCTTTGTATTTTCTGTCATTTCGTATCGGGAAAGCTGTCTACTGTAACTTTTTGCCTGTAGTACACATACCTTTTGTTTTTGTGTTTTGAAACAGTATAAGCCACAGTTCTATATCATATAAAATTTAATACTTATGCTGTTTCCTCTGAATATAAAACTAAATATTTACTCTATTACTTTGTCTTTTGATAAGCATACTGTTTCAAGCAGTCACAAAAGAAATATTTTATAGTGAGGAAAATACTCATTAGAATTCCTGTAGAAGTCTGACTATAAATCATTGTGGTTTGCTTCTCTTGTAGAGCTGTTTACGATCAGTGCTAGAACAAATTGCAGCATATGGCCAGGTTGTGTTTCGACTCCAGGAATTCATTGATGAAGTCATGGGGCATAGTTCTGAAAGCATGTTACCTGGAAATGGTTCTGTTCCTAAGAAATCAACAGAAGCACCTTTTAGAACATACCAGGCTTTCATGTGGGCCCTATACAAATACTTCATTAATTTCAAAGAGGAACTTGCAGAAATTGAGAAGTGCATCATCAATAATGGTATTTAAATATTCTTCCTTTAATAATTGATAGATTTGAAATTTACATGGCAAATAAGCAATTGTCCTGAATACATTCATTTTTTAAAATTATTTTAAATTCGTATTTTTAAGCCATTCATATGTCTGAAAATCCAAACAGTATAGAAAGATTTACAGGAAAAATTTTTCCTCCTGCACTGGTTCACCAGTCCAGAGGCAACCAAGTGATCCATTTCTTGAGCATCCTTCCAGGTATAATTTAGACATATGAAAGCAATACATATTCATATCCACAGGCCTAATAGTCTTTTCACTACTGTCTTCAGATTGTTTTCAATTTAAAATTTTTTTTTTTTTTCCAATTTAAATTTTGAGAATTAAATCATACAAGTATTTCATTAAAGAGCCCCCTCGTTCTTTTTTTTTTAACCAACTGAGCATTTTGTTGTATGGATGTATCGTAGACCAGTACCCTTTTCACGGACATCTGGGCTGTGTCTGATCCTTTTCTCTTGCCAGCTTCAGTGATAACCACTTACATATCAGTGATTGTGCACATGTACAGCAAGTTACCTGTAGCACAAATTCTTAAAATGAAATTGCTGAGTCAGAAGGTACGTGATGGCTTATGTGACTTTAGTAGTTACTGTCACATTGTCCTCCGTGGCGGTGTAGATAAATAACTTTACACCCTTGCTGGCAATATATATGAGTATGCATTTGTTCAGTCTTGTCAGCAGTGTGTTATCAAACTTTTGGATCTTCACCAGTATGTTAGGTGAAAATGGTAGCCCAGTGCAGGTTTTTCTCCCTTAATTTTTATATGCAACTATTGTAAAAAATAGTACATTGAGGTTCCATGTTCACTTCACCCAGCATCCTTCGTGTTGACACTTAAAATAGAGTAATCAAAGCTAGGAAGTCGACATGACACAGTACCATCACTAGTCTGCAGGCCTGATGTGGGTTTCACCAGTTTTGCAGGTGCTTGCTTTTCAAGGAGGTAAGTAAATCTTTCCCCAGTTCTTTGGCATTTTACCACATGTGTAGATTTGTATTGCCACCTCCATATTTAGGATTCAGAGCTGTTCCTGACCAGGGAACTCGCTCTTGCTGCCCTTATTAATCACCCTTTTCTGTCTCCCCTCAATGAAACAGGAGCCCACTATACTCTGTTTTATTTGCCCAGTATAGTTTTATTTTGCAGTCTTTTTTTTTGTGAGATTGAACATCTTTCTGTATGTTTTTAAGAATCGCTTGAATTTCTTCTTCTGTGAATTGTCGGTTCCTTTAATTATTTTTCTGCTGAGTTGTCTTTTCCTTCTTTTAGGGAGTTCTTTCTTGGGGAAATTAGTTCCTTCTAACATGGGATTAAAACCCACCATCGTGGACTTACCTCGTGGTCCAGTGGTTAAGAGTCTGCTTGCCAGTGCAGTGTACACAGGTTCATTCCCTGGTCTGGGAAGATCCCACATGCTGTGGGGCAGCTAAGCTCGTGCTCACTAGAGCCATTGCTCTGCAACGAGAAGACACCCAATGAGAAGCCACAACTAGAGTAGCCCCTAGTTTAGCGCAACTAGACAAAGATTGCATTCAGCAATAACGACCCAGTGCAGCCAAAAGTAAAAAAAAAAAAAAAAATCCAAAAAATCCTCCAGTGTGCCATGCTTTTCCATAAGTGGCTTAACATTTATATCACATTTCAAATGCAGATATTTTTCCTTGCTAAGGAGTTTGATTTCTTGCTATTTGCAGATACTACAGTAACTCTTGCAATAGTGGTGGACAAGTTGTCACCTCGATTGGCTCAACTCAAAGTTCTGCACAAAGTGTTTAGTACTGGAGTAGCAGAAGTTCCCCCTGACACTCGAAATGTTGTCCGAGCATCTCATCTGCTCAACACCCTGTACAAAGCCATCCTTGAATACGACAATGTTGGAGAAGCCTCTGAGCAAACTGTAAGTGGGACCCATTCTGCTCAGCATAGGAGTGGTGGATAGCCTGTTGTAGATCTTTGTAAAAATGGTGTGTCGGACAGTTGTGGGTTTTTAAATTAGCTTCTAAATTTGAGGCTGCATAAAGCAAGCTTTTCAGCTATAATTGCCAAGCTCACCAGGTGAATGTGGCAAAAATAGAGCAAAACATAAAATAAAAGCAAGATGGGAAAAATACCTAGCTGACTTCGATATAGATACTTACCAAACCCTTTGTTAAATACAAATACAAATTTATCATGTGATGTATCTAGAGCAGCCAAAGTCATAGAAACAGAGAGGAGGATGAGAGTGTTGGTTACTAGGAGCTGGGGAAGAGGAGAAAAGAGGTTAGTTAATGGGTACATAGTTTCAGTTTGGCGGCATGCAAGAGATTAGAAAGTCCTATTTCACAGCAGTGTGAATATACTTAAAACTGCCAATCTGTGCACTTTGGTTAAGATAGTATATTTTTTTACTATAGTTTAAAAATGCAAATCTAACTGGAGACTTTGATGTAGTTAGCTCCAGGTTTGTTGCAGCACATAACTTAGGTGTTTCGCCTAGTTTGTTGGTGTGATCCTTTTTTCCTCAGCATTTTGGTACTGCATTTCAGTTAAAAGGAAGTTGATTTCTTTCATCCCTGTACTTTCTTTTTTATTAATAACTATATATACATAGTAGAATGAAATCACTTCCTTGTTGTTAATGGACATTTTGCACACTATTTGGATGGAGTTTGGATTGTCCAGTTTAGAACTGTTGTGCCTGTGTAACTTTCACTACTAAGAAAGTGCTGTTATGGACAATATGGTTTCTTATATTTAGGTGAGGTTTTTCATAAGGATTTTATAGCACGTATCTTGGGTTTTTAATTTCTTACTTTGTTTCAAAAAACATAGATGGATTTCCCTGGTGATCCAGTGGTTAAGACTCTGTGCTTCCACTGCAGGGGACGTGGTTTGATCCGAGGTTGAGGAACTAAGATCCCACGTGGCCAGTGTTGCAAAAAAAAAAACCAAAACAGGAATCACTTTTTAAAAGGTGCTTCAGAAATGCTTGAGCCTCATCTTATCCAAGGATGAGGGAGTTCTAAGAACGGATGTGCCTCTCTTCAGGTCTCTTTGCTGTTCTCCCTCTGGGTAGAGACTGTGCGGCCCTACCTGCAGACTGTGGATGAGTGGATCGTGCATGGACACCTGTGCGACTCTGCCAGGGAGTTCATCATCCAGAGGTGAGGGAGGTGCACCAGACATTGGCTCTTCTCCCCAATATTTCCATTAGCTTCAGATGATACTGGGGGTTGGAGACAGTTCCAGTAATAGAGCTGTGTTGTCACCATAGGCAAGTTCTCTTGCATTTTTATTTAAATAGAAGACATCAAGTACCACCCGCCAAAAAATTTTTTTCCAAGGTTTTGTCAATTCACAGCTTTCCGTATTAGCAAATTGCATTTTTTGAATTATAGTATGTTTATGGATGGTTGGTATGGTGAAAGGCAAACCGAGTCCTTTGAAATGAATTGTTGTTCAGTCACTAAGTCGTGACTTTGCACCCCATAGACTGCAGAACGCCAGGCCTCCTTGTCCTTCACTATCTCCGAGACTTGGGTCAAATTCATGTCCACTGAGTCGGTAATGCTAGCTAACCATTTCATCCTCTGCCGTCCTCTTCTTTTGCCTTCAATGTTTCCCAGCATCAGTCTTTTCCAATGAGTTGGCTATTCGCATCAGGTGAACAGAGTATTGGAGCTTCAGCTTCAGCATCAGTCCATCTGGGGAAAATTTAGGGTTGATTTCCTTTAGAATTATTGGTTTGATCTCCTTGCAGTCCAAGGGAATCTCAAGAATCTTTTCCAGCACCACAGTTCGAAAGCATCGATTTTTCGGCACTCAGCCTGCTTTATGGTCCAACCCTCACATCTGTACATGACTACTGGAAAAATCATAGCTTTGACTAGATGGACCTTTGTAGGCAAAGTGATATCTTTGCTTTTAAATACGCTGTCTAGTTTTGCCCTAGCTTTTCTTCCAAGGAGCAAGCGTCTTTTAATTTCATGACTACAATCACCATCCACAGTGATATTGGAGCCCACAAGAAGAAAACCTGTTACAGCTTTCAGTTTTTCCCTTTCTATTTGCCATGAAATGATGAATTAGGTGATGTCAAATGGCTTCATTAATGGGAATCAAGGAGAATAAATTATGAGATAAAAAATGTGAAAATATTACCAAATATACCTCTAATATACTTATTTCTCCTAGTTAGCTACTCTTCTTTTTTTAACCTTTTTAGTATATTATTTAATAAAACAGTTACGGAGAATCTTAATCATCACGAAATCCACTTGTGATGATTCCCCTTCACTTAATTGATTTTTCTGAACAGAATCATAGAAGCTGCGATGTAGAACTGTTTGCACTCTCTTATCTCAGTCTTAAATTCTGCACTGTGTAGAAGTACGTGTTTTAATTGATGGCTATCCACTTAACTCATCAGGGAGAATAGCTTTCTTAGAGTTACAGAAAGGTAGCCCTGTTTACACAGTGATTATATCAAATGAACTGGCCTTTCTTTTATCTGAATCTTTAGTCTCTCGTAATGTCCTGCTTCTTCTATTGCACATGACGATTACTGTAAAATCAGGAATCTTAATCTCTTTAGAGGGGAATGAGTAACCCTTGTTTCATTGTTAAAACAGTCCAGCTGGGAAACTATGTGGAAAAAAAGATGTCGAAGTCTGGAGTTTACTTTCATAGGAGATAGCAAAATAGGTAATTTATTCTACCTTTAAAGAAAACCAAATTAATCAAATTTTGTTTAATTTCAGTTTAGGAAACTTTCTGCTTATTAGATTTTACCAATGCCATTCAGAATATTAATCCATTATTCTATGTTAAACTGAAGTCAGGTAAGTCCCATTTTACCTAAAGATTGCATCATTTTACTAATAGTTGATATTACTGTATTTTAGAATGTCTGGAAAACATGCATAAGTTAGAGCAGATATATTGTTTTTAAGAAAGAAAGGTTAAAGTTTAAAATTCTTTTGAATCCCTGTAGAAACAAAAATGTTCCAGTAAATCACAGAGACTTCTGGTATGCAACCTATACACTATACAGTGTATCTGAAAAGACAGAAAATGAAGAAAAGATGAGTGATAATGCTAGTGCCAGTTCTGGCAGTGATCAAGGGCTCTCCAGCAGGCAGCACACCATGGTGTCCTTCCTGAAACCCGTCCTCAAGCAGATCATAATGGCTGGCAAGTCAATGCAGCTGCTGAAGAACCTGCAGTGCACAGAGAGCACCACGTGCCAGGCCACAGCCAGAGGTACCCCCTTAGTGGTGGGGCAGCAGTTCCCTCTTCATACTTGCCATCCTGAGATACGTCATTATTTTGCACTTTGGAAGTGATCAAAGCCTTTTATTTTCATGCAAATTATCACCATGATCAAATTAATAGATCATGCTGCTCTTGGCTAAAAACAGATTGTCCTCATTGGAGCCTTTGAGCATGGTGTTTGAAAGGCAGTGATGATATGTTCCCCATGCATCTTCCTTATTCTTGTTGCTTTCGGACTGATCCTTTATAGTAATTCTCTGGCATTTCTTAATGTAGTGCAGCATTTGGCATCTGAGGACATGAACTCTGGCAGATAGGAATTTGCTGGTGAGCAGTTCAGACTTGACCATAGATTTTGAGGAAATCTTGATATACTTTTCTATATTATATAAAATTTATATTATATATGGTCTTTTTTCAGCAATGTAATTTAAGCAATATACTGAAGGTTTTATCATCTGACTAAAAAGGCTCTGAGAGCTATAGGTGTGACCTTGCTTGTTTTGTTTGTAAATCACCTTAATGCTATGTTAATTATTTTGAATTATTTTATGTCTGCTTTAATATTTTTTCAGTTTGTGGACTATTTATTTCCTTTCTTACTGAGTAATAAAACGTAAAGAACTTTACAGGGCCATTGTTGGAAGTGTTTTTCCCAGTGAATTATGACTCCGGTTAGTGTTATCATAGTGCTGTCTGGTACGGTGGCAAGTTAACTTTCCGGCATCCTGTTTGGTCTGTTACTCTGTTCAGAAAAAAACAAGTTTGTATTTTGAATGTTTGACCATGAACTTTGCAGTTGTCTAACAGAGGGTATAAAAATGTTTAGTTGTACTAAAGGTACTGTACTGTAAGGGTAACATAACAAAACAGGGATAGACCTTCACAGGCTGAAGGAAAAATACCAGGCTATATTTATATAAAGTTTACTTAATAATTCTTACAGTTCCTAATTTACTAAAACATAGTTCACCTTACACATTTTTTTTTCAGATGCAGAAAGAAAAAGTCTGTATACCCTCTTTTTGGAGTCTGTACAGTCTCGTCTTCGACACGGAGAAGACTCCACTGCACAGGCCCTTACTGAGCAGCAGGCCACCAGAGAGACCCTGATAAAGATGCAGTCCATCGCCGAGAGGCATCTTGAATTGGATGATGTTCACGATCCACTGCTGGCAATTAATTTTGCAAGGTGTGATACTTACCTGCTGGATTTTTGATGTTTAAAATGGCAGAATCTGTTTATTTCTGCCAGGTAGGGCTTTCCAGCCTTTAAAATAGAAACCTTTATTCTCTCCTTTCTGACGAATGAAATATGAGAATATATTGTGTTTACTTGTTTCAAATACATAATTTGGCATCCTTGTTATTTGTGAAAGTCCATAGCCTGTCCTGTGCCTTGAGCCCATGGGCAGCACTGCCACTCATACAGAAGAGGCTCGTAGAAGTTGTGGTCCTGGGACATGCTGAGTCAGACCCTCCCTGTGTATCTTGGCATTTTAGAAAGTGTTTTTAGGTACTTAGTCTGAGGCAATAAGTTGTTAATACCCACACAATAAATACCCTGTTTATTGTCTAGTGGCCATCATTCACTGTCTTCAGCCTAATGGCTAGAAAGGCCTCCTCTGTACTTGATCTTCTAGGGCAAAAGCAACGTGTGAAGGACTATTTCACACAAAGAATATTTTGAGGAGAAAGATTTCTATTTCTATAATAATTGGCATTTTTAAGACTAAAGATAAAAACGGGACTCTGGAGTTTTGATTAAAGAGAATTCTGTTGAATGTATAGACGAGGTGTGGTTTATTAAAAAGAATGAAATTTTTCAGTTTGCAGCAGAATAGATAGAGTTAGAGGGTATTATACTTTAGTGAAATGTCAGGGAAAGACAAATAATATATGATATCATTTATATGGGAAATCTAAAAAATACAACAAACTGATGAAATAACAAGAAACAGACTCATAAAGAACAAAATATTGGTTACAATGGAGAGCGGGGTGGGGGAGGTGCTACATAGGAGCAGGGAATTAAGAGGCACAAACTACTATGTATAACAAATAAGCTACAAAGATATAGTGTACAGCACAGGCAATATGTTGATATTTTATAATAGCTATAAATGGAATATCACCTTTAAAAATTGTGAATCACTGTGTTGTACACCTGAAACTTATATTAATAAAATATTCTAAATCAACTGTACCTCCATTGAAAGGAAAAAAGGAACTGTTTTTTGTTTTTTTTTAAGAGAGAATTCTGTTGACAGCAGCTCTTAAAAAGAAGACTCATGTTTTTATATTAAAGGTTGTATTTGGAACAGAGTGACTTTCATGAGAAGTTTGCTGGTGGAGACGTATGTGTGGATAGATCATCAGAATCTGTGACTTGCCAGACTTTTGAATTAACGCTGAGATCTTGCCTCTATCCCCATATTGACAAACAATATCTAGATTGCTGTGGAAACCTCATGCGAACTCTAAAAAAAGATTATAGGTATGAGGAATGGTTAAGTTTGGGAAGTAGTTGGTAGTTTTTTATACTTGAAAAATAGTTGAAATTATTTTTAAACCTAGATTTCAAACTAATTTTTGTTAGAGTAGGGAATGGATATTCGATGAACACTTTTCTTTTGAGAGGATCAATTAATCATCAGTGTTTTCTTAACTTTATGTGAAATTTGTTTCTGAGAATTTATCCCAAATGAACACAGAAAAAGCTTGTTACACAAAATGGCTTGTCACAATGTTTGCTATCAGAGGGAAAAACATGAAATTGCTTAATAATGGATAACTTGTATTTTAAATTATGGCATATCTATATTAAAATATGGCATATTCATCTCCATGTATGAACTTTGTAAAGTTCATGTAAATTACATTTATATAGAATTTTAAACAATGTAAAGTTTCTTAAGTTGTAAAAAAATCCAGGATGTATAAAATGGTAAGAACCCTTTTTTTTTTTTAATGCATAGATTTAAAAGACTGGGGGAAAAAATGCCCTGAATATTAACAGTGGAAATTCATCATGATTTTGGATTAACCTTTTTTGTAACACTTTAGTAAGTTCGCCAGATTTTTTCAGTTATAGGAAAATAACATATCTCTCTGATTATTAAAAGTAAGCTATATGCTGTTTTATTATTTTTGAAAGTATTTAAAATGTTTTAGTATTTCTGATTTTAGTAAATGTAGTATGTAAACCTGTTTCACTAAAAATGATGTACAAAACCTGATACTGGTCTAGAATCCTATTTTATGAGCCTGAGATCTTTCTGTGACTTTTCTCTTCTTTCAGGCTTGTTGAATACTTGCAGGCCATGAGGAATTTCTTCTTAATGGAAGGGGGAGATACCATGTATGACTTCTACACATCAATTTTTGATAAAATAAGGGAAAAGGAAACCTGGCAGAATGCGTCTTTTCTTAACGTCCAGCTCCAAGAAGCAGTAGGACAACGTTATCCTGAGGACAGTTCACGGTAAAATATGGGAGACACCTTTTCTTTTAAATGTTATAAAATAACCCATATGCCCCAAACTCTTCTATGACTTCTTTATGCTATCTTATTTTATCCTCATACCGATCCCTGTGAGTTTTATTAATGTTATTTTGCACATTAGAAAACCAAGGCAGCAGCCACTTGCCAGCTGAGTGAGAGATGTGAGATGGGAGTGTGTGGCCTCTCAGGATCTGATGGCCTTGCTCACGTGGCTGGGGTCCACGCTGGCCGCCTTCCTGCCCCATGGTTCTTCCTCTCCAGCCAGCTGTTCGAGCATTCATGGTGGTGTCACAGGGAGTTTTCTGAGAAAGTGAGAGCAGGGCCTGAACTCCAGGCCTCACAGACCCTCACTTCCACCACAGACCAAGTCAGAGTCCAGCCCAGTTAGGAGAGGAAGAGAGATTTCACCACTCTTCATGGGCAGGGTTGCCTGTTTTCAGAGTGTTGTACTGGCTTTTCCTTAGTCGGAGAGCTCACCTTCCCTCCTCCTTGTCCCTCCTCCTGCCTGCTAAACAACTTGGCCAGGGTGGTGCCAGTAAATACTTAGATGGCAGAGGCTCATCTTCCATCCTATTTGGTAGTCCTTTTTCCCATTCTGTGTCCTTACTTGGCTGCATTTCTTGGCACCCTCATTGGCCCTTGAAAAGTTATAATAATTAACATTTGTTTCATGCCACTTAGAACATTGTTTTCCCCACAGCCATGCCAGATTCTACTTCTTAGTAGTACATAAAATAATTCCTTTTATTTTTATGTGATGTATTACCTTTGATTTTTGCACAAAAGCAGAATTTTCATCAAAAACTTTGGTTAGTATAAGCAGGGTAATTGCTAGATTCTTTTCATAGTAAAAAATTAATGCCTAGTAGTCCCCAGAGGGGGCCAGGGAAAGTTAAGGTTATATTTTCCACTACCAATAGAAACTCGTGAATTTTGTTATTTTTAGAATGCTTCAATCTATTACAGTTATTCCTTTTTCTTGCTTTGACTGTCCCATTTTCACTCAAAGGGAACTCCTTCACTTGACCCTAGTAATCTTGGAGAGCATCCTTGCTTTTAGGACTGGATATCTGGGCTTGTCCTGTGCACTTCCCGCCCAGGCAGTACACCTCCCCGAGGAGCACCGGTCCCGTCTCTTCTGTGACTTTAAAGGCCCTTGCTCAGTGTCCCAGAGTGTTCATCTGTTCTGGATTATCAATACTCTGGACTTACTCAGTGGTTGGAGCTAGGAAATATGTAGAAAAAGGAAAATGAATCATATGCTCATATTGATATTTCCTATATTTATTAAAGATTACCAGATTTCACCTCTTTGATTTTCTTTTGTATCTTTCCCCTTGAGTGATTACCAACACATTAATATAAATATTTACTGGATTTATTCTATAATAAATCATAATAGTTCCAAAGTAACAGTAGCAGCAACAAAACCGCTGAGAAGTTAGAACATGCTTGTGACTTTATTCTCTTCTTTGTACTTTCAAGTCATCAGAATCCTGTCTTTCAAGGTCACTTGGACTAATTCTTCATGTGATTATAGCACTGATACAAGGTTGGGTTCATTTGTTCTATTTTTTACTTTTAGGAATTGCCTTGTTTTTGTTTTTCTTGATTTAATTGTATAAAACAGCTCTATTTTTAAAGTTAAGATCATTAATGCAAAGGCACTTCTAGTCTGGCTGCTAGTGCACTCAGTGTCAGCCACCGAACCACCAGGGAAGTCCCTAGAAAGGCTCTATTTTTTTCTGACTCCCACCAACATAGCTTTCGCCACAACCTCACTAACAGAATATGTTGTCAGACTTTCAGATTTTTGCTTGTCTGATGATGAAAAATGATGTCTCAATATAGTTTTAATTTACATTTTTCTTAGTCATCTTTCCATATGTTTATTTTTGCCTCTGTTTTAAAGTGAACTATCCATGTTTTTTAGCCACTATTTCTGTCAGTATCAAGTTATTTATTGGTCTTTATCCTCTTTGTTTTTAGAAGCTCTCTCTTTTTGTTTGGCTCTGCTGTCAGGCTTGTGGGATCTTAGTTCCCTGACCAGGGATTGAGCTCATGCCTCCTGCAATGGAATGCACAGAGTCCCAACTACGAGACCACCAGGGAGTTCTTAGTAGCTCTTTCTATAGGTTTCCCAGTTTGACATTTGTCCTTCTGTTCTGCTTATGGTGTGACAGTTTCTTATTTTGTCATGCAGTCATTTTTTAGTGTATGTATCATGTATCGTAGTGTATTTACCGTGTGTCAGTCTTTTCTCTTACTACTTTTGGACTTTGAATCATAATTAAGAAAGTTTTACTCTTTCCTAGTTACAAAGAAATTCCACCCAGGCTTTCTTTTAATGCTTTAATGGATTTTTTTTTAACATTCAGATGTTGATCCATTTAGCGTTTACTCAGCTAAAAAACATGAGAAATAGATCCAGTTTTATCTTTCCAGATGAGTAACTGGTTGCCATTGCTTATTTCTGTTTTAAAACATTTCTTTTCCCTATTTATTTGATTACCCCTTTGTCATTAAATTTTCATATGCACTCATTATATGCATTGTGTCTCCAGATTTTTCGTCCTGTTTCACTGTTCTTTTATTCACATTGCTAGTAGCATTCTGTTTTAGCAGTGAGGTTTTCTTGGCTATTCTTGCTTATTTATTTTTCCAAATGTATTTTATCATTTTGTCTAGTTCTACCCAGAAAAAATGAAAGCACAACCCTTGGTGGTATTTTTGTTGAGTTTCTCTCTCATAGATTTGACTCAAGACAGATGAGCCGTCACTTTGGGACCCTTCTCCTGTGGCTGCCATGTGTTCTAGGTGCCTGCCTGTGCCCTCAAGCTTCCTGAGTCTGAACCCATGAGTTCCCTTGGTTCCAGGCTCCCCTGCCCTGCTCACAGCTCTCCCATGTCATTGGTGCTCCACCTGCAGCTTCCCTGTGGGTCCTTTGGCCTCCACTCACCCTTGGTGTAGCTTTTTGCTCTCCTGCCTTGGGCATCTTCATTCCATGTTTATGGCTTCAGCAGCCCCTAATGACCTGCAAACTGGTGTTTTTGGCCCAGGTGACTTCACTCGAATGTTGTGTTTGCACCTTGAGCTCATCGTTTTCTGAGCCCTTTGTTTCTCCTTGATGGACACTGCTGTTCATCCCAGTGCCCAGTGAAGCTCACCTTAGATTCCTTCCTCTCTGCCAGCCTTCACACACCCCCCGTCCCTCAGTTCTGCCTCCTGGTTAATATTCCCCATCTCAGTGCTCACTCCAGTACTCCCTGCCACCTCCTAACCAGCTGTCTCAGAGTCTCTCCCTTCCATTTGGCCCTATAGGGCCACTGAGAACGTGAGTCACCCCACTACCACTCATGCTCAGGCTCCTTTGTGCCTCAGAGCAGATAGGCTGAGCTTTTCATGAGGGAGAAAACTTTTCACTGTTTGGCTCCCCACCTTGTTTCTTATACACACAAAGGTACACATGTATTATGTACTTTCTCCACCATACTCTCCATTTCAGAGATTTGGAAATTCAGAGATTTCCATTTCAGGAATATTTCTGGTTTCCTTGAGAACTATACCCTCTCCCCCAGGAGCCTTCACGTTTTTCTGTACTCCCCAGTTACTTAAGTACCTGCTCTCCCATGGGCATGGCCAGCAGTGATCTGCCCATCTGGCTTGGTGCAGCACCCTGTGTCTGCTTGGTGACAAGAGGGTGACTGAGCATTTGCTCTGGGCTTTGAGCCTCTGGAAGAGGGGGAGGGATTGATTTCTTTATCACCTTTACAGTACTTGACAAATAAGTATTCAGTAGGTGACTACTAAGTACTCAGTGGATGCACATGTGTACTAAAAAATTCTAACTAGCTTGTGACATGGAATGAATTGGCTGAACTCATAAATCATACACTGCCCTTTATATTTCTGGTTGTAAGGCCTTACAGTTAATCTTTTGTGGGCTGCATACAGGCATTGTCAGAGGTGCTTTGTAATCATGAGAGAGTCATGTCATTGCTCAGTCCACTGACAGAACTGTTCTGAGGACAAGTGCCTGGCTCAGGGACGTTTCCATGCCCTATGGTAGCTGCATTTTATTGAGAGTTACACTGAGACTTATTAGGAAAGAGTGGATAAAGCAGTCTGTGACACCTTTGCTTTAGAAGCAGACTCCATGCTTGCTCACACATTGCCTGTGTGCTCTCCAGGGTAAGGAGAACAGTGCCCCTCCCCAAGACACACACACACTCATACCACCCTCAGCAGAGGTTCTGTCTCCTGAGACTATTGCTGAACTCTGCCAGGTTTAAGCACATGGCGGGTTAACCTTCCCTGACTTCATCTTTTTTCCTAAATAGGTTTACTCTATCTCGTTTTTTTATAGTTAAACCCATTATTTTAAAATTTTGCCCCCTTTCCCTAATTCTAAAACCTGATTTCTATTCTGCAACATATGCTTAGAAAATATACTTTTATTGGAATATTTGTGTTCCTTTTATGAAATATCTTTTTGTAATATATAAATTAAATTAAAATTCTAAGTAGCTAAAACTGATATCTCTTTATCTAGTCTATCTATATCTTTTGAGAATGTTGACACAGCTAAGAAGAAACTCCCTGTTCATATCTTAGATGGTCTGACCCTGAGCTATAAGGTATGTGCTGATATCCTTTGTAATAACATTTTCTGTAAAAATTAAGTCATACAAGTAACAGGTTACTTTCTGTTCTGAGTCTAAACGGTGAATATTCTGTTTTTGTTTTCATAGGTCCCATGGCCTGTGGACATTGTTATAAGTTTGGAATGTCAAAAAATTTATAATCAGGTGTTCCTTCTCTTACTGCAAATAAAATGGGCAAAATATAGCCTGGATGTTTTATTATTTGGTGGTAAGATTTGTTTTCAGCAGATAAATTGTACTTTAATTTTAGCTCTCTTTCAGAGAGGTTGGTGGTCTTAGGTCATTTTTTATGTATACACAGGTACCAGAATGACATAAATTTATGGCATTGCATAATAGTTTTATAGATAATCAGAATTAACTTCCTTGAATCAGTACAGTTAATCTGAAATACAATAACTAAATTAGGAATTTAACCAGAAATAAAATTTTGGGGTCATATGAAAAAATTTTAATGACAAGTTATAATGGGACTTTGTTTTTACATTTTTTCATGACATTGATAATCAGAGTGATACTGCAGCTTTTATTGCTTCACCTTCCAGATAGGGAAGGTAGTGTCCCTGCTGTGCATCCAGACAAGTGCTCTTTGCAGGGCCAGTGATCACACCATCACGAGCCCTAGGGCAGTAGAGTAGGTGAGGTCTGAGCAGATGCTCTTCCCACCCATTCTCCTCTTTGTTCCTTTACAGAACTAGCTAATCCTGCTGACAAATCACAACGTAAAGAAGGACTTTTAGGTAACCCAGACACAGCTGCTCATTTTGGCCCACAGAAGGAGCCAGTAAAACTGCAGGTTCATCGTATGTTCCTCTTAAGAGTGAAGCTCATGCACTTTGTGAACAGCTTACACAACTACATCATGACCAGGGTTTGTGTCTGTCAATCCATTCAGTTCTATCACCGTATGTACATATGTTCATGGAGAATTGTAATATATTTATAAATACAAAGAAGCATGCAGAATACTTATAGGCTGTAAATGTGAAGATATCAGATACTAAAAACTTGATCATAAAATAACATGGCAGCAGGTTAAGTGTTTGCTTTTCTTTCTTTTTTTTAAACATGCCAGAGCACGTGTATCCAGAGACTGCTCTTTCTCTTGTCTAGTGACCCCTTGGAATGACACACCCAGAGCTCCTCTTTTGGAATTGCCATTAGAACTTGCCACATATTCCTTTAAATTTCACCAGTGGTAACAGGGCTATCTGTGGAAAATGGCTTCAATTTTTAGTAATTGAAGCCTAAAAAAAAGTTTGTCAGGCTAGTATGGAGTATAAGAGGGAAAATGCAGCCAGATTATGTAATTTTTTCTTAAATATAAGAAGTAACTCATAGAGTAAATAAAATTGCTTTTCTCACACATATTAAGACCAGTTCTAGAGGAAGTTCTGAAGAGAAAAATCAGATGTTTGAACAGTGGCAGTGTTATTAGAGGATAATATTCACTTGGGGTTTAAAATGGTTGCTAAAAAAATTTGTAGTCACTCTGGTAGATAGGTTCTAGCACCCACTTGTGTGTGGATGAAGTACGCCTTTGAAGCCTTTGTTTCAGGCATGGTCCACATGGCAGAGGTGCCCTCTGTTTCCTGTGCACTAGTGACCTTCAGAGGGCAACCTTACTCTCTTAATTGTTGTCTTTTTTCTCAATATTTTTTTTGAAGTTTAAATGATTCAAAGTGTTGTGCCAATCTCTGCTGTACCCCAAAGTGACTCAGTTCTACATATATATATGCCTTCTTTTTTTTAAGTCCTTAATCGTTGAGGGTAGATGGTAAGAGATTGTTTTTGTTTTGTTTTGTTTTCTACTTAAAGTACAGTTATGCTTCTTTTAAAGAAGGACCATTATGTAAGTAGTGGACTTTATTGAAACATATAAGTTCAGTTTACCTGATAACTTTTAAAGACTCAGTGCATCCTCTATACAGTTGCCTATACTTGTTCCTCTGTGCAGGAGCAGTCTGTTAGTCCAGAGTGAGGCAGTCCCTCCCTGTGCAACTGAATGTAGAAGTTGGTAAAAAAAGTTTTGTGTATTATATACAAATTCTCACAGAAAAGATATGCTGATTAAATTTGTCATCTTTCTCTTTGAAGATTCTTCACAGTACAGGGCTGGAGTTTCAACATCAAGTCGAAGAAGCCAAGGATTTAGATCAGTTGATTAAAATTCACTATAGATACTTATCAACCATCCATGATCGATGTCTGCTGAGAGAAAAGGTACATGAACTTGGCCATTGAGGCAGGAATGAAGCCAGTCAAGGGAAACTGTCTGTGTCCTTTGGAGTTTTATGCTTAGTAAGCTTCTGATATGCAGAATATTCTTTTAAGGAAGCACCAGATCCAGTGAGATTATAAATGTGTGCCATATTACCAGAAATTAGGTCTAAAAGAAACAGTTGACATTTTTATTGTGACAGTCTATACTCACTCAGCACTGTGTTTGAATTCAATTAGAAAATTTTATCTGCTATTATGGAATAGTAGTACTTTGTTTAGGAGTGTGTCCAGTTTGATGTGAATATTTGGGATTAGGTCATCATACAGCCACTGAAATGACTTGCCCCGTTCACTGGTGAATTTAAACTCCTGTCTCAGGAAATGGTAGCTTACTGGCTCTGCTGGTCAGATTGCACTGCTGATGCACCTTTACATGGGTGCAGTGGACACGGGCCCAATTCCACCTGAGTTGTGTTCAGAGCCTAGCACCCTTCCTTATACTTTGTTGTTGTTGTTGTTGTTCAGTCGTTAAGCTGTGTCTGACTCTTTCCAACCCCACAGACTGTAGCACGCCAGGCTCCTCTGTCCTCCAGTGTCTCCCAGAGTGTGCTCAAATTTGTGTCTGTTCAGTCAGTGATGCTATCTAACCATCTCGTCCTCTGCTATTCCCTTCTCCTTAGACTTGGAAGGCAGTTATTGCATTAATGAACTTTTTCTGTGACATTTAAATTAGGTAAAAGTGTTGGTGTCTGTGTTCAAACATGGTCACAAGGTTTGTGTTCTTCCATGGCTTTCTCTCCAGGTCAGCTTTGTGAAGGAAGCCATCATGAAGGTGTTGAACTTGGCTCTCATGTTTGCAGAGGGGTGGCAGGCTGGCCTGGGGGCATGGCAGTAAGTATGCAGCTTATGGAGCTCTATGCTGTGACCATTTCAGTTTTGCTTTTAGCTGGCTTCATCTGGCAGTCTTGTTTTTTCATCATGACAACATATCACATACACTTATAATTATGGAAAGAATTAAAAATTGTCTAGTCTACAGAATAGACAGCATCAAAAATCATGCAGTTAATTTCTGGCTGGTGAAACAGTAAGAAAAATCTGAAGTCTTGATTAGCAGAAGCAAATATCTTTAAATTACATTCATGTTGTATAGCAGTATTAGTTGCTCAGTTGTGTCTGACTCTTTGCGACCCCATAGGCTGGAGCCCGCCAGGCTCTTCTGTCCATGGGATTCTCCAGGCAAGAACACTGGAGAGGGTTGTCATTTCCTTCTCCATCCTGTTGTATAGGTTTGTTAAGTTTTTGTTACAGTTGCCTCCAGATATACCGAGAAGTGGGTGGTGGGGTGGTTGGGGGGAAGCATAACAGACCCTGGAGTCCATTACTCCACTTCAGCAGATCACAGTGACACCCAGTTTTGTTTTGTGTTTACTGCTCACTCCCACACACTCAGTTATTTTAAACCAAATTTGGGACATCATGCTAGATTGTAGTCCAAAATCATACTTTAGAGAACTCTAAAAGAATGATTGTATATTTTACTGTTAGGGTGTTTATTGTTCACACCTATCACATAGAAAGTCAGAGGACACTTGAAAACCCAGGAGCTTTCTTCCTATCCAGAGTACCGTCTTCTACAGAAAAGTGTAGCTCAACACCTTGTCCTTGTCTTGTTTATAAACTTAATGTGATGCTGCTGGTATTACTTGCCTGAAATAAAAGTGTTAAGTCTGGTTGACTAGACTGTTGAGATAAGAGTTAATAGTTTATAGTTAGTTGGTATTAGTAAGGAACTGAAAGTTCATTATAGCACTAATCTAAAATCCTAGTTATGACCAACCTGGACAGCATATTAAAAAGCAGAGACATTCCTTTGCCAACAAAAGTCTGCCTAGTCAAGGCTATGGTTTTCCGAGTAGTCATGTATGAATGTGAGAGTTGGACTATAAAGAAAGCTGAGCACCAAAGAATTGATGCTTTTGAACTGTGGTGTTGGAGAAGACTCGTGAGAGTCCCTTGGACTGCAAGGAGATCCAACCAGTCCAAGGGACTCTTACTCCAATTCTAAGGGAAATCAGTCCTGAATATCCATTGGAAGGACTGAAGTTGAAGCTGAAATTCCAATACTTTGGGCAACCTGATGTGAAGACTTGACTCATTTGAAAAGACTCTGATGCTGGGAAAGACAGGGCAGGAGGAGAAGGGGACGACAGAGGATGAGATGGTTGGATGGCATCACCTACTCAGTGGACATGGGGTTGGGTGGACTCCAGGGGTTGGTGATGGACAGGGAGGCCTGGTGTGCTGCAGTTCATGGGGTCACGAAGAGTCGGACATGACTGAGTGACTGAACTGAACTGAAAATCCTAACCTATAGGGCTTTATCAAAGTGCTTTCAATGAAGAAACTCTGATGGTAGGTGAAATCCCTAATTGCAGGGGTGAAAATAGGAGTCTTACTTGCTTTATTGTTGCTGTTTCCAGTGTGTGAAGCAGGCTTCTCCCTCCATGTCACTGTCAGATGGAGGAGAAGGTAATAATACTGCTGTGCACACATGGCTAAAATAGAACTGTTTCTTCAACAAGTAAATTGTAAGAAAAAAACAGGACATGAGGACGACTTAAGCATATTAACTATCACAGTTTGTGGAAATTAATTGATCCTGAGTCACATTTAAAGCAAAAAAGTGAAAAAATTTTAAAGATCGGTATAATTTGAACAGTATTATTTCATGATATTTTTTAAATCATTAAGAATTTTTATACATGTGGTATTGTAGCTATGGATTTAAAGGAGTCTTTGTGTTTAGTGTGATACTGAAATACTTACGACTGAAATGCTGTGACGTCAACTTTGCTTCTGAAGATGTGGGGCTGGGTGTATCACTACTGAGGGGTGACTGCTAAAGCTGGATGTGGGTGTTTGCTATTGCCTATATTAACAAGTTTTTAGTAATTTTTAAACATAAAATTTTTATATCTTTAGTGTACTATTTATTTCAAAAGAAGGTGTGCTTTTGAAAAGTAAAAATATAAAATTATACAGTAGAAAAGGGAGGGACTTCCGTGGGAGTCCAGTGGTTAAAACTCCACTACAGGGACCCAGGTTCAATCCTGTGTCAGGGAACTAAGATCTCCTAAGCCATGTGGCCAAAAAAGGGGACTATCCCCAGTGACCCTCACTCTGGAACTCGGCAGCATGCTGAAGCAGCAGTTTTGTGTCCTAATGACACTGTCCTTCAGACTCTTTGAAAGTTTGGCAGATTTTATATTTTATTTTAGAATCTTTAGACTTAGGAATCTAAATAAATTAAGCTGAAGCACATTTGTAATTACTCCAAAGGTATTTTATAGCCTGCTTAGTAACTCCTTATACACTTACTTAAATTGAAATTTACTCTTTCCTAGGATGGAATCTATAGAGAAAATGGAGTCTGATTTTAAAAACTGCCATATGTTCCTTGTAACCATTTTAAACAAAGCTGTCTGTAGAGGATCCTTTCCCCATTGTGAGTATTACGTTAAAATATTGCTTTTATATTTTCCGGTAACTCAGTCTGTTACTGTTTTGTTACTGATCTCATGAAATTTAGAATTTTTCACTTCTTCAAACCTGGAAAGCCCTCAGCAGTTGGTTCCCAAGTAAGTGGGGTGAGTGAATCAGATGTAAAATATTGAGACTGAAGATACTGCTTTCTAATATATCATGTGTAACACCAATAGATTTCTAAAACCATAAGTAAAGCAGATGGCAAAATAGGTTTCAGTCACATTTCACTATCATGCATAGCTTTTGTAACTATTCCTTTCAAAAAATAGGCTTGGAGGTTGGTTTGCTTTGTTTTTGTTTGTTTGTTTTTTTAAGCAATTTTAAAACTCCCAAGGCTGCCTCTTACACAAAGAAATGCAAGCCTGACAGTTCAAAACAGCATGAAGCAAACAGAGGTCTGTGTGGCATGTCACAGGGAGAAAAGAGCTGTGTGTTTATAGACACAAAGCTTTTTTGGAAAAAGTATGCTGGGCTAATTTTTTCCTATTTCTGTATATTCAGATTGTGATATGCTCATTAAGAGTAGGTAAACATTTTTAAAAACACTATTAGAGTTACAGGACAGAACACTGGGAATAAACAAAAACATATCATCAAAAAGTTATTAATGCAAGGACATCTAAGTAAATTAAGTTTTGGTGTGAGATGAGCCTTTCAGTGCTAACCTGCTATACCCACAGAGCAGGTAGGTGGGGCAGTGACTGACTAGAGGCACATAGACTTTGCCAGAATAGAGAAACCCATTGTTGGTGTAGCAGACTGGAATCCTAGATGCCCCCACAGAGGGCCAGTCTTCCCCACTCCCAGCTTACCCTATAAGTAGTGATGTGGAAGCTGAGGGCCAGCAGGGCTGGAAGACAATTCTAATCTCACAGATCCCTAATTTCCTGTGTTGAGTTGACTCTTCTACAATGAAGAGGCTTTCATCTGTTATGCAGGTATATAGAAACTAATGTTGTAAACCCCTACTGACACCTCTCAGCCTCCCCCATTTACACCCTTAACCCCAAAAAAGTACTGTGTTAAAAATGTGTTGAAACAGATTCCATTCATAGCTTAGAACATGGTGTTTTGTTATGAAGTGAGTCCAGGTTTTATGATATTTCAAAAAATGTGATTTGTTTAGTATAAAACCCAGATTTTGTTTGTTTGTTTTCAAAACTAAAATGTTATGAAATAGAAGTAAATCATAGTTTCTCAATTTGCGTTTAATAAATGAAGATTATTGTCTTTAGTATATGTTAAAGATAATTGGTATTTTCATTAAAAATAGAAAATATCTAATACTTTTTTGGACATTGGTTAAAGCTTATTCAGCCATTGTCATTTAAATCTTATCTTGTTAACCTATTTTTATTCTTCCTACAGTGGAATCTCTAGCACTATCACTCATGGCTGGGATGGAACAAAGTTAAATATCTTCTGTATAGTAAATACCTCAGATTTAATCTTTATACATATACATTTCCACCATATGGAGCTAAGAAATGGGACTCTTATTTTGGTTTATTTTTAAACTGTTGTCTACTGTCTAAACAAGTGGGTTTTATGTGTATTCTCTTGGGATTATTGGTTGGTATATCGAGTTATGTGTATAAAGCTTTATCAATGCAAAGTGAATACAGTCTGTTTACACTTATTTCCTACTGTAAGCAATAGCTTTATGGTATTGGTACCTTTAAATGTAAAATATATCATTTTTGAAAATGTAGTTAATATTAAAAATACAGCACTTTATTCCCCTTTTGTTTAGTCACAGAAGTTTTTCATAGTTTTACATACTATCTTCCCTAAAGATTGTCACAGATTTGGCGGTCTGAAAAATGTATTTTTATATGCTTGGAAAGTTTCAAGATAGAAAACAGCTTCAGCCTATGTCAACAAATGTAAAAGTCAGCTGTGATACAAAATCCTGTTATATAGCTTTCGTGAGCTAACCATAATTGATTAAAACTATATTTACTGTTCAGTGTTCCCACATTTTCTTTGCACAGTTGTATTTCTCTAGCAGTTATGACTCAGCACTATATTTACTACTTATTTTTTGAAAACAGCTATTTTTTGGGCTCCAAAATCACTGCAGATGGTGATTGCAGCCATGAAATTAAAAGAGGCTTACTCCTTGGAAGGAAAGTTATGACCAACCTAGATAGCATATTCAAAAGCAGAGTCATTACTTTGCCAACAAAGGTCCATCTAGTCAAGGCTGTGGTTTTTCCACCAGTCATGTATGGATGTGAGAGCTGGACTGTGAAGAAAGCTGAGCACCAAAGAATTGATGCTTTTGAACTGTGGTGTTGGAGAAGACTCTTGAGAGTCCCTTGGACTGCAAGGAGATCCAAACAGTCCATTCTAAAGGAGATCAGTCCTGGGTGTTCTTTGGAAGGACTGATGCTGAAGCTGAAACTCCAATACTTTGGCCACCTCATGGAAAGAGTTGACTCACTGGAAAAGACTCTGATGGTGGGGGTGGGGGCAGGAAGAGAAGGGGACGACAGAGGATGAGATGGCTGGATGGCATCACTAACTCAATGGACATGCGTTTGAGTAAACTCCAGGAGTTGGTGATGGACGGGGGGCCTGGTGTGCTGCAGTTCATGGGGTCACAAAGAGTCGGACATGACTGAGCTACTGAACTGAACTGAAGTCCAAATAGCCTCCGAGCTGAGCATCAGGGGCCCCTATCCTATACACAATTTCAATCATTTTACAGCATGCAGGTGGCAAAGTCAGCTAACCAGACCTCCTGGAAACCAGCCCAGGCTCAGACTTTACTCTGAAGTCTTGGAAACAGTTTGCTGAGGAGGCCTTCAAATGCCACCAATGAATAAGTTATTACTTTCAAGTCTCAAGAAAAGACTGCAGTATAGCCTAACAATTGTAAAATGTGACAAGTATTTCTGAATCTGATCCTACAAGTAAAAACTGTGGAAACTGATAGAACCACATGCCCATGTAAAGCAGTTATGATGGAGTCAAGGTCCAAACAATGATGGCCTGGCTGTTTTGGTAAAGTTCTTTATGCATAGCAAAAATCATATCAAACATACCAAAACATATCTTCTTTCATAAACTGACTTATTTATTGTCTGTGTCACTAAACCTGGAATAGAAGATACATTTATTTATAGGATACTTAGGAAATGTTTTCACTTTAAAAGAGTATTTAGAATTTTTTGTTGCCACAGACTGGTTTTATACTATATTTGTTCTTTTCTCATGATTTTAGAGTTTCCAAGGAAAGATTAGCAAAGTTTAAATTGAGGGAAGGATAGACTTTACAAACTGTCACCAATTTCTTTGGGAAGTAGCCTCCAAAGTACAGAGTACCCAGTGAAAAGGGAAAGGGAGATGGACTGGCCAGATAGAAAAGCTACCCCAGCTGGTTGTCCCATGTTGGGCTGAGATGATTGGCTTCTGTTCCCCATCTCCATCAGTCATTTGTTGTGTGACCCTAGGGCAAGCGTGATCTCTGCAGCTGAGGCTACCCAAGGAGCAACACCGAAGCTGTCTGCTGGAAGTGCATCAGTGCATCAGCTACACTCATCTGGTGATTCTTGAGTTGTGTGGGAAAGTTAATGCTTTGATGTACATTAAACTACCTTCTCCTATATGTGGAATTTGATGGCCTCTCTTTTAATTTTTCTGCTGATTCTGTTTGGACCTTTAATCTTACACTTTTCCAGTTGAGCATGTTAGGAGCTTGGAAGTCATTATTCATCTTCTGCAGGAACCAGAACCAGAACCAGGCTGAGGGAACTTAAATTATAATTGATAAATCACTAGAGACTCAATGTGGATGAAACTCTTAGTTAAAGACTCCAGGGGACCTAGATATAAGGGATGAGGCACACTTTTGTGAGTTTTAAGACCGCTGCTAGTTTCTCACAGTGAAGATCAGAGAGAAGTCCCCTTGTGCTTCTGCCATGCGGAAGGGAACAGTGTCCATTTCATAATATGCCCAGAGAATTATAGTCAACTCTAGCCCCTTCTAGCCTTCATGTGTCACCTGTGTGTGTGTGTGTGTAGAAGCAGAGGGAGGAGATAACCAAGGGGCACAGACTGACTGCAGGAATAACAGTCATACTACAAAATGCTTTTCTTCCCCTGCACGCAGTACTTCATAGCACAGGGGCACAGACTCACTACAAGAATAAGAATCATACTACAAAATGCTTTCCCTCCCCTACACCCAATACCTCTGCCACACCAGTAGGGCTCCTGTGTAACTGAGGAACACGATAAATTACAACTGTGTGCTAAAACCTTACTTAGCAATCCAAGGAAACCTGACTACAACACAACACAACACCAGAGGAAATTTTAGCCTCTGACACCTACAGCTATAATAAACAGTAAAAGTCTAACTGCCACCCAGATAAAATGTTACACCAAAGGCCTGTTTGATTCATTTCCTTTCACCACATTATGTCTAGCTCCTATCAAAAAAATTTACACAGCATGCTGAAAAAAACAACAGTTTGAAGAGAGCAAGCATCTGAACTGGATTCAGAATTGGCAGAGATTAATATGCTAAGGCTCTTTTATCTCTTCTTGCTATTCTTTGGAACTCTGCATTCAGATGCTTATATCTTTCCTTTTCTTCTTTGCTTTTTGCTTCGCTTCTTTTCACAGCTATCTGTAAGGCCTCCCCAGACAGCCGTTTTGTTTAGCCTTTGAGTGGATCACAGTAAAGTGGAAAATTCTGAAAGAGATGGGAATACCAGACCACCTGACCTACCTCTTGAGAAACCTATATGCACGTCAGGAGGCAACAGTTAGAACTGGACATGGAACAACAGACTGGTTCCAAATAGGAAAAGGAGTATGTCAAGGCTGTAGATTGTCACCCTGCTTATTTAACTTTTATGCAGAGTACATCATGAGAAACGCTGGGCTGGAAGAAGCACAAGCTGGAATCAAGATTGCTAGGAGAAATATCAATAACCTCAGATATCCAGATGACACACCCTTATGGCAGAAAGTGAAAAGGAACTAAGAAGCCTCTTGATGAAAGTGAAAGAGGAGAGTGAAAAAGTTGGCTTAAAGCTCAAAACATTCCAAAAACAAAGATCATGGCATCCTGTCCCATCACTTAATGGGAAATAGATGGGGAAACAGTGTCAGACTTTATTTTTTTGGGCTCCAAAATCACTGCAGATGGTGATTGCAGCCATGAAATTAAAAGACGCTTACTCCTTGGAAGAAAAGTTATGACCAACCTAGATAGCATGTTGAAAAGCAGAGACATTACTTTGCCGACTAAGGTCCATCTAGTCAAGGCTATGGTTTTTCCAGTAGTCATGTATGGTTGTGAGAGTTGGACTGTGAAGAAAGCTGAGCGCCGAAGAATTGATGCTTTTGAACTGTGGTGTTGGAGAAGACTTGAGAGTCCCTTGGACTGCAAGGAGATCCAACCAGTCCATTCTGAAGGAGATCAGCCCTGGGATTCCTTTGGGAGGAATGATGCTGAAGCTGAAACTCCAGTACTTTGGCCACCTCATGCGAAGAGTTGACTCACTGGAAAAGACTCTGATGCTGCGAGGGATTGGGGGCAGGAGGAGAAGGGGACAACAGAGGATGAGATGGCTGGATGGCATCACTGACTCAATGGATGTGTCTGAGTGAACTCCGGGAGTTGGTGATGGACAGGGAGGCCTGGCGTGCTGCGATTCATGGAGTCGCAAAGAGTCGGACACAACTGAGTGACTGAACTGAACTGAATATGCTAAGGGCTATTAATCAACTATGATTATTAAGCTAAGAGCTCAGACTTACCTGGTAGTTCACTAGTTAAGAAACCACCTGCCAATGCAGGGAACACATGTTTCATCCCTGGTCTAGGAAGATCCTACATGCCGTAGGGCAACAAAGTCTGTGTGCCACAACCCCTGATGCCTGAGCACTGCAACTAGAGAGTAGACCCAGCTTGCCACAACTAGAGAAAGCCTGTGTACAGCAACAAAGACCCAAGGCAACCAAAACAAAATTTTCAAAATATGCTAAGGGCTCTAATGGAAAAAGTGGATACCACAGATAGGCAGTTTATTAATAGACTCCAAGGATCACAGCCTTGTCCTGCTGAAGGAACTTGCAAAACTCACTGAGGCCATGCCATGCAGGGCCACCCATCATGGACTAGACATAGTGGAGAGTTCTGATGAAATGTGGTTCCCCTGGAGAGGGAATGGTAAACTGCTCCAGTATTCTTGCTTCAAGAACCCGATGAACAGTATGAAAAGGCAGAAAGTTACGACGCCAGAAGATGAACTTCCCCAGGTCAGAAGGTGTCAGATATGCTACTAGGAAAGAGTGGAGGGCAATTACTAATAGGTCCAGAAAGAATGAAGAGGCTAGGCCAAAGTGGAAACAATGCTCAGTTGTCAATGTGTCTGGCAGTAAAAGAAAAGTCCAGTGCTGTAAAGAACAGTATTACATAGGAACCTGGAATGTTAGGTCCATGAATGAAGGCAAGTTAGATGTGGTGAAACAGGAGATGGCAAGAGTGAAATCCACATCTTAGAAATTAGTGAACTAAAATGGACAGGAATGGGCAAACAATTCAGATGACTATTATATCTACTACTGTGGGCAAGAATCTTAGGAGAAATGGAGTAGCCCTCATAGTCAATAAGAGAGTTCAAAATGCAGTGCTTGAGTGCAAACACTTCTCATAAGACAGACTGATCTCAGTTCATTTCCAAGGCAAACCATTCACAGTAATCCAAGACTATGCCCCAACCACTAATGCTGAAGAAGCTGGAATTGACCAGTTCTATGAAGATCTATAAGACCTAGAACTAACACCCAAAAAGGGATGTCCTTTCTTGGTGATTGGAATGCAAAAGTAGGAACTCAAGATATACCTGCAATAACAGGCAAGTTTGGCCTTGGAGTACAAAGTGAAGCAAGGCAAAGGTTAACAAAGTTTTGCCAAGAAGACACACTGGTCATAGCAAACACCTTCTTCCAACAACACAAGACGACTACACATGGACATCACCAGATGGTCAATACCAAATCAGATTGATTATATTCTTTGCAGCTGAAGATGGAGAAGCTCTATACAGTCAGCAAAAACAAGACCTGGAGCTGACTGTGGCTCAGACCATCAGCTCCTTATTGGAAAACTCAGGTTTCAATTGAAGAAAGTAGGAAAACCACTAGCCTGTTCATGTATGACCTAAATAAAGTCCCTTAGGTTTATACAGTGGAGTTGATGAATAGATTGAAGGAATGAGATCTGGTGTACAGAGTGCCTGAAGTACTATAGGCGGAGGTTCGTAAAGTTGTATAGGAGGCAGTGACCAAAACCATTCCAAAGAAAAACAAATGCAAAAAGTAAAAGTGGCTGGCTGAGGAGGCTTTACAAATAGCTGAGAAAAGTAAAAATCAAGAGAGAAACAGAAAGATATATCCAACTGAATACAGTTTCAGAGAATAGCAAGGAGAGATAAGGAGGCCATTTTAAATGAAAAATGCAAAGAAATAGAGGAAAACAATAGAATGGGACAGACTAGAGATCACTTCAAGAAAATTGGAGATATCAAGGGAACATGTCATGCAAGGATGGGCATGGTAAAGGTAGAGATGGTAACGAGCTGACAGAAGCAGAAGAGATTAAGAAGAGGTGACAAGAATACACAGCAGAACTATTCAAAAGGTCTTAATGACCTAGATAACCATGGTGGTGTGGTCACTCACCTAGAGCCAGATATTCTGGAGTGTGAAGTCAAGTGGGCCTTAGGAAGCATCACTGCAAACAAAGCTAGTTTCCAATCCCAAAGAATGGCAATGCCAAAAAATGTTCAAACTACTGTACAATTGTGCTCATTTAACAGGCTAGCAGCTTTATGCTCAAAGTTCTTCAAGCTAAACCAGCAGCACTTCAGTCAAGAACGTCCAGATGTACCAGCTGCGTTTAGAAAAGGCAGAGATCCAATTTCCAACATTTGCTGTATCATAAAAAAAGCAAGGTAATTCCAGGAAAATACCGACTTCTGCTTCATTGACTATGCTAAAGCCTTCGTGTGGATCACAACAAACTAAATTCTTAAAAGAGATGGGGATAGCAGACCACTTTGCATTCATGTGTATCACAACAAACTGAAAAATTCTTAAAAGATGGGAACAGCAGACCGCCTCACTGGCTTACCGAGAAACCTGTATGCAGATCAGGTCAGTTCAGTTCAGTCACTCAGTTGTGTCCGACTCTTAGCAACCCCATGGACTGCAGCACGCCAGGCCTCCCTGTCCATCACCAACTCCTGGAGTTTATTCAAACTCATGTCCATTGAATTGGTGATGCCATCCAACCATCTCATCCTCTGTCATCCCCTTCTCCTCCCACCTTCAGTCTTTCCCAGCATCAGGGTCGTTTCAAATGAGTCAGCTCTTTGCATCAGGCAGCCAAAGTATTGGAGTTTCAGCTTCCACATCAGTCCTTCCAGTGAATATTCAGGACTGATTTCCTTTAGGATGGACTGGTTGGATCTCCTTGCTGCCCAAGGAGCGCTCAAGAGTGTTCTCCAACACCACAGTTCAAAAGCAATTATTCAGCGCTCAGCTTTCTTTATGGTCCAGCTTTCACATCTATACATGACCACTGGAAAAACCATAGCCTTGAATAGATGCACCTTGTTGGCAAAGTAATGTCTCTGCTTTTTAATAAGCTGTCTAGGTTGGTCATATCTTTTCTTCCAAGGAGCAAGTGTCTTTTAATTTCATGGCTGCACTCACCATCTGCAGTGATTTTGGAGCCCCCCCAAAATAAAGTCTGCCACTGTTTCCACTGTTTCCCCATCCATTTGCCATGAAGTGATGGGACCGGATACCATGATCTTCATTTTAAGGCAACTTTTTCATTCTCCACTTTTACCTTCATCAAGAGGCTCTTTAGTTCTTCACTTTCTGCCATAAGGGTGGTATCATCTGCATATCTGAGGTTATTGATATTTCTCCTGGCAATCTTGATTCCAGCTTGTGCTTCATCCAGTCCAGCATTTCTCATAATGTACTCTGCTTATAAGTTAAATAAGCAGGGTGACAGTATACAGTGTTGACATATTCCTTTCCTGATTTGGAACCAGTCTGTTGTTCCATGTCCAGTTCTAACTGTTGCTTCTTGACCTGCATACAGATTTCTCAGGAGGCAGGTCCGGTGGTCTGATATTCCCATCTCTTGAAGAATGTTCCACAGTTTGTTGTGAGCCACACAGTCAAAGGCTTTGGCATAGTCAATAAAGCAGAAGTAGATGTTTTTCTGGAACTCTTTTGCTTTTTTGATGATCCAATGGATGTTGGCAATTTGATCTCTGGTTCCTCTTGCCTTTTCTAAAACCAGCTTGAACATCTGGAAATTCTCAGTTCACATACTGTTGAAGCCTCACTTGGAGAATTTTGAGCATTACTTTGCTAGCGTGCAAGATGACTAAACTTGTACAGTAGTTTACATTCTTTGGCACTGCCCTTTGGGATTGGAATGAAATCTGACCTTTTCCAGTCCTGTGGCCACTGCTGAGTTTTCCAAATTTGCTGGCATATTGAGTGCAGCACTTTTAACAACATTATATTTTTAATATTTGGAATAATTAAGCTGGAATTCCATCACCTCCACTAGTTTTGTTCATATTGATGCTTCCTAAGGCCCACTTGACTTCTATTCCAAGATTTCTGGCTCTAGGTGAGTGATCACACCATCATGATTATCTGGGTCATTAAGTCTTTTTTGGATAGCTCTTCTGTGTATTCTTGACACCTTTTCTTAACATCTTCTGCTTGTTGTAGGTTCATACCATTTCTGTCCTTTATTGTGCCCATCTTTGCATGAAATGTTCCTTTGATATCTCTAATTTTCTTGAAGAGATCTCTAGTCTTTCCCATTCTATTGTTTTCCTCTTTTTCCTTGCATTGATCACTGAAGAAGGCTTTCTTATCCTTTCTTTTTATTCCTTGGAACTCTGCATTCAAATGGGTATTTTTTTCCTTTTCTCCTTTGCCATCTACTTCTCTTTCCAGAGCTGTTTTTAACGCCTCCTGGTGGGCTGCCGTCTATGGGGTCACACAGTCGGACACGACTGAAGTGACTTAGCAGCAGCAGAAGAAGACAACCATTAGCCTTTTCGCATTTCTTTTTCTTGGGGATGGTCTTGATCGCTGTCTCCTGTACAATGTCATGAACCTCCATCCATAGTTCTTCAGGCACTCTGTTTATCAGGTCTAAGCCCTTGAATATAGTTGTCACTTCCACTGTATAGTCGTAAGGGATTTGATTTAGGTCATACCTGAATGGTCTAGTGGTTTTCCCTACTTCAATTTAAGGCTGAATTTGTCAATGAGGAGTTCATGATCTGAGCCGCAGTCAGTTCCCAATCTTTTTTTTTTTTTTTTTTCTGACTGTATAGAGCTGCTCCATCTTTGGCAAATAATATAATCAATCTGATTTTGGTGTTGACCATCTGGTGATGTTCATGTGTAGAGTCTTCTCTTGTGTTGTTGGAAGAGGGTCAAGAAGCAACAATTAGAACCAGACATGGAACAACAGACTGGTTCAAAATTGGGAAATGAGTATGACAAGGCTCTATTGTCACCCTGCTTATTTAACTTATATGCAGAGTACATCATGCAAAATACCAAGTTGAATGAATCACAAGCTGGAATCAAGATTGCCAGGAGAAATAATTTCAGCTATGCATATAATATCACTCTAATGGCAGAAAGCAAAGAGAAACTAAAATTTCTTGATGAGAGTGAATGAAGAAATTGAAAATATGGCTTGAAACTCAACATTCAGAAAACTAAGATCATGGCATCTGGTTCCATCACTTCATGGCAAATAGAAAGGAAAAAAGTGGAAGCAGTGACAGATTTTCTTTTCTTGGGCTCCAAAATCACTGCTGAAAGTGACTGTAGGCATGAAATTAAAAGGCACTTGCTCAAATTAAAGGACACTTGCTCCTTAGAAGAAAAGCTATAACAAACCTAGACAGCATATTAGAAAGCAGAGACATCACTTTGCCAATAAAGGTCTGTATAATCAAATCTATGGTTTTTCCTGTAGTCATGTATGTATGTGAGAGTTGGACCATAAAGAAGGCCGAGTGCCAAGGAATTGATGCTTTGAATGGTCATGCTGGAGAAGACTCTTGAGAGTCCCTTGGACAGCAAGGAGATCAAACCAGCCTATCCTAAAGGAAATCAACCTTGAATACTCATTGGAAGGACTGATGATAAAGCTAAAGCTCCAATACTTTGGCCACCTCATGCAAAGAGCTGACTCTGGCAAAGATGCTGATGCTGGGAAAGATTGAGGTCAGAGGAGAAGGGAATGACAGGATGAGGTGGTTAGTACAGTATCACTGACTTAATGAACATGAGTTTTGCAAATGTCAGGAGATAGTGAAGGACAGGGAAACCTGGCTTGCTGCAGTCCATGGGGTTGCAAAGAGTCAGACACAACTTAGGGACTGAACAACAAAAACAAGTAGAGAGATGGAAACTCAGTAAAGACATGGTTGTACTGAACATCATCTGGATGAAATGGTCACTTTTAAATTACTTCAGCAGAATACAACTCAAATGTATAGAACATTCACCATTATAGGTCGCATTTTGGCCATAAACTATATTTTAACAACTTTTTAAAAATAGAAATCATTTAAAATATGCTCTCAGACCACAATGTACATAGGATGAACAAGCAGGGGTGACAAGAGGCAGACTTTGTAGTAACTGGACGTGGAGGAGACAGATGTGATTGGTTTGGATAATTCTGTGGACTGGCAGGGAAATGAAACCAGTTAGTTTGAGGACAGGTAGGGTGCTGTGATGGAGAAGGCAATTGCACCCCACTCCAGTACTCTTGCCTGGGAGATCCATGGATGGAGGAGCCTGGTAGGCTGCAGTCCATGGAGTCACTAAGAGTCAGACACAACTGAGCGACTTCACTTTGACTTTTCACTTTCATGCATTGGAGAAGGAAATGGCAACCCACTCCAGTGTTCTTGCCTGGAGAATCCCAGGGATGGGGGAGCCTGGTGGGCTGCCGTCTATGGGGTCGCACAGTCGGATATGACTGAAGCGACTTAGCAGCAGCAGCAGCAGCAGCAAGGTACTGTGAGTTCAGTGGACAGGGGAACAAGCTTGGTGGGTGTTTTATCTGAGGAGCAAAGGAAATCACAGTTAGGCTTTTCTAAGGCCCATCCTGGAGTGTGAAGTCAAGTGGGCCTTAGGAAGAATTATCAGCAGTATAAAAGATGATGGTGTTAATGTGCTGTACTCAATATGTCAGCAAATTTGGAAAACCCAGCAATGGCCACAGGACTACACCATCCATTTACAATAAAAACTCTCATCAAAGAAGTTAGAGAGGGAATATATCTCAATATAACAAAGACTATAAAGACAAAAATCACAGCCAACATCATACTCAGTGGTGAAAAGTCCAAAGCCTTCAAGGATGTTAATTCTCTGGCTTCTATTTAACATAGTATTGGAAGTCCTGCCCATAGCAATCAGACAAGAAAAAGAAACAGAAGATATCCAAATTGGAAGGGAGGAAGTAAAATTGTCTCTATTTGTAAATGTTATAATACTCTCTATATAGAGAACCCTAAAGTCTCCACCCCAAACTACTGGAATTAATAAATGAATTCAGCAAGTTTGCAAGATACAAGATTAATACACAGAAATCTTATATTTCTATACATTAATAATAAATATCAGAGTAAGTTTCTTAAATCCCCATTTAAAA
This sequence comes from Oryx dammah, assembly GCF_014754425.2. Classification (NCBI taxonomy): domain Eukaryota; kingdom Metazoa; phylum Chordata; class Mammalia; order Artiodactyla; family Bovidae; genus Oryx; species Oryx dammah. Next base: position 135,031,739 of record NW_024070211.1, read on the forward strand.
TTGCAACAACAACAACAACAACAAAAAGCCCACCAAGGAATAAACAAGGAGCAAAAGACCTGTATATTGAAAACTATAAAACATGGATGAAGGAAACCAAAGATGATTCTAAGAAATGGAAGGAAATCCCATGCTCTTGGATTGGAACAATTAATATTGCCAAAATTTCTATGTTACCCAAAGCAATCTAAAGATTTAATACAACCCTTATCAAAATACCCATGAGTTTTCACAGAACTAGAATAATCCTGAAACTTATACAGAATCACACAAAGATCCCAAGTTGGCAAAGCAATCCTAAAAAAAAAAAAGAAAACCTGGAGGTATAACCTTCCCAGACTTCAGGCTGTACTACAAACTGCTACAGTAATCAAAACAGCATGGTAGGTAGTGGCACAAAAACAGATCAACAAAACAGAATAGTGAGTCCAGAAATAAACCCATGCACCTATGGTCAGTTAATCTATGACAAAGGAGGCAAGAATACACACTGGAGAAAAGACAGTCTTCAGCAAATGGTGCTGGAAAAACTAGACAACCACATGTTAAAAATCAGAGTAGAACACTCCTTAATACCATACACAAAAATAAAACGGTTTAAAGACCTAAATTAAGACCTGAAACCATGAAACTCCTAGAGGAGAACATAGGCAAAATTCTTTGACATAAGTCATAGCAATATTTTCCTGATCAGTCTCCTAAGACAAAAATAAAAGGAAAAAATAAACAAATGGCACATAATTAAACTTTAAAATTTTTGCACAGCAAAAGAATCCATTGACAAAGTGAAAAGGCAACTACTGGGTGGGAGAAAATATATACAAATGATGTGACTCACAAAGGCTTAATATCCACAGTTCATACAACTCAATGTCCAAAAAGTAAAAATAAAAAACAATTTAAAAATGGACAGAAGACCTGAATAGTCGTTTCTCCAAAGAAGATGTACAAATGGTTAACAGGCACATGAAAAGATGCTCAATATCATTAATCATTAGAGAAATGCACATCAAAACCACAACAAGATATCACATCACGCCTATCAGAATGGCTATCACCAAGAAGTTTAAATAACAAATGTTGGAGAGGATGTAGAGTAAAGGGAACACTAGTACATTTCCACTAGTGGTGAGAATTTTTAATTGGTGCAGCCACTATAGAAAACGGTATGAAAGCTATTCAAAAAATTAAAAATAGGGGATTCCTTGGTGATCTGCCCTGGTGGCTCAGAGGTTAAAGTGTCTGCCCGCAATGCGGGAGACCTGGATTCGAACCTTGGGTCCAGAATATCCCCTGGAGAAGGAAATGGCAACCCACTCCAGTATTTTTGCCTGGAGAATCCCATGGACAGAGGAGCCTGTTGGGCTACAGTCCACGGGGTCGCAAAGAGTCAGACACGACTGGGTGACTTCACTTTCTTTCTTGGTGGTCTCGTAGTTAGAACTCCATGCTTTCACTGCCAAGGAAATCCTTGGTAAGTGAACAAAGATTCTGCAAGTCATGCAGCATGGCCAAAACAAGCAAAAAAAAACCCAGCAATCTAAAAATACAACCACCATATGATCCAGCAATTCAACTCCTGGGAATATACTCGGAAAAAAACAAAAATGTAAGTACATTCACCCCAAAGTTTATAGCAGCACTATATACAATAGCCAAAACATGGAAGAAACCCAAGCATCCATCCACAGATGAATAGATACACACCACACACACACACAAAACACACACCCCATGGAATATTACTCAGCCACAAAAACGCCATTTGCAGCAATGGAGATGGACTTAGAGAAGACTGCTTAGTGAAATAAGTCAGAGAAAGACAAATACTGTATAATATCAGTTACATGTGGAAACTAAAAGTTAATACAAATGTATGCATATTTAAAGCAGAAACAGACTCATAGCTGTAGAGAACAAACTTGTATTTACCAAAGGGGATAAAGAAGAGAGGAACAAGTTAGGGAGGGGTATGGGATTAACAGATACAAATACTATATATAAAATAGATCAGAAAGAAAGATATTAGGTAGGGAATTATACCCATTATTTTGTCATAGCCTGTTGTTCAGCCACTCAGTTTGTGTCCCCTCAAACTCTGACTCTTTGTGATCCCATGGACTGCAGCAGGCCAGGTTTCCTTCTCCTTCACCAACTCCTGAAGCTTGCTCAAACTCATGTGCATTGAGTCGGTAGTGCCACCTAACCAGTTCATCCTCTCTAGTCCCGTTCTCCTCCTACCTTCACTCTTTCCCATCATTAGGGTCTTCTCTAATAAGTCAGTTCTTCATATCAGGTGGCCAAATTATTGGAGCTTCAGCTTCAATATCAGTCCTTCCAACAAATATTCAGGATTGATTTCCTTTAGGATTGACTGGTTTGATCTCCATGCTGATCAAGGGACTCTCAAGACTATTCTACAAAACCACAGTTCAAAAGCATCAATTCTCCAGTGCTCAGCTTTCTTTATGGTCCAACTCTCAGATTCATAACTTCTGGAAAAACCATAGCTTTGACTAGACAAATTTTTGTCAGCAAAGTAATGTCTCTGCTTTTTAATAAGCTGTCTAGGTTGGTCATAGCTTTTCTTCCAAGGAGCAAGCATCTTTTAATTTCAAGGCTGCAGTCACCATCTGCAGTGATTTTGGAGCTCCCCAAAATAAAGTCTCTCACTGTTTCCATTGATTCCCCATCTGTTTGCCATGAAGTGATCGAACCGGATGCCATTATCTTAATTTTCTGAATGTTGAGTTTAAAGCCAAGGTTTTCACTCTCACTTTCAACAAGAGGCTCTTTAGTTCTTCTTCACTTTCTGCCATAAGGGTGGTGTCATCTGCATATCTGAAGTTATTGAGAGTATATTATTATATGCAGAGTACATGCAGAGTGAAATACTGTGTTGGATGAAGCACAAACTGGAATCAAGATTGTCGGGAGAAATATCAATAACCTCTGATATGCAGATGACACCACCCCTATGGCAGAAAGCAAAGAGGAACTAAAGAGCCTCTTGATGAAAGAGGAGAATGGAAAAAAAAAAAAACAACTTAAAACTCAACATTTAAAAAACTAAGGTCATGGCATCCTGTCCCATCACTTCATGGCAAATGGATGGGTAAACAGTGGAAACAGTGACAAACCTTATTTTCTTGGACTCCAAAATCACTGCAGCCATGAAATTAAAAGATACTTGCTCCTTGGAAGAAAAGCTATGAGCAACCTAGACAGCTTATTAAAAAACAGAGACATTACTTTGCTGACAAAAGTCCATCTAGTCAAAGCTATGGTTTTTCCAGTAGTCATGTATGGATGTGAGAGTTAGACTATAAAGAAACCTGAGCACCGAAGAATTGATAGTTTTGAACTGTGGTGTTGGAGAGACTCTTGAGAGTCCCTTGGATGGCAAGGAGATCCAACTAGTCAATCCTAAAGGAAATCAGTCCTGAATAGTCATTGGAAGGAATAGCTGACTTATTTGAAAAGACTCTGTTGCTGGGAAAGATTAAAGGTGTAAGGAGAAGGGGACGACAAAGGATGAGATGGTTGGATGGCATCACTGACTCAATGGACATAAATTTGAGTAAGCTCTGGAAGTTGGTGATGGACAGGGAGGCCTGGCGTGCTGCAGTCCATGGGGTCAGAGAGTTGGACACAACTCAGCAACTGGACTGAACTGAATTGAACTCTGCATATAAGTTAAATAATCAAGATGACAATATACAGCCTTGACATACTCCTTTCCCGATTTGAAACTAGTCTTTTGTTCCATGTCCAGTTCTAACTGTTGCTTTTGACCTGTGTATAGATTTTGCAGGAGGCAGGTCAGGTGGTCTGGTATTCTCATCACTTTAAGGGTTTTCTAGTTTGTTTTGATCCACACAGTCAAAGGTTTTAGTGCAGTCAATGAAACAGAAGTAGATGTTTTTCTAGAATTCTCTTGCTTTTTCCATGATCCAATGGATGTTGGCAATTTGATCTCTGGTTCCTCTGCCTTTTCTAAATCCAGCTTGAACATCTGGAAATTCTCAGTTCACATACTGTTGAAGCCTCACTTGGAGAATTTTGAGCATTACTTTGCTAGCGTGCGAGATGACTAAACTTGTACAGTAGTTTGAACATTCTTTGGCACTGTCCTTCTTTGGAATTGGAATGAAATCTGACCTTTTCCAGTCCTGTGGCCACTGCTGAGTTTTCAAAATTTGCTGGCATATGCAGCACTTTAACAACATTATATTTTTAATATTTGGAATAATTAAGCTGGAATTCCATCACCTCCACTAGTTTTGTTCATAGTGATGCTTCCTAAGGCCCTCTTGACTTCTATTCCAAGATGTCTGGCTCTAGGTGAGTGATCACACCATCATGATTATCTGGACCATTAAGTCTTTTTTGGATAGTTCTTCTGTGTATTCTTGCCACCTTTTCTTAACATCTTTTGCTTCTGTTAGGTCCATACCATTTCTGTCCTTTATTGTGCCCATCTTTGCATGAAATGTTCCTTTGATATCTCTAATTTTCTTGAAGAGATCTCTAGTCTTCCCATTTTATTGTATTCCTCTATTTCTTTGCACTGTTCACGTAAAAAGGCTTTCTTATCTCTTCTTGCTATTCTTTGGAACTCTGCATTCAAATGGGTATTTCTTTCCTTTTCTCCCTTGCCTTTTGCCTCTCTTCTTTTCTCAGCTATTTGTAAGGCCTCCTCAGACAACCATTATGCCTTTTTGTTTTTCTTTTTCTTGGGGATGCTTTAGATCACTACCTGCTGTACAACTTTATGAACATCCACCCATAGTTCTTCAGGCACTCTAACATATCTAATCCCTTGAATCTATTTGTCACTTCCACTGTATAATCATAAGGGATTTGATATTTCCCCAACTTTCTTCAAATTAAATCTGAATTTTGCAATAAGGAGTTCATGATCTGAGCCACAGCCAGCTCCTGTTCTTGTTTTTGCTGACTGTATAGAATGTCTCCATCAGCAACTGCAAAGAATGTAATCAATCTTATTTCAGTATTGACCATCTGGTGATGTCCATGTTTAGGGTCATCTCTTTTATTGCTGGAAGTGGGTGTTTGTTATGACCAGTGCGTTTTCTTGGCAAAACTCTGTTAGCGTTTTCCCTGCTTCGTTTGTACTCCAAGGCCAAACCTGCCTATTACTGAAGGTATATCTTGAGTTCCTACTTTTGGTTCCCAGTCCCCTATGATGAAAAGGACTTTTTCTTTCTTTTCTTTTCTTTTTTTTTTTTTTGTGTGTGTGTGTTAGTTCTAGAAGGTCTTGTAGCTCATCATAGAACCATTCAACTTCAGCTTCTTTGGCATTCGTGGCTGGGGCATAGTCTTGGATTACTGTGATATTGAATGGTTTGCCTTAGAAATGAACAAAGATCATTATGTCATTTTTGAGACTACACCCAAGTACTGCATTTCAAACTCTTTTGTTGACTATGATGGCTACTCCATTTCTTCTAAGGGATTCTTGTCCACAGTAGTATATATAATGGTCATCTGAATTAAATTCTTGCCCACAGCAGTAGATATAATGGTCATCTGAATAAAATCCACCCATTGGAATTAAATTCACCCATTCTGCTCCATTTTATTTCACTGATTCCTAAAGTGTCTATGTTCACTCTTGCCATTTCCTATTTGACCACTGCCAATTTATCTTGATTTATAGACCTAACATTCCAGGTTCCTGTGCCATATTACTTTTTATAGCATCGGACTTTACTTCTACCACCAGACACATCCACAGCTGGGTGTTGTTTTCACTTTGGCTCTGCTTCTTCATTCTTTCTGAAGCTATTTCTCTGCTCTTCTCCAGTAGCATATTGGGTACCTACCAACCTGGGGAGTTCATCTTTCAGTATCATCTCTCTTTGCTCTTTCATACTGTTCATGTGGTTCTCAAGGCAAGAATACTGAAGTGGTTTGCCATTCCCTTCTCCAGTGGACTACATTTTTGTCAGAACTATCCACCATGACCATCTGTTTTTGGGTGGCCCTGTACAGCATGGCTCGTAGTTTCGTTGACTTAGACAAGGCTGTGATCCATGTGATCAACTTGGTTAGTTTTCTGTAGTTGTGGGTTTTATTCTGTCTGCCCCATATAGATAAGGATAAAGACACTTGTGGAAGCTTCCTAATGGAAAGGACTGGCTGTGGGGGAAACCCACATCTCTCTAGTGGGTGAGGCCATGCTCAGTAAATCTTTAATCCAATTTTCTGCTGTTGGTTGGGACTGTGTTCCCTCCCTGTAGTTTGGCCTGAGGCCAGACTATGACAGGGGTAATGGTGGTAATGGCAACCTCCTGAAAAAGATTTATGCCATCATACTGTGGCTCTCAGGACTGTTGTAGTCAGTTCCCCCGGCCTGGCGGCAGACCACTGTCAACCCACGCTTCTCCTGGAGACTCCATGACACTCACAGGCAAGTCTGGCTTTGTCTCTTGTGGGATCACTGCTCCTTTCTCCTGGGTCCTGGTGTGCACAAGGTCTTGTGCCCTGCAAGAGTCTGTTTTACCAGTCCTAAGGAAGTTCTGTAATCATATCCCATTGGCCTTCAAAGTCAAATTCTCTGGGTGTTCTCAGTCCCTTTGCCAGATCCCCAGGTTGGAGAATCTGTTGTCGGCCCTAGAACTTTTGCAGCAGTATAAGAACTTCTTTGGTATAATTGTTTTCCAGCATGTGGGTCATCTGCTCGGCATCTCTATGGTGGGACTAATGGCAACCTCCTCCTAGTGGACTTATGCCACACGCTGCGCCTCCCAGCTCTGCTGCAGCCACAGCCCCTGTCCCCGTGGCAGGCCACTGGTGATCCGTTCCTCTGCGTGAGACACTCAAACACTCAAAGGCAATTCTGGCTCAGTATCTTGTGGAAGTCACAGCTCCTTTCCCTGGGTCCTGGTGCACACAAGGTTTTGTTTACACCTTCTGTTATCTCTGGCAGGTATGAGGTTTGATTCTAAATGTGGTTGCCCCCCTCCTACTTTCTTGTTGGGGCTTCTCCTTTGCCCTTGGACACAGGGTATCTTTTTTTTGGTGTGATCCAACATTCTCTTACTGATGGTTGTTCAGCAACTGGTTGAGATTTTGGTTTTTCGCAGAAGATGTGAGCAATAGCCTATAACAGAGTGTGATATAGATATAGATATATAGATATAGAATCAGTTGATTTCTCACCATAAACAGTGGAGAGCAGAAGGTAATGTGATGGCATTTTTTTCAATGTTGAAAGAAAAAAAAATCCACCAAAATTTTTATATCTGGCAAAATTATCCTCGAAAAATAAGGAAAAAGACATTCCCAAATAAGCAGAAGCCCAAAGATTTTATTGTTGCAAGCCCTTCCCATTCTGGCTGAAATGACTTTCATAGTACTTAAAAAGCTAGTGCCCTTCCCCCTTCATTTTTCACTTCTTCCTCTGTAGGAGCCAGACATTGAAAAGCAACTGCATATATGGAAGAAAATGAACTTGCATGCCCAAGGTGTAGCTTCAGAAAAGACCTGAAAAGACTTTAAGTTTGCACATCAAGCTGACATCTGGCACAGAAACAGGCCAGAGAAATCAAGGGAGGAAGAAACATAATAACAAAAAGCAGCAAACCCAAGGAAACAGGAGGATCTGATTTTAGATTCAAATGTCCAGGGTTCAGTAAAAATCACAAGCATATAAAGAAACTGGAAAGCATGGCCCATTCAAACAAAGAATGGAGAAGGCAATGGCAACCCACTCCAGTACCTTTGCCTGGAAAATCCCATGGACGGAGGAGCCTGGTAGGCTGCAGTCCATGGGGTTGTGAAGAGTCTGACACAACTGAGCAACTTCACTTTCACTTTTTACTTTCATGCATTGGAGAAGGAAATGGCAATCCACTCCAGTGTTCTTGCCTGGAGAAGCCCAGGGACAGGGAAGCCTTGTGGGCTGCCGTCTCTGGGGTCGCACAGAGTTGGACACGACTGAAGCGACTTAGCAGCAGCAACAAACAAAGAATAAATCATCAGAGACTGTCCTTGAAAGAGATGTAATGGCAGGTATACTAGACAAATAGTTCATTTTTTAAATTTTATTTTAATTGAAGGCTAATTACTTTACAATATTGTAGTGGTTTTTGCCATACATCGACATGAATGAGCCATGGGTGTACATGTGTTCCCCATCCTGAACCCCACTCCCACCTCCCTCCCTATCCCATCCCTCAGGCTCATCCCAGTGCACTGGCCCTGAGCTCCCTGTCTGATGTGTCCAACCTGGACTGGCGATCTGTTTCATATATGATAATATACATGTTTCAATGCTATTCTCTCAAATCATCCCACCCTCACCTTTTCCCACAGAGTCCAAAAGACTGTTCTATACATCTGTGTCTCTTTTGCAGTCTCACATATAGGATCATTGCTACCATCTTTCTAAATTCCATATATATGCGTTAGTATACTGTATTGGTGTTTTTCTTTCTGACTTACTTCACTCTGTATAATAGGCTCCAGTTTCATCCACCTCATTAGAACTGATTCAAATGTATTATTTTTAATACCTGAGTAATATTCCATTATGTATACTCCACTGTAATATTCCATTGTGTACCACAGCTTTTTTATCCATTCGTCTGGTGATGAACATCTAGGTTGCTTCCATGTCCTGGATATTATAAACAGTGCTGCAGTGAACATTGAGGTATATGTGTCTCTTTCAATTCTGGTTTCCTCGATGTGTATGCCCAGCAGTGGGATTGTATAGCAGTTCTATTTCCAGTTTTTTAAGGAATCTCCACACTGTTCTCCATAGTGGTCATACTAGTTTGCATTCCCACCAACAATGTAAGAGGGTTCCCCTTTTCTCCACACCCTCTCCAGCATTTATTGCTTGTAGACTTTTGGATAACAGCCATCCTGACTGGCATGAGATGGTACCTCATTGTGGTTTTGATTTGCATTTCTCTGATAATGAGTGTTGTTGAGCATCTTTTCATGTGTTTGTTAGCCATCTGTATGTCTTCTTTGGAGAAATGTCTGTTAAGTTCTTTGGCCCATTTTTTGATTGGGTAATTTTTTTTCTGGAATTGAGCTGCAGGAGTTGCTTGTATATTTTTGAGATTAATTATTTGTCAGTTGCTTCATTTGCTATTATTTTCTCCCATTCTGAAGGCTGTCTTTTCACCTTGCTTATAGTTTCCTTCGTTGTGCAAAAGCTTTTAAGTTTAATTAGGTCCCCTTTGTTTATTTTTGCATTTATTTCTATTCCTCTGGGAGGTGGGTCATAGAAGATTTATGTTAGAGAGTGTTTTGCCTATGTTTTCCTCTAGGAGTTTTATAGTTTCTGGCCTTATATTTAGATCTTTAATCCATTTTGAGTTTATTTTTGTGTATGGTGTTAGAAAGTGTTCTAGTTTCATTCTTTTACAAGTGGTTTACCAGTTTTCCCAGCACCACTTGTTAAAGAGATTGTCTTTTCTCCATTGTATATTGTTGCCTCCTTTTAGACAAATACTTTAAAACAACTGTTTTGAAGATACTTAAAGGCTTAAAAGAGGATATGGAGAAAGTCAAGAAAGTTATGTGTGAAAATAAATAAATAAATACATAAGTGTGAACAAAATGGAAAAATCAATAAAGAGGTCAAAACCTGAAACGAAATTCTGGAACTAAAAAGTATATTAACCGAAATGAAAAATTCACTAGGGAGTTTCAAAGGCAGAAGTGAGCAGGAAAAAAAGCTAATCAGTGAGCTTAAAGGTAAAACAATGGAAACTATCCAGTCTGAGGAAATTTTTTTTTAATTAAACAAAAGTGAACAAAGCCTAGAAACATCCAGAGGACCAACATGCATATTATGTACTCCCAGGGGAGAGGCAAGAGAAAAGGCAGAGAGAATATTTGAAGAAATAATGCCTGAAACTTCCTAAATTTGATAACAGACACTAACATAAGCATCCAGGAAGCTCAATGAACACTGGGTGAGATGAACTCAAGAGACCCACACCAAGACACATTATAATTAATTTAAAAGAGAAAGACAAATAGGGACTCTTGAAAGCAGTGAGAACAAGAAATGCTCAAAGTAATGTTTCAAGGTGAAATGAAAAGACACTAGATAGTAACTCAAGGCATGTTAAACAAATATAGATCTCAATAAAGAAAAATACATGCTAATGTTATAGCAATGGTTTCTAAATGCACTTTGTTTTCCACACGATTTAAGAAACGAATACAGTTAAAGGAAAAATACAACTTTTAGTGTAACAGTTAGTATCACTGCAACTTTGGTTTGTAACTTCAAATCTTATTTTCTACATAATTTAAGAGACTAATACATTTAAAAGAAGTGCTAGTTTATGTTTTAGGGCACACAGTATATAAAGATATATTTTGTGCCATCAACAACTGAAAGAGACAGGGACAGGGCCATCAAAAAGAAGAAACTTTGAAAATTGACGTATAATTGATTTATAATGTGCCAATCTCTGCTATACAGCAGAGTGACTTGGTTATGCACATATGTGTTTTTTATATTATTTTCCATTATGATTTATTATAGAATATTAAATATAGTTTTCTGTGTTATACATTAGCACCTTGTTGTTTATCCAATCTAAATGTAATAGTTTGCATCTACCAATCCCAAACTATTGGTCCATCCCTTTCCCTCCTCCCCTTCTCCTTGGCAACCACAGGTCTGTTCTCTGTGACTATGAGTCTGTTTCTATTTTATATACAGGTTCATTTGCACCACATTTTAGCTTTTAAGTGATATCATATGGCATTTGTCTTTTTCTTCTGCATTACTTCACTTAGTATGATCATCTCTATTGCAGAAGAGTTTATGTTATTGAAGTTAAAATTGCACAAATTTGCAAATAGCAAATAGTGCTAATAGCTTTAGCAGGTTAAATGTAATCCCAATGGTAACCACCAAGAAAATAGCTAGAGAATATACACAAAAGGAAACGAGAAGAGAATTAAAAATTCTGCCACAAAAACTCAACAGAAAAGAAGACAGAAATTCAGGAAATGATAGATAAACAAGCTATAAGGCAAATACAAAACAGCATAATGACATAAGTATATGTACATGCATGCTAAGTCACTTCAGTCATGTCCAAATCTTTGTGAGCATCATCCTTATAAGTAATTACTTTAAATGTAAAAGGATTAAACTCTCCAATCAAAAGACATAAATTAGAAGGATGGATTAAAAACACATTATCTAACTACGTGCTGTCTACAAAATGCTCACTTGAGATCCAAAGACAAAACAGGTTGAAAGTGAAAAGCTAGAAAACAATCTTCCATTCAAGTAGTAACCAAAAGAGAGCAGGAGCAGCAATGCTACAATATCAGACAAAATAGAATTTAAATTTCAAAGGATAATAACAGGTTAATAAAAGTTGTGACATTTCAAGAAGATATAATGATTATAAAGATTCATGTACCTAGTGTCAGACCATCAAAATATATTAAGCAAACGCTCACAGAATTGAAGGGTGAAATAGTTGTACAATAAGGACTGGAGAATTCAACACCCCACTTTCAATAATGAGTGAAACAGCCAAACAGAACATATGTAAGGAAGTAGAGAACTTAACACATCAATCTAACTAGATCTAACAGACATATAATAGAGTGTTCACTCTAGCCCACGATAGCATACACATTCTTCTCAAGTATACATGGAACATTTTCCAAAACAGACCATCTGTTAAGCCCCAAATTAGTCTGAATACATTTCAAAAAGATAGGTGTCCCACAAAGTATGTTCTCCACTCAGAATGAAGCTAGATATTAATAACAAAAAACAGAAAGACTTTTAAATAACCAGTGGATCAAAGAAGAAATCCAATGGGAACTTCTAAAATACTTAGAGATTAATAAAAATAAAAACACACCATAGCAAAACTTGTAGATGCAGAGAAAATGATGTTAAGAGTAAAGGTTTTGCTATGGTGTTTGCTACCTCCCAGAGTAATGGAAATAAAAGCAAAAATAAATAAATGAGACCTAATTAAACTTAAAAGCTTTTGCACAACAAAGGAAACTATAAGCAAGGTGAAGAGAAAGCCTTCAAAATGAGAGAAAATAATAGCAAATGAAAAAACTGACAAAGAATTAATCTCCAAAATATACAAGCAGTTCATGATGCTCAATACCAGAAAAATTAAGGACCCAGTCAAAAAATGGACCAAAGAACTAAACAGACATTTCTCCAAAGAAGACATACAGGTGGCTAACAAACACATGAAAAGATTCTCAACATCACTCATTATCAGAGAAATGCAAGTCAAAACCACATGAGGTACCCCCAGTCAGAATGGCTGCCATCAAAAAGTCTACAAACAATAAATCCTGGAGAGGGTATGGAGAAAAGGGAACCACTCTTATGCTGTTGGTGGGAATGCAAACTAGTACAGCCACTATGAAGAACAGGGTGGAGATTCCTTAAAAAACTGGAAACAGAACTGCCATATGAGCCAGTAATCCCACTGCTGGGCATACACCCCAAGGAAACCAAAATTGAAAGAGACACGTGTACCCCAATGTTCATCGCAGCACTGTTTATAATAGCCAGGACATGGAAACAACCTAGATGTCCATTGGCAGACGAATGGGTAAGAAAGCTGTGGTACATATACACAATGGAGTATTACTCAGCCATTAAAAAGAATACATTTGAATCAGTTCTAATGAGGTGGATGAAACTGGAGCCTATTATACAGAGTGAAGTAAGCCAAAAAGAAAAACACCAATACAGTATACTAACGCATATATATGGAATTTAGAAAGATGGTAACAATAACCCTATGCGAGACAGCAAAAGAGACACAGATGTATAGAACAGTCTTTTGGACTCTGTGGGAGAAGGCCAGGGTGGGATGCTTTGAGAGAATAGCCTTGAAACATGTATATTACATATGTGAAATAGATGACCAGTGCAAGTTTGATACATGAAATAGAGCACTCAAAGCTGGTGCACCGGGACAACCCAGAGGGAAGGGATGGGCAGGGAGGTGGCATGGCTAGGGAGTTGGGAAGGGGGTTTGGGACAGGGGAACACATGGCTGATTCATGTTGATGTATGGCAAAAAAAAAAAAAAAACAAACACCACAATATTGTGAAGTAGCCTCCAATTAAAATAAATAAAAATTTTTAATATATTTTAAAAAATAAGAAAAATCTCAAATCAACATGTTACTTTTTTTTTTTTTTAGCTGCACTGGGTCTTTGTTGCTGCACTTAGGCCTTTTCTAGTTGCAGTGGGCAGGAGCTACTCTCTAGTTGTACTGCAGGGGCTTCTCATTGTGGTGGCTTCTCTTGTTGCAGAGCACAGGTTCTAGGCATGCAGGCTTTGGTAGTTGCAGAATGTGGGCTCAGCAGTGGTGGTTCACAGGTTCTAGAGCATGGACTTCAGTAGTTGTGGAGTGTGGGCTTAAGTTGCCCCTCAGTATGTGGGATCTTCCTGGACTAACCCTAACCCTAACCCTAACCCTAACCCTAGACATAGGGATCTAACCTATGTGCCTGCATTGGCAAATGGATTCATCACCCCTGGACCGCCAGGAAAGTTCAATATTCTAACTTTAAACTCAAAAAGCTAGGAAAAGCAGAACAAACCAAACTCAAAGATAGAAGAAGAAAGGAAATGATAAGAGTAGAGCAAAGAAAACAAATAGAATAACAGTAGAGAAAATCAATGAATCCAAAAGTTGGGTCTTGGAAAACATCAACAAAATGGATAACTTTGTTAGGTGAACTAAGGGAAAAAGATAGGAGACCCAAATTATTCAATTTAGAAATGAAAATGGTGGTCCAGTGGTTAAGATTCCATGCTTGCATTGCAGGAGGTGTGGGTTCCATCCCTGGGCAGGGAACTAAGATCCCACATGCCACAGGGCACAGTAAAAAAAAAAAAAAAAAAAAACTTGTATAAATTTTTTTATTTAAGAAATGAAAATGGATACATTACCACCAAATCTACAGAAATATAAAACATTTTAAGAGTACTATAAAAAGGGCTTCCCTGGTGGCTCAGTGTTAGAGTCTGCCTGCCAATGTAGGAGACAAGAGTTCCATCCCTGAGCCAGGAAGATCCCACATGTCATGGAGCAACTAAGACTGTGTGCCACGACAATTGAGCCTGTGCTCTAGAGCCCAGGAGCAGCAATTACTGAAGCCCTCTCGTCCTACAGCCCATGCTCCACAACAAGAGAAGATATCACAATGAGAAGCCAAAACACCAGAACTAGAGAGTGGCCCCTGCAGCAACAAAGACCTGCACAACCAAAAAACGTACTATTAGGTTGGTGCAAACATAATTACAGTTTCAGACCGTGAATTTTAAATCATTATAACTAGCATCAAACACATCTTTATTAATCAAAATAGGAACCATTATAATCAACATATTTTGGGACATGAGATATAAGTTTGTTTATTCCTGTAGCATAAAAATTCATGCTTTGGGATTCAGTGAACTCTTGGAAAGCATTTTCTTCCTCCAGCTGTTGTAAAAGCATTTTCTCTGCAAAAAGTTGTCAAGATGCTTGAAGAAGTGGTAGTCCTTTGACAAAAGATCAGGTGAAAATGAGATATGAGGCAAAATTTGTGACTCCGTTCGTTCAACTTTTGAAGCATTAGTTTTATGACATGCAGTCAGGCATTGTCTCAAAGAAGAATTGGGCCCATTCTGTTGACTGATGCTGGTTGACCATTGTAGTTTTCGGTGTATCTCATCAATTTGCTGAGCATACTTCTCAGATGTAATGGATTCGCCAGGATTCAGAAAGCTGTAGTGGATCAGACCAGCAGCAGATCAACAAACAGTGAGATCCTTTTTCTGGTGCAAGGTTGGCTTTGGAAAGTGCTTTGGAGCTTCTTCTCAGTTCAGCCACTGAGCTGGTCATTGCTGGTTGTCATATAACATTCACTTTTAGTTGCACGTCACAATCCAATCAAGAAATGTTTCATTATTGTTCAGTTCAGTTCAGTCGCTCAGTCGTGTCCGACTCTTTGTGACCCCATGAATCGCAGCACGCCAGGCCTCCCTGTCCATCACCAACTCCCGGAGTTCACTTAGACTCACGTCCATCGAGTCAGTGATGCCATCCAGCCATCTCATCCTCTGTCGTCCCCTTCTCCTCCTGCCCCCAATCCCTCCCAGCATCAAAGTCTTTTCCAATGAGTCAACCCTTCGCATGAGGTGGCCAAAGTACTGGAGTTGCAGCTTTAGCATCATTCTTTCCAAAGAAATCCCAGGGCTGATCTCCTTCAGAATGAACTGTTGGGATCTCCTTGCAGTCCAAGGGACTCTCAAGAGTCTTCTCCAACACCACAGTTCAAAAGCATCAATTCTTCAGCACTCAGCTTTCTTCACAGTCCAACTCTCACATCCATACATGACCACTGGAAAAACCATAGCCTTGACTAGATGGACCTTTGTTCGCAAAGTAATGTCTCTGCTCTTGAATATGCTATCTAGGTTGGTCATAACTTTTCTCCCAAGGAGTAAGCACCTTTTGATTTCATGGCTGCAGTCACCATCTGCAGTGATCTTGGAGCCCAAAATATAAAGTCTGACACTGTTTCCACTGTTTCCCCATCTATTTCCCATGAAGTGATGGGACTGGATGCCATGATCTTCATTTTCTGAATGTTGAGCTTTAGGCCAACTTTTTCACTCTCCTCTTTCACTTTCATCAAGAGGCTTTTTAGCTCCTCTTCACTTTCTGCCATAAGGGTGATGTCATATGCATATCTGAGATTATTGATATTTCTCCTGGCAATCTTGATTCCAGCTTGTGTTTCCTCCAGTCCAGCATTTCTCATGATGTACTCTGCATATAAGTTAAATAAGCAGGGTGACAATATACAGCCTTGACATCCTCCTTTTCCTATTTGGAACCAGTCTGTTGTTCCATGTCCAGTTCTAACTGTTGCTTCCTGACCTGCATACAGGTTTCTCAAGAAGCAGGTCAGGTGGTCTGGTATTCCCATCTCTCTCAGAATTTTCCACAGTGTATTGTGATCCACACAGTCAAAGGCTTTGGCATAGTCAATAAAGCAGAAATAGATGTTTTTCTGGAACTCTCTTGCTTTTTCTATGATCCAGAATAAAGAAAACAACACTTCAAAATGATGATTATTTTGATATTTGGTCAGCTCATGAGACACCCACTAAAGTTTTTTCACCTTCCCAATTTGCTTCAAATGCCAAACTACCATAGAATGGGAGACGTTGAGTTCTTGGGCAACTTCTCCTATAGTTGTAAGAACATCAGCTTCGATGATCCTTTCAGTTAGTCGTTGTCAACTTCTGATAGCCAATCACAGTGCTCCTCATCTTCAAAGCTCTAGTCTCCTTTGCGGAAATCTTGAACCACCACTGCACTGCACGTTCATTAGCAGTTCCTGGGCCAAATGTATTGTTGATGCTGCAATTTTCACTGCTTTATGACCCATTTTGAACTCAAATAAGAAAGTCAATAGAATTTGCTTTTTGTTTAACATCATTTCCATAGTCTAAAATACATATAAAATAAACAGCAAGTAATGGTTAATTTCATATTCCCTGGTGGCTCAGATGGTAAATAATCCGCCTGCAATGCAGGAAACCCTAAGTCAATCCCTGGGTCGGGAAGATCCCCCGGAGAAGGGAATGGCTACCCACTCCAGTATTCTTTTCTGGAGAATCCCATGGACAGAGGATCCTGGCAGGCTACAGTCCATGCAGTCACAAAGAGTCAGACATGACTGAGTGAGAGAGCACACAATTCATTAGTAAAAACCATAAAGCAAGAAATGCATATTAAAATGATGTATAACATAACCACATTTATTTAAGAAAGTATTCCAATATCAAATGACAGTTCACGATGCAAAACCAAAATTACTTTTGCACCAACCTAGTGCAAACAATTATATGCCAACAAATTGAATAACCTAGATGAAATGCACTAATTCCTAGAAACACATAGCCTTTCAAAGATTAAATTATGGGGAGATTAGAAAATCTGAATAGATTTGTAACTATTAAGAACATTGAAACAGCTATCAAAACTCTCCCAACAAAAAAGCCCTGGACCAGATGTTTTCAATTGTGAATTCAATTCCTAACTCATTCCATGAGGCTAGCATTACCCTGATACCAAAATCAGAAAAAGATAATACGAGAAAACTACAAATAACTATCCCTTAGAAACATTGATTCAAAAATCCATAATGAAATACTAGAAACCAAATTCAGTAGCATATTAAAAGGATTACATACTGTGACTATGACTATACATACTATGACTATTACATACTATGATTACATAAATAAGATTTAGTCTTGGAATGCAAGTTTGATTTAATATACAAAAATCTATCAGTAAAATATATGACATGAACAGAATAAATGGGGAAACATACAATCTTCTCCATGCAGAAAACAGATTTGACAAAATCCAACACACTTTCCTGATTAAAAAAAAAAAAACACTCAACAAAGTAGGAAAGGAAGGAAACTAAACTTAACAAAAGCTATATATGAAAAAAAAAAAAAACAACCCACAGCAAATATCATGCTCAGTGGTGAAAGACTGAAAGTTTTCCCTACAAGATCAGGATGGTTTCTTTTTTAAATGCTTTCACATTGTCATGCAACCATCACCACCATCCATCTCCATAACACGTTTTGTCTTAATAAAACTGAAACTCTATACTCATTAAACAACAGCTCTCCATTGAACTTACCTCCCCTCAGTCCATGGTAACCGCCACTATAAGTACTGTCCTTTTGATTCTGACTAAAATTCATCCATGTTGTACACATACTGAAGAATTTCCTTCCTGTTAATGCTGAATAATATTCCATTATATGGATATTCCTCATTTTGTTATCTACTCATCGCTTGGTAGACTCTTGGGCTCATTTAGCTGTTATGATCAGCTGCTATGAACTGCAGCTGAACAAATATCTCTTCAAGACCATGCTACATATATATAAAGCAGATATGTAGATACAGATCTCTAGAAGTGGAACTGCTGGATCATACAGTAATTCTATTTCTAAATTATTGAGTAACTACCATACTGTTTTCCATAGTAGCTTTATCATTCCATATTTTATATCTCCAACAACAGCCCACGAGTGTTCCAAGTTCTCCACAACCTCATCAGCATTTATTTTCTGTTTTTTGTCATAGTAGCCATTTTAATGGGTATGCTGCTTTTTATTTGCACTTTGCTAATGTTTAGTGATGTTGAGCATCTTTTCATGTCTTTAATGCCCATTCCTGTATCTTTGGAGGAGTGTTTATTCAAGTCCTTTGCCCATTTGTGAATTGGGCAAACCCATTTTGAATTGGATTGTTTTGTTGCTACTGCTGAATTTTTGGAGTTTTATGTATATTCTGGATATTAACCCCTCATCAGATCTATAATTGGCAAATATTTTCTCCCCTGCTATGTGTTACCATAACATTAAAAGTCCAATGTCCCTTATGAATATAGATGCAGAAATCCTCAACAAAATATCAACAAGCAAAATCCAACAGTATATTAAAAGTATTATATACCAAAACAAAGTGGGATTTATTCCAGGAATGCAAGAGTGGTTTGACAGAAGAAAAGCGATGGACAGAACTCCCTTGCAGTCCAGTGCTTAGGATTCAGCACTTTCACTGCTGGGACCCAGGTTCGATCCCTGGTCAAGTCCTGAAAGCCACGTGGCACAGCCAAAAAATGGAAAAAGGAAAAATAAGAAAATCAATGGAATATATTACTTTAATAGAATGAAGAATAAAAACAACAGTATCATCTTGTTGATATAGCAAAAGTATGTGACAAAATCCAACACTTTCATGATTAAAAAAGCACTCAATAAATTAGAAAGAAACTTCCTCAACATAATAAGGTCATTTATAAAATCTGTACCTAACATCATACTCAGTCATTAAAGGCTGAAAGCTTTCCCTTCTATCATCAGGAACAAGACAAGAACATCCACTTTCACCATTTGTATTCACATTGTACTGAAAGTTCTATCCAGAACATCTAGTAAAAAAATAAAACATCTAAATTGGAAAGAAAGAAAGAAAACTCCATTAACAGCTGAACTTGTATATAGAAAATCCCAAAGAATCCACCAAAAAATGAGTAGAGCTAATAAATTGAGTAAAGTTACCAGCTCAACACAAATATCAGTTATATTTCTATACATCAGCAATGAGCAATCAAAGAAGGAAATTAAGAAAATGATTTCATTTGAAATACAGCTAAAAGGATAATATATTAATATATAGGAATAAATTTAACCAAAGAGTTAAAAACTCATACACTGAAAACCATAAAACACTGTTGAAAGAAATTAAAGAAGATCAAAATAAAGATTTAAAAAAACTTGTATTCATGAATTGGAAGACAATATTAACATGGCAATGTTCCTCAAAGCAGTCTACACATTCAATGTTATCCCCATCAAAATTCCAGTAGCCTTTTTGAAGAAATAGAAAAGTTAATCCTGAAATTTGTATGGAATTTCAAGGGGGCCTAAATAGCCAAAACAATCTTGGGAAAAGAAGAACAAAGCTACAGGACTCACTTTCTGATTTCAAAACATACTACACAGCTACAGCAACCAAAACAACATGTTACTGGAGTAAGGATGGACACATAGATCAGTGTAACAGAATTGAGAATCCATAAATAAACCTGTGAATCTATGGCCAACTGATTTTCAAGAGAGATGCTAAGAATATTCAATGGGAAAAGAAATGGTCAGCAAGTGGTGCTGCAGCAACTGGATTTCTACATGCAAAAGAATTCAGTTGGACCCTTGCCTCACATCATATACAAAAATTAACTCCAAATAGATCAATTACTATTAGAGAGCTAAAACCATAAACCCTTAAAAGAAAACATAGGAGTAAATTTTCATACATTTAGATTTGGCAATGGACACCACTGTACAAGCAACATGATACCAAAAGAACATGCAAAAAAGCAAAAAATAGACAAACTGAACTTAATCAGAAATTTAAAGTTGTATGTGTGATAAAACATTATCAAGATAATGGATTTCCCTGGAGGTCCAGTGGCTGAGAATCCACCTGCCAGTGCAGGGTAGACAGGTTCGATCCCTTGTCTGGGAAGACTTCGTATGTCGAGGGGCAACTTGGGCACAGGCACCATAAATACCGAGCCCAAGCGCTGCAACTACTGAAGCCCTCATACCTCCATGAAGAGAAGCCCATGCACTGCAGTGAAAAGTAGCCCCCTCTCTAAAGAGAAAGTCTGCTTGCAGCAACAAAGACACAGCACAGTCAAAAATAAATTTGTAGAAAAGTAACTAGTTAAGAAAATCATCAGGAAAATGAAAAACAACCTACAGAATTGGAAAGAATTTACAAGTCATACATATCCTAAGTTTCTAGTATCCAGAATATATAAAGAATTCAACAACAAAAAGGCAACTCAATTTAAAAATGGTCACAGGACTTAGAATGAGAAATAGACATTTCTCAAAAAAAGATATAGAAAATGGTATCTGAAATGATAACATCAATAGCCATTCTGGAGATGCAAACCAAAATGAATGAGAGGGACTTCCCTGGAATTTCAGTGATTAGGACCCCAAACTTCCACTGCAGAGGGCCTTGGTTTGATTCTTGGTTTGGAACTAAGATCCCACATGCTTCACAGTGTGGCCAGAAAAAAGAAACAAAATGGTTTGGCCACTTAAAGACAGTAGTTTCTCAAAAATTTCGTAGAATACCATATTACCCAGTAATTCCACTGCTAAGTATATATCCCTACATGGCATGGCTCCGTCCAAGTTCCATCCAAGACAGACAGGTTATGGTGGAGAGGTCTGACAAAATGTGGTCCACTGGAGAAGGGAATGGCAAACCACTTCAGTATTCCTACCTTGAGAACCCCATTAACAGTATGAAAAGGCAAAAAAAAAATAGGACATTGAAAGATGAACTCCCCAGGTCAGTAGGTGCCCAATAAGCTACTGGAGATCAGTGGAGAAATAACTCCAGAAAGAATGAAGAGATGGAGCTAAAGCAAAAACAACACCCAATTGTGGATGTGACTGGTGATGGAAGCAAGATCTGATGCCGTAAAGAGCAATATTGCATAGGAACCTGGAATGTTAGGTCCATGAATCAAGGCAAATTGGAAGTGGTCAAACAGGAGATGGCAAGAGTGAATGTAAACATTTTAGGAATCAGCGAAATAAAATGGACTGGAATGGGTGAATTGAACTCAGATGACCATTATATCTACGCCTGTGGGCAAGAATCCCTTAGAAGAAATCCCTTAGAAGAATCCCTTAGAAGAATCCCTCATAGTCAACAAAACAGTCTGCAATGCAGTACTTGGATGCAATCTCAAAAATGACAGAATGATATCTGTACGTTTCCAAGGCAAACCATTCAGTATCACAGTAATCCAAGTCTATGCCCTGATCAGTAATGCTGAAGTAGCTGAAATTGAATGGTTCTATGAAGACCTACACAGAGAAAGCAATGGCAACCCACTCCAGTACTCCTGCCTGGCAAATCCCATGGACAGAGGAGCCTGGTAGGCTGCACTCCTTGGGGTCGCTAAGAGTTGGACACGACTTCACTTTCAATTTTCACTTTCATGCATTGGAGAAGGAAATGGCAACCCACTCCAATATTCCTGCCTGGAGGATCCCAGGGACGGGGAACCCTGGTGGGCTGCCATCGATGGGGTCACACAGAGTGGGACACGACTGAAGCGACTTAGCAGCTTAGCAACATGACGACCTACAAGACCTTCTAGAACTAACACTCAAAAAAGATGTCTTTTTCATTATAGGGGAGTGGAATGCAAAAGTAGGAAGTCAAGAAAAACCCGGAGTAACAGGCAAATTTGACCTTGAAGTACAGAATGAAGTAGGGCAAAGGCTAATAGAATTTTGCCAAGAGAACACACTGGTCATAGCAAACACCCTCTTCCAACAACACAAGAGAAGACTCTACACATGGACATCACCAGATGGTCAACACTGAAATCAGATTGATTATATTCTTTGCAGCCAAAGAAGGAGTAGCTCTAGAGAGTCAGCAACAACAAGACTGGGAGCTGACTGTGGCTCAGATCATGAGCTCCTTATTGCCAAATTCAGACTTAAATTGAAGAAAGTAGGGAAAACCACTAGACCATTCAGGTATGACTTAAATCAAATTCCTTACGACTATACAGTGGAAGTGAGAAATAGATTTAAGGGACTAGATCTGATAGACAGAATGCCTGATGAACTATGGATGGAGGTTCGTGACATTGTACAGAAAACAAGGATCAAGAATATCCCCAAGAAAAAGAAATGCAAAAAGGCAAAATGGTTGTCTGAGGAGGCCTTACAAACAACTATGAAAAAAAGAGAAGTGGAAGGGAAAGGAGAAAAGAAAAGATATACCCATTTGCATGCAGAGTTTCAAAGAATAGCAAGGAGAGATAGGAAAGGTTTCCTCAGTGATCAGTGCAAAGAAATAGAGGAAAACAATAGAATGGGAAAGACTAGAGATCTCTTCAAGAAAATTAGAGATACCAAGGGAACATTTCATGCAAAGATGGGCAAAATAAAGGACAGAAATGGATCTAACAGAAGCAGAAGATGTTAAGGTGGCAAGAATACACAGAAGAACTATACAAAAAAGAAGGTTGTGACCAAGATAATCATGATGGTATCATCACTCACCTAGAGCCAGACATCCTGGAATGCAAAGTCAAGAGGGCCTTAGGGAGCATCACTACGAACAAAGCTAGTGGAGGTGGTGGAATTCCAGTTGAGCTATTTCAAATCCTAAAAGATGATGCTCTGAAAGTGCTGCACTCAATATATCAGCAAATTTGGAAAACTCAGCGGTGGCCACAGGACTGGAAAAGGTCAGATTTCATTCCTATCCCAAAGAAAGACAATGCCAAGGAATGCTCAAACTACTGCACAATTGCACTCATCTCAAACACTAGTAAAGTAATGCTCAAAAGTCTCCAAGCCAGTCTTCAACAATACGTGAACCATGAACTTCCAGATGTTGAAGCTGGTTTTAGAAAAGGCAGAGGAACCAGAGATGATTCTGGATCATCTGGATCATCTGCTGGATCATCGAAAAAGCAAGAGAGTTCCAGAAAAACATCCATTTCTGCTTTTTTTTAAAAAAAAAAAATTTATTTATTTGGCTGCTTTGGATCTTACTTGCAGCACTTAATTGCATCATGTGGGATCTTTCTTGCTTCACACAGTCTTAGTTGCTCTGTGGTGCGTGAGATCTTAGTTCCCTGGCAAGGGATCAAACCTGAGTCCTCTACATTGCAAGGCAGACTCTTAACCACTGGACCACCAAGGAAGTCCCCTATTTCTGATTTTTTGACTATGCCAAGTCTTTGACTGTGTGGATCACAATAAACTGTGGAAAATTCTGAGAGAGATGGGACTACCAGACCACCTAACCTGCCTCTTGAGAAATCTGTATGCAGGTCAGGAAACAACAGTTAGAACTGGACATGGAACAACAGACTGGTTCCAAATAGGAAAAGGAGTACGTCAAGGCTGTATATTGTCACCCAGCTTATTTAACTTATATGCAGAGTACATCATGAGAAACGCTGGGCTGAATGGAACACAAGCTGGAATCAAGATTTCTGGGAGAAATATCAATAACCTCAGATATGCAGATGACACCACCTTTATGGCAGAAAATGAAGAACTAAAGAGCATCTTGATGAAAGTGAAAGAGGAGAGTGATAAGTTGGCTTAAAGCTCAACATTCAGAAAATGAAGATCATGGCATCTGGTCCCATCACTTCATGGGAAATAGATGGGGAAACAGTGGAAACAGTAGTAGATTTTATTTTGGGGGGGCTCCAAAATCACTGCAGATGGTGATTGCAGCCGTGAAATTAAGACACTTGTTCCTTGGAAGGAAAGTTATGACCAACCTAGACAGCATATTAAAAAGCAGAAACATGACTTTGCCAACAAAGGTCCATCTAGTCAAGGCTATGGTTTTTCCAGTAGTCATGTGTGGACATGAGAGATGGACTATAACAAAATCTGAACACCAAAGAATTGATGCTTTTTAACTGTGGTGTTGAAGAAAACTCTTGAGAGTCCCTTGGACTTAAAAGAGATCCAACCAGTCCATCCTAAAGGAAATCAGTCCTGAGTGTTCATTGGAAGGATTGATGTTGAAGCTGAAACTCCAATACTTTGACCACCTGATGCGATGAGCTGACTCATTGGAAAAGACCCTGATGCTGGGAAAGATTGAAGGCAGGAGGAGAAGGGGATGACAGAGGATGAGATGGTTGGATGGCATCACTAATTCAATGGAAATGAGTTTGAGTGGACTCCAGGAGTTGGTGATGGACAGGGAGTCCTGGTGTACTGCAGTCAATGGAGTCGCAAAGAGTTGGACAGGATTGACTGAACTGAACTGAACTGAACTGAAGTATATACCCCAAGAATTCAAAATAAAGGTCTGTGAATCCCCAGGGAATCTGACTTTGAAGATCAGTAGGATTTGATTATCGGACTTTGATAGTTCAGTTCAATTCAGTCTCTCACTAGTTATTCAGATCAGTTCAATTTAGTCGCTCAGTCGTGTCCGACTCTTTACGACCCCATGAATCGCAGCATGCCAGGCCTCCCTGTCCATCACCAACTCCTGGAGTTCACTCAGACTCACATCCATCGAGTCAGTGATGCCATCCAGCCATCTCATCCTCTGTCGTCCCCTTCTCCTCCTGCCCCCAATCCCTCCCAGCATCAGAGTCTTTCCCAGTGAGTCAACTCTTCACATAAGGTGGCCAAAGTACTGGAGTTGCAGCTTTAGCATCATTCCTTCCAAAGAAATCCCAGGGCTGATCTCCTTCAGAATGGACTGGCTGGATCTCCTTGCAGTCCAAGGGACTCTCAAGAGTCTTCTCCAACACCACAGTTCAAAAGCATCAATTCTTCGACGCTCAGCTTTCTTCACAGTCCAACTCTCACATCCATACATGACCACAGGAAAAACCATAGCCTTGACTAGACGGACCTTAGTTGGCAAAGTAATGTCTCTGCTTTTGAATATGCTATCTAGGTTGGTCATAACTTTCCTTCCAAGGAGTAAGCCTCTTTTAATTTCATGGCTGCAATCACCATCTGCAGTGATTTTGGAGCCCAAAAAAATAAAGTCTGACACTGTTTCCACTGTTTCCCCATTTATTTCCCATGAAGTGATAGGACCAGATGCCATGATCTTCGTTTTCTGAATGTTGAGCTTTAGGCCAACTTTTTCACTCTCCTCTTTCACTTTCATCAAGAGGCTTTTTAGTTCCTCTTCACTTTCTGCCATAGGGTGGACACAAATGCAATTGATTTTTTATGTCAGTCTTGTGTCCTGTAACCTTTCTAAATCTATTTACTAGTTTTAATAGTTTTTCAATGGGTACCTTACACTTTTCTATAGACAAGGTTATGTCATTTGCAAATAAAGACAGTTTTTACCTCTTCCTTTCCAATATGGATACCTTTCCCTCTAATTGCCCTGGATAGAGCTTCAGTCCAACACTGAATAGAAGTGACATTAGAGGGAAAGCATCCAGTCTTTCTGCATTAAGTGTGTGGGTTTCTTATAAATGCCTTTTATCAAGTCAAAGAAATTCACTTCTATTCACAGTTTGTTAAATGTTTTTATCATGAAAGAGGGTTGTTGTGTTTTATCAAATGCTTTTCTGTGTTATTGAAGAGATTTTTATTTTTGTTATTTATTCCATTGATATGATGACTTACGCTGTAATTGATTTTTGGATGTCTAAACAACTTTGCACTCCTGGAATAAACCCCACTTGGTCATGGTTTATAATTCTTTCTATATTTTGTTGGATTACACTGGTTAGTATTTTGTTGAGAATTTTGTATGATTTTTTAAAATTGTAGTGAAAGCATAAAATTTTAAAATTATTTTTAAGTCTACAATTCAGTAGATTTATAACAACATTATAGTATTGCTGTTGTTGTGCAATCATCACCATAGTCCATCTAAAGAACTCTTTTCATTTGCAAAACTAAAGCTCTGTATCCATTAAAGAATAACTCCCCAATTCCCCCTCCTCACAGCCCCTGGCGACAACCCTCAACATTCTGTCTCTATGGATTTGACTACTCTAGATGCTACAAAAAAGTGGAATTATATACTACTTGTCTTTTTGTGACTGGCTTATTTCACTTAGCATAGTGTTCTCAAGGTTCAGCCATGTTGTAGCACATGTCAGAATTTCATTCCTTTTTAAGGTTGAATAGTATTCCATTGTGTGGATATATCATATTTTGTTTATCCACCCACCTGTCAATGGACACTTGGGTTACTTTCATCCTTTGGCTATAGTGAACAATGCTATTATGAACATAGGTGTACAAATGTTTCTGAGACCCTGTTTTCAATTCTTTTTGGTATGTCCCCAGAAGTGGAATTGCTAGACCATATGCTGATTCTATTTTTCAGTTTTTGAGGAGTCACTGTTCTGTTTTCCACAGTATGTGCATCATTTACTTTTCCACTTATAATACACAAGAGTTTTAGTTTCTGTACATCCTCAGCAAAACTTGTTATTTTCTGTTTTTTTAAAATTAATTTTAATTGATAGCCATCCTAATGGATGTGCAGAGAAGGCAATGGCCCCCCACTCCAGTACTCTTGCCTGGAAAATCCATGGACGGAGGAGCCTGGTAGGCTGCAGTCCATGGGGTCGCTAAGAGTCGGACATGACTGAGCGACTTCACTTTCACTTTTCTCTTTCATGCATTGGAGAAGGAAATGGCAACCCACTCCAGTGTTCTTGCCTGGAGGATCCCAGGGACGGGGGAGCCTGGTGCGCTGCTGTCTATGGGGTTGCACAGAGTCGGACACGACTGAAGCGACTTAGCTTAGCTTAGCAGTAGATGTGAGGTAGTATCTCATTGTGGTTTTGATTTGCATTTCCCTAATGATTAGTGATGTTGAGAAAATATTTTCATATGCTTATTAGACATTTGTTATTTTCTTTGGAGAAATATCTAATCAAATCCTTTGACCATTCTTTAATTGGCTGTTTATTGTTGAGCTGTGCAAGTTCTTTATATATTTTGGATGTTAAAACCTTATTAGATATATGATTTAGAAATATTTTTTCCCAGTCTGAGGGTTGCCTTTTCACTATGCTGATTATGTCTTATGAGGCAAAAAGTTTAAAAATTTGATGTTAGTTCAATTTATCTATTTTTTATTTTTTGTTGTCCTTGGTTTCGGTGTCATATTTAAGAAATCACTGTCAAATCCAGTGTCATGAAGCCCTCTCATGTTTTCTTCCAGAAGTTTTATAGTATTACCTTCCTCTTACATTTAGGTCTCTGATCTACTTTGAGTAAATTTTTGTGTATAGATTAAAGTGATAGTACGACTTCGCCCATTTGAATGTGGATATCCAGTTTTTCCAGCATCATTTGTTGAAAAGGCTGTTCTTTTCCCATTGAGTGGTCTTGCAATCTTGTTAAGAATCACTTGACCGTATATGTGAGGGTTTATTTATAGGCTTTATACTCTATTCCTTTGGTCTGTATATCTGTCTATATGCAAGTAACACATTGGTGTGATTACTATAAGCTTTGTAATAAGTTTTGAAACAGGAGGTTTGGATCATCCAGCTTTGTTCTGCTTTTTCAGGATTGTTTTGGCTATTTGGGGTCTCTTTAAATTTCATATTAACTTTAGGATGGAGTTTTGTATTTTTGCAAAAAACATTTGAGATTTTGATAGGAATTACATTGAATATGCAGATCACTTGGGGGTAGTATTGACATCTTAAAAATACTGTCTTGGGACTTCCCTGACAGTCCCATGGTTAAGACCCTGTGCTTCCACTGGAGGGGGCACAGGCTTAATCCCTGGTTGGGGAACTAAGATACTGTATGCCACTTGGCTTGGCCAAAAAAATATTAAGGCTTCTGGGCCTTTTTCCAAAGGTCATATTTAAATGGCCAATGGGTACTTGAAAAGGTACTCAGTATCACTAATCATTAGTGAAAGTGAAAAGTGAAAGTGAAGTTGCTCAGTCGTGTCCAACTCTTTGCGACCCCAAGGACTGTAGCCTACCAGGCTCCTCTGACCGTGGGACTCTCCAGGCAAGAGTACTGGAGTGGGTTGCCGTTTCCTTCTCCAGGAGATAGTACCATCACAAAATTCCAGCAATCACTGACCTCCAATTATTTTCAGAAAAAGTGATCAACTAAAATTTGTGTATGTGTGGGGAATCTCCAGTACCACAGAAACCAAACCTGTACACTAATAAACCACAACAGAAGTTAATAGAATGAAGCATTTTGATTTATTACTGAAATATGGCTCATTTTTTATTTAGCTTTCTGACTCTGTGCCTGTGCTTTCAATATTTTCACAACGATCTTCTGCTCTTCAATAACGAAAGTGTGCTTGATCCTGTCGTGGACACATTTAGCACACATGGAACCACCATAGGCTCAGCTGACATGTTTCTCCATTTTAGACAACCTCATGAGAACTTTCAGTCTCACAGCATGAACACCTCTATCACTAATCATTCTGTTCAGTTCAGTCACTCAGTCGTGTCCGACTCTTTGTGACCCCATGAATTGCAGCACGCCAGGCCTCCCTGTCCATCACAAACTCCCGGAGTTCACTCAGATTCACGTCCATCGAGTCAGTGATGCCATCCAGCCATCTCATCCTGTGTCGTCCCCTTCTCCTCCTGCCCCCAATCCCTCCCAACATCAGAGTCTTTTCCAGTGAGTCAACTCTTCGCATGAGGTGGCCAAAGTACTGGGGTTTCAGCTTTAGCATCATTCCTTCCAAAGAAATCCCAGGGTTGACCTCCTTCAGAATGGACTGTTTGGATCTCCTTGCAGTCCAAGGGACTCTCAAGAGTCTTCTCCAACACCACAGTTCAAAAGCATCAATTCTTTGGCGCTCATTAGGGAAATGCAAATCAAAACTACAATTAGATCTCACCTCATGCCTGTTAAATGACTAGCATTAAAAAGAAAAGAGATAACAATTGTTGGGAAGGACTCAGAGAAAAGGAAACCCTGGTGCACTGTTGATGGAAATGCAAATTGGTACAGCCAATATAGAAAACAGTATGGAGGTTTGTCAAAAAATTAAAAATACAACTACATTATTCAGCAATTCTACTTGTGGGTATATATTCAAAGAAATCAAATTACTATGTCAAAGAGGCATCTATAATAGCCAAGACATGGAAATGACCTAAGTGTACATCAAAAGATCAATGGATAAAGGAAATTATATATATATAATGGAACACTGTTCAGCAACAAAAAAAGAAAGAAGTCCTGCTCTTTGCAACAACATGGGTAAAACCTGAGGTCATTATGCTAAGTAAAATAAATCAGAATGAAAAAGACAAATATTTTATGATCTCTATTATATATGATATCAAAAAGAAACAAAAAATACAAGCAACAAACAAAAAGATCAGATTTGTGGTTACTAGAGGCAGGAACCTGGAGGTAGAGCAGTTGGATGGAAGTGATCAAAAGGTGCTTGAGATACATAAGTACTGGGGATGTAATGTACAACAGTTAACACTGCTGTTGGTATGTTTGAAAGTTGCTGCAAGAGTAAATCCTAAAAATTCCATCAGAAGGACCGTTTTTTTCTTTTTTGCAGCTGTGTGGGGAGATGGATATTAACTAAATCTATTGTGGTATCACTTTGCAGTACATTTGTGTTAAGCCGTTATGAGTTACACTTAAACACACACAAAGCTGAACGTCAGTTACGGGCTTCCCAGGCGGAGCAGTGGTAAAGAATCTGGTAAAGACGCAGGCGACAGGAGACGAGGGCTTGATCCCTGGGTCAGGAAGAAGCCCTGGAGGAGGAAATGGCAACCATTCCAGGGCTCTTGCCTGAAATATCCCATGGACAGAGGAGCCATGGGGTTGCAAAGAGTCAGTCATGACTGAGCACACACACATGTCAGTTATATCTCAGTAAAACTGAAAAAAATTGCCTGTCAATCCATGAAAGTGAGAGATGTTTTCATATATTTCCGTCTTTAATGTCTTTTGGCAACGTTTTGTTGTTCTAAATATATAAACTTTTTGTCTTTTTTTTTGTTTTGTTTAGTTTATTCCTAAGTATTTTATTCTTTTTGATGCTATTGTACTGGAATTGTTTTCTTAATTTCCTTACTGGATTGTTAGTGTATATAAATACAACTGACTTTTTAATGTGTTGATTTTATATCTTAAAACTTTCCTGACTTGGTTTATTACTTCTAACAGTTTTTTTTTTTTTTTAATGAGACCTTAGATTTTCTACAAGTAAGGTCATGTCATCTACAAACAGATGATTTTACCTCTTTTCCATTTTGGATACTTTTTTTTCTGCCTAACTGCTCTGAATAGGCCTTCCTATGTTAAACAGAAGTGATGAAAGTGGTTTATCCTTGAGAAAGTTTCCTGTACACTTGAGAAAAATGTGTGTTCTGCTGTTGTTGACTGGAGTGTTCTGTATATTTCTTTCAGATACAGTTGATTTCAAAAACTTGTTGCAGAACTTCCCTGGTGGTACAGTGGATAAGAATCTGCCTACCAATGCATGGGACACGGGTTAAATGCCTGGTCTGGGAAAATTCCACATGCTTCAGAGCAACAAAGCCCATGTGCCACAACTCTGGAAGGTCTTGTGCTCCGCAACAAGAGAAGTACTACAATGAAGAGTAGCTCCTACTCACTGTAACTAGAGAAAGCCCATGCAAAGCAATGGAGACCCAGTGCAAAAATAATTAAATAAAAGTTAAATCTTGTTACAAAGCTGCAGTAATTATGACATACAGTAAATCACAACACTGTGGTACTGGCATAAAGAAAGACAAACAGAGCACTGGAATAGAATAAAAATCCCATTAATAAGTCCTCACATACACGGTCAAAAGATATTTGACCAAATAAGGAAATAGAGTACTTTAACAATATGTCCTTCACATATTAATCATAGCTTTTAAAAAGCTCCAGATTGGATAATTCCAACATTCTTTCCATATCTGAGTCTTGTTTTGATGCTTGCTTGATCTCTTCAAACTGTTTTGTCTTTTTGTTTGTTTTTTACCTTTTACTTGTGCGTGTGTGTATATATATATATATGCACCTAAAAGATAAGAATTATGCTTTATTCAGCAGTCATACTGAGGACTTCAACTCTGACAGGCAGCATTTCAAGTAACCCCAAGAAAACTGCTCCAAGGAGAACAGAGGTGAGCTAAGATATATAGGAGTTTTGCAGCAAAGGGTTGGTAGTAAGAACAAAAGACTACTGTTAATAAAAGAAAACTAGATATCTCAAGTTAAGGAATTTAGTGTTTTTCTACACACGAGCAGATGCAAGAGTCTGAGCTCACTGAAGTCGTTCCTTTGATATGCGCCTCAGCTCTCTGGGGCCAGGATCCTGTTTTCACATTTGCAGTTCCTCAGGGCTCACCATCTGGAGTGACTGCAGTACAATGGCTGTTAGATGACAGGTATGCTTTACTCCCTGAGTTCCCTCAGGGCCCACCAGCTCACTGTGGGAGGACTGCAATTGTTGATGACTGTGACATCCTTTGTTTACTGATATGGCAGGCAATATTTTATTTCTCATAGTATACCTTGTGATTTTTGTTGAAAGACAAAAACAATGTACTAGATAAAACAATCTGTGGTGAATAGGCATTTACTGATGTGATGGTAAGGTGTAGATGGAGGGGTAGTAGTCCACAGACCATGAAATACTAGTCCTCAGTCTTTTAGGGAGACTGTTCCCCTGAGCTGTGAACTTCGCAAGTGTTTCTCAGCTTTTCCCCTCCTTTAGATGGAAGAGGGTGTCTGGAGGGGCTGGCATTATTTCCCTTCATCCAGGTGGCTTTTGCTCTGAAAAATCTCCAGTAAATTAGGGTTGTTGAGACAGTTGTTGAGGTGTTGTTGAGATAGCTCTCTTTAGGGCAGGCTTTGTTAGGAACAGAATGCTCTGGTTTATTTCAAAATGGTTCCTTTCCCCCTCCCTCTGCTGAAATCACAAGAGGACTTTTTTTCCTCTAATTCTTACTATAAGTAACTGGTAAGGCTCCTGGAGATAAAACTCAAAAAATTACAAGCACACCATCTAAGAACGGTCCCCTCTGGAGTTTTTAACTCTCAAACTTTTCCACACTGAGCCTCCAGCAATTCATCAGTTTCAGTTTAGGTTTCCTATTCTGATACTCTCTCCCACAGAAGTTTCTGTTCGTGGGTTTCTGCTTTGGTGTGTTTTGATTCTCTGAGTCTGCTGGTTTGTCTGTCTGATTTATGGGTCAGCAATATGCCCTGTGACCTCACTTCTTTAATGGATCTAATAAGATTTGCTGATTTTTGGTCCATTTAGCTTGTTAGAACACCGTGACAATTTCATGCTCTAGATATGCTAGACCAGAAACTGGATCTCCATAATTTCTCTCTCATAGATGTTTTCATTTTGTTTATATATTGACTTCCTCATTTCCTTAGTTTTCTGTATGTGTTACAACTTAAGTCATCAAGCTGAATCATTAAGAAAATTGTTTCAAAGTATTTGTCAAGTAAACTCAAAGGCTTTCTTTGGGTTCATTTTCTGAAGATTTATTTTGCTTCTTTGAATGGGTCATATGTCTGTTGAAAATCAAGCATTGGACAACCAGGAACCTCTCCCAGCCTTTGCAGCCTGACTGTGCAGAAGTCAGTCCCCTAATCAATGCAGTATGAGAGCTAGAGTCTTCTCGGGGCTTTTGGGCACTGCACCTTCCTTGGGCCTGTGTGTGTGCTTTCCCCTACCCTTAATTCCTCTGCATATACAGCTGCTTTTCAAAGTATGTTATGTCCCTAAGAGTCTCGGCCTTCTTCTTAGGGCCTTGGATGTTCAGTCGTACTTCTCTACTCACAGGTGCACATAGGTCAGAAATGCCCCTGCAGCATTCACCATGCCCTGGCACCACACTGCGGTCATGAGCCTCCAGTCCCGTACCCAAGTTAATCCACTATTCCTGTCAGCACTCTGAGTCAGCACTCTGACACAAAACCAGTCCCTCCAACAACCCCCAGACAAGTTGAAGCATTGTAGACAACTTCCTTTCACTCTAAGGGAGGGATCAGGAATTAAGTGACTTCCTCTATCTGTAGCATGCCTTTGTTGGGGGTGGGCAAGGGTGATTGCAAATGCCGTGAGAGTTTTGTCTGGAATGTTTTGAGCGCTGCTGTTTCTTGGTTAGGCATTCATTTGGCTGCTGCAGATCTTTTAACTGGTTTCTAGAGTTCTCAGAAAGCTACTGAGGTCAGTATGATGTTTACTTGATGTTTCTATGAAGAAATGAGGACCTGGAGCTTCGTATTCTTCTTTCTTGATCACATCAACCAATATTATCTTTTGTACCTGGTAAAATTTCTTTGTGATAATACTTGGACAGTAATTCTTTCCCTTTTAATATTAATATTCCATTTTACAAATATACAACAATTTGTTTATCCACTTTTCTAATTATATTCTTTGAGTTGTTTCTAGTTTTTTGCTCTTATGATTGATTACTCAGGTACAAACCATTGTGTGGATATAAATTTTCTTTTCTTGGGTAAATATATACAAGTAGGATTATGCTGTATACCATATGTATATGCTATGTGGCATATATATATATATATATATATGTAACTTGATAAGAGACTTCCAAAGTAGTTTCTTCTTTGAAGTGAAGTGAAGTGAAGTCGCTCAGTCATGTCCGACTCTTTGTGACCCCATGGACTGTAGCCTACCAGGCTCCTCCCTCCATGGGATTCTCCAGGCAAGAATACTGGAGTGGGTTGCCCTTTTCTTCTCCAGGGGATCTTCCCGACCCAGGGATCGAACTCAGGTCTCCAGCATTCCAGGCAGACGCTTTAACCTCTGAGCCACCAGGGAAGCCCCAAGTGTCCTATTTTTGTTGGGTTGGCATTTTATTGTTGATTTGTAGGGGTTCTTTGCATATTCTGGAATCAGTTGTCTGTGTGCCAAGACTGTCTTCAAAACTGGCATTTCACTGTCTTAACATTGTCTTTTGGTAAGAAGTTTTAAAATTTCTGACCAAATCAGTTATCACTTTTTTTAAAAAGTACTGACCAAAGAGATTAGTACATTTTGTCTTCTAAGACATCTTTTCCCACCTATATTCTAAGGTTGTAAAATTACTTTTTAGTTTCCTTCTAGAAACTTTGTATCTTTAGCTTTCATGTTTAGGTCTATGATCCATATCAAATTAATTTTTGTGTATGATGTGGGCAAGGAGATCAACTTTTTCCACATAGTTATACAATTACTCAGCACCATTTAAAATATTTCCCTTTGTCCATTGAATTCCTTTGGTATGTTTATTAAAACTCAACTGACTATAGAGATGTGGTCTTGTCAATCTGTTTGGGCAGAATATCATAGACTGGGTAGCTTACAAACTACAGAAATTTATTTCTCACAGAGTCTGGAGGCTGGGAAGTCCAAAAGCAAGGTGCTGGAAGATTTGATGACTGGTGAGAGCCTACATTCTGCTTCACAGACCTGTAACCTCACATAGTGGGAGAGATGAAGAATCTTTCTGGGGTTTCTTTTCTACAGGAACTAATGCTATTTGTGAGGGCTCTATTCTCTTTACATATTCACTTTCCAAATACCAGCACATTGGGATATTAAGTTTCAACATATGAATTTTGAGGAGACACAAATGATAGGGACAAAGTAAGTAATGAAATAGTTAATCTCCCTAGAGGACTGTAAGTAAAGAAAAAAGCATGGGAGACCCCTGCAAGTTAAGTGAAAAGTGAAAGTCGCTCGGTTGTGTCTGACTCTTTGCTACCCCATGGACTGTAGCCCGTCAGGCTCCTCTGCCCATGGAATTCTCCAGACAGAATACTGGAGTGGGTAGCCATTCCCTTCTCTAGGGGATCCTACCAACCCAGGGACCTAACCCAGGTCTCCCACACTGTGGGCAGATTCTTTACCATCTGAGCCACCAGGGAAGCCCCTCTGTAAGTTAATGATCACTCAAGAAACAGGTTTCCTTAACCACAAAACCAAGCAGGCTTCTTAAGCAGCAAAACCATGCAATAGAAGCATGAGACAAAAACAATAAAACAGTGATGGCATGAGACCCACATTTTGTCCTGTGAGCTCAGTAAGTTAATGATCCTTAAAACATGCTCTTTGCACAATTTTTTTTTAAAAAGTTATGGAAAAGTGAGATTTCAAAGTGAAACACCATTACTGTACTGAGACATGAAATGATATTCCCTAGTGCCATGACAGTCCTGGCTTGACCATGTAGGGACAAGAAAACTTTTTTGCCCAACATGGAGAAGGAGCTAACGATGGAAGTTTGACTTCTACTCAAGAATAAGGAAGAATGTGGTCTCCCTCCCCTACTTTCCTCTGATTATGAAACTGTAGCCCACTTCCAGAGGATCTTCCCGGCCCAGGGATCGAACCCAGGTCTCCCTCACTGTAGGCAGACGCTTTACCATCTGAGCCACCAGGGAAGTTAGGAAAGCCCCTGTTAATCCCAGACTCCTAATTTATCCCTGTGGGGCGGAGGTGGATATTCTTATTTGTTCATCTGTTTTGTAGTTTATTGACTTCTGTTCTTATCTTTATTACCTTTTTACTTATACTTTCTTTGGATTTAATTTGCTTCTGTTTTTCTAACTTTTTTGAGGTAGAAGTTAAGGTAATTGATTTTAAACTTTTCTGGTTTTTTACTATGTGTATTTGATATATTAACTTTTCTTCTGAGCATTCATTTAGCTGCCTCTCACAAATTTTTTTTTTCATCATTATTTAGTTCAATATATTTTCCAATTTCCATTGTGATTTCTTTTTTGATCAAAAGAATATTTAGAAGTGTATTATTTAGTTATCTAATATTTGGGCAGGGACTTCCCTGGTGGCTGGAGAAGGAAATGGCAATCCACTCCAGTACTATTGCTTGGAAAATCCCATGGACAGAGGAGCTTGGTAGGCTACAGTCCATGGGGTCACAGAGTCAGACACGACTGAGCAACTTCACTCACTCAGTATTTGGGCATTAAAAAGTTATCTTGGACTTCTCTGGTGGTACAGTGGATAAGAATCCACCTGGCAATGCAGGGGACATGGGTTTGATCCCTGGTCCATGAAGATTCCACATGCCCCAGAGTAATAAAGCCCATGCACCACAGCTACTGAGCCTACTCTGGAGCCAAGCTGCAGAAACTGAGCTTGTGTGCCGCAACCACTGACGCCCAGTGCCTAGAGCCCATGTTCCTCAACAAGAGAAGCCACTGCAATGAGAAGCCATGAATTGCAAGGAAGGCCCAGCACAGCTAAAGAATAAAATAAATAAATAAAATATAGTTTTGAAGTTTTATTTTTATTGCATTTTCGTTTAATTTCGTGATGGTCAGAGAAAGTTCTGTTTGATATCAACACTTTGACATCTATTGAGATTTGTTTTACTTCCTAATATATACTTTGTGCATGATACGTGAAAATTTTAATTCTTCTCAAGTAATACTTTGAGGGTTCAGCATAAATATTTTGAACATGTCATCAAATACAACATATTTTGTGTTTTGTTTTGTGAGGCTTAAGGGTAAATCAGTCAACCGTTTTAAAATTTTTCTGTACTTATTTTGATGTCTGCCTGTCACATCACTTCCTGAGAGGGGTGTTAAATCTCTAATTGTGAGTATCTATATGCCTGTTTCTTCTTCTGACTCTATCAATTTTTCACAGCTTATTTGGTACATACACTTTAAAAATTGTCATTTTTTTTTCTGAATTAATTGACCCGTTTATCTTTACCCAATGTCCCTTTTAATTTCTGGTCATGCTCCTTGTCTTTAGGTCTACTTTGATATTAGTATAGTCACTGACTTTTTTTTTTTTTTTCCACAGGACGCAGATTCTCCAATTTGGATCCTGGACAGACTGATTTATGGTTAGCATGGGCATGGTAGATGGTTTTTCCTCTTTTAAAATTTCAACCTCTTTGTGTCCTCATACTTAAGGTATGTTTCTTTTAAACAGCCATGTGTTTAGGCTCTGTTTTTATCCAATGTGACAATTTTTTTGGAGTGTTTAGTTCATTTAGTTTAATGTAATTACTAATACAGTTGGATTTGAGTCTAACTGCTTGCTCTTTGTTTCCTATGTGCTATTTGCTCCTTCTTTGCTTTCTTCAGATTTATATTTTAGCATTCCATTTAATTTTCTCTCTCGGATTTTTTAATTGCTTATTTTTCATTAATCGCTCTAGGGGATGACAGTATTTTTAAATTATCACACTATACCTTGAATATGTATTTCACCACTTCACTTACAGTATAAAACAAAAAACAAAACAGCCCTTGGGAATTTAAGGCTCAGCCCTGGGCTGAAAATGTGTGGACTAGCTGGGAACCAGAAAGTCACTCAAAACCCATGTTTTGGAGTGAGGGACCTCCAGGAGCTTCTAGAAAAAGTAGTCTCCGAATATTTAGACAACTGGTAGATTTTGGTTTGGTCAGGATTCATTTGTTGTACCTTTGCATCATCTAGAAGACAGCCAGGAGGTAATGTAACTTCTTGTGGCTTTCAAAGGCTAATGGCCTGATACCTGTTGGGAAGGTGGTGGTGGTGATGGGGCGCGGGGGTAGTTTAGGGAAAAATTTCTCCCAAACATGCTTGTGACAAGCTTACTCCACTTGGCCTCCCTCAAGATTGTTTGGGGACTAGTTCGTCAGATTTCTGCTCTCAGCCATTCCCACAAATCTGCGCACGCCTTTGCCCCTGGCTCAGAGGGGACACACGATCACTTCAGAGGCCAAACAGGATCATTTTCTCCCGGTTGGCCGGGGTCTGGCAGCGAGTCCCAGTCGCACCTCGCACCTGGCCGCTTGCAGGCTCCCGCCCGCGGAGCTCAGGTGTGAGTACCTCCTCCTCGGTGGTGGGGCGCCAGGCCGTCGCGCTGGGCGTCCCCCTAAGTTCCTTCTGCGGCTCGTCTCACTTGCCGCCCTGATCTCACGGAGGCCCGGGACAGGGTGCGCCTCCGCGCTCTTTTTACGGCCCAAGCTGGGCGATTCCCTCTGGGAAGCCCCCACCTCCCTCCCTCCCGCGGCCCCGAGGACGGGCTGCGGTCACCTAGGCCGGCAGGTGGCCCTCGAGATTCCCTTCCCTGAGGAGCATTTTCGACAGCCAGAGGGGCCTGTGTCCCCCGGGGCCGCGGGAAGAGCACAGCGCCCAAGAGCGAGCCGACTGGCCGAGGGCCGGGAGCGGAGGGAGGAGCGCCAGGAGGAAGGGGCCGAGCCGGGAGAGCCCCCGCCCCGGGAGGAAGGGGAGGAGGCCGGGTGTTTCCTGGCGCATTCCCGGCCCGCCCGAGTGACTCACTCGGCCAGGAAACTCCCAGCGCCCGCCCGGGACCCCCGAGCGGCCGCCGCGGACCCAGGTGAGGAGCGCCGCGGCCCCCTGCCCGCCCCGCGCCCCCGTTGGGACCGCGGCCCGCCCTCGGAGCCTGGCCGGCCGGGAGCTGGGAGGTGGCGGGGTCGGACCGGGGCCCCTCCGGCAGCCGGGACTTGGACCTCCGCGGCGCGGCCTCTCGGGCCGCGCGGCCTCCGGGATCACTCCGGCCTCGGAGTCGCGAAGCCATTGCCCCGCGCCCCTGGCCGCGACGGAGTTCCAATGGGGAGGGTCCATCGGGATTTTGCAGTTATTGTTTGAAAGTACGGAGCAGGCGGTTTGTACTGAGGTCGTGCTTTGTGCCCCTCTCTGAGGGGAGGAGAGACTGACCAAGCGAGACCATTTTGCAGATTCTTGGAGAGAGGAGTTTGGGGCTTTGTTAAGGAGCCGGGATTGTTACGTGGGCAGCGCGGTTCAACACAGCCAGATTGAGTTGTATATTTTAAGCCTCAAATGCGTGCTCCTAATTCGCAGCGCTTGGTGGGTGGGAGAATAATTTGGAAATGGGGTTTAAGAAGCGCTTTCTAAGCCGAGAGAGGCCTCCGGAGCACGTCCACCCTAGCGTTATGTCTGAACGGCCGGATAGCGATTGCTTTTGAAGCCGGGTGTTGGACGGTCTACGCTGCCGTGGGAGTCTGAGACTTGGGAGTTTCCTGTTCCAGGAGTAGAGAGAGGGTGCTGTGCGCCGCGCCGCTCAGTGTTTTGTCAGAGCTTGGTGAGTTGGGTGGTATTTCTTGGCCATTGTCAACGTGATTCCGTCAATGACCCGTGATCGAAGCAGCAGCGTTCTCGGTGTTGTAGCTCAGGTTGCTGTGCTTGACAATTCACCAGCAGCTCCAGCGGCTCCGGGCTCGTGCTGGAAAATCCTGCTCGGCTGCTGCTCGGCCTGTGAAGCTGCGCGCCGGTGCCTAACCTCCCTTTTTCCTGAAGGCCTTCAGTGGTTTTTCGAGTAAAGCGCAGATCTACCCGTGCTAAGCCTGAAGAAAATAATCAAGTTTTAAATGAATGTGGGCCACGACACGTTTGCATTTGTGGGAATTCACTTAGGAAGATGGTGCAAAACACTGTCTTCACTCAGCGGCATCTCTGTGCCAGAGGTGAACAGGGAAATGAGGAAAACATTGCCGGTATTAAAATATACATTTGTGTGCTCATATGTCCCTCAGAGAAAAGTAACTCGCAAAGCGGTTTTGTGTGTTTATTTAAATTTATTTTAAGTTGACATATAGTAATATTGACTTTATGATAAACAGTCTGAATTTTAACAAACTCTTAGTGTCTTACAACCACAGTCAAGATACAGAGCAGTTTTATCACCCCCTAAACTCCTTTCTGTCCTTTTGTAGGCAACTCCA
Organism: Oryx dammah; assembly: GCF_014754425.2. NCBI lineage: Eukaryota > Metazoa > Chordata > Mammalia > Artiodactyla > Bovidae > Oryx > Oryx dammah. Next base: position 135,071,608 of record NW_024070211.1, read on the forward strand.
TTTTCCATTCCTGACCCTTGATCTGCTCTCCATTCCTACAGTTTTGCTTTTTACAGAATGTCATACGTGGTTTTTGAGTTTGGTTATTTCACTCAGCGTACACATTTGCGATTCATCCATACTCTAGTTTGTCCCTGAGGGGTAAAGGCATTAAAGTTTAAAACGTGTGCCTCTAGGATACAACCTGAGCTATTCAAATAACACTTTTAATTCATGAGAAGAATTACAGCACCTAAGCTTGTTAAAAAGTCAAACAGTGCTCCGCTACATGTATTGAAAGTGAAATTCCCTAAGCCTCTCTTAGTATGTAGCCTTTTCTGTGCACAGGTTTTATTTATGTGTATGTTCTTTTTGTGACAGCGAGATTATATTGCATGTATTGTACCTTTTCACTTAATGTTCTTGGATTATTTAAAGATATTGGAAATATTAACATGTTGACATATATTGGCATATATACTATATATACACACAGATATTCTTCATTCCTTTTAATGACTGTATACTATAGTGCTTTGTGGTTAGATGTATGATAATTTATTTGATCAGCCCCTAGTTAACTGACATTAGTTTGCATTTGTCACCATCATATTCTGGGAAAGATTGAGGGCAGGAGGAGAAGGGGACGACAGAGGATGAGATGGTTAGATGGCATCACTGACTTGATGGACATGAGTTTGAGCAAGCTCTGGGAGTTGGTGATGGACAGGGAAGCCTGGCGTGCTGCAGTCCATGGGGTCGCAAAGAGTCAGACATGACTGAAAACTGAACTGAACTACCATATTCAGTGCTGTGTCTGTATCTTTATGTATATACTCAGATTTATCATTCTGGAAGTGAATGAGGGTTTAAATAAAAGCTAATGTATCTTTTAAGTTGGCTTAAAACTCAGCATTCAAAAAACTAAGATCATGGCATCTGGTCCCATCACTTCATGGCTAATAGATGGGGGGAAAATTGGAAACAGTGGCAGATTTTCTTTTCTTGGGCTCCAGAATCACTTAAGATGGTGACTGCAGCCATGAAATTAAAAGACGCTTGCTCCTTGGAAGAAAAGCTATGACAAACCTGGACAGAGTATTAAAAAAAAAAAGCAGAGACATCACTTTGCTGACAGAGGCAAAGCTGTGGTTTTTCCAGTAGTCATGTACAGTTGTGAGAACTGGACCATAAAGAAGGCTGAGCACTGAAGAACTGATGCTTTTGAAATGTGCTGGAGAAGACTCTTGAGTGTCCCTTGAACAGCAAGGAGACCAGACCAGTCAGTCCTAAAGGAAGTCAATCCTGAATACTCATTGGAAGGACTGATGCTGAAATTGAAGCTCCAGTACTTTGGCTACCTGATGTGAAGAGCCTACTGATTGGAAAAGACTGATTCTGGGAAAGATTGAGGGCAGGAGGAGAAGGGGGCAACAGAGGATGTGATGGTTGGATGGCATCATCGACTCAATGGACATGAGTTTGAGCAAATTCCGGGAGATAGTGAAGGACAGGGCAGCCTGGCATGCTTCAGTCCATGGCATTGCAAAGAGTCGAACACAATTTAGCAACTGAACAACAGCAACATTTCTTGAGTACTTACTTTGCTTCAGTGTTGTTTTGTGTGCGTGCATGTTAAGGCACTTCAGTCATGTCTGACTCTTTGCAACCCATGGACTGTAGCCTGCCAGGCTCCTCTTCCATGGAATTGTCCAGGTGAGAACATTGGAGTGGGTTGCCATGCCCTGCTCCAGGAGATCTTACCAACCCAAGAATGGAACCCGTGTTTCTTATGTCTTTTGCATTGGCAGGCAGGTTTTTTACCTCTAGCGCCATCTGGGATGCCCCAGCATTGTTGTAGGCTAGGATTACTTTTCCTGTAAAGGTCCAAATAGTGATTATGTACAACTCTGCAGGCCATATCGTTTCTGTCACAGCCTCCCCAGTTTCACTACTGTAGCATGAAGTCAGCATGGACAACTTGTAGTGAATGATTGAGGCTGTATTCCAGTAAAACTTTACTTATGGAACAAACCGTAGGCTGTAGTTTGCTAACTCTTGAGTACTTTACATACTAACTATTCTCACAACCCTCAAAGATAGGTACAATTATTATTCTCACTTTATGGATGAGGAAAATGACAAAGAAGTTAAGTGTGTGCCTGGTAAATGTCTGGGGCCTTCTCTGGTGGTCCAGTGGCTGACTCCTCGCTCCCAATGCAGGGGCCCAGGGTTCGATCCCTGGTCAGGAAACTACATCCTATATACTTCAAGTAAGAGTTCACATGCCACAACTGTTAATACGACCCAACACAGCCAAATAAATAAATAAATAATTTTTTTTTTAAAGTTAGCATGCCTGATAAGAGCCAGACTTTTGAATCCAGCCTTCTGACTAGTAAGTTAAAAACTAGAAAGAAGCTGCCAAAGATGCTTTCTCCAAAATATTAGCCCTTGGAACCCGACCCTCATACACTTACTGAATCACTCACTGATGATTTTTTGAAGGCACTGTGCTTGCTCAGGTGCCACTCCAGGGTCACTGCCTCTACTCTTCTGTCGGGCCAGTGTTCCCTCAGCCCCTCTCAGTGTGTGACAGTCTTGTGTCTTGGCTTTTGATCTGTGTTTTAATAGTTCTAGTTTATAGAGGGGTCAGCTCAGGCAGCACCTGGGACTTTGGCAAGTGAGATCAAGTTGGGTCCTGGCAAAGCTACTATATATGTCTGCTATGATATGATCACCTGAGCCCTGATAGATATTTTGGCTGAACTACCTTTGACCATTTTTCTTCTTTGGTAACATGGAAAAAGCACCTATTAGATTGTTACTAAGATCAAAGGAGATAGTATATATAGGAATGTATTGTTAATATTCATACTTTGGCTTCTAAAGCTTTTATATATCTTGTCCTAGCTCTTCATAATTTTTGCAACCAAAGGAGTAGAGCATGGATTAATAACATATATATAATAATTAAAAAACTTTATTTTAGCCAGGGCAATAAGGTCAGAAAAATAAATAAAAGGCAGATTGGAATGAGAATTGTCCCTTTTTGCAGATGGTTATCGACATAGAAAATCCAAGGAATCTATGAAAAAACTATCAGAATTAGTATGTGAAGTTAATAAGGTCACAAAATACAGTCAGTGCATGTAAATCAGTCTTATTTCTGTATACCAACAGTGTGGAATTAGAAAGTAAAATGTTTAAAAATAACCATTTTCAGCAGCTTCAAAAAATCAGATACTTAGATATAAATTTAATAAAACACATACAGGATCAATAAGCTGAAAACTGCAAAATGCTAATGAGTGAATCAAAGATCATGTAAATAAAGGAAGAGGCATGTATGGGCATGAGTTGAAATACTCAACATAGTAAAGATGTCACTTCCCTCCAACTTGATCTATAGGTTTAACACAAAGCAGTAAAATATTGCAGCAAGAAAATATCTCAACTTTATATTGAGGTACAATGTACATACCATAAAATTACCTTCTTTAAGTGTGCAGTGATTTTTAGTAGATTTATGGAATTGAACAGCACCATCATAACATACATATCACTCCAAAAAGATCGCTCATGACCTTTTACAGTTAATCTCCGTTCCTAGCCCCTATTCCTGCTAATCACTAACTTGCTTTCTTTCATAGATCTGCCATTTCTGGACATTTAATATAAATGAAAGTGTACAATTTGTGTTCTTTATGTGTAACTTTCTTCACTTAGCATAATGTTTTTGGAGTTTATTTCTGGTCTAGTATGTACCAGCATTTCATTCCTTTCTTGTTGCATTGTATTCCATTGAATGGATACATCACATTTTGTTGAACCATTCATTAGATTCATTTATTTTTTTTGCCTGTTATGAATAACTGCTGCTATGAAGACTCATGTTCAAGTCTTTATGCAGGCCTATGTTATAATATCTTTTTGATAGAAATCTAGAAATGTTCTTGCTGGGTCATAAGATATTTTTGTTTAGTTGTTAGAAATCACAGCAGATTGTTTTTATAGACAAAAGACAAATTAACCCTAACATTTCTATGAAGGGGGAAATAAACTGCAGTAGCTGAAAAAATGTTAAAAAAAAATAAATTGGGGAGATATTGCCCGATTTTTTTTTTTACTATAATAAAATATAAATAGCTTAAAATTTACTATTTTAATCATTTTAAATGTACAGTTCAGTAGCATTAGGTACATTTACATTGTTGTACAGTCATCACCACCATCCATCCCCTAAACTCTGTTTTCATCCTAAACTGAACCTCTGTACTTATTTATTTATTTTATTGAAGTGTAGTTATTTACAATGTTTCTGATATACAAAGTGATTCCACCTTTTTTGTGTGTGTGTGTGTATATATATGTGTGTGTATATATATGTGTGTGTATATATATGTGTGTATATATATATATGTGTATATATATGTGTGTGTGTGTATATATATATATACACCTACACACATATACATACCTACACAGGTCTTTTTTTTTTCAGATTTTTCAATCTATCAAATTATTATAAGATATGTAATATATTTCCCTGTGCTATACAGTAGGTCCTTGTTTATTTTATATATAGTAGTGTATATCTGTTCATCTCAAATGCCTAATTTATCTCTTCCCCCCTTACCCTTTAGTAACCATAAGTTTGTTTTCTATGTCTGTGTCTTTACCCATTTAAATACTAACTCCATTTTCTCATTCCTCTAGCTCCTAGTAGCAACCATTCTACTTCCTGTCTATGAACTTGACTATTCCAGACAGCAATTAAGCACTGCTATGGCTTAATATGGGAGAAGGCAATGGCACCCCACTCCAGTATTCTTTCCTGGAAAATCCCATGGATGGAGGAGCCTGGTGGGCTGCAGTCCATGGGGTCGCTAAGTCAGACATGACTGAGCAGCTTCACTTTCACCTTTCGCTTTCGTGCATTGGAGAAGGAAATGGCAACCCACTCCAGTGTTCTTGCCTGGAGAATCCCAGGGACGGGGGAGCCTGGTGGGCTGCTGTCTATGGGGTCGCACAGAGTCGGACACGACTGAAGTGACTTAGCAAAAAAAAATGGCTTAATATAACTATGAACATTGGTGTATCTTATTGAGATGCTGTTTTCAGTTCTCTTGGTTATATACCCAGAACTGGTATTGCTGGGTTATGTGGTAATTAAATGTTTCATTTCTTTCCTTAGCAGCTTCACCAGCATTTCTGTATTCCAGCAATGCACAGGGATTGTAATTTCTTCACATCCTCTCCAGCACTTGTTATTTTCCTTTTTAAAAAAAATAATAACCACCTTAATGGGCATGAAATAGTGTTTCATTCCAGTTTTGATTTGCATTTCCCTAATGATTAATGGTGTTGAGCATCTCTTCATGTATTTGTCATTTGTGTATCTTCTTTAGAGAAATATCTGTTCAAATCCTGTGTCCATTTTTTAATCTTTTTATTTTTCATGTTGAGTTGTAGGAGTTCTTTATACATTTTGGATAGCAATCCCTTGTCAGATACACGATTTGCAAATATTTTCTCCCATTCGTAGGTCTTTTAACTTTCTTGATAGTGTCCTTGGTGCACAAAAATTTTTATTTTTATTTTTTTTAATTTTATTTATTTATTTATTTATTTTTAATTTTTACTTTACAATTCTGTATTGGAATTTTCATGTCTAGCTTATCTACTTTTTCTTTTGTTGCTACTGCTTTTGGTGTCATATCCAAGAAATCATTGCCACATTGAGTGTCATGAAGCTTTTCTTATATGTTTTCTTCCTAGAGTTTTATAATTTTAGTTCTTCTTTGTAGGTGTTTTGTTCATTTGAGTTAATTTTTGTATATAGTGTGAGGTGATGGTCCAGTTTAATTCTTTTGCATGTGGATATCCAGTTACTCCAGCACAATTTGTTCAAGACAGTCTTGGGCTTCCTTGGTGGCTCAGTGGTAAAGAATCCGCCTACCAGTGGAGGAGACATGGGTTCGATCCCAGGTCCAGGAAGGTCCCACATGCTGCAGAGCAGCTAGGCCCATGCGGCACAAGTATTTAGCCTGTGCCCTAGAGCCCACGGGAGCTGCAGCTACTGACCCCATATGCTGAAACTGTTGAAGCCTGCAAGCTCTAGAGCCCATGTGTCACAACAAGAGAAGTCACGGCAGTGAGAACCCCTCGCACCACAACTAGAGAATTGACTCGTTCTCTGTAACTAGAGAAGAATTCTGTGCAGCAATGAAAACCCAGAACAGGCAAAAATTAAAAAAAAAAAGAGAGAAGGTCCTTTTTTCAGTGAATGGTCTTGACACCCTTGTTGAAAATCATTTGCTCACATACACAAGCAAGGGTTTATTTCTGGGCTCTTTATTCAGTTTCATTGGTCAATGTGTCAGTCTTTATGCCAATATCACAGTTTTGATTATTATAACTTTATAGTAAGTTTTGAAATCAGTAAAAGACTTTCAGGTTTGCTGTTCTCTATCAAGATTGTTTTGGCTATTCTGGGTTTTTTTTGAGATTCCATATTATTTTAAGATGAGTTTTTCTATTGCAAAAAAAAATGCTGTTAGAATTTTGATGGGGATTACATTGAATTTGAGGATAGCTTGGATTATACTGACATCTTTTTTTTTTTTTTTTGGTTGCATCACGCTGCTTAGGGGATCTTAGTTCCCCAACCAGGGATCAAACCCAACCCCCTGTCAGGGAGAACAAGGACTCCCACCACCAGGGAATTTTGTATATTGTTATCTTAACAGTATTAAGTCTTCCAGTTCATGAACATGGAATATCTTTCCATTTATTTGTGTCTTTAATTTCTTTAATCAGTGTTTTGTAATTTTTAGTGTATGAATCACTCACCTCCTTAGTTAAATTTATTCTTAAATTTATTTTCTTTTTAATGCTATTGTAAATGGGATTGTTTCCTTAATATTCTTTTTGGAACATTTATTGCTAATGTATAGACATGCAGCTGATTTTTGTGTGTTGCTTTTGTATCCTGTAGCTTTGCTGAATTCATCTATTAGCTCTAACAGATTTTTTGTGAAATCTTTTGTGAAATCTCTACATAGAAGATCATGTTCTCTGTGGTTTCAGGTATTCCAAAGTTCTGTTGTTAGTTGAATACGTTTATAGTTGTTACATCTCTCTGATGGAGTGACTATTTCATTATAATGTTTCTAGTAACAATTTTCTGTTTCACGTCAATATGTGTAATATTAATATAGCTGCTCTGGCCACTTTTGGTTTCTCTTCGCATGGTATATCTTTTTCCATCTTTTGATTTCATCCCCTTGTGTCTTTGAATTTAAAATTTGTCTCTCATGGGTAGCATATAGGGCTTCTCAAGTGGTGGAGTGGTAAAGAATCTGCCTGCCAATGCAAGAGATGCAAGAAACATGGGTTTGATCCCTGCGTTGGGAAGATCCCCTGGAGAAGAAAATGGCAACCCACTCCAGTATTCTTGCCTGGAAAATTCCATGCACAGAGGAGCCTGGCGGGCCGTAGAGTCAGACACAACTGAGCAGCAGCAGGTGGCATATACTTGGTTCATGGCTCCCCCCGCCCCCCATTCTATCATTGTCTGCCTTTTGATTGTCTACTCCATTTTCACTTAATGCAGATACTTATATCTTAGGATTTACGTATGCCATTGTGTTATTTGTTCTCTGTATATCTTACATCTGGAGACCCTTTGGGCATAGTGAGGAGCTTAGACACAGCAGCTGTGTAGGAGCCAGTAGAGAACCTAGCACCGTGAATAGCCTGAGTTCAGGCTACCTAATAAGACTCCAGTATTCTGGCTTGGAGAATTCCAGGGACTGTATAGTCCATGGGGTCACAAAGAGTCAGACACAACTGAGCGACTTAAAAAAAAAAAAAAAGATTCCAGAGCACTCTGGGGATAAGATTTGCATTTATATGAATTTTTTATGTTAAAGGCCTCTCAAAACTTGGTCTCAAGAATACAGGGAATTTTTTTTTTCACCTTTTTTACCTTTGTGTTGGTTTGAGCCTGGTGTACACTTGTGCTGTTGAGCATTCATTTACGCACACCACCCCTGCCCAAACTTCGTCATGACTGCCTTACCTTCATGCAAGACTGTGGAGACAGAACCTACAAGCCAGGCCTTGAACTGTGGCATTCAGATTTTTTAATTGTGAATAAGACAAATGGACTTATAGCTACTGTGACTTGAAACAAGCATATTTGTGCTTTGTATTTATATCTCAGGACTGGACTAGCTAAGGTTGTCAGGTCCTGTTCTTTACTCTCTTTTGGGGGAATTTTGCTCCATGGGAGAGAAAAACCAGTGCTTAGAGAGCAGTGAGCTCCATCTTGGAACTTGATTTGATAACCAGAATTTTATGTCCTGAGCTAGCATGGTTATTCCTTGTCCCCATTTATCCTGACTAGGAGAGTGGAGGTGCGCGATGCTTCATCTTTGAAGATATTCACAGAAGAAGATACACTTTGCTGTGAAGAACTACACAGGCGCAGGTCAGAAGTGGTGATGAGGATTTACATTATATTTAAATCCCTACCTAAAGCTTGAGTTACTCAAGCTGTTCCATTTTAAAGAATTTTCTTCTTTTCCCACAAATCCTGCCTAGAAGAACCAGTCTCCACAAAACCAACTAGCATTACAACTACCTGGACTCTTGACTCATTGGGCTTGTCTGTCCCAGGGGTCGTGGAATAACTAAGTGTGTTAAATCAAGCAGACTTGTGCATGGGCATGACATTTTCAGATTCTGAAGTCAGCTTTGCTTCTGCCCTGGAGACCACATTCCTAAGAGTTTTGTGCATGCCACCTGTGTTTCTTCCTTTGCTTTAATTGGGGTGGGGGTGTTTGTATTAGTCAGGATTCTCCATAGAAACAGAGCCATAGGGTATATGGAAAGATTTATTTTAAGGATTTGACTCACATGATTGTGGAGGTTGGCAATTCTGAATTCAGAGAGTAGGCAGGCTGAGACTCTGGGAAAGTTGATGTTACAGCTCAAGTCCAGAGGTCCTCTGAAGGCAGAATTCCTTCCTCTTTGGAGAACCTCATTTTCTTCTTTTAAGGTCATCAACTGTTTGGATGAGGCCCACCCATGTTATGGAGGGTCACCTGCTTTACTCCAAGTCTGCCTATTTAAATGTAAATCACACCTAAGAAGTAGCTGCACAGCGACATCTACACTGATGTTTGACCAAAAACCATATTATACCTATAACTCATCATAGGGAATAGTTTTTACTTTGTATTTTAAGTTTGCACTTTATTTGGCTGCGCTGCATCTTAGTTGCCAGTGGGTCTTAGTTGCGGCACATGGGATCTTTGCAGAGTCTCAGCCACTGGACTACCAGGGAAGTTCCAGTAATTTTCGTTTCAGACAGTTGCCACCTCGTGCAAAGATTGGCTTCAAAGTAAGCCCCATGCAAAGGGTGGGAGGGGAGGGGGACGGTCCTTGCCCTCTGGAACTGCCCGCTGAGGGAGGGAAAAACCACCACTGCCCACCCTCCCTCCACTGGGAATGTGTCACTGACCAACGTTGCACACAAGCTCTGAGAAGCTCGGACCCTCTCAGTGGCCACAGAGGCCCTGACATTCACCAGGGGTGGACAGAGCAGGGTTAGTCCTCTCTGGGAAGCCTCTGCCAGGATGGCCAAGGTCTGGGGCAGCTCCTTTGGAAGGCATGACTTCCTGCCCTGCACTTCTGAGTGTCCCTGAACCATTTTTGAATGTGCTTTTAAGGAGCTCTGTACCTCAGGAGCTTGTGTTGCGGTTTAGAGTGACTGGGGACTGTGTCCTGCTGGACAGCAGTCCCGCTGGCTCTCCCAGAGGGCCCCACCCCTTCCTGAGGCCTCTGTCCTTGGCATGTAGGTGGCCACATTCTCACCATGTTTTCACATGGCCTTCCCTCTGTGCCTGACTGTCTCCTGATCGCCCCTTCTTATAAAAGACACCAGTCACGTTGCATTAGGACCCACCCTATAACCTCATTTTGCTTTAATTGCGTCTGTAAAGACCCATCTCCAAATACAGTCAGTCTGAGGTATGAAGAGTTAGGACTTGAAAGGGGAACAGCCCTTTCAAGTTCAGGGCGCAAAGCAGTGCAGCCCCAAGCAGTTGCTTTAATTACAGTGATGGAGTGCCTGTGAGCCTCGGGAGCCTCGGGCTCCTGATCCTCCTTGAGGATCTGGCAAGGAGGCGGGGGCAGGTGTGTTGCTATTAGGGAGACTTTGTTCCTCTTTGTGAGGCAAAATTACAGACACTCCAGCATTTTATTCTGTCACTTCGAAGGATTATATGGTATACCGTTATGTTGGAGGCTGCTACCCTAAGATGGCCTCAGAACTGGCTGGTTCCCTGCTGATTGCAGCCCCGTGCTGTTTCCCAGCCTTTAGCCCTTGCAGCTGGCAGCTCCCAGGAAGGGGTGGGTAGGGGGCAGCCACCCGTCGTGCTGTCGCCCTGGCCACACTTTCTCTAAGTGTGGGCGAGAGACTCCAACCTCAGAATCAAGAGGTGTATGTGGGCGTGTGCCTGGTCATCCAGCTCACCTAGTCAGGGCAAGGTGTGAGAGTCAGCATTTGCACCAGGTCTCCCTGGCAATTTTCGTCTCTTTTAGTTCCAGGAAGCTCACGCCCTAGCTCCCTAGGCATCCCGGGGTACTGGGCAGGAGGAGCCCACTTCCAGGATTTTATGGTGCTCTGAATAAGGTACAGGCAGACATCATATAATTGCTCTTTGCTTTATTGCACTTCTCAGATAGTGTATTTCTTACAAATGGAAAGTTTGTGGTGGTCCTATATAAATCACATCTGTTGGTGCGATTTTTCCTTCAGCATTTGCTCACTTCATGTGTTTGTGTCGCATATTGGCAGTTCTTGCAATATTTTAAACTTTTAAATTATTTTTATATTTGTTAGGTTGATCTGTGATCAGTGATCTTTTTTTAAAAAAATTATTTATTTATTTATTTAGGCCACGCAGCATGTGAGATCTTAGATCCCTAACCAGGGATCCAACCCACGCCCCCTGCATTGGAAGTACACTGGACTACCAGGAAAGCTGCTATGATCAGTGATCTTTGATGTTATGATTATGCTATGTTATGTTATTATTGCTGCAGGCTCAGACAGTGGTTATCTTTTTTTAGCAGTAACATATTTTTAAATTAAGGTATATACTTTGTTTTTACTTTTTGAAGAGACACAACCATTATGTAGTCTCTCAATACCAAGATTCTGAGCTGCTTTTACATTACCACAATGGCATGCTTTTAAAAATACATTTCTAGCACCCTCATTATTTTCCGTCCAGTATTGTCTTCTAATACTCTTGGTTGACATTCCTATGGGACTAGTGGCCTGTCCCCTCTACTATCACAGGGAAACCCTACACATTATTTCCGACTCACAGGTAATACTAAAGTACAGTGAATTTCTGGTCTTGGTAAGTACTGTTGTCAAAAATACAGTCTTGAATTTCTGGTGCACAATGTTAAATAAAAATATTCTACTGTTTTACTTAAAAGTATGGTCAAGTTTGAATGGTGGCAAAAGAGATATGGGACATTTGGGGCAGGGCAGCGTGAGTCGGTCACCTTCAGCACGTTTGTGTATCAGCCTCTATTGCTTAGACCAAGTCTGTACATTATTTCTGGGCTTCCCAGGTGGCTCAGTGGTGAAAGAATCCGCCCACCAATGCAGGAACCACAGGAGACGTGGGTTCGATCCCTGGATGGGGAAGATCTCCTGCAAGAGAAATGGCAAAACACTCCAGTGTTCTTGCCAGGATAATCCCATGGATAGAGGAGCCTGGTGGGCTGTAGTCCATGGAGTCTTAAAAAGAGTCGGACACCACTGAGCACACACATACATTATTTTTAAAGAAATAATGCTATCACACACTTAATAGGCTAGTATAGTAAAGTATAAGCATATATAGTATAGTATAGTATAAGCATATATAGTATAGTACAGTGTAGTATAAGCGTAACTTTAGATGCTCTGGGAAACCGAAAACATTGTGCGACTCCCTTCGCTGCAGTATCTGCTCTATTGTGATGGTCTGGAACTGAACTCGCAGTATCTCCCGGGATACACATGTACTTACCCTTTCAGCTTTGTAGTCGCCTGAAAATGTTTGTTTGCAAAACTTCTTACCTCTTGAAGGCTTTCTAAGTACCACAGGGGAAAAGAGGATGTAGACAATTAGAACTATACAGGAAGGAACTTTAAATAAGGTGGCCTCAGGGCACAGTGGCTACGTAGGTGCAGAGCCACTAGTTGCTACATCACCTGCAGGGATGAAGCAGTGATTGCACATTCTAGCTGAGTCTGAAACCTGAAATCTCACATGTATGTATATTAAACTGTTCGTTGAAGGCAATTCCTTAATGTGCAGAGGCATAGAAAATAGTATTATGAACCCTCAATAGTGGTCTAAGCTCCTCTGTAACCTCTGCCCCACACTGTGCTGTTGTGAAGGAAGTCCCAGAAGCAGCATCTTATCTCAGTCATAAGCATTTTGATACATGCCTCTTGAGAGAGAATTTTGCTGCTGTTTTTCTGGGCCAGAAGTGGAAATGGTTTTATATTTTTAGGATCTCTTGCTATTTTGTATAAGCTGGTTTCTTCAGATCGTAAAAATCTGGGAAGTGTCAAATTTTAAGTAATTGAAGCTCAACATTTGGAGTGTATATATATTTTAAACAAAGCCCACTACTCTGCAGTTGCACTACTCTGAAACACTTTATTATAGAATGAAAATGATCACTGCTGAGGGCTGAATTACCTGAGGATGTGTGGTCCTCAGCCCAGATATCCGTTGGGTCAGAAGCTTTTTTCAAGAGTGCAGGACTCTGGGCAGACAAATTTCCAAGGCAGATACTCGGACTGGAAAGATGTGTTTTACTCTGAAGAGATGACTTCACATGTGGACATCATCAGATGGTCAATATCAAAATCAGATTATATTTTTTGCAGCCCAAGATGGAGAAGGTCTATACGGTCAACAAAAACAAGACTTGGAGCTGATTGTGGCTCAGATCTTGAACTCCTTATTGCAAAATTCAGATTTAAATTGAAGAAAGTAGGGAAAACCACTGCACCATTCAGGTATGACCTAAATCAAATCGCTTACGATTATACAGTGGAAGTGACAAATAGTTTCCAGGGATTAGATCTGGTAGACAGAGTGCCTGAAGAACTGTGGATGGAGGTTCATGACATTGTACAGGAGGTGGTGATTAAAACCGTCCCCAAGAAAAAGAAATGCAAAAAGGCAAAATGGTTTCTGAGGAGGCATTACAAAAGGCTGAGAAAAGAAGAGAAGCTAAAGGCAAAGGAGAAAAGAAAAGATATTCATCTGAATGCAGCGTTCCAAAGAATATCAAGTAGAGAAAAGAAAGCTTTCCTAAGTGATCAATGCTAAGAAATAGAGGAAAACAATAGAATGGGAAAGACTAGAGATCTCTTTAAAAAATTAAAAATACCAGGGGAACATTTCCTGCAAAGATGGGCACGATAAAGGACAAAAATGGTATGGACCTCACAGAAGCAGAAGATATTAAGAAGAGGTGGCAAGAATACACAGAAGCACTATCCAAAAAAGATCGTAATGACCCAGATAACCACGGTGGTGTGATCACTCACCTAGAGCCAGACATTCTGGAATGTGAAGTTAAGTGGGCCTTAGGAAGCATCACTACAAACAAAGCTAGTGGAAGTGAAGGAATTCCAGTTGAGTTATTTCAGATCCTAAAAGATGATGCTGTTTAAGTGCCACACTCAATATGCCAGCAATTTTGGAAAATTCAGCAGTGGCCACAGGACTGGAAAAGGTCAGTTTTCATTCCAGTCCCAAAGAAGGGCAATGCCAAAGGATGTTCACACTACCACACAATTGCACTCATCTCACACGCTCAAAATTCTCCAAGCCAGGCTTCAACAGTACGTGAACTTACCTGCCTCTTTAGAAGTCTGTATGCAGGTCAAGAAGCAACAGTTTGAATCCAGACATGGAACAATAGACTGGTTCCAAATTGAGAAAGGAGTACAACAATGCTGTATATTGTCACCCTGCTTATTTAACTTATATGCAGAGTATATTACGTGAAATGCCAGGCTAGATGAAGCACAAGCTGGAATCAAGATTGCTGGGAGAAATACCAATAACCTCAAATATACAAATGACACCACCCTTATGGCAGAAAGTGAAGAGGAACTAAAGAGCCTCTTGATAAAAGTGAAAGAGGAAAGTGAAAAAGCTGGCTTAAAACAACATTCAGGAAGCTAAGATCATGGCATCTGGTCCCATCACTTCCTGGCAAATAGATAGGGAAACAATGGAAACAGTGACAGACTTTATTTTCTTGGGCTCTAAAATCACTGCAGATGGTGACTGCAGCCATGAAATTAAAAGATGCTTGCTCCTTGGAAGAAAAGCTGTGACCAACCTAGGCAGCATATTAAGAAGCAGAGACATTACTTTGCCAACAAAGGTCTGTCTGGTCAAAGCTATGGTTTTCCCAGTAGTCATGTATGGATGTGTGAGTTGGAGTATAAAGAAAGCTGAGTGCCGAAAATTGTTGCTTTTAAACTGTGGTGTTGGAGAAGACTCTTGAGAGCCTCTTGGACTGCAATGAGATCAAACCAATCAACCCCAAAGGAAATCAGTCCTGAATTTTCATTGGAAGAACTGATGCTGGAGCTCCAGTACTTTGGCCACCTGATGCTGTGAAAGATTGAAGGCAGAATGAGAAGGAGATGGGAGAGGATGAGATGGTTGGATGGCATCACCAGCTCGATGGACATGAGTTTGAGGAAGCTCCTGGGAGTTGGTGATGGACAGGGAAGCCTGGTGTGCTGCAGTCTAATGGGTTCCAAAGAGTTGGACGTGACTGAGCAACTGAACTGAACTGTGTGCAAATGTATAACCTGCTTTGGGTCACAGCAGTGAGGAGTCATTCTGCAGGTGTTTTCAACATTTTTCATTCTCTTTCCTTTATGTTCACAAGAAGTTTTCGGAGGGATATTCCATTTTTTACTGTTTTAAAATAAATTCACACTTAGAAAAATTGCAAAAATAAAAATACCTCAATACCTGTGTGTGTTTCCTGAGGGTAAGGATATTCTTTTGCAAACCCACAGAACAGTTGCCAACTCTGGCCCTTTATAGAAAAAGTTTACTGATCCTGTCGTAGAGAACCCATTGCCCGTATTAGTGTGCAGCAATTTTTGTCACAGTTTACCGTAACAAAGACCCTGTTTAGGGAACCTCAGGAGACGGCACCCAGATTGATTCATTCACTCAGTGGAATAGTATATATCTGTCAAAACAGTGCTTCAGAGCAGTGTGTGACAGTGTGTGGATCCTTTTAGTAGTAGAGAAAATAAATCAGACAGTTCAGAACAGCATGAGACTCTTTTGTAAAGACTGAATTTTAAAAGTACTTTTCTGAGAATATATATAGGTGAAGCTCAGCTTATATACACAAAAAGGCAGGGGATTTATGCCCAGGTGGGACTTGCTGTATATAACAGTCAGGACCCTAGCTTTTGTTGTAGATGGTGGTTCACCTGTCTTTATGCCATCATTTTAATGTAACGAAGTGAGAGTGGGCCAGAGTCTAGGAAATGTTTCTCTGAATCTCAGTATTACTTTCAAGTTAAATCTTTGAGATTACCGGCTGTCTCAGAAATGTTTCTCAGATGGGCAGTTGTTTGACTTCCGACAGAGGTCAGCAGTTTGCTCAGGTAGGGACTGTGAGTTAGAAATGGCTTCATTCCCTAATGGCATCACGGGGCTCGTAGAGTTCTCCCTACTTGATAAATTTGTAACTGAAAGATTCCAAAGGTAAAATGCTGAAAAGTTGATAATGGTAAAAATATTTTAAACTGAGTTTTCAAAGAAAAAAGTAAGTGACTTAAGAAGGCAAGGAGTCTGACTGGGAAACATTTTTGTAGCAACTTTCACACAGTTTTAACGTCTCTAGTATCAGAGATGGACTTCCCTGGTGGCTCAGACGGTAAAGTGTCTGTCTACAAGGCGGGAGACCCGGGTTCAATCCCTGGGCCGGGAAGATCCCCTGGAAAAGGAAATGGCAATCCACTCCAGTATTATTGCCTGGAAAATCCCATGGACAGAGGAGCCTGGTAGGCTACAGTCCATAGGGTCACAAGGAGTCGGATACGACTGAGCGACTTCACTCAGAGTATCAGAGATAGAGGTATAGTGAGTACCTGCCATTGATGAGGAAAATAGTGAGGTTTCGAAGGACAAAAATAACAAGAAAATAAACCAAACTGGCAAGTCACAGAAGAAAAAAAAATGGGTTACTGTGTAACAATTTGTTCAAATTGCTTCATAGGAATAAGAGTAATACAAATTCAAAGAATGTTTATTTTTTTAATATTCCTGTTTTTAGTATTTATTTTTATTTTTACATTTTTATTGGCGTGTAGTTGGTTTACAATGCTGTGTCAGTTTCACGTATACAGCGAAGTGAGTCGGTTCTACAGGTACAGATATCTCCTCTTGTTTTTCCGCATTCTTTTCCCCTGTAGGCTGTTAGAGTGTGCTCTGCAGCAGCAGTTGCTTATTTATCATCTGTTCTATATATAAGCACATTTAGATGTGGCTCAGCTCAGTAAACTGTAAACACGAAAGTGACCCCTGGATGCTGTCCATGCTGGTATCTTTGGAACCCTGTAGGGGTCCTCACCTGAATCCACCTGTAGCTTTTTAAGAATTGAGAAATAATCGACATGCAACATTATATTAGTTTCAGGTATACAGTATAATGATTTGATATATGTATCTATTGTGAAATGATCACCACAGTTAACATCTATTACCTTCACAGTCACAAAAAATTTTTTTTCTTGTGATGAGAACTCTTAAGAATCTATTTTCTTAGCAACCTTCAAATACACAATACAGTATTATTAACTACAGTCACCCTGCTGTACATTACATCTGCATGACTTGTTTATTTTTATAGCTAGAGGTTTGTAGCTTTTGACCCCCTTACCCAATTCCCCCACTCCACACCTCTGGCCACCACCAATCTATTATCTATCTGTGAGCTTTGTTTTATTTTTAATATTCCACAGGCAAGTAAGATCATAGGGTGTTTGTCTTTCTCTAACTTGTTTCACTTAGCATCACATATATCTTGGCTACTGTCAATAATACTACAGTGAACATGGGGTACAGATATCTTTTTTTGTTGTCTGTGCTGGGCCTCAGTTGCGGCATATGGGGTCTAGTTCTCTGACCAGGGATCAAAGTCCGGCACGCCGCACTGGGAGCGCAGTCTTAGTCACTGGACCACCAGTGAAGTCCCGATATTAGTGATTTTGTTTCCTTTGGATAAATTGCCAAAAGTAGGATTGATGGATCATCTCCTGCAGCTTTGAAGACAGACATTCATGGGATTTAAGAATCCCCTCTTGGAAGAGGGGGATATATGTATATCTATGGCTAATTCATGTTGATACATGGCAGAAATCAACACAATATTGTAAAGCAATTATTGTTCAATTAAAAAAGAATCCCCTCTTGAGGTGTGCTGCCAAGAAAGTCATGTGAAAACACAGACACCCCTTGGTATCCACCAAAGGTTGATTCCAGAAACTTCTGTGGATACTGAAATCCACAGTCATTTATATAAAATAGAAGTTGTACCATGAATACAGTCAGTCCTCTGTATCCCCAGGATTTGCATCTGTGGATATGGAGGACTGATTATACTGGACTTTTCTACCCAGATGTGGTCATCTTAGACTTTTATCTAGAAGGTAAAAATCTGTTATTAATAAGATGGCTCACATGAAGGGAAGGTTCAGAAGGACTACTGGGTCAGAGTTCTTGGGGAGCATTTATGAGGTTGTGTAAGCAAGGTTGAGCCACCTTCCAGTATGGAGGGATGGCTGGAGCCTGGATAGGAAGCATCTAGGTCCACGTTTGTGGGGCCAGGCCTGCCCTGTGGTGAGTGGGGATGTCCCTGCACCTGGCAGGCGGGCCCTCAGGATGGTTGCCAGGCTTGTGGCGGGCTCGCTCTCCTTTCGGGGAGCCCCCAGCCTCCTTGGAAGTTTGGTGGCACCTCTCTGTGGTGTGACCACCCCCAGTGCCAGTGACTGCCAAGCTCTACTCCATCCTAGAAAGAACATGCTGAGTTGCTACTGGCATCTTCTTAGTGTCTTAAACATGCACTGGAGTCTATGTAAAAGACGAAGTCCACCACAATCACAAAGAAATGGTCAGGCATTGGTGGACGAGGGTCCCAGACCGTTGAGGAAGTCAAGCTCCCACTGTCCGAGCCTCATCCCACTGCAGTGAGCTGGTCTCACGGGGCTCACCTGTGTGCTAGCTGTACTGGCGCAGCAGCTGCAGAACGTTCCCCCCCAGGGTGGAACTGGAGGTGGCAGGAGTGGTGGAGCTCAGCACAGGGCGTCAGTCTGGGCCCGGTGTGGGCACTGCACGCTGCGAGCACCCTCTTTATCTCAGCAATTGAGACTTGATTCTGTGGAATCGTACACCCAGCCCTGCATTTTGTTGATAGATTTATATTTGCCTCAGATTAGTTTTTCATAAAATCTCAGGTGGCATCCCAGTTCATAAATGGATAAATGCAGCGCTGCTCTCCCTTGCCATCGTGGGGCAAGGGATTCCCCAGAATTCCAGGGCACATGGTTTGAAACCCACAACTGTAAGCATGTCAGCAGGAGAGCCACAGGGTCAGAGTACTACTTGCATAGTTAAAAGGAATGAAAAAGGAGTGTGGCAGGCTTGAGTGTGGCATATGAGTGCTCTAGGGTGGGAAGGGGCCAGTCAGGCTGAGTAGAGCAGTGACAGGAAACCTGGGGAGAAAGCATTCAGGAGGCAGAGAGACCGCTCTGTCTTGAGAAGACCCTGTCCCAAGGTCTGCGGACTGAGTATGAAGGGCAGGAGAACAGTGTCAGGACCTAAGGACCGACAGATTCAAGACTCCTCTGGGGGCTCTGTCTTAGACTTCACCTTACTGTGATTTTCAAGCAAACTTGGTTTTTGTTTCTCTGTTGATGCAGTGATTCTTTTGAGGTAATTGCAGAAGAGACCAGTGCTGCTTTTGAGAATGGAAGTTAATATTTTGTGCAACTGAATTTCTTCAGTAGTAAAGAAATTTACTATACGCTTCTTCTTGGGCAGAAGATGATGTTTGTGTTTTAATTATGAAGTTTTTTGCCTAGGGATTATAGCAGCCCCATTCTTTATCCCCATCCCACTTAATCTGGGGAAAGAAGCTGGAATTGGAAAAATACATTGTTTTAAAATGCAAGATAGAAAGGTACAGTTGAATAAAGTATACTTCTCTTCCTCAGATGATTTGTTTTACATGTGAACAGACTGCACAAAAATTTGGATGTAATTTTCTGGGAAGTACCGTTATTTGTATATAGAAGAGGAAGAAAATCAATTAGAAACATTTTGTAGTTTGCTGTGGTTTGGTTATGCTGTGCCGTTTGACAAGTCCAGTTGTAAAATTTCAGAAGTACAGGTTTGGAGCTGCTGGGGAGACCCTCTTCCCAGCCAAACCATCCTCTTGCCTCAGGTTACATGGGCTTGAAGGGTCACATGGGCACACAGGCAGGGGTGCCCCAAGGCAGGATGTATAGATGGGCATGAACCATCAGTTCTGCCTTTTCCCTCCTGTTTTCACCATGTTTTGCAACCTTGGCATCAAGCTGCCTTGGCAGTTCTATTTTAAAGCCTATGCAAAGCACCCGCTCCCTGGCTTTCAGCTGGGATGCAGCCTCACTTATCTTTGAGTCTGACCCTGGGCCCTGTCTGTGCTGGATGCCATCCCTCCCGGTGTCTGGAGCTGACACAGCCTCCTGCCTGCCCTGCCCTGTCTGGCTGGACCAGCACGGACCACGGTCCCCAGCTCCTGGCCCGTGGGCAGGCATTCCCCCGTCTCAGCGCTGTCTCGTGCCTCACCTCTAGTGTCCATCTCCTGCAGCGTCTGTCTCAGTCTTGCTCCTTTGTTTCGTCTTGTCTCTGCAGCCCGTGTTCTGATGGGGAAGCCTGTGTTCTCTCCGACACGGTGGCTTATTGAAAACACATACACACTTTGTTTCTCTTTTCCTTTTAATATTTTGGTGCCACCTTTGCTACCAGGTTGAAAATTAGTCTCTCCCCTTTAATTTCAATTAGTGCTCTGCAGCCTAGCCTAAGTGTTCTTTTCAAAAAGTGTTGAGTTATATAGGGAAGGGTTCATTGTCTGTTACTGCCTGCAAACAGAGGAGGCTTCCCTTTCTACCTGCCCACCTACTCTCATGCTGTCCAGAGACAGGGGAAATAGTCAAACCATACTTGCTAAACAACACAAGTTCTGTTATCTACTGTTCCTGGTTTTCAAGTGTGTGGTGGCTGCTGTGAGTCACAGAAGTCCTTTTAGCACCTCCTGTGCCCGTCCCCAACGCTGCCCGCTTGGCCCCAACTGCTGGTTGGGGGTTTGGGCTCTTGCTGCCCCTCTCCTGCCCTCAGACCCGGCTGGCTCCTCTACCACTGATATCATGCCTGTGAAAATCGCTGCTGCTGAGGTCACACTGACTCTTGTCCCTGACCTGTGGCTGTGGGCTCTGTGCTTTTTTCTGCTCAGCCGTCAGAGCGTGATGACCCCACCTTAAGGGTGACTGTGAGGATGACTAATTGAGAGGATGCAGGGTAAGCTAGGCTGAGGGGCGGACAGTACCATGTGAGGGTCAGCAGCCAGGTGGTTTCTAGCCTGGCACCAGGAACCGTGGCCTCCTGCCTACTTGAGGTTGCTTGCCCCTATTTGGGGTCTCCTGGTCCCACTTGGAGTCATCTGATGCCTACGTGTGGTGGCCATCTGAGGTTCCTAGGGCACCTTCATTGGGCCCTAGTTCTGGTCATTTGTAGATTCCAAGTCCAGGTGAGGGACTAGAGGAAGGGTCACTAGCTGGCTCTGCTTGTAAGCCTTGCCAGAAGTGCTGTTGTGCTGGTCCTGGGAGAGTGGAGTTGGTGCAGCTGCACGCAGTGGTCCATGTCATGGCAGGAGAGGGAAGGTCGTCTTATGGAGGAAAGATTTTAAATTCTGCCCTGCACAGAGCTGAGCCTGAGTTTAGGTGCAAGAAGGTGTGTCTGCCGAGTCAGAAGAGGCCCCTGGACCCTAGGGGCCCCTCACCCAAGGGCGGGGGCGGGGAGTGCAGCAGGAGGAAGCAGCTGGGTCCCACCGGCTCCCAGTGCCGTAAGGTATCACAGAATGGCATCCTGGACCTCGGCCTTGCTGGTAATCTTGCCCACTGTCCTCTTCTCGAGCTCATGGGTGTAGGCCCACTGTCCAAGTGCAAGGGCCCAACTGTGGGAGCCCAGGACATGCCGATAACTGAACAAGCAGGGCGGGTGGTGGTGCACTGTGCATGAGGTTTCAGTTCAGTTCAGTCGCTCAGTCGTGTCCGACTCTTTGTGACCCCATGAATCGCAGCACGTCAGGCCTCCCTGTCCATCACCAACTCCCAGAGTTCACTCAGACTCACGTCCATCGAGTCGGTGATGCCATCCACCCATCTCATCTTCGGTCGTCCCCATCTCCTCCTGCCCCCAATCCCTCCCAGCATCAGTCTTTTCCAATGAGTCAACTCTTCGCATGAGGTGGCCAAAGTACTGGAGTTTCAGCTTTAACATCATTCCTTCCAAAGAAATCCTAGGGCTGATCTCCTTCAGAATGGACTAGTTGGATCTCCTTGCAGTCCAAGGGACTCTCAAGAGTCTTCTCCAACACCACAGTTCAAAAGCATCAATTCTTCAGCGCTCAGCCTTCTTCACAGTCCAACTCTCAACATCCATACATGACTACTGGAAAAACCATAGCCTTGACTAGATGGACCTTTGTTGGTAAAGTAATGTCTCTGCTTTTGAATATGCTATCTAGGTTGGTCATAACTTTTCTTCCAAAGAGTAAGCGTCTTTTAATTTCATGGCTGCAGTCACCATCTGCAGTGATTTTGGAGCCCCCCAAAATAAAGTCTGACACTGTTTCCACTGTTTCCCCATCTATTTCCCATGAAGTGATGGGACCAGATGCCATGATCTTCATTTTATGAATGTTGAGGTTTAAACCAACTTTTTCACTCTTCATTTTCACTTTCATCAAGAGGCTTTTTAGTTCCTCTTCACTTTCTGCCATAAGGGTGGTGTCATCTGCATATCTGAGCTTATTGATATTTCTCCCGGCAATCTTGATTCCAGCTTGTGCTTCTTCCAGCCCAGCGTTTCTCATGATGTACTCTGCATAGAAGTTAAATAAGCAGGGTGACAATATACAGCCTTGATGTACTCCTTTTCCTATTTGAAACCAGTCTGTTGTTCCATGTCCGGTTCTAACTGTTGCTTCCTGACCTGCATACAGATTTCTCAAGAAGCAGGTCAGGTGGTCTGGTATTCCCATCTCTCTCAGAATTTTCCACGGTTTATTGTGATCCACACAGTCAAAGGCTTTGGCATAGTCAATAAAGCAGAAATAGATGTTTACCAGCTCGCAGTTCTGGCTCTGTGCTCTCCCACCCTACCTGTGGGGAGGATACTGAGAAGTTGTCCAGAGCCGGGTGTCCCCTAAGCCCCAGAGCTCCCCGAGTCAGGGACACTCAAACAGCAGCACAGTGAAATCAGCATGTCTTTTCTTTTCTGGCCAAATGCAGGATCTTATTTTTCTGACTGGGGTGAACCTGTGCCCCAGAAGTGGGAGGCACAGAGTCTTAACCCCTGGACTGTTAGGGGAGTCCCAGCTGAAATCTTTGTTTTAAAAACGTAAACTTACAAAATAAATTAGTTAATAGCTTGTTAAAAGACAGTTCCCCCAACATATTTAAATTCATTTTGATAACTTGGCAAACTATGCTGCTGCTACTGGTGCTTCTGCTGCTAAGTCGCTTCAGTCGTGTCCGACTCTGTGCGACCTCATAGACGGCAGCCCATCAGGCTCCTCTGTCCCTGGGATTCTCCAGGCAAGAACACTGGAGTGGGTTGCCATTTCCTTCTCCAACGCATGAAAGTTTAAAGTGAAAGGGAAGTCGCTTAGTCATGTCTGACTCTTAGCGACCCCACGGACTGCAGCCCACCAGGGTCCTCCGTCCATGGGAGTTTCCAGGCAAGAGTACTGGAGTGGGTTGCCAGTGCCTTCTCCGTGGCAAACTATAGGAATCAAAAACAGGGTTGAAAACTACTGTTGAAAAATCAATCAGGGAAGAAAAATACCTGGCTTTTATGTTGTTGGAGGACAGAAACCCTGGACAATGTCTATTTGCTCCGTTGTTTTCACCCCCATGGGAAGGAAGGATGCGATGGGTGGGGGGCGAGCTGGGGGTGGGAGGGGCGGGTCACAGACTGGGGGTGCTGATGCTGGACTGTGAGACCAAGGCCCTGGTGGGTCAGGAAGTCTTTGTTTTGCTCCCAGCAGTCTGCTTTTTGTGCATCAAGTGTGTATGTATCAGAAAAATGCCAGCATGAGGGTGGTTTTAGTGGCCAGTCAACACGAGGGGGTAGGTACCCTGTCTGGGCAATTCTGCTCTACTCAATCTTAGCTGTGTTAGTCTGCTCAGGCTGTATGTGTGCTCACTTGCTTCAGTCGTGTCCAACTCTTTGTGACCCTATGGACTATAGCCTGCCAGGTTCTTCTGTCTGTGGGATTCTCCAGGCAAGAGTACTGGAGTGGGATCTTCCCGACCTAGGGGTCACCCCCCCATCTCTTATGTCTCCTGTGTTGGCAAGCGAGTTTTGGTTTTTGTTTTTTTACCACTAGCGCCACCTGAGAAGCCCAACTGGAACAAAACCACACCCCAGGCAGCTTTCAGTTTAGTTCAGTCACTCAGTCGTGTCTGACTCTTTGCGACCCCATGAACTGTAGCACGCCAGGCCTCCCTGTCCATCACCAACTCCTGCAGCCTACCCAAACCCATGTCCATTGAGTCAGTGATGCCATCCAACCATCTCATCCTCTGTCATCCCTTTCTCCTCCTACCTTCAATCTTTCCCAGCATCAGAGTCTTTTGAAATGAGTCAGCTCTCTGCATCAGGTGGCCAAAGTATCGGAGTTTCAGTTTCAACATCAGTCCTTCCAGTGAATATTCAGGACTGATTTCCTTTAGGATTGATTGGTTTGATATCCTTGCAGTCCAAGGGACTCTCAAGAGTCTTCTCCAACACCACAGTTCAAAAGCATCAATTCTTTGGTGCTCAGCTTTCTTTATAGTCCAGCTCTCACATCCATACATGACTACTGGAAAAACCATAGCCTTGACTAGACGGACGTTTGCTGGCAAGCAGCTTAGGCAATAGAAAAGTATTCTCTCCTAGATCTGGAGGCTAGAAGTCTGAGATCAAGTTGTGAGCAGGGCTGGTTCCCTCCGAGGTGCCTCCCCTTGACTTGCAGACGGCCGCCTTCTCACCGTGTCCTCCCATGGCCTTCCCTCTGTGCCTGTGGGCACGTGCCATCCTGCTGTGACCAGGCCTCAAGCCGTGGAGGGGACTGAGCTCATTTGAGCTGAGCCAGGGGAGACAGAAATGTAATCGAGTTGTTAAACTGTGAAGTCCTGTGTGGCAGCAGGGGAGGTTTCGAGTGTGTTCCAGATGTGTTATTTTTGTTATACTCTTGGGCTTTGGCACTGTGGCTTTTGACACTGCAAAGGTGTGTCAGTCCTTGAGGTGTAGTTGAGGCTCAGTCCCAGGGCCGTGCGGTGGGTGGCCAGGCACACAAGGCCCCTGTGTTGTGCTGAGAGGAAGCCCCAGTGGGCTGAAGGGGGTGAGGCTGGCAAGATTCTGGATTTGGGGTGGCTGGAGCCAGGACAGGGAGTGTGGATTTTATTCCTGGGGCAGTGGGCCACCCCTGACAAGGGAGTGGCTGTTAGAAATGGAGAAAAGTAAATGGATTTAAACGGAATCTTGAGGTGAAATTGTGAGGTGTCAAAGAAAGCGGTGAGATGGAGACTGGGGACTTGAATTCAGAACTGACAGTTCAAGGTTTCCTTAACAGATGAGGCAGACACCCGCTTCTTCTTTGTGGAAGAAGCACAGGCTGGAGAGTCATGGAGGCGCCCGTGGCCCTGGAATTAATTGGATGTTTGTAGGGTGTGTTCATGGTCAAAAGGCATGGAGAAGAAAATGCAGCAATTAGGAAAGAGCCTCTGTGTGTGATAAGAGAGCCTTGACTGGTAGTTCACACAAAGATTAAAGGATGCTGTGAGAGAATGTTCAACAACTTCAGTGTTTTTATGGAAGTTGGAAGGGAAAAGCAGCTTGCAGAATAACTTATATCATCTTGTTTCTGTGAGGGATCAGAGGATTATGGATAATTTCCTTTACTTTTTCTTTATTTTCTGATTTATCTGCCATAAATATTGATAATTTTTTTATCCTAATTTTTAATTGTAGTAAAATATGCAGAACATAAACTTTACCATTTTAAACGTCACCACCGTCCATCTCCAGAACTTTTCCCGTCTTCCCACACTGGAACTCTGTGCCCATGAGACAGCAATTCCCCAGTCTCCTCTTCTCCAGCCCTGGGGTAACCGCTGTTTTACTTCCTCTCTGAGTTTGGCTCCTCTCCTCTGAGTGGGATCGTGCAGTGCTCTTCCATTTGTGACTGGCTTATTTCAGTTAGCATGACCTCCGGGCTCATTTGTGTTCTTGCATGTGTCAGGATTTCCTTCCTCATTAAGACCAAATAATATTCCATTGTATATATAAACCACAGCAAACAAAAGAGTCCTTAAACACTGATTTGAAATAAGTTGAACATTTGACATTTTTCCTAGGACGTGACCCAGGTGTGTCACAGAGCCTTTCTGCAGCTCTCTTGCTCCACCTCTTCTGTCATTGCGTGCTCCGGGCCTGTCCTGGGCAGAGGGTGGGGGGGAAGCGGGTCCCATGGGCACTGAGTGGAAAGCCAGGGCAACTGGTCATGTGGGCTGCATGGTTGTTCCTGGGTGGTTGGCTTGACCTGTGGAGGTGAGAGGCACAGAGGTAAGACCAGGCAGCCCTGTGGGACCACAGGGACCTTGTTGGGCAGCCTGGCTTCTTGGAGGCTGTTAGTTTTGAGGTGCCCTGTATGGGCACCGCTGGGGCCCCTGCGCTGGCTCTGCAGGGCAGTGACCAGGAGGAAGACTTGGCTCTGTGCACCCTTGTCCTGGATGTACTCCTTTCTTGAGTGTGTGGAATAGGAAGTTGTGATGACAGAAGGAAGTTGGTAATGAAAGGGAGATTTTTTCATTGCTGTGAAAAATAACTGCTATATTTAACATTGACGTGGCTGGTGAGAACCACGCAGAATGGATATTGTGCTGTTGTCGGGCTGGGGGAGGAGTTCAGGCCTCAGCTCCCTTGGTGTCTGTCCTCCCCGTCCAGCTGATCTCTCATTGCTGGCTGAGAGCTGTCGCTGTCTCCAGGGCGGAGTTACTTCTCCTTTTGGGGCTGCCAGCGTTTGCCTGGTTTGACCCTCTCGTGTTAGTCATTCACACTGAGCGTGGTTGTTTCCTCTCTGAATGATCTTCCGTTGTGCACCCCCCTCTTTATTCCTGGGCATTTCCTGCCTGGAAGCCGGCTCTCTCTGACACTTGAGTAGTCCAGCTTCCTTTGACTAGTCTTGCTTGGTTTCTCTTTTCCCCGTTTACTATCAACTACCTGTGTCATTATGTCTGAAATGAGTTTCTTACAGCTGACATAGGCTTGAGTCAGGAGTTTTTAAATCCATTCTGACAATCTCTGTCTTTAATTGGTGTGTTTCAACTTACTTTCATAAACCTAATTATTGATATGTTTGAGTTTAGGTCTGCATTTTATTATTTAACTCCTCTTAGATCCCTCCCTCTCCGTCTCTCTCTTTTTGGTTTATAAACAATGGAAATTTATTTCTCACAA
The DNA here is from genome assembly GCF_014754425.2 of Oryx dammah. Classification (NCBI taxonomy): domain Eukaryota; kingdom Metazoa; phylum Chordata; class Mammalia; order Artiodactyla; family Bovidae; genus Oryx; species Oryx dammah. The sequence goes on from NW_024070211.1 coordinate 135,098,499, forward strand.
ATTCTTGTTCTCTAGGTCATGAACCACTTTCTTCAGGCTATTTTTAAGATTTTTTCATTGTCTTTATTTTTAGCAGTGTGACTGTGATCTGTCTGGGTAGGGATTTCTTTAGGTTTTTCTTGTTTGGGGTCTACTGAGCTTCTTGAATCTGCAGACACATTTGCAAAGGGCCACATTTGCAGAGTTTTTAGTCAAGTTTTCAACTGTTGATCCAGCTTGTTCTTGTATTTTTATGAGACAGTGTTATATAGTTTTCTGTTGTTCCAGAGGTCCTCAAGGTTCTTCATTTTTTTCGGTCCTCAAGGTGCTTCATTTTTTTCAATCTTTTTTCCCCCCCTCTGTCATTCAGATTAGCTTATTTCTGTTGTTCTGTCTTCAAATTCACTGAATCTTTCCTCTGCTTTTAAGCTCATGTGGGGAGTTCATTAAATTTCAGTATTGTATTTTTTAAATTTATGTTTAATTGGAGGGTAATTGCTTTGCAGTGTTGTATTGGTTTCTGGAATACAGCGTCATGAATCAGCCATGTGTATACACGCATGCCTTCCTGCTTGGCCTGCCACCCCCACCCCCACCACAGCACTCTGAGTCACCACGGAGCACCCAGCGGAGCTGCCTGTGCTGTATAGCTGCTTCCCGTTAGCTACCTCTTTACACGGCAGTGTGTATATGGCAGTGCTCTTCTCTCAATTTGTTCCACCCTGTCCTTCCCCTCTGTCTCCACAAGTCTGTTCTCTATGTCTGTGTCTCTATTCTTGCCCTCCAAATAGGTTCATCAGTACCATTTTTCTAGATTCCATATATATGTGTTAATATATGATAATTTGTTTTTCTGACTTACTTCACTCTGTACAATAGGTTCTAGGCTCATCTACCTCAGTTCAACTGAGTCAGATTTGTTCCTTTTTATGGCTGAGTAATATTTCATTGTGTATACGTACCACGGCTTCTTTATCCATTCATCTGTCGATGGACATCTAGGCTGCTTGCATGTCCTAGTTATTGTAAATAGTGCTGCTGTGAACATTGTGGTACAAGTGTCTTTTTAAATTATGATTTTCTCAGGGTACATGCCCAGCAGTGGGATTGCTTGGCCATATAGTAGTTTTATTCCTAGTTTTTTAAGGATTCTCCATACTCTTTTTCATAGTAGCTGTATCAATTTACATTCCCACCAACAGTGCAAGACAGTTCCCTCTTCTCCACATCCTCTCCAGCATTTATTGTTTGTAGATTTTTTTTTGATGATGTTTTTTTTAGTTCTAAATTTCCATTCAGTTATTTATTTATTTATTTGTGACTTTCAGTTTTTTTGTTCAGTTCAGGAGAGCCATGTTTGTTTAGAGTATTTTCATAGTAGGTACTTTAAGTCTGGTAGCTAATTGTAGTATCTGTATTATTTGGCATTGGTATCTGTTGCTCATCTTTTCCCGTAGGAGCTAAGACGTTGCTGGTTCTTTACTGAGTAGTTCGGATTGCAGCTGGACATTTTGGATATTATAGTATGAGACTCTGGGTCTTGTTGAAATCCTAGGAAATGTTGTTTTTGTTTTAGCTGGCAAACAGCCTGCTTTGATTTAGGCGACAGTTCTGACCTGTCCTCTCTGGACTCTGGTGCAGTGTCACACCTGTCTTTGGAGCTCAGCAGTGCCTTTGGGTCTGTCCTGTGTGCGCCTCCTGTGGCCGTCTGGGACCTGGCTCTGGTCTCAGGGCTTGGGATGTGAGGATCAGATCCACGCATGTGCAGCTTGAGGGTGAGCCTGATGACGTTTCTGACCAACTTTGTGGGCTTGCTCTTCCACGCTTCTTCCTCTCCACATTGTCCCTGGGGCTTTCCAGTGCCCTCGGGTTCCCTTTTTGGTCCTCTGACCAGCATGCTGAGGCTTTGGAAACCTGCCTCACCAAATACTTCCGCACCCATGCCTGTGTGGTGCCCAGGGCTAAGTGGAGCAGCTGGGTGCCTCTTCCTTTTCTTTCAGTGTTCTTGCCCAGCCTGCCTGCTGTTACTTCCAATCTCAGAATGAACATAGCTGACCATGTAGCTGCCCCACGTATCCCGCTGGGGTCAGGGCTGCTTCACATGTCCATCTGGAGTTAGAGTTGCTCCCTGAGGCCCATGAAGGATCACAGCAACATTCAGCGGGAGGCAAGCTGGAGTATGTTGATGCCTCCCTTCTGGAGCCAGCACAGATGTATCAGATGAAGTCCGTCTCCTTTTCTGTGCTTCTGTATGGCAGAGTTCAGGTTCTCAGTCCTCTGCCAGTAGCCCTCTCCCTTTTTCCTTCCTTAGCCATAGGCCCTCACCTTATTGGGCCCTGCAGGCTGTCCTGTATTCTTGGAGTCAGGGCACTGGCTTTGTGCATCTTCATCCCGAGCATGTGGCCCTGCTCAGAGGACACCCCTGGGAAGTGTCATTGGTTGGAATCACTGTTGCCCATCGGAGGCTGTGCTGGCCTCCTGAGGACAGACATAGTACGGGAGGAACTGTTCCTGCCCCCAGCTCAGTGAAGGGGTTGTCAGACCCTCGCGGAGAGCCCTCCAGGTTGATGGCCCTGAGGTGGGAGGGTGGCAGGAAGCCATGGCATGTGTGTTGGTCCTTGTGCCTTAGACCACGACCAGCAGCAGCTGTGTTGTGACTCCCCTGTTGATGAGGCCCGAGAGAGATGCCAGGCCCCAGGGACAGTCTAAGATGCCTCTGCCATCTCTAGCTCCCTAAGAAGAAGGCACAGGGGAGCAGGACCCTAAGTACCCCACCCTGGAGGGACTGTCATGCCCTTCCTCACAGCACAGGGGGCTTTGTGTTTGGTCCTAGGCCAGGATGGCAGCCCAAGTGACGCTGGAGGACGCACTGTCTAACGTGGACCTCTTGGAAGAGCTGCCTCTGCCTGACCAGCAGCCCTGCATCGAGCCCCCACCATCCTCACTGCTCTACCAGGTGGGTGCTGGGCAGCTGCAGGACACGTGACCTGTGATGCTGACCTCCATGTGATGGTTTTCTTTTTCCTTCCAGCCAAATTTCAACACTAATTTTGAAGACAGAAATGCATTTGTTACTGGCATTGCAAGATACATTGAACAAGCAACCGTCCATTCCAGCATGGTAACTACATGGTTTCCTCAGTGGGAGGGCAGGGGGTTGCCACATCTGAATGGCGAATGTCTTTTTTTTTGGTATTATTCTATTGCTAAGAACAGTGCATGCTCTTTCCGAAAATCTGGCTTCTGTGGCCCAGAGAAAACCTTTGTCAGCATCAGCAAGCCCACTCTCCTTTGTTTATACTTGTGCTCAAGCATACCAGGCGCACACCCATATAGGATTTAGGTTGCAGGAGTGAACTGCATTGTTGTTATAACTATGTATATTAATAATTTAATGAACATTTTGATATGTCATTAAATTACACCAGATGAAGTAATTTTTAATAGCTGTCTAGTCCATTTGGTAAATGTTCAAAATTTAACTATTTTTGCATGTTTACTTAGTTTGCCGTGGTTTTTTATAATAAGTTCTATTATGAATATCTTCCTAAATACATACTTAATCTCCCCGACTAGATTTGTACAAGTGAAGTTATTAGATCAAACCTTGTGAGCATTTTAAAGCATCTTAAAAAATACTTTCAAACTGTAGTCAGCTTCCTGGCCTTTCCCCCTGGTTTATGGCTGTATATGTTAGCAATTTGTGACTGTTCTGCTTGCCTTTGATTTGCCCGGTGTACCCTTGCAGAATGAGATGCTGGAGGAAGGCCAAGAATACGCTGTCATGCTATACACCTGGAGAAGCTGCTCTCGGGCCATCCCACAGGTGCCAGTCCCAGCCAGACCCCACCCCACCCCCACTGGCCACACCCCACTCCAGACAGACCAGGCCTCGTCCCTTCCAGGCTTTCCTGCCCAGTCACACCACACCCCACCTCTGACCTGCCCTCCTCCAGCAGCTCCTCACATTCTCTGGGTTGAAGCCTATCTCTGTCATGCTTGTTTACTTCCAGGTGAAATGTAACGAACAGCCTAACAGAGTTGAAATTTATGAGAAAACCGTGGAGGTCCTTGAGCCTGAGGTCACGAAACTGATGAATTTTATGTACTTCCAGGTAAAATGGTGCAATAATCCCAGGGGTTTAGTGCAGAGAGTGGGGCGCTGGCACATTTACTGCATGTAAATTCAGATGCTCACAACAGCTTTGAGGCCAAAGGGAACTAAACCTTTGACAAGGCTAAAGCCTGACTGGCTGTTTCAGAATAAATACTGCTTTTATGTTTCACTTCTCTCCTTCCCTTGAGAGTGACTTTGTATTTCCTGCATGAAGACTGCTTTCTATCAGTATGCTTGTACTTTGAGTTCATCTGGTTTTCACATGTTTTCATCCCATTGTCTGCTCTGGTGGGCCTCACCCTGGTCTTGACTCCTTCTGGCCCTTGGGTTAGGCAGGGTGGCTACGGGAGGGGCCTTCCTGGATTTTTAAAGACGTACTTTAGAAATGTGTGTGAGTTTTTTTATTACAGATTCCTTTAGCAAACAGAGAAGATAGAACTCCTTAGGTGATGAGTTTTTGTTTTATCTTAAAAAATTGTCCAGTGGAAATCCTCCCACTCCCTTTTTCAACTCTGAAAGCTAAAGCAATCTGCTTTACAGATGTTCTTTTACAGCATTTTGCTCAGTAACTTTGCCAGAGTAGTCAACAAAATTCTTTTACTTTGGGGACATAGTTGGTAAAGTGCAAAGTCGATGATGATTGTTACAAAGACATGTGGAAATCACTTTCTAGAAAATGTCTCTTTACCTGAGCTGTAAATAATGCACCTTTTGGTTGGGCATTTCATCAGCGAGTAACGTGAGTCTGGACCCTGTGCTTGGAGCTGAGTCTGGGGTTGGCCCGTCCCTGAAAGCAGTGTATTTGTCCCTGCTTCCTCTGCACAGAGAAATGCCATTGAGCGTTTTTGTGGGGAGGTGAGGCGCCTGTGCCATGCGGAGAGAAGGAAGGACTTTGTGTCCGAAGCCTACCTGATCACCCTGGGCAAGTTCATCAACATGTTTGCTGTGCTGGACGAGCTGAAGAACATGAAGTGCAGTGTGAAGAATGACCACTCAGCCTATAAGAGGTGAGCGCGCCTTTGCATGGGGGGTGCGGCACTCACAAGGGCCATTCTTGGGCCTGAGACAGATCACGAGCCCTAGGAAGCATTCTGGTAGTCCTGTGTGTGGAGGGGGCTCTGGACTCCCATCACCCTAGAGGACAGTGTGCTGCCGTGAGCCTGCGCATCTAGGCTAGGTGGGCACGTTACAGCAGTGTGTCTGTAAGACTGAGTATGTTGGTGGCAGGTAGATCAGAGCAGCTGTCCTGTAACCAACTCTCTAGGGAAAGTCTGTGTCCTAGACTGTTAAAACAAGTTGGCTGGAATGGGATGCTGACTTCTGTTTGCTTTGTTAGACAATGAATCTTAGCTATACAATTGAATTAGAAGAGATTTACTTTGCATCTGAATAGGCTGTGGTTTCATTTGTAGAGAAAGGAAAGTAATTTCTCCTGGGCCCTTCTAGGTTCTTGCCTGAGAACTGCCTTTAAGAAAGCAGAAATTAAGAAGAGCAAAACAAATTTAATTTAATAAGTATGGGGGCGTCCCAAATATGAGACCCAAAGAAGTAACCTTTTAAACAAAGAAAAAGTAACCTGTGAAGAATTGATAAGACAGAGAAGTTTGAGTTGGCGTGGTCAGTGAGTGAGGAGGTAGGAAGGTTGTTCACACAGCCTCTGGTGATGAAGACGCCTCCTGACCTCCTGGTACAGGGAGGTTACCTTTCATGTGAGAGGTTTCTTTCCTGCTTTCAGGGGCACAGAGGAGGTCAGAATGTACTTGCTGCAGCTATTTAAGTAACTAATTCAGAATAAATCAGTATGCCACAGTGGCATATTTGGGGGCAGCCTACCCTGAACCCTAGTGCTGTGTCTTTAAAATGAAATCAACTTGAGATGCAGCACGAAACAGATCTGAGCTTGGGTCAGCAGTGGGGGTGGAGCTAGATCTCCCAGACTTCAAGCCTTGTTCATGTGAAATAAGTTCAGGTGTTCCATTCACCGAGTCGGCTCTGCATGCAAGCGTAGATCTTCAGAATGACAACATCTTTTGAACTGTCCTGTTAACTCCTCTCCAGTAGGAGAGTCTGGAGTTGTCTCCATTTGATGCCAGTGTTCGGGGATTTCAAGTGTGTGGGACTCTTGGTGGAGCATGGGGCTTCTGAGCTTCCCAGTCCAGGAGGACAGCTTCTGCTCCTGATGGCACAGATCACTTGTTGCATGATTTTGATCAGCTTTGTCAGCCTTTTATCAGAGAAATGGGGAGGTAGACAGCACCAGTGGTTTTTCATTTTAAAGAGGTTTCTTTTCTCTCTCTTTTAGCAGTAGCACCTTTATTTCAAAGCCCAGTCTGGAAAACAGTTTAAAGATGGGACTGCTCTATGGAAGGCCATTGGAGGGCCCCTGGGCACCCCCTTCAGAAATTGCCCACCATCTTTGCTGCCCCCCAGGCTCCCCTGAGCACAGAAGATGGCCGAGGCACCCCTCATCCTCCAGCATCCTCTTGCTGTGATCTCTGTTATGGACAATCTGTTGGTTCACTTTCCCAGGCAATAACCCTTACTCATCCCCAGCCCTCACACTCATGGTCAACATTCAAAATGCTTTTTATTTAAAAAAAAAAAAATCAAAAAACACTTTATTTGCACGTAGCTGGTAGTTACAACTTCTTCTAAGTGTAAGTTCCAGATAACCCATATTGTCATGGTGAGGCTGAAGGAAAATAGAAACAGGTATTTTTGGTCCTTTTCTTAATTTCCATTCTTGCAGCTTCAACAATCACTCAGATCAATAAAGTGAACATTATATATTCTTTTAAAAAGAATATAAACATACCAGTTAATATTATTTTACACATATATTAAAAATAACTTAAATAAGCAAGATTACAGTTTATTTCTCACCTGGAATGTCCTGATGTAGGTAGCCTGCAGCTAAGTGGGTTCCAGACCGTTCAGGAACCAGGGCTCCAGCCTTGTAGCCCAGAATGGCTACTTGAGCTCCAGGTGTCATCTCTGCATTCAGGTCAACAGGAAGGAAGGAGAGTTGAAGGCCCTACAATATCTCTTATGAGTAAACTTTCAAGTGCCTTACAAAGTTTGCCTTATATCTCATGGCTGAGCAGTTGATCCCAATGTGGAGACGAGGCACGTTGCTGTGCTACAGAAATTCAGGGTGTATTTTGAAGCAGGAAGGAAAGAAAATGACAGTTGGGGTAGGTTACCAGTCTTTGCCATGAAAGCTTTTCTTTAGTAAAACCCTCAAGGTTCTAGGTTGTACAGACAGGTCCTAAACTGTTTTGGGGAAGCCCTAGATGTGCAGAGTCCTCTTATGTGCTTTCATACTGCTTTGTAAAAACTAGAGACTCAGCCCATGTTGTGCAGGATTGTTGGACCTTTTTCAGATATGGTGAGAGTCAGGAGAGTTCAGGGGTTATGTATTGATTTATAATAAGAAGTGTATGTTCATCCTCATTTCTGGCACAACTCCTAAAACCCTTGTAATTTCCTGTGATGAAAGCATAAAGTTTCTTTTGTTATGTTAGTGTGATTTTGGAAAGCCCCTAGGTACCCTCAGGATGGGGCTGGTCACCAGAGGAATCAGCCCTGGGACTGGAGGGTTGGAACTTGTAGTCCTACCCTCCTGACCTCAGTGGGGAGAGAGGGGTTAGAGGTTGAACCCATTACCAGCATCCAGTAATCTAATCAAACATGTTTATATGAGGAATCTTCCATTAAAAACCCCAAAGGACAGGGTTTGGAGAGCTTCCAGGTTGGTGAACATGTGGAAGTTTGGTGGAGTGGTGATTGGAGAGGCCGTGGAAGCCCCCATTCTTTTCCCATACATTGCCCTACTCCTGGGGTCTGATGCTGTCTTCCAGCAGTGTCAGAATTTAGTTCATTGAGGGCCACCCAGCTGGTGTTAGAATATTGCTTGATGGTGTGGGAAAACCCACTGCTCATGTTAGACTTGGTACCAGATCTTTAGGTTTGTCCAAGATGGAGCTGCAAATTGGTGGTGGAATCAGGATTTTGTCTCAGACCTTTGGCACAGAACTGTGTGTGGTGTGATCCCTGACTGGTGGGAGGTTTGGCTGCCCAAAAGTTTCCCAACAGAGAACCTAAACGGTGCTGTCACTCAGCACTGGACTCACGGAGCCTTTTTCAGACTTGGGGATAGGGAGCCAGCGTGAGAGGCCATTGTGTCGGTGCCCTTCAGGAAAGCTTGTGAGTGGTGCTGCCACGTCTCTGAGGAAGTCCGTCAGCTATGGACAGTGGGGTCGTGAGCTGTCCACATTGCAGGGGAGAAGCTGGAGGAGGCTGAAATTGAAACCAGCGTCTGTGATGCACATTTCTACAGATAACTGTAGCAGCAGTAGAGTAATTTTGATTTTGCCAGGGTTTTTTTTTTTTAATGTCATTAAGCATGTTGGTTGATTAACCTTTTTTCCCCCTCTTTTATAGGGCTGCTCAGTTTTTACGTAAAATGGCAGATCCACAGTCCATCCAGGAATCACAGAATCTGTCCATGTTCCTGGCCAACCACAACAAGATCACACAAGTAACTCACACTCTGGCTGATGGGGCACATTGCCAGGGGGCTGAGGGGCAGAGAGTGGTCAGTGACATAGATCTCACTCTGTGTTTTAGTCTCTGCAGCAGCAGCTTGAAGTGATTTCTGGTTATGAAGAGCTCCTAGCAGACATTGTGAATCTCTGTGTGGATTACTATGAAAATAGAATGTACCTGACGCCCAGTGAGAAACACATGCTTCTCAAAGTACGTGTGTTGAGGGAAGACTGCCAACAGCACCATGAGAAAGGGGCAGCCTTCTTTTCATCAATAGGCTGAACTTGATGATTGTTTTGCCAACCTTTTCTCTCATGCTTGTTTGTGTGTGTGTGTGTGTGTGTGTGTGTACATATAGCATCTTCCACCTTACATGCAGATTGCACTACAAATCCTTGACATATTCCCATGAGTGTATCCCAAGCCTGAGCCCAGTGCCAGGTAGATCTCATGTCCATCCCTGGAGAAGGTGCTTGTAGATAAGGAGGTTTTGGTCAAGAACTTTTCTCAGCATAAAGCTTCTTGTAGCAGAGATTGTGCCAGATTTTACTTGGCAGGGATGTAGTTCCTAGAAATTTAGTATACTGTGTCACCATGATTGGGCTTCCCAGGTTACTCTAGTGGTAAAGAACCTGCCTGCCAGTGCAGGAGATGTAAGAGACACGGGTTTGATCTCTGGGTTGGGAAGAGCCCCTGGAGGAGGGCATGGCAACCCACTCCAATATTCTTGTCTGGAGAATCTCATGAATAGAGAAACCTCGCATGCTACAATAATCCATAGCATTGCAAAGAGGTGGACATGACTGAAATGAGTTAGCACACATGCACGTCACCGTGATTATAGTAGACTTTTGTTGTTCAGGAATCCTGCCATTTAACATAGTCCTCATTATTACTCTATTTCAAATTGGGGAGGTTTTCAATGATGTTTCTCATTGGGAAAATGAGAGTTTGTTTTTTTTTTTTTTTTTAATCAAATGAAAGTTTAATAATGTGTACATTGGAGAGAACCCAGGAAAACTGAGCAGCTCTGAGGAGATGGTTCTACCATTCTCTTCACTCTGCTCTCTACCTTCATAGAGAGCAGCTCTGTGGGACCCTGTGCTGGATGTCCTGCTGGCCCAAGCAAGTGGGCCCAGCTCCAGGATTTCTTCCATGTAGGAGAACAGCATGGAGGGGTCAGAGAAAAAGGGCGCTGTCCAGTGGAGTGCTTTATGATACTGGAGACATTCTGTTTGCACCTATTGGTACAAGAGCCCCCTGGCAATAGGTGCTTTTGGAAATTCACATTTATTATTGCCTTGTGCTTCAGGAGAGGTGGAACTGATGTGTATACACGTAAGAGGAAACAAGAAGTGACATAAAATAGCTTCATGTGAAGCGCTAGCTATTAATTTCTGAGAGGCTTTTAAAAATACTTTTTAGCAAGCCTAGAAATATTAAAATTACAAAAAGAAAAATCTCATTGGAAAAGACATAAACAGTAAAAGTAGTAGATCAACTTGTAGCAAGGTTAAAAGACAAAAGTAGTAAAATCACCTATATTCATAATAAATAGTTAAGGGATACAGAAAAGATATAAAATATGATATAAAAAAACATTAAGCGTTGGTAGGGGAATAAAAATGCAGAGTCACTAGAATGAGTCCAAACTTAAGAGATTGTAACTTAAAATAATCATATATATACATATATATGGGTGCTATATATCAACCTCATGATAACCACAACCAAAAATTTATAACAGATACGCAAAAAAGAGAAAGAAATCTAAACCTAACACTAAAGATAGTCATCAAATCACCAGGGAAGACAGCAAAAGAAGGAGAAAGGAATGAAAGGAACTATGAAAAACTGAAGAACTTAACAATGAATAAAATGGCAATAAGCATGTTGTTGTTTAGTTGCTAATTGTGTCTGATTCATTGTGACTGCATGGACTGTGGGCTGCTCCAGTCCATGGGAATTCCCAGGCAAAAATACTGGCATAGGTTGCCATTTCCCTCACCAGGGAATCTTTCTGACACAGAAATTGAACCCGTGTCTCCTGTTTTGGCAGGCAGGTTCTTTACTGCTGAGCCACTAGGGAAGTACCTATCAATAATTAATTTAAATGTGAGTGGATTAAGTGCTCCAGTCGAAAACATACAGTAGCTGAATAGGTTAAAAAATAAGACCCATATGTATGCTGCCTTCAAGAGACTCACTTTAGATCTAAAGACAGACTGAAAGTGAGGGGATAGAAAATGATATTTCATGGAAATGGAAAGAAAGCTAGGGTAGCAGTACTTACATCAGACAAAATAGACTAAAACCAAGACTTCACAGCACAATTCTAAAGAACAAGGACAAAATCATGAAATGTGGAAGTTTGCTGTGCCTGTGATGTCAACAGTAATGTTGAAGAAGTGTAGAAAAATGATAGAGGAGATGGAGGAACTTCTCAGTGTGTAGATGCAGGGTCAACCACTCAATGCTGCTTCAAAAGAAAGCTAAAAGCCTTTGTGAAGACTGGAGGAAGAACCACAGTAACGAATCAGAGGGTGCATCTTTTAATGCCAGCCATGGCTAGTTTCATCAGTTCAAGGCTAGAGTCATCCTTTACAACATAAAAGCAAATGGTGAGATAGCTAGTGCAGATAGGGTAACTGCCTGGGAATTTCCTGAAATGCTTTGAGAAATTATTGATGAAGGCTTATATTTACCAGAGCAGGTTTGTAATGTAGATGAGACAGGACTGCACTGGAAGTGGATGCCAGACCAAAGTTACATCAGTAAGGAGGAAAAGTTGATGCCAGGCTATAAAGAAGCAAGTTCAGTTCAGTCGCTCAGTTGTGTCCAACTCTGCGATACCATGGCCTGCAGCACGCCAGGCTTCCCTGTTCATCACTAGCTCCTGGAGCTTGCTCAGACTCGTGTCCATAGAGTCAGTGATGCCATCCAACCATCTCATTCCCTGACGTCCCCTTCTGTTTCTGCTTTCAGTCTTTCCCAGCATCACGGTATTTTCCAGTGAGTCAGTTCTTCGTGTCAGGTGGCAAAAGTATTGGAGCTTCAGCTTCTTTCTGACTAGAAGTCAACTATAAGAGAAAATCCAAAAAAACACAACCACGTGGAGGCTAAGCAATATGCTACTAAAGAACTAAGGAGTCCCTAATGAAATCAAAGAAGAAATTTAATAATACCTGGAGACAAATGAAAACAGAAACACAGTGTCTATAATCTGTGGGACATAACAAAAGCAGTTCTAAGAGGGAAGTTTATAGCAATATAAACCACAGGAAACAAGAAAAATTTCATATAACCAATCTAAACTTACACCTAGAGGAACTAGCAAAAGAATAACCAAAACCCTGAAGGAAATAATAAAGATTGGAGTGAAAAACAGATGAAATGGTGACTAAAAAGAATAGAAAAGAGTAAAACTAAGAGCTCGCTTTTCAAAAAATAGACACATCAATAAACTTTTAGTTAGACTCCTCAAGAAAAGTAGCAAGAGGGCCCAAATTAAATCAGAAATGAAAAAGAAGTTACAGCCAACACCACAGAAATACAAAAGGTCAAAAGAGATTATTATGAACAGTTATGCCAATAAAATGGACAACCTAGAAATGGATAAATTGCTGGAAACGTACATTCTACCAAGATGTATCAGGAAGAAACAAATTTATGAACAGACTGATTACCACTAATGAAATTGAATCAGTAATCAAAAAACTTCCAACAAATGAAAGCCTAGAAACAGATGGCTTTACTGGTGAATTCTACCAGACATTTAAGGAAGAGTTAACAACTATCTTCAAAATATCCCCACCCCTACCACAAAAATTGAAGAGGAAGGAAAGCTTTTGACTTCATTCTGTAAGGCATCATCACTCTGATATCAAACCAGACAAAGATATCACACACACAAAAATTACAGTCCAATATCATGGATGAACATAGATGCAAAAATCCTCAACAAAATATTTGTAAGCCAAATTCAGTACATTAAAGAGATCATACACCATGATCAACTGGGATTTATTCCAAGGACTGTAAATCAATTAATGTGATAACATATTAACAAATTGAAAAATAAAAATCATATGACTACCTCAACAAATGTGGTAAAAACTTGACAAAATTCAGGATCCATTTATGATACAGAATCTTGACAAAGTGGATATAGAGGGAACATACCTCAGCATGATAAAGGCTGTGTATGACAAGCCCACAGTTAGCGTCATACTCAGCAGGGAAAGTGTATTCTCTTTAAGATTAGGCACAAAACAAGAATATGCCCACTCACTCTCACCGCCTTTATTCAGCATAGTATTGGCAGTCCTGGCCACATCAGTCAGAGAGAGAAAAGAAATTACAGGAATCCAAATTGGAAAGGAAGAAGTAAAATTGTTACTGTTTGCAGATGCCATGATACTCTACATGGACAATCCCAAAGTTACCCACAAAGAGCTTTTGGAACTAATACGTGAATTCAGTAAAGTTGCTGGATGTAAAATAATATACAGGAATCCATTGTGGTTCTATATACCAACAACAAGCTATCTGAAAGATAAATTTAAAAAAAAAATCCCATTTACAGTTGTATCAAAAAGAATAAAATACCTTGGAATGAATCTAACCAAGGAGGTAAAAAACCTGGACTCTGAAAAATTATAAGACATTGTTGAAAGAAATTGAAAACAACGTGAACAAATGGAAAGACCTGTTTTGTTTTGGGGATTGGAAAAATTAACGTCATTAAAATTCCCGTACTACCCAAGGCAGTCTACAGTTTTGGTGCAGCCTCTATCAAAGTACCATTGGCATTTTCCACAAAACTAGAACAAATAATTCTAACATTTGTAAGGAAACAAAAAAGACCCCAATTAATCAAAACAATCTTAGAAAGCTTTAAGAACAAAACTGGAGGTATCACACTCCAGTTTGATGTAATTGATTTCAAACTATACCACAAACTCAGAACAGGATGGTATGGCACAAAAACAGACACAGATCAGTGAAACAGAGAGCTCAGAAATAAACTCACACTTAATGGGCAATTAATCTATGACAAAAGAAACAAGAATATGTGACAGGGAAAAGACAGCCTCTTAATAAGTGGTGCCGGGAAAACTGGGCGACTCTCACACCATATATAAAAACAAGCTCAAAATGGATTAAAGATTTAATTGTTAAGACCTGAAACCATAAAATTCCTGGAAGAAAACTCTCTGACATTATCAGTTTTAGCAACATATATTTTTTTTGATCTGTCACCTCAGAAAAGGGAAGTAAAGGCAAAAATAAATGGGACTATATCAAACTCAAAAACTTCGAAGGAAACTATCAACAAAATGAAAAGACCACGTACTGAATGAAGAAGGTATTTGCAAACAATATATTCAACGAAGGGTTAATATCTGAGATGTAGAAAGAACTTGAACAACTCAATGTGAAAAAAAATTTAAAAATGGACAGAGGATATGAATAGGCATTACTTACAAAGAAGACATAGATATGACCAAGAGCTACATGAAAAGATGCTCAGTATTACTCATCAGGGAGATGCAAATCAAAACCACAATGAAGGATCATCTCACACTTGTCAGAACGGATATTGTCAAAAAGACTAGAGATACCAGTTGCTAGCAAGCAAGTTTGGAGAAAAGGGAATTGCTGGTACGGTTTGAAATTTGGTGGGAATGTAAATTGCTGCAGCCGTGACCGAAAACAATATGGTGGTTCTTCAAAGAATGAAAAAAATTACCATAAGATCCAGCAATTCCACTTCTGGATAGTTACATGAAGAAAAATACTAATTAAGAAAGATATATGCAGCATTGTTAACAATAGCCAAGCCATGAAAGCCTAAGTGTACATTGATAGATGCATAAGAAGGTAATATATATCAATATAACTATATAGTTAGATATAATGGAATGTTGTTCAGCCATAAAAAATGAAATCTTACCATTTGTGAATGTACTTGGTATTATGCTAAGTGAAATAAGTCAGGCAGAGAAAGACAAATACCATATGATTTCACTTATATGTAGAATCTAAAAAAATAAATGAACAAACGTAAAACAGAAACAGGCTCATAGATACAGAGGACAGGAGGTTTCCAGTTGTGGTATAGAGGAGTGAATGAAATAAATAGGTGAGATTAAGAGGTGTAGACTTCTGGCTACAAAGTGAGTGAGTCCGGAGGATGAAATGTACTGCTTTGGAAATACAGTTGTTAATATTGTCTGTCTTTGCGTGGCGGACCAGTGGTAACTAGACTTATGGTGATCATTTCTGAGTGTATAGAAATATCAACTCACTGTGTTGTGCACCTGGAACTAACATAGGGTTGCAGGTCAACTACAGTGTTTTTAAAAAGTGCTTTTTGAAATAAGAATGGATCGTCATTTCAAAGTTATGAACTATAGCAGTGTGTTTATGGATAATTAAACCTGCAGGTCTAAGCTTTATGTGCCATTTTGCGATTTTTCAGGTCATGGGGTTTGGTCTATATTTGATGGATGGAAGTGTCAGCAACATTTATAAACTAGACGCCAAGAAAAGAATAAACTTATCCAAAATCGACAAATACTTCAAGGTGAGTTGCAGTTTCTAGATAAACCTTTTTATTGAAGTGTATGCAGTTTGAGCTTTGGGAGGTCAACCTCTGTGACTGGTCCAAGTAGGAATGCAGTGTTGGCAGGTGGGTGGGTGTGAGTAGACTGTTTCCTGCTCTTACAGCAGTTTTGCCTGAATTTGAACCTTGTCTAAAGGAGTCATGCCATATGTATTCTTTTGTGTCTGGCTACCCCCACTTTGTTTGTCAGATCATCCCTGTGGGAACCTGCAACTATAGTTTTTACTTTTTCATTGTGGTGTGGCTCTGCATTTTATGACTAAACTGCAGTTTGCTTATCCATTCTGTTTTGAACATGAGATTGTTTCTGCGTTTTGGCTTGTGTGAACAGTGCTGCTCTGACGTGTGCACATCTGTGCACATTTTTACTGGATGAGTACCCAGTGGCGGACTGCGTGTTCATCTAACAGAATGGACATTTTCAGTGCAGTAGATACAGCCTCACAGTTCCCTCACATGGCTGTGCTGACTTGCATCACCACCAGCAGTGAGCGAGCATTCT
This sequence comes from Oryx dammah, assembly GCF_014754425.2. Taxonomy (NCBI): domain Eukaryota; kingdom Metazoa; phylum Chordata; class Mammalia; order Artiodactyla; family Bovidae; genus Oryx; species Oryx dammah. The sequence continues at coordinate 135,114,273 of NW_024070211.1, forward strand.
TGGGGCTTCATATCATCCCCAAGAGGGCATCCTGAAGGGTGTGCCTGTGTGTCTTTGAGATTTTATTGGCTGCTCGTGGTTTAGTTGATGTTTCCCTGATTGCTTTTCACGGTATTATTAGTCTTTTGTGTGTCTCTTTGTGAAGTGTCCTTTCAAGTCTCTCATTCTTTTTTTTTCCCTGTTGGTTTGTAGTTCTTTACGTATTCTGGGTATGTATCCTTTGTCGGATACATGTGTCCTAAAATACATGCATTTCCCCTGTGTCGCTCTTATTTTTCACTTTTGTGAAGAGTCATCGGTGAACCGAGGTTCTTAATTTTAATGTGGTCCGATATATTCATCTTTGATGTCCACTTTAAGAACTCTTTGATAAAACAGACTCTTGAGAATTTTCTTTTGCATTACCTTCTAGGAGCATCATTGTTTCCTTTTCCATCTAGCTCTGTAATCTCCCTGGAGCTGATGTAATGTATGCTGTGAGATGGGGGTTGACAGTCTTGCATTTTTTTCCCTCTACGGGTATCTAGTTGACTCTGTTTCCCTTTCATTGCTCTGAGGAGTCACCTGGGTCATACAGCAGGTGTCTCTATGACAATGATTCTGCCTTGAGTTGCTCTGCCCCCCTGGTCTGCACCTGTGCTGGCTTAGTTGCTATAAGTCTCCAGCAGGTCATCAGGTTATGTTCTCCACAGTTGTCTTTAGCATTGTCCCTCTATCTTTTGAAATATATTTTAGAATTGACTTGCTGATTTACACACAGACATACACACACATGCACATACTACTCATAAACCATTTTTCCTCTTGGAATATTGTTAGGGATTCTGTTGAATCTGTAGGTCAATTTAGGGAAAATGGATATTTTTAAAATAGCATGTTTTCCAGTACATGAACCTAACATAATTCTCTAGTCACTTAGAACTTTAAAAAATTTTCCAGAATTTTTGGTAATATTTTGTTTTGAAGTCTTAACATATTTGGTTAGATTTAATACTACATACTTTTATTTTTTGATGCTATTGCAATTTTTTTCTCTTTAGTTTTTTTTTTCCTAGTTGTTTCTTGTATATAGAAATGCAGGTGTTTTTTTTTTTAAATGACCATGATTCTAGCAACAAGATAGGTTGATTTTAATGTTTGAATTGGTTCTTTAAGTGAATGTAGAAAGTTGTTTACAACTTTTTTGCAGTAAGTGATTTGCAGAAATAGCATTCAACCTGCAGTAATTATTAGCATTCCTCATTCTTCTTAGATTGTATTTGGTGACTAAATACAATATATAATGACTCTGGGTTTTTTATTTTTATTCTTTGACTACAGCAGCTGCAGGTGGTTCCGCTGTTTGGAGACATGCAAATAGAACTGGCAAGATACATCAAGACCAGCGCCCACTATGAGGAAAATAAATCTCGGTAGGCAGAGAGTGAGTTGCCCAGTCCGAGCATTCTTCAGTGTTCTCACTGTGGTTCCTGACATGCTGCTTACCTATCCAGAGACGCCACCTTGGACATTTTCAATCATATGCCTGATATGGTAGTCTTTTCCATGTGTAGATGTTTACATTTAAATTCATTTATAAGTGCAATTTATTTTCTTAGTAGAATGGCCACATTTCAGATATCTAATAGATAGGGTCTACTGTTTTGGTCAGTAGAGATATAGAACTTTTCATCATCCCAAAGAGTTCTGTTAAGACAGTGTTGGTCACATATATGGAAGTATAAACAAATTCCCTGGGTGCTGATAAAAGCTTAAGAACCAGTCTGCTGGGAAGGGGCTGGATGTTTGTATGCAACTTACAGAGGTTATAGAACTATCACCGGAGGGCCAGAACCAGACCAGGCTTATTTTTTCAAGGTCTCAGTTGTTGAGAATGGACTTTACATTTTTAAAGAAGTGTTTTTATTCTTTTTTTTTAAGATGATGGCTCTACGGCTGATGTGACAGAGACAGTGTAGCCTGCAAATTTTAAAGTGCTTACTTTCAGGGCCTGTGCTAAGACAGTTGACCAGTCCCTGTTATAAAGAATCTGCAGCTTATGGTTACAAGTGATAGTAAATACATAATTCTTTTTATTGCACTTTCCACATAGTCACTTGAGTCTCATAGGATGCTTCTGTTGACTTTCGCCAGATCCGTGGTCTCCATTCAGCCATGGTTTTGAAAAATACAGTTGCACCTCAATCTGGCTACTCAGAGGTTAGCAGTCTTTTTCTGTGCAGGCCAAATTATAAACATATTATGTCTTTCTAGCCACATATGCCACATACTCTTATTTGTTACTTTTTTTAAAAATTACTCTTTAAATCTGTAAAAACCATTTATGTGGCTCTGAGGCACATAAAAACTGGTCACGTTGGGTCTGTGCTGTATGCAGCTTGCCAGCCTCTGTGCCAGCTTATTTCCTAATACATCTGCCATTAACTCTGATATGTGATGACCTTCCTCAAAATCACATTCACTAAACTGAACCCTCTCTTCCTTTCAGCATCGACTTGAGCTCTGATTTGGAGGTTGTACTGATTTCCATGGTATAAATAGAAATGCCAGCCTCCAATTAAATAAATTTAAATTTTAAAAAATGCCTAAATGTAAGCTAGCAGTGTATACCTCCTGCTGTAACAAACACAATCATCTGTATAGCATAAGTAATGGTGAAGTCAATGACAGAGTCAGGAAGCAAGGAGTTTTGCATACTTTGTTTTTAGTATGGTCTGGTGTAAGTCATTGGCCATTATTACCAGTTAATTTCTGTGTTTCACAGCCACTGAGGCAGATGCCTAAACCTGTAGCAGTCAGCTCTAAGAGCTCAGCCCAACAGTCTAACAACTGTGTCTGGCCCCTGGGATTGGTGCAAGTGGCAGATGTTGGCATCTGGCTCCTGTACGAGCTTATTTCCTAACACATCTGCCATTAAATCCGGTAACACATATGCCTCTCCTGAGGGGGACATGCCTGCAGGGAAGGCCAGTGTGTTGAGAGTGGACCCTGGTACAGGGCCTGGCCTTGTGTGCTTGCTGCAGACTCAAGGAGCCGCCTTGGCTGGTGCCTCTGTGATTGTTATGCCATCTTACAGTGGAATCAAAGTTAAAAGTGATGCCGCTTGAGATAGTGTACTGATCATCTTGAAAATTGGTAATCTGCATCCTTTCCTTCTGGCAAAGGGGTGAACTTGTTAGAAACATGGTAGAAGTTGGTGCTGAGTGTGAGGAAACCAAGGGAACTGCTCTGAGTCCGAAGACCCATGCTTTCTGCCCAAGAATGCCAACAGATTTAATCTTTTTTTTTTTTTTCCCAATTTAAGTTTTTTTTTTTAAATTTTTATTTTTACTTTATTTTGCTTTACAATACTGTATTGGTTTTGCCATACATTGACATGAATCAGCCACAGGTGTACATGAGTTCCCAATCCTGAACCCCCCTCCCACCTCCCACCCCATATCATCTCTCTGGATCATCCCCGTGCACCAATTTAAGTTTTGATACCCTTTTTTCCCACTCTGTTGACTATATCTGTTTGCTGCTAAAATGGTATGTTGTACACGTAGTTAGTTATGACAACACTGTCTAATTTCCAAGTCATGTCAGTTTCAACTCTCCCATCAAGGATAACTTTTGTTCCTGAGTCTTTGGCTGACTTGTTTTGTACTATAGTTTATATTTTCACATGTGAATAATAAGGAAATACTAGTTCCTGCCAACTGTGCGGTAATGTGTCAAGGGGCTCTGGAAGGGTTATGCAGTATCTTGAATCCAGCAACTTTCAGCTTTGTGGAAAGTAGTTTACTGATTAAGGAGAAATTACGGTTCCTTTTCCAGAATACAGACATGAGAAGGTAGACACAGACCCGACACAGGGAGCTGAGGCAGACCCAGCTGTTACCATGCAGAGAATGCCACGTTTGCCACCTTGACCTCGGCTGCAGTGGGCCTGCTGGGCTGGGGGTGGGCCTGCCTTGCACGTGTCCTCGGCCAGGTGTCCCTCAGGTCATGCACGTTTCCCCTTTCCCCTTAGATGGACCTGCACGTCCTCCAGCAGCAGCCCACAGTACAACATCTGCGAGCAGATGGTCCAGATTCGGGAGGACCATATGCGCTTCATCTCGGAGCTGGCACGCTACAGCAATAGTGAGGTGAGTGGCCTCTGCCTGCAGTGCACACCTGGAACACCATGTCTCATGTGGTCCTTGTATTCTCTGCACCCAAATTTACTTTGAACTTTACACCCTTCATTTACTTTGAGAAGCATAGTTTAAGTACTGTGTACTTAACAAGCTCTCATAACGGATGAGGCAGTGCAGATATGATATAATGGAGTTTGTTTGGATCTGTTCAGCTGTACAAAAAGCATCTTCTTTTTTTGGGAAAAATATTAGCAGTGATTCCGAAAAAACGACTGAGTTGAAACCATGAATTAAGTGCATTTTCTAGTCTAGTTCCAGCGTTCCAAACTGCTGGGAGAAAGGAGAGGGGAGTGGAGGACGTCAGGAGCAGAAGGGATGGCTTCGACTTGTGCCCTTTCCTGTCTAGAGGGAGGAAGTACAAGAGCTTCCAAGTTGTTGGGAAGGTACATCAGGTGCCCAGAAAAAGGCCTGAAGAAGGGTGTAGGAGGTAGTGCTCGCTCTTGGGCCACGGGCCTTGTTAATTCCTTCTGGCTTTGCAGCTGAGTTTTCTGTGTCCTTGTTTAGGCCAGTCACATTGCCCATACCTGCTGCATGCCTCGCTCCAAGCCAGCATTACTCACGTGGGGTGGGTGGGTCAGGGGTCTAAGAGAGGAGAAGCAGCAACGGGAGGGTCATTTCTCAGTCCTAGCAGATGAGACACCAAGGTCAGGGTCAGAGCAGTGGTCACTGGCATGGATGGGTGCTGCAAATGGTCTAGAGGGACCTAGGGACTTGGGGCAACATATATAGGTCTGGCTTTTGAGGTTGTAGTACCTTGGGGTTCTCAGGAGGACCATTATATTTGGAAGAACTCTGTGTGCTGTTCTGCCCATTGCAGGACAATGAGCATTCCATCTCTCAGCCACAAGCACTAGTCAGTATGTAATCAGAATGACTGAAAGATAGCCCAAACCCTCAGGGCCTGTTACCTCCTTGCAGACCCCAGGTGGGTGGCTGACCGAGTAGAGATGGGGGCCAGCCCCCTGGACTTCTTCATGTAGTTGTAAACTGAGTTCATGAGGAGCTCTCAAACAGCACGGAGAGCTAATGTCTGCCTTTCCAAAGAGGAGCATTTCACAGCATGCATGGCTCCTGTCTGCCTTCTGAGTTCTGCCATAGTGCCCTTATCATCAGATAATGGTTTTAATAAGAGAAAAGAGATCCACCTTTGACAGCTTTGCTCAGTTTATTTTTAAACAGATTTATGAGGCCATAATACACATATCAGACAGTTCACCCATTTAAATTATACACTTCAAAGATTTTTAGTATATTTAGTGAGTTGTGTAACTGTCATCAAAGACTTGAACAGTGTCAGCATCCCCAGAGCAACTCTGCACCCCTTAGTAGTCACTCCCCATTCCCCTTCCTTCTGGCACCTGGCAGTCTACTTTCTATCTGTGGATTTACCTACTGGAAGGTTCATCCATGTTATGGCCTGTATCAATAATTTTATGGCTTATAATATTTAAATAATTTTATGTCAGAATAATACTGTGTTGCTTAGACACACCACATTTTGTTGGTTCATTATGAATAATGCTGCTATGAACATCCGTGTACAAGTGTTTGTGTGGACGTAAGTTTTCAGTTCTCTTAGGTAGATATCTAGGATTGGAACTGCTGAGTCATATGGTATTCTGTGTTGAACATTTTGAGGAACTGCCAAGCTATTTTCAAAGCAGCTGCACTATTTTACATTTTCACCAGCAGTCCGTGAGGAGTCTGATTTCTCCACATCCTTGCCAGCCCTTGTTTCTGTTTTTTTTTTTTCATTCTGACCATCCTAGTGAATGTGAAGTGGTGCCTGGTTGTGGTTTGGATTTATGTCCTTAATGGCTAATGAAACTGAATATCTTTCCATGTACTTGTTGGCCAATTTTAAATGTCTCTTGAAGTATTGGCCCATTTTTAAATTGTATTGTCTTTTTTTTTTTTTACTATTGAGTTCTTATATTCTGTTATCTGTTATGTGATTTTCATATGTTTTCTCCTCTTCTGGAGTTCTGTCTCCTGTCTGTTTGCTGTCTCAGTGATGCTCTTTGAAGCACAGTTTCTTATTTCTGGTGTGGTCCAGTTTGCTTTATTCATTTGCTTCTGGCTGTGCTGGGCTTCATCGCTGCGCAGGCTTTCCTCTGGCTGTGGCATGCAGGGGCCGCTCTCGAGCCTGCTGCTCTCACTGAGTGGCTCCTGTTGTGGAGCACAGAATCTCGCGCACGTAGGCCTCAGGAGTTTTGGCACGTGGCTCTGCACTCGTGGCTCCCAGGCTCTAGAGCACAAGCTCAGAGATCGTGGTGCATGGGCGTAGTTGCTCTATGGCATGTGGGGTCCTCCTGGCCTAGGGATCAAACTCACGTCCCTGCATTGGCAGGCAGACTCCTTAGTGCTGAGCCACCAGGAAAGCCCTGGTGCAGTCCACTTTTATCTGCTTTTTCTTCGGTTGGTTGTGCTTTTGGTCATAATGAACAAACCGCTGCCTAACCCAAGTCACAAAGACTTACCTCTTGTTTTTTTCTAAGAGTTTTGTAAAAGTTTTAGCTCTTATATTTAGATCTATGATCCATTTTAAGTTACTTTTTAAATATGATATAATTTAAGGGTTCAAGTTCATTCTTTTGTATGTGGATATCCAGTTTTGCCAGTATTGTTTTTTAAAGACTATTCTTCCTCCACTGAAGGCACCCTCATCAAAAATCAATTGACTGTACCACTTCTGTGTTCATTGCAACATTATTTATGATACTCAAACCAAAGAAACAGCCTAAGTGTCTACAGATATATGAATGAATAAAGAAAATGTGATATATATTACACAATGGGATATTATTCAGTCATACAAAAGAAGGAAATCCTGCCATTTGCGACAACATGGATGGTCCTTAAGGGGATTACACTAAGTGAAGTAAGTCAGACAGAAAAAGACAAATACTGTATGATACCACTTTTATGTGGCATCTGAAAAACTAAACTCATGAATACAGAGAACAGATTGGTGGTTGACAGAGGCAAGAGGTAAAAGAAGTGAGAAAAGATGGCCTAAAGGCACAAACTTTCAGTTATAAGATAAATAATTTCTGGGGCAGTAATATGCAGCATGGTGACTGTAGTTAAATAGTACAGTATTATATATTTCAAAGTTCCTTGGAGAGTAAATCCTGAAAGTTCTCATCACAGGGAAAAAAAATTGTAATTGTGAGTTGGTAGATGTTAACTTATTGTGTAGTCATTTCACAGGATATGCATTTGTCTCAGTCGCTTAATCGTGTCTGACTTTTTGTGACCCCATGGACTGTAGCCCACTGGGTTCCTCTGTCCGTGGAATTCTCCAGGCAAGAATACTGGAGTGGGTTTCCATGCCATCGAACCCAGGTGCTCTGCATTGCAGGTGGATGCTTTACCATCAGAGCCACCAGGGAAACCCAGGTCAAATCAAATCATATTGTACACTTTATGTATGTATCACGTATATCTCAATAAAACTAGGTGGAGGAGAATCAATTGATAATAATCCTGAGGCTTCATTTTTGAACTCTCAGTTCTGTACCATTGACCTTTATGTCTGTCCTTTGCCAGTACCACACTTGCTTTTTTTAATTGAAGTATAGCTGATTTACAATGTTGTGCCAATCTCTGCTGTACTGTAAAGTGACTCAGTTATACACGTATAGACATTCCTTTTTAAATATTCTTTTCCAATATGATTTATCACTTGATGTTGAATATAGTTCTCTGTGCTATACAGTAGGACCTTGCTGTTTATCCATCCTATAAATAATAGTTTACACATGCTAATCCCAAACTCCCAGGCCCACCCACCTCCCGCTTGGCAATCACAAATCTGTTCTCTGTGTCTGAGAGTCTGTTTCTGTTTTGTAGATAGGTTCATTTGTGCCGTATTTTAGATTCCACATATAAGTGGTATCATATGGTGTTTGTCTTTCTCTGTTTCACTTAATTCACCAGTATGATAATCTCTAGTTGCGTCATGTTGATGCAAATGGCATTGTGTTCTTTTCTATAGCTGAGTAGTATGATTGTATGTTTTAGCTGTTGTGAATACTGCTGCTGTGAACATAGGAGTACATGTATCTTTTTTTTGCCATGCAGCGAGGCATGTGGGATCTTCCCTGATAAGGGATTATACCTGTGCCGCCTGCACTGAAAGTGTGGACTCTCAACCACTGGACTTCCAGGGAAGTACCCTGCATGTATCTTTTTGAATTATAATTTTGTCCAAGTATATGCCCAGGAGTGGGATTGTTAGATTGTATGGAAATTCTATTTTTAGTTTTTTTAAGGAATCTCCATACTGTTTTCCATAATCACTGCACCAACTTAGATTCCCACCAACAGTGTAGGAGGGTTCCATTTTTATTATTTGTGTTTTAGTTCTCCATTACATAAATTTTCAAGCACACAAATGAAGAGACCAGTCCTGGCTCCTCAGATGCCACACTAGGCTTCATCACCTACCCCTTTTTAGTTGCTCCTCCAGGTTAGCGTGAAGCAATTGCAAGATAACATAGCACTCCCTCTGAATATATTTCCCACATGTCTCTAATAAATAAAGAATGCTCTTAAAACATAACCATAATTCCATCACACCTAAACAACCATGTATTCCTTAATAGTAAACAGCTGGTCATTGTTCACATTTACCCTATTTGTTCATTATCAGTAGTGATTTATTTTTCCAGGTTTTTGTGCCCCAGTCTCCAAATAAGTTGTATATGCTACAGTTGGTTGACATGACCATCCCCCTCTCATGCCTGTGTCTGTCCTCACTTTCTGTGCCATCATTTGCCATGACCTCTTTCCCCTGTGTGTCCTGTACACTGCCAGAGTAGAGGCCCCGTCAAACACAGCTCCCATTCTCCAGACCCACTTGGTCCCTGGGCAGCCATGCTGAGGTCTGCTGGGGGGTCCAGCTGATTATCTGGGATGTGGACAGCTGCATCCACTGCCTCCTCAGCCTCCTGGTCCTCAGCTCCTTGCTACTTCCAGAGCTGGATTCCTTTGCTCTGTGTATCAGTTATTACAATAATTGATTCCCTAGCATCATCTGAAGTAATAGCTAGTTTTTTAGAACTACTTTTGCCAGTGTACATTTGGAGTAGGCTCCTAGAATGGGTTTGATAAGTAGTTTCCTGGACACTGGTGACCTCTTAATGCTCTATTATCTCTAGGTGGTCACGGGCTCAGGCCGCCAGGAGGCTCAGAAGACGGACGCTGAATACCGGAAGCTCTTTGACTTGGCTCTTCAAGGTCTTCAGCTGCTGTCCCAGTGGAGTGCTCATGTGATGGAAGTGGTGGGCCCTCTCACTTTTATTTGGAAATGCACCACCTAGTTAATTAGAAGTGCTTTTCTTCCTAAACTTGTCAATAAACTGACTAAACTATATTTTTTCTGCTTTAACTTTGGCCATTGGATCAAAAACAAATCGGTTTTTTATCTTTGGCACTAGAAATAAGAGTATATATTAATTTAAATGTTTCTAAGATGGCTCAATGTACATTTCATTTACATATATTAGAATTAAAGGTCCTTATCTTTTAAAACACATTGGTAGAATTACATTTGTATTGTTATGATGATTTTTACTTCTCATTTTTTTTAGAAACAACACTCTGTATTTCTAGCCATCAGCTTCTTTTGTTTAGGATTAGTAAAGTGGTTTATGATGCATAAAAAGGTTTGGATACTCATAAGTCAGAAGATTTTTCTGTTTCGTTGTTTATTTTGCTCAGACAAGGATTTTTATATTTGGATGGGTACTTGATTGCTTGAAAGGCTAATTCTTTTAGAAATGGTGATAAAGTGCTTATAGTCTTAGATATTCCACATAAAATATCCAGACCATTTTACCTGATGTATTTCTTAAGTTTTTGATGTGTTACTTGAGACTGAAGTCACATTTCCAGAATGTTTTGCAGTTTTATGGAGATGGACTGTGTGTGCATGCATATGTAGTGTGCGTGTATACATGTGTGCGTGCATTGTGTGTGTGTGTGTGCATGCAAGCACTCATGCCTGTGTGTGACTCTCAGACTCAGTGAACAATAGAAGGCTGACCTGTGACCTTTGGTAGCTTTCGGCAGTAGTCCTGTAAGTCAGAGCAGAAGGTAAACATTTTGCATTTGGTGTGGCCGTCACCCCTCTTTTTTGATCACACCAGTATTCATGGAAACTTGTGCACCCAACGGACAAGTACTCTAACAAGGACTGCCCTGACAATGCCGAGGAGTATGAGCGTGCCACCCGCTACAACTACACCAGTGAGGAGAAGTTTGCCCTGGTGGAGGTACAGCTTGTCTGCTTTCTCCTCCTCCTTTGATTCTGACCTCAAACTGTCTTTGCTTTACAAAGAAAGGCAAAAACATGAATGAACTACTTGTTTTACGCAGTTGCGTCTGTGTAGGGTGGCTCTTTGAATCTGTCACCGATGTCAGAATAGAGATTAAAATAAGTTGTGGCTTCCTGGTCTCTGCATAGACACTCCCCTAAGCCAGATCAGGGCATGTTCTGAGGAGAGCTTGGGAGCCTCAGCAGCTTTTTGTTGGCACGCACAAGAGGAGCGAGTTGAGACCTGGGTGTTGGAGAGAGAGGAACCCCACTCAAAGCTGTGTGGTCCCCAGCTCTGCATAGTGCTTAGGACTCTTGTGATGAACAGGTCTTAATTTCTGTGCCATCTAGTTTCTGGAAGTATATTTTGTAGCTGTACGTTTCCTACCTTGTTTGAGAAATCCTTGCATACCCCCACGGTCATGAAGACAGTCTTCTACATTGTCTTCTGGATGTCTTATTCTGCCTTTCACATTTAGATCCAAAATACCCCCTCCAACCCTCCCAGCTGCTCTGCCTGCCACCTCTGTTGTGCGTCAGGTAACCATACTTTAGGCCGGTGTGTTTTTGCTCATGTTCCAATCCACTGTTCAATCTGTCTGTCCTTTCCTAATCCCTCTGTCTTAATTACAGTAGTTAAGTGTGTCTTGTAAATTACATCTTTCTCTCTTCAAGAATTCTTAGCTGTTCTCACCCTTTGCATTTTCTTATACATTTAGAACCATGCAGTTATGTCCCAGTGAATCCTGTTAAAATTTATTATAAGGGTTTGAATAAACCTATAGACCATTTTCAGAAGAATTGACAAATTTATAATATTAAATTTTTCATGAATGTGATATGTCCGTCCATTCATTAAGATTCTCTAATACCTCTTTTCATCTGTAAAACTGTTGCACATCTTTTGTTGACTTTATTTTATTTTTTTCTAAATGTTTATCACTGGTGTTTAAAATAAATTTTTTTTTTTTTTTTTAGTTTTCCTTGTTTAAAATCAATTTTTTTTTTTTAGTTTTCCTTGTATCTACCAACTTGTCTAAACTCACTTATTAATTGTAATAAATTATCCATAGATTATTCTGTATTTTCTACTTATATAATCATATCATCTGGAAATAATGACAGTCTTATTTCTCCCCCTTCTATTTTTTTTTTATTTTAATCACACTGGGTAGGATTCCTACTCATTAAATAGAAGGAGACTCCAGGCATTTATGTCTTGTTTCCCATCCCAAAGGGAAAGCTTTCAACATTTCGTCATACAATGCATTTGTTATAGGTTCCTTGTAACTACCCTTCCTCAGATCAGGGAAATTGCCTTCTATTCCATATTTGCTAAGAGATTTTATCATGGATAGATACCAGTTTTATAAAACATTTTCATCCATTAAGACAGTCAAGCTCAACATTCAGAAAACGAAGATCATGGCATCCGGTCCCATCAATCACTTCATGGGAAACAGATGGGGAAACAGTGGAAACAGTGTCAGACTTCATTTTTTTGGGCTCCAGAATCACTGCAGATGGTTACTGCAGTCATGAAATTAAAAGACGCTTACTCCTTGGAAGAAAAGTTATGACCAACCTAGATAGCATATTCAAAAGCAGAGACATTACCTTGCTGACTAAGGTCTGTCTAGTCAAGGCTATGGTTTTTCCTGTGGTCGTGTATGGATGTGAGAGTTGGACTGTGAAGAAGGCTGAGCACCGAAGAATTGATGCTTTTGAACTGTGGTGTTGGAGAAAACTCTTGAGAGTCCCTTGGACTGCAAGGAGATCCAGTCAGTCCATTCTGAAGGAGATCAGTCCTGGGATTTCTTTGGAAGGAATGATGCTAAAGCTGAAACTCCAGTACTTTGGCCACCTCATGCGAAGAGTTGACTCATTGGAAAAGACTCTGATGCTGGGAGAGATTGGGGGCAGGAGGAGAAGGGGACAACAGAGGATGAGATGGCTGGATGGCATCACTGACTCGATGGACGTGAGTCTGAGTGAACTCCGGGAGTTGGTGATGGACAGGGAGGCCTGGCGTGCTGCTGTTCATGGGGTCACAAAGGGTTGGACACGACTGAGCGACTGAACTGAACTGAACTGAACTGACCTGAACTGATGATTCTTTATTCTATCAGTGTGCTAGATTTACATTGATAGGGTTTTTTGGATCAGGTTTAATATTAAGCTAACCTTGCATTCCTGGTATAAACTCAACTTGATCATGATATTTTATCCTTTTTATATCTTGCAAGATACAGGTTGCTAAGATTTTTATATGGATTTTTGCATTGAAGTTCATGAATAAGAGTGGCTTTTAATAATACTTTTTTCTTTTAATGTTTGGTTTTAGAACACTTCTAGATTTGCAGAAAAATTGCAAAGATAGTACAGTGGATTCCCATATACCCCATGCCCTTTTTCATTTATTAGTAACATCTTATTTTAGTATTGTTATATTTTTAATAAGCCAGTGTAAATACATTATTATTAGCTAAAGCCCATGCTTTATTCACATATCCTCACTTTTTCTATAACATTCTTCCTCTGATCTAGGATCTCACTTCACATGTAGTCATCATGTACCCTTTGACTCTTCTGGGTCATGACACTGTCTCAGACTTTCCTTGTTTGTGATGACTGTGACAGTTTTGAGGAGTGCTGGTCTTTAAAATATCCCTCAACTGGAATTTATCTTTTGTGTTTTTCATGATTAGACTGAGGTTGTAGCTTTTGCAAAGGAGGAGCACAGAGCTGAAATGCCATTTTAATAACATCACATCAAAGGCCCATGCTGTCAGTGTTATTGATTCATCAGTGCTGGTGTTGACCTTGATCGTTTGGCTGAGCATGTCCAGGTGTCTCTGTTGTGAGGTTACCTGTACCAACTACCAACACCCCCTTTCACAGGGTACTTTTAGGGAGGAGGTTGTGCTTAGCCCACACCTTGACAACCTTGCATTCTAATTTTTTGATTCTGGCTTCATGAAATGGTTGATGACACTCCTATCTTTCCTGTTGTCTGTAATGGTTTGTGTAAGATATTTTTCCGTTAAATGGTTTCCAGCATTTACTTGTGAAGCTTTTCCTGTATGGGATGGCTTCTGAAACTTTCAGTTTCTTTGCTAGATATAGAAGTATTCAGATTTTCTGTTACTTGTATCAGGTTTGGTAAGTTGTATTTTCAAAGATTTTTCTAAGAATTTTTCTAAATTTAAAGTGTAAAATTCAGTGCTTTGAGGGCATATACTCACAGAATTGTATAATCACAAATTTGGAACATTTTTGTTGTCTCAAAAAGAAACTGGTACCCATTAGGAGTCACCCTGTATTTTCCCCTTCCTTCATCCCATGGCAGCTAACAATCTGCGGTCTGACTCTGTAGATTTGCTTATTCTGGGCGTTTCATAAAATATGTGATTGTGATTGGTTTCTTTCACTTAATATTTTCAAGGTTCCCACGTATATCAATATTTCATTCTTTGCTGTGCCAAATAATATTCCATTGTATGTATATATCATATTTTATTTATCCATATTAGCTGACAGACACTTGGGTTGTTCTACCTTTTCACTTATGAATAAGGCTGCTGTGAACTTGTGTGTGTAGGATTTTGTGTGGACTTGTTTTCCTTCCTTCTGATAAAACATCTAGGAGTAGAGTAGCTGGGTCATATGGTTTCTCTGCCTTTAACATTTTGAGAAACTACCAGATAGTTTGCAAAATGGCAACAGTTCTTTACATTCCTGCCCACAGTGCATGAGAGTCCACTTTCTCCAGCTCCTTGCCCGTTCCTGATGTCTGTCTTGATTCTGGCCATCCTCCTAGATGTGAAGTAGTGTTTCTTTGTGGTTTTGATATGAATTTTTATAACAGCGCTGTTGAGCATATTTTCATGTGCTTATTGACAGTTTGTGGGCTCCCCCAGTGGTGCAGTGGTAGAGAATCCGCCTGCCAATGCAGTGGACCTGGGATCGATCCCTGGGTCAGGAAAATCCCCTAGAGGGGGAAATGACAACCCACTCCAGTATTCTTGCCTGGAGAATTCCATGGACAGAGGAGCCTGGTGGGCTACGGTCCATGGTGTCACAAGAGTCTGACACAATTGAGTGACACAGTTGACAGTTTATATATTTGTGGAGAATTGTCAGATTCTTTGCCCATTTTTTAATAGAATTATTAGTCTTTTTATTATTGAGTTTATATATTCTAGGTACCAATTCTTACCAGACATATGATTTGCAGCATTTTCTCCCGTTTACTTTTTACTTTCTTAATGGGATCTTTTGAAGCATAAAAGTCTTTCATTTTAACAAAGTTCAGTTTTTCAATTTTTTTCTTTAGTTGCTTGTGCTTTTGGTGTCATATCTTAAGAAATCACCACCTAACCCAAGTCACAAAGACTTGTCTTGTTTATTTTTGTTTGTTTGGTCTTAGAGATTTTTAAATATATATGGTCAATTTTGAGTTAATTTTTAATGCTGTGAGATAGGGTGTTATATCAGAGGTCCCCAAGACCACCCTTAGCCTAGATTTGCTAGACTAAGTTACATAGAACTAAGTAGCTGTTCTGTTCAAGCTTATGATTTATTATAGAGAAATGACATAGATTAAAATCAGCAAAGGGAAAAGACACTGGGTTAAGTCCAGGAGAAGCCAGGTGCAAATTCCAGATGTCCTCCTCGTTATTGGAGCTGCAGGGAATGTGTTTAATTCTCCTGGCAGTGGTGGGTGAGCACAGATGCAGAGTATTGCCAACCAGGGAAGCTCACCTGAGCCTTGGTGTCCAGGGTTTTTATTGAGTGTCAGTAATATTGGCGTGTTCAGGAAGCAACAGTTAGAACTGGACATGGAACAACAGACTGGTTCCAAATGGGAAAAGGAGTACGTCAAGGCTGTATATCGTGACCCTGCTTATTTAACTTGTATGCAGAGTACATCCAGAGAAGGCAATGGCATCCCACTCCAGTACTCTTGCCTGGGAAATCCCATGGACAGAGGAGCCTCATAGGCTACAGTCCATGGGGTCACTAAAAGTCGGACACGACTGAGCGACTTCACTTTCACTTTTCACTTTCATGCATTGGAGAAGGAAATGGCAACCCACTGCAGTGTTCTTGCCTGGAGAATCCCAGGGACAGAGGAGCCTGGTGGTCTTCCGTCTATGGGGTTGCACAGAGTCAGACACGACTGACATGACTTAGCAGCAGCAGCAGAGTACATCATGAGAAACGCTGGGCTGGAAGAAGCACAAGCTGGAATCAAGATTGCCAGGAGAAATATCAATCACCTCAGATATGCAGATGACATCACCCTTATGGCAGAAAGTGAAGAGGAACTAAAAAGCCTCTTGATGAAAGTGAAAGAGGAGAGTGAAAAACTTGGCTTAAAGCTCAACATTCAGAAAAAAAAAGATCATGGCATCCAGTCCCATCACTTCATGGGAAATAGATGGGGAAACAGTGGAAACAGTGTCAGACTTTATTTTTTGGGGCTCCAAAATCTCTGCAGATGGTGACTGCAGCTATGAAATTAAAAGACGCTTACTCCTTGGAAGGAAAGTTATGACCAACCTAGATAGCATATTCAAAAAGCAGAGATATTATTTTGCCAACAAAGGTCCGTCTAGTCAGGGCTATGGTTTTTTCAGTAGTCATGTATGGATGTGAGAGTTAGACTGTGAAGAAAGCTGAGTGCCGAAGAATTGATGCTTTTGAACTGTGGTGTTGGAGAGTCCCTTGGACTGCAAGGAGATCCAGTCAGTCCATTCTAAAGGAGATCAGTTCTGGGTGTTCTTTGAAAGGAATGATGCTAAAGCTGAAACTCCAGTACTTTGGCCACCTCATGCGAAGAGTTGACTCATTGGAAAAGACTCTGATGCTGGGAGGAATTGGGAGCAGGAGGAGAAGGGGACAACAGAGGATGAGATGGCTGGATGGCATCACGGACTCGATGTACGTGAGTCTGAGTGAACTCTGGGAGTTGGTGATGGACAGGGAAGCCTGGCATGCTGGAATTCATGGGGTGGCAAAGAGTCGGACACGACTGAGCGAGTGAAGTGAACTGAATGTTGGCATGTAGCACAATTGCTATAGCACTCAGCTACTCGGACTGTAAACCTAGAAGAAAAACAGCTGTTTCTTATAAATCACATTGTTAGCATAAAATATCTGGTGAAACTGCTATTGAAGTGGCCCAAAGCCTCGGACACATATTCTTCGGGCTGAGTATTCCAGTGGCTTAGAGTCGTTTCCTAGGAGCCAGCCATAGGGCAGACTTTCCTGGGAATGTGCAGGGTTTGTCTACCCCAGGCTACTGATATGACCCTTTCCTACACAAGAGGCTGGCTTGATTCTTTTGCGTGAGGATGTCTAGTTGTGCCTCAGTGTTATCTGTTGGGGTCGCAAAGAGTTGGACATGACAGCACAGGCACGTTTGTTGAAAAGACAGTATTTCCCTATCGAACTGTTTCACGCCCTTGTTGAAAGCAAATGGGTTATAAATGTGAGGACTTATTTCTGGACTCATCAATCTGTATGTTTATCCTGTTCCAGTACAGTCTCACAATCTCTTAGGATCTGTGGATTGTGTGGTAGTGTCCCCTCTTTATTCATAATGCTTGTCTGTTCTTTTCTTTCCTTGATTGGTCTTCCTGAGCATTTGTTTGTTTATAAAACAGCTTTTTCCTAGTTGATCACTTTCTAGTATATGCTTATTTTCTGTTCCATTAATTTTTGCTTTTAGATATTCATTTCCTTCTACTTTGGGGGGGTTATTTTTATCTTTTCATAAATTAGTGATGAGTATTGTTGTTATTATATTTAAGCCAAAGCTCCAGATTTACCTTTCAGCACACCTTTCCTACATTCCATAGTTTGAATATGTTGTTACTGTTGTTCAGTCACTAAGTCATGTCTGACTCTTTGCAACCCCATGAATTGTAGTATGCCAGGCTTCTCTGTCCATCACTATATCCCTGAGTTTCCTCAAACTCATATCCATTGAGTCAGTGATGCCATCCAACCATCTCATCCTCTGTCAGCCCCTTCTTCTCTTGCTCTCAACTTTTTCCAGCATGAGGGTCTTTTCCAGTGAGTCAGCTCTTTGCATCAGGTGTCAAAATATTGGAGCTTCAGCATCAGTCCTTCCAGTGAATATTCAGGGTTGATTTCCTTTAGGATTAGATTTCCTTTAGATTGCTGTGAGCTTCAATTCAGTTCAACTTCAGTTGGAGAATTTGCTTTTTTAAATAGAAAATTTCCCTTTGTTTCCTCATTAGAAAAGCAGCCCAGGTTCATTATATAAATCCTGCAAGCAAACAGAGAAAACAGGCATGTGAAATGAGGGCAGAATCCTGTCTCTGGTACCATCACCAAAATGAACTTTAAGCAGGTCACTGCATATTCTTCTGACTTTCTATGCATATTAATTCACTGTGCCATTGTTAACAGATAGGATTTGGGTTACAAACTTGTAATTTCTTTGTTCTTTTCCAGATAATAACAAATTTGCTCTCTTGAATCTTTTTCTTCTTTTTTGCTGGAAGTTTTTCACAGATAGGTGTACCCTAGTAGATTGAGAGGTATTTTGAGTCAGTTACCAAATGCTCCTGTTAGCTCCAGGCCAAGCAGATCTGTCCCTGCCCTCAGGCACTTGTAGTCCAGTGGGGTCAGACCCAGAAACAGGGACAGGTGCAGGCGTACAGTAGAAAAACAGGAGGCCAGGGGCGAGGGCCTGAGTAGGGGAGGCAGACCCCTGGCACGTGCCAGGCTCACCTGCCAGCCTCCGCACACTGACGGTCCTATGTCCTCCTGCAGGTGATCGCCATGATCAAAGGCCTGCAGGTGCTGATGGGCAGGATGGAGAGTGTGTTCAACCATGCCATCCGCCACACTGTCTACGCTGCACTACAGGACTTCTCCCAGGTCACCCTCAGGGAGCCACTCAGGCAGGCCATCAAGAAGAAGAAGAATGTCATCCAGAGGTCAGCCCTGCTGCACACACCTCCCTGCAGAATCATCCGCAATGGAAGGATCAGCTTAGCTTTGAGCAGCTGTAGAGTTACATTTTTATAAATATGCTCAATACACTTATATCCAACCTCCAGACACCTGTTTGATGAATTTCCTCTAAATGTAATGTAGTGGGTCCAGTTATTAACCTGAACAACCCACAATAAGTCAGATACAAAGGTCTAAGCAGTCTGGAGACCCAGGAACAAGGGTTTGGTTATCTCAGACCTGGGTGTGTCTCAAAATCTGTGTGACAGTTCTGCTTACCAGGACTGTAGGGACACACAACTCAGCATCTCATCTCCGATTTCAAAGTTTATTATCTTCAGCGTTTTTGCTTCTATTCCTGTGGCCTGTCCTACAAATTAGTCATAAACCTCATATGTATTGCAGAGATCCTACAGCAAACTTAAGCTAGGTTTCTGTTAATGTTTAGCATTTTAGATAAGGTCATCTTTCAGAGACATTTGTATGAAGTGAAGCTCAGAGGGGCTCACATGGATAGTGATTTCATTTTGTTGCTCTATAGGTGATATAATTGTCACCTGGTATTATATGACTTTAGCACTAATATGATCTTATTACACTGTCAGGCTTCCTAATTTTTGTTCTCTCACCTGGAGGGCTCAGTGAAAATTTTCATGTTTTCACTGAGCCTCAGTTTTGCTGCAGGGAGCCCCACTCCTCCTGTGTGGGAAATGTGCAGTGTAGTCTAGCTCAGAGTGTCCAGAGTGGGCTGGTGGGTGTGTCTGACCTGACCGTGGCACCTGTGGAGGACTCTGTTGGTGGAGCCCTGTTGGGAATGGTGGAATCCAGATGTCCAAATGAGGTGTGGACAGTGTCCCCAGGATTGTGTTGGTGACCATATTCAAATGAGAAAATGGGATAAGTCTCGAGAAGGTTGTTTGAGCTCTGAGTGAATGTTTGGGGCCTGTCTTCTTGCTGCCCTTAGCGTGACTCAATATGTAAGAAATCAAACACCACTTCTGGGCTAATTGATGCAGAATGCAAGCACGTTAGATTTTCTGAGGGTGGTAACGTCCCCAAGAAAATGGGCTATTTTGAAAGTTGAACGTTGAACTGTCTCATTACCACATCCTCCCACTGCCCCCAAGGGAATTCATGTGTCAGAGTTGGTTGTGGGTTAAGTCAGGAGATAGTATGATTGTAAAAGTGCTGAGGATGTCAACACTTTGTCCCACCCTAACAACTTGACTGGTGGTTTAGTGTCCTGCAGGCCATCAGGAAGACTGTGTGTGACTGGGAGACAGGGCATGAGCCCTTCAACGACCCAGCCCTGCGGGGCGAGAAGGACCCAAAGAGTGGCTTCGACATTAAAGTGCCACGGCGCGCTGTAGGACCCTCCAGCACCCAGGTTCTCGTTCCTTGCTCTACTGAGTCGGGTGACCGTGAGCTGGGGAAGTGGTGGGAGGCTGGGAGTGCAGTGACCTCACCGTGGCCAAGTACAGTCTGGGTCTTTTTTGCTCCTTTATTCGTTGTCCAAGTGAATCTGAATCTAGGGTATAGATACCCCATGATTCCCAGGTTTGGTCATTTGCATGCAGAACTTAATTTGACTGCATCAACTCCTATTCCCAAAATGTGGGTGAAAGTCTGTGTGTCCCTATTTACACTGTGTTTCCTGGTGGGTGTTTAAATGTGTGGTTATAATTTTTATGTAGAGTCTAAAAAATGATTATTCCTAAAGATAAAATTTTTGGAAATTTGAAAACATAGCTTTGCTATATCCCTGGTCTTCAGCTATCACTGCTGATTTTTCTCCTGGCACACTCAGCTCCCTCCTCCCTCTTCAAGCAGCTTTCCTTTGATCCTCACATCTGATTTAATTGCCCTCTGCTTTTTCCTTTCCTGTTTTGGAACTTTGTTCTCATCAGCTCTGTGTTGTGGGCTTTTAGAATCTCTTCTGTCAGCCTTTCAGAGAATTGCCAGCAGAGCGTGTTGCTGGCTCTGTATGAAATCTTGGGGTACTTGGGCGGAGGGTGAGGGTGCCGTCCGGGGCCTGTCTGCCAGCGTGCACGTCCCTGCTCGTCCGCATGCCCCCGTGACTAACGCTGTCCTGTCTGTCCGTGTTTAGCTGTACCTGGTGCGCACCATGGTGGAGTCCTTGAGCTCTGCCGAGCTGCTCAGGCAGCTCAAGTCTGTGGGCGCGGAAAGACTCTTGCATGTGGTTAACGCGTTTCTGAGGCAGTCCTACGTCTATCCGCCCCTTTTAACCTTTGGTGGTAAGACATCATTTGTTTTTTTGTTGACATTTATGACATGAGGCTCTCCTCTGAATTCTTTGTCCCAAGCAGCAACGACTTGGCCGTGTGGATTGGTGCTGCCCCTGCAAGGAGTCAGCGCAGTGTCAGTGGGCAGCCCTTCTCGTGGTTTATCTGTGTTGTTGTAACTAATGTGCCATGTATATTTTCTCCCCTACAAATGTTTCCTTGGATAATGCAGCTTTACATGGTGAGAACCATGCTAGAGTCCCTCATTGCAGACAAAAGTGGTTCCAAGAAAACCTTGAGAAGTAGCCTTGAGGGGCCCACCATATTGGACATAGAAAAATTTCATCGAGAGTCATTCTTCTACACCCACTTGATAAATTTCAGTGGTAAGACCTACTGCTGACCGGTGTCTGCTCCAGCATATTCTAACACCACTAACAATGCCTAGAGAGCTCCTGCCTGGCTGGCTGCCCCTGCTGTGGTCCCTTCGTCCTCCCAGGCAGTGACACGTGTTGTAACCCTCGTGGCATTTCCTCGCCTGTTGCTTTAAATGCATGGCTGGCCAGGGACTTCCTCCATGTGGCATGGCCCTTAGAAGGGTGAGGCCCATCGGGCTGGGGCTGGCCCAGTGACCTGGATGCAAAGTCTTTGTAACGTACACCAGGTCAGCAACTCAGGCTGGTGTGACTCACCTGGCTTCAGATCCAGGTGGTGATAAATACCAGAAACCACTCCCAGGCTAAGTGTAGAAAGTGGCAGGTGAGCTGAGCTGCACACTGCACATCCCATCCTGGGGTGACCGTGTGCATGTGGGTGCCCTTGGTCTCCATGGAGCCGCACATGGTTATTTCTGTGCTGTATCCATGATTCAGGGTGCGGAGCCTCTATCTTGGCTGCAAGCGCTATAGGTTTACAGTAATTGTTAGGCTTTTCTTTTTCTCTTCATCAAAGGACGGAAACATTTTTTTCCAATCTGTTTTGCATTAGATAGACATGCACTAAGTATGAATACAATACTGTGTCTGTATCCCAAGTAAAGCAAATCCTGTCAGAAGGTGCCCAGTGTTAACCATGTCCTGTTGATGGGTCTTGCTGGGCTTGTGGTGCTGGACGCTGACTCTCCTGTTGGTGAGTGAGAATCAGCACATCCAAGTGGCTTTGTCTAGGGCAACGCTGTGTGCACGGCACATACTCATGTCCACTCGCCAAGGCCCAGGGCTGAGAGCCTGGCACGTGCCCCCTTGCCTCACCCTGTGGAGTCTTTTCTGCTTATAGAAGATTAATGTGGTATCTTTTGAATCCCTTAAGAGACGCTCCAGCAGTGCTGTGACCTTTCGCAGTTGTGGTTCCGAGAGTTCTTTCTGGAGTTGACAATGGGCAGAAGGATTCAATTCCCTATTGAGATGTCCATGCCCTGGATCCTGACAGACCACATCTTGGAAACCAAAGAAGCATCAATGATGGAGTAAGTGTTCTGGAGGCCTGTCCCAGCCTCCTGTCATGATGTTTGAAGTCCTTGGTGGTGTTTGGGAGGTGGAGGCGGGGCCGATTATTCTCAGTGCTTCATTTGAAGTCATAATTCTTGGGTGAGACTTCAGAGATCAATACAAGGAACAGGTGTCTTGGCTTTGGATTGAAATCTGGTGCCCAAGCAGTAAAACTGATTAATAAGTTCTCTGTGTCCAGGTGCCAGCAAGGTCCTGGGAACTTGGCAAGGGGAGAGGTAGCCTGACCTCTAGTGTGGCATGGCCTCAGACCCAGATGGATTTGGGAGAGGAAGTATTTAGTGTGAGGCTCAGTGTCAGGGCTGGGGGTCAGAGACTATGAAGGGGTCAGAAAATATGAAATCCACGGAGGGAAAGTAACTGCAAACAGAGTCTCGTGTGGTGAGCAGATGGGGTCCCCGCCCGGCCATCCTCCCCGTCCTGGCCTGTGCACACCAGGAGAGCAGCCTTCCCTCCCTCTGCAGCAGCAGTGGCATCCACAGCGTTAGAGGTCTTGATGAACCTGTGTGCTCTTTGAGGGCTGCATTGGGCCTGCTGTTCACGTGCCTCAAGCCCTCAATGAGACCTTACCTCTGCAGACTGCTAGCTACCCCCTTTTGTCCAGGGTCAGAGGGGCTTTGGCCACACCAGATTTGCTCTTGGTCAGTTATGGGGCCCGGGACCTTTGTATGTTTTTGTTTTAGGTCAGGTAGTTTATTCTTAAAAATAAGAAAGTGACTCATTCTTGTGGTTATTAAAACATTGCAAATTGGCATGAAAATCTTTGAAACATGGTAAGTGAGAAGATGAAGTTGCAGGAGGCCGTCATGGACCTGCCAGGTGCCCTGGGTGTGACTGAACCACGCGTGTCCTGCCAAAAGCCCAGCCTGCCTGCAGGGGCTGTTTTGTCAGGGCACTCACAGGAACCAAATTTGGCATTTGAAATAAGAAATTATTTTTCCTCATGAGAAAGGAGAACAGTGAGTGTTACATTGCTGGTGGAGGGGAGGGTGTGAAAGCCAAGAAAGCCCATGTGGGCAGCCAGGCTGACCTGTGTCCCCTTCTGCAGGTACGTCCTCTATTCACTGGACCTATACAATGATAGCGCCCACTACGCCCTCACCAAGTTCAACAAGCAGTTTCTCTATGATGAAATTGAGGCGGAGGTAAGGGCCCACGCGCTTTTAACAGACTTTCTTTTCTTTCCTTTTTCCTCTGAATATTAGAGGAAGCAAACTTTCTTTTTAATACAAAGAGGTTTAAACAATGGAATGAACTTTGAAATAAACATTTTAGGATGAACCCTTCTATCAGTACTTTTTTCTATGCATCCACACAGGACGATTGGTGTCTTTAAACCAGCTTCAAAGCAGCCGTTAGCTGTTGGGTGACTTTTTTTTCACGTGGTTCCATGTCTCACATGACCCCATGTCATAAGCACCAAATATCTTGCCTGTTTTCTTGGATGAACACTGTCTAGAACAGGGGCATTGTATGAAATAGATGGACTGAACCAAACTCTATTTTATTTCTCTAGTTTTAGCTTTGTATTTTTTACTCATTATAAATAATGCTTTAATGAACTTCCTTGCATGTAACTTTTTAGTTGTTTTGGGTTATTTTTAAGGAAAAATTCCTCCAAGTGGAATTATTAAGTCTGTGTACATGCAGCTAAGGAGATAAATCTTGTTTTCTAGCTCAAGATATAAGAGAATGTAACCATAACAGATTACATTAAACATATGGGTCTCATTCCCCATTGTTGTTGTTGTTCAGTTGTTTAGTTGTGTCTGATTCTTTGGGACCCCATGAACTGCAGCATGCCAGGCTCTCCTGTCCTTCACTGTCTCCTACAGTTTGCTCAAACTCATGTCCATTGAGTCAGTGATGCCATCCAGCCATCTCATCCTGTGTCACCCGCTTTTCCTGCCCTCATTCTTTCCCAGCATCAAGGGTTTTCTCCAATGAGTTGGCTCTACGCATCAGGTAGCCAACGTATTAGAACTTCAGCTTCAGCATCAGTCCTCCCAATGAATATTCAGGGTTGATTTCCTTTAGGATTGATTGGTCTGATCTCTTTGCAGTCCAATGAACTCTCAAGAGTCTTTTCTGGCACCATAGTTAGAAAACATCAATCCTTTGGCACTCAACCTTCTTTATGGCCCAACTGGCACATCCATACATGACTACAGAAAAGCCATCCCTTTGACTCTACGGACCTTTGTCAGCAAAGTGATGACTCTGCCTTTTAATACGCTATGATTGTCATAGTTTTTCTTCCAAGGAGCAAATGTCTTTTAACTTCTTGGCTACAGTCACTGTCTGCATTGATTTTGAAGCCCAAGAAAATAAAGTCTGTCACTGTTTCCATTTTTCCCTCATCTATTTGCCATGAAGTGATTGGACTCAGTGCCATTATCTTAGTTTTTTGAATGTTGAGTTTTAAAGCAGCTTTTTCACTCTCCATTTTCACCTTCATCAAGAGGCTCTTTAGTTCCTCCTTGCTTTCTGCCATCAGGGTGGTGTCATCTGCATATCTGAGGTTATTGATTTTCCCAGTCATCTTGATTTCAGCTTATGCTTCATCCAGCAGGCATTTTGCATGATGTATTCTGCGTATAAGTTAAATAACCAGGGTGACAATATACAGCCTTAACATACTCCTTTCCCAGTTTTGAACCAGTCCATTGTTTCATGTCCAGTTCTAACTATTGCTTCTTGACCTGCATACAGATTTCTCAGGAGGCAGGTAAGTTGGTCTGGTATTCCCATCTCTTTAAGAACTTTCCACAGTTGGTGGTGATCCACACAGTCAAAGGCTTTACCATAGTCAGTGAAGCAGAAGTAGATGTTTTTCTGGAACTCTCTTGCTTTCAGAGGATGTTAGCAATTTAATGTCTGGTTCCTCTGCCTTTTCTAAATCCACCTTGAATATCTGGAAGTTCTCGGTTCACATACTGTTGAAGCCAAACTTGGAGAATTTTGAGCATTACTTTACTAGCGTGTGGGATGAGTACAGTTGTGCAGTAATTTAAACATTCTCTGGCATCACCCTTCTTTGGGATTGGAATGAAAACTAACATTTTCCTGTCCTGTGGGTACTGCTGAGTTTTCCAAATTTGCTGCATATTGAGTATAGCACTTTCACAGCATCATCTTTTAGAATTTGAAATAGCTCAACTGGAATTCCATCACCTCCACTAGTTTTGTTTGTAGTAATGCTTCCTAAGGCCCACTTGACATCACACTCCAGGATGTCTGGCTCTAGATGTGTGATCACACTTATTTGTAAGGCCTCCTCAGACAACCATTTTGCCATATTGCATTTCTATTTCTTGGGAATGGTTTTGGTCACCACCTCCTGTACAGTGTTACGAACCTCCATCCATAGCTCTTCAGGCACTGTATCTGTCAGCTCTAGTCTCTTTAATCTGTTTGTCACTGCTATTGTATAATCATAAGGGATTTGTTTTAGGTCATGCCAGGATGGCCTCATTCCCTATATCCTCATGAAAATCACAGGAAACACTTCGTCAGGGAGATGCTCTGGATTCCCTGGTGAGGCAGGGTAGGCTGGGGAGAGAGACCCAAGGGTCCTGGGGCAGCTCCACTCTGAGCACAGAGTGTCTTCATCACGGTTTGGAGATATGAGCTAATCCAGAGAATACAGTCTTGAGGGTGAAGTCCCAGGACTGTCCACCCTGCATTTCCTGACTAATCTTGGCAGCCCAGGAGAGGCCATGGCCAGATGCTCTTAGGACATACAGCCTGGAGGCAGGTGTATACCCCCTCAATTCAGTTCAGTTCAGTCGCTCAGTCATGTCCTACTCTTTGTGACCCCATGAACCACAGCACACCAGGCCTCCCTGTCCATCACCAACTCCCAGAGTCCACCCAAACACTTGTCCATTGAGTCAGTGATGCCATCCAACCATCTCATCCTCTGTCGTCCCCTTCTCCTCCTGCCCTCAATCTTTCTCAGCATCAAGATCTTTTCAAATGAGTCAGCTCTTCACATCAGGTGGCCAAAATATTGGAGTTTCAACTTCAACATCAGTCCTTCCAATGAACACCCAGGACTGATTTCCTTTAAAGATGGACTGCTTGGATCTCCTTGCAGTCCAAGGGACTCTCAAGAGTCTTCTCCAACACCACAGTTGAAAAGCATCAATTCTTTGGTGCTCAGCTTTCTTTATAGTCCAGCTCTCACATCCATACATGACTACTGGAAAAACCATAGCCTTGACTATACCCCCTGGAGGAGCCCAAATGCAGTGCCCATTAGCCCCCTGGGAGTATGTGATAAAGAGAGACTTTTTAATATTTCTTTATATTTAGGAAAATTGAAGTATTTTTCTCCATCATGAAGAAAGGTTCTGACATAATTTGTGGTGGTCACTCCTGGTCACACTGAAATGGATTTAATCTGCTATCATTTGATAGTAAAGTGGTATTCTTTCTCATGAGAACCTCTTTTAGTTGCCTTAACAAAGAGTTGAGATTTTGTGGAAGGGTTGATGTTCTGTGGTTTTAGGGGTTTTTTTAATCCCTAGGACTTACTTATTTTATAACTGGAAGTTTGTACCTTTTGGCAAGCTTCATCCATTTATCCTATGCTCCACTTCTTCAACCACCAATCTGTTCATTGAATTTATGAGTTTGTTTTTATTCTTTTAAGATTCCACATATAATTGAGACCTGAGACCATGCAGTATTTGTCTTTGTCCGACTTACTTCACTTAGCCCAGCACCCTCAAGGTCCAACTATGTTGTTGAAAATTGGCAGGGTTTTTTTATCTTTTATGGCAGAGCAATATTCCACTTTGTGTGTGTGTGTGCACACACACACCACAGCTTCCTTACCCATTCACCCGTCAGTGAACACTTAGGTATCTTCTTGAATTAGTGTTTCCATTTCCTTTAGATTAATACTTAGAAGTTGAATTGCCCAATCAAAAAATTTTTTGTTTTTTTAAAAATTTGATCTTAATGCAGAAAACCAAAATTTGGGGCAAGAGTGCAATTTGTGGGGTCTTAATTCCCCTGCCAGGGATGGAACCTGTGCCTTCAGCAGTAGAAGCGCAGAGTCCTAACCACTGGACTGCCAGGGGAGTCCCTAGGGAAGCAGAATTCAATGCATGCCTTCTTTTTCTTCAGGTGAATCTCTGTTTTGACCAATTTGTTTATAAGCTGGCAGACCAGATATTTGCATATTATAAAGTTATGGCAGGAAGGTAAGTATGTGGTTTGCAATTTGGGTACAAAATCTTGGGCAACTTGATCTGAAATTTCCATTAAAATTCATAGTGCATGAGAAATTGTCCTCTCTTCCCTCCATGCTAGTTTGCTTCTTGATAAACGGTTACGATCAGAATGCAAGAATCAGGGTGCAACTATCCATCTCCCGCCATCCAACCGCTATGAGACACTGCTCAAGCAGAGGCACGTACAGGTGAGCCAGGCCTCTCCTGGGGGCAGTGAGATACAGAGCCGGCAGTGGAAAAGTGGGGTTTTTCTTAGAGCTTCTCAGATTTTAATGGATGCCAGTATGTATGTGGCTGTGGGAACATCCCTGTCAATAGCTGAGATTTTACAGATAAAGAGTTTCTCTTGGGTAAACTGACACACCAGAGATGGCTGCCCAGTGCAGCTCCCGGGGGGCTTGGCCCAAGCGCAGGTCCTCTCTAGGAGCCCAAAAGCCAGAACTTGAGTGAAAGAAGATTGGACACTTGTTACTGTGGTGTGCTCAGTAGCTTCAGTCATGTCCGACTCTTTGCTACCCCATGGACGGTAGCTTGCCAGGCTCTTCTGTCCATAGGGTTTTTCAGGCAAAAATACTGGAGTGGGTGGGTTGCCGTGCCTCCTCCAGGGTATCTTCCTGACCCCGGGATCAAACCTTCATCGCCTGCATTCCAGGCAGATTCTTTAACGCTGTAGCTCAGATTCTGTGGTAAAGAATCTGCTTGTAATTCAGGAGGCGTGGATTCAGTCCCTGGATTGGGAACATGCTCTGGAGAAGGGAATGGCTAAGCACTCCAGGATTCTTGCCTGGAAAATTCCATGGACAGTGGAACCTAGTACATGGAGTCTCAAAGAGTCGGACATGACTAATTAAGACTTTCAGAGTGGTGGGGCGGAGCTTTTTCTTGGCCAGCATGAAGAGTAAGAATACAGTGCTTGTTTTGTTTCTTTAAAAATAATATATGTATGCTGCTGCTGCTAAGTCACTTCAGTCGTGTCCGACTCTGTGTGACCCCATGGACGGCAGCCCACCAGGCTCCCCATCCCTGGAATTCTCCAGGCAAGAACACTGGAGTGGGTTGCCATTTCCTTCTCCAATGCATGAAAGTGAAAAGTGAAAGGGAAGTCACTCAGTCGTGTCCGACTCTTCGCGACGCCATGGACCGCAGCCTACCAGGCTACCATGGGATTTTCCAGGCAAGAGTACTGGAGTGAGGTACCATTGCCTTCTCTGAATATATGTATATATAATCAAAAGAAAGATACAGAAAGTTGTAGGGAAAGTTTCATGTCATTCTATCTACAGATACTGTTAGTCACTCAGTCATGTATGACTCTTAGCGACCCCGTGAACTATATAGCCCTCCAGACTCCTCTGTCCATGCAATTCTCCAGGCAAGAATACTGGAGTGAGTTGCCATTCCCTTCTCCAATCTACAGATAACTGCCATTCATATTTTGGGGCATTTTCACCAGGGTTTTGTCTGTAGCTTTATGTTATTGAAATGATACTGAGATATACCCTTGTTACTACTCTGCAGTAGAGATGGAGGGGTTTTCTCTTATTCATCCCTGTGACACAGTGGAGGTAAGGCACACACAAGCCACTCTGTGCTGGGAGGCGGCCCTGAACCCATCACAAGGGGTGCAGTAAGTGACAGGCCCAGGTTCTCCAGGAGGCTTGGCATCTCTGCCTGTGATACAAGTGCAAATTCCCTGCAATGAATGCTACAAAAAGTACTTCACAGCTTTGACTTGCAGAATTTCAGCTCTAGGAAAACAGGATATTCGATCATACTGCCTTCTAAATTTTGTATGTTATTTGTCTTATCCTTTGGAATAGCTTTCTGGGAGTAGATACATATTCTCTTGCTTGTTTGTTTTTTGTTGCTCACGCTTTCCACCCTCTGTGCCCAGCTTCTAGGCAGATCCATCGACCTCAATCGTCTGATTACCCAGCGCGTCTCCGCTGCCATGTACAAGTCCCTGGAACTGGCAATTGGGCGATTTGAGAGTGAAGATCTGACATCAATAGTTGTAAGTGCACCCCCTTCTTTCAGGTACAGCATACGTGGGGGAGGACTGGTTGCAAGGACTGGAGCTGCTACTGCTTTCGTCATTATTGATAAATTGACCTGACTGTGGGTGAAGTTTTTGCATAGAACTCCAAAAGTGCACACTAGAGAACACATAGTTACATCTCACTGTTGCATAAGATATGGTAAAAGAGTAAAAGGTGAAAAGTTTTAAATTAAAAAGAATGAAGATAGACAAAAAGAATTTGAGAGAAAATCATGTAGATGAGATAGTGAAGATTCAACATAACGTGTCAGAGTCCCCTGAAGACAAAAACCAAATAGTGAGATGGAAGAAACATTAACAATGCTATTTCAAGAAAACTTTGATGAAATAAAAAACACAGTATAAATCCTTATTAGAAGCAAATATCACATACCAGGGAAAACAGACCCAAAGTGGCCAGCACCAAGGACCATTATAATGAACACTGTCGTATTGGACTTTTGAAGAAAAGGAAAAGTCCTGTGGCTATCTGAGCAGAGTAATCAGGGAAAGAAAAATCCAGTTGTCCTCAGACCTGAGCTGGCAGAAAAGGAGGTGCAGCGTAAGGATCTTTTTGCCAAATCTGTCTTCCAGGAATAATGGCTGCAGGCACATGCTAATGAACTTGTGATAACTCCAGGAAAACTCTTTGTCCTTAGAAATCAGTAGTGGGTGGGGGTTGTCTCCTGGGCCCACCTCTGAGCAGAGCATCTCCACAGGAGTGAGCATGCTTCCCCATCCTTCCTCAGGATCCAGGCTGTCTTGGGATGCAAAGCCTAAAGTGGTCTTCCCTTCAGCCTGGCTTGGACTTGGCCATAGTGTTTTCATGCTCTTGGTCTTTCATGACTTAGTGGAGTCTTTGACCAGTATAAACAGAATGTAAGTCACAGAGACCATTTTAAATCTACTTGTAGTAACATTAGAAAAGGAGAAAGAAATAGGGGGAATTGATTTTAATAATCTGTTTTATTTAACCCAATATACACAAAAGTTGACATTTTAACATATAATCGTTATAAGAATTTTATTGGTGTGGATGTTTCATATTCTTTGTTTTCACGTTTGGTTTCTGAAATCTGTATGTATCTCACACATACGGCACAGCTCGGTTCAGGCCAGCCATGTCCTCGCTGCCATATGTGGTCAGTGGCTGCCACAGTGGATGGAACAGACCGGGCAGGCCTATGAAGGGGCCACATGAGAGCCCGGAAGGCCGCCTCTGCGCGTGCTGCCAGGGTTGCCGCACAGCTTTGGGTTACCTAGGGTGTTTCAGGGAAGCTGACTGAGGCTGACACCCGAGGACACACAGTCTGTCATCAGGGCGGCGGACACGTCTTCATGCTCTCTGCCCTGTGAAGGGTTTGGAGGATAGCATGGGCCAGTAGGGGGTCACTGCCGTGGAGAATGGACAGTGGCCGTGGGGGGACGGCTGCGGAAAGGAGGGGCATTTTAAGAGCACTGGAGAGGGCGTGATGTATTTAGGTGTGAGACCTGCTGTCAGATCACCTGTCAGACGCCCACCGTGTGGGTCCTGGGCCTCGTACGCTGAGCCCACCTCTGTGCAGTGCCTTCCTGTCCGTGTCCTGTCCGGCTCCGTCCGCCTCGAGCCCCCGCCACGGCCCTGCCCACGGGAGGGTGAAGGCCAGCGTGCCATACCCGGCTCTGTTCTCACGTGCCTGGCTTTGTGGCCCCATAGGAGCTGGATGGCCTCTTAGAAATCAACCGCATGACACACAAACTGCTGAGCAAGTACCTGACTCTGGACAGCTTTGATGCCATGTTCCGGGAGGCCAACCACAATGTGTCTGCACCCTACGGGAGAATCACCCTCCACGTCTTCTGGGAGCTCAACTACGACTTCCTGCCCAACTACTGCTACAATGGTTCTACCAACCGGTGAGTGTGTCGCCTCTGGGTGCTCCTGTCATTGGGCATCCAGAAAGCGTGGTCTCTGGGCCCATCTGTCCCGTGCCCAGGATACGCAGGCCCTTGTGATCTCCTCTGTTTGCAAGTGCAGCCAGGGCCAGCCCTTGGTTCTGTGGTCGTGGCTTCCATGTGCAGAACACGTGCAGGCCAGGGTTCCTATCGAGGGCACTCCGGTGGGGCCCAGGATCAAAGCTGTGGTACACGTGGGTAGCAGCTGCTGGATCTACACCACCTCCATGCTTTTACATCTACTGATAGTGGGATGGGCTGGGTGACTCGACACTTTCCATGCTTCCATTCTGGGATACTGGAGCACGTGAGGGTCCAGTTAGCCTCCCTCCACCCATCTACCATTTCACTACTGTGTTGAACGCATGAGTGGCCTGCTGGGTGGTGGCATGGCTGCTGGCTGCAGTGTGGTGTGGTCCAGCCTCAGGGTACATCCACACCCTGGGATGGCCCTGTGTCGCTTCCAGCTCTGTGCAGAGCTTCATTTCTGCTGTGTCAGCACGTGCCAGGGACACATGGGAACGTGTGTGTGTGTGAAAGAGAAAACGTGGGTGGGTGTGAGAAATAGTGAGGGCGAATGAGGGTGTGTGTCAGAGACTATGTGTGTTTGAGCGTGATGACCACTTTTTTAAAGCAAACGTCTTTTGCTTTTACTTTGCTTCCCTACTGCGTCTGAACCTCCCATCCCATTAAGTGTCAGCTTAATCACTACTGACTTTTAGTCCTAGATTTTTGTGTCTTAATCCGGGGTGCTGAAGTTCAACTCCAAGGGCAGAAGGGAGGCCCTCCTTCGGCGTGATGATACCTGCTGTTGCCACTGTCTGTTTGGGACACCAGGCTTGGTTTCCTTGTGCAAACGCAGGCCTGTTGCTGGTACATGGAGGTGTGCCATTAGGGCCATCATCTCAGCCCCATGTAGCAGCAGGGGCATGTGGCCGTGGCCATGAGAGCCACTGGTGAAGAAGCCCTGGCTGGCCGCCTTGGGTCAGGGTCAGGGGCCCTGTGCCCAGCTGGGTGCAATCCCCTGAAACCAAACTTGTTTGTTTTAGGGTTGGAATTAACCAGAAAAATATTTTTATTACACAAGTAATGCACATAATTGTGGAAAAGCTAGAAGTCGTGTGTGTGTGTGTGTGTGTGTGTGTGTGTGTGTGTGTGTGTGTGTGTATGGAATATTATGGGGAAAATAAATCCTTAGAGATTTCCCTTGTAAAATGTCTGTCTTTTAGAGTTTTTGCCATACAGGCAAATATACATGTGTACTTTTTATTTTGCAGAAATGGAGGCCTACTGTTAAATTCACATTCTTTTTTTCACATCATATTGTCACAGTGAGGAGTATTCTGTGTTAGTAAGGGTGCATACATGCTTATTGTGCATTTGAAAATCTAATTCATGGCCATTTGCAAGATTTTCTTTGCTTTGGTTGTCCGTTTGGAACTTTGGGAGTTAGTTTCTGTTGTGTCTGTTAACAGGCTTCCCTGGTACCTGAACTGATAAAGAATCTGCCCACTCCTGGAGAAGGGATGGCTGCCCACTCCAGTGTTCTTGGGCTTCCTTTGGGGCTCAGCTGGTAAAGAATCTGCCTGCCCCTGGAGAAGGGTGGGGCGGCCCACTCCAGTGTTCTTGGGCTTCCCTTGGGGCTCAGCTGGTAAGGAATCTGCCTGCAATGTGGGAGACCTGGGTTTGATCCCTAGGTTGGGAAGATCCCCTGGAGAAGGTAACAGCTCCCTACTCCAGTATTCTGGCCTAGAAAATTCCATGGACTGTATAGTCCATAGAGTCACAAAGAGTTGGACTCGACTGAGCAACTTTCACTTTCACTATGTCCCTAAAATTATTCTAAGCCTAGTGCTTAGAACTGGCATCTCCCAAACCGAAATGCAACAGAACCCTGTTATAGACAAACTGAGAAAATATGTTACCGTGGGGGCAGGGGCTGGAGGGTTAGAATCAGGAATATAAGGAGTTTTAATTTTTTCTTTATTTTAGATTGCA
Source organism: Oryx dammah (assembly GCF_014754425.2). Taxonomy (NCBI): domain Eukaryota; kingdom Metazoa; phylum Chordata; class Mammalia; order Artiodactyla; family Bovidae; genus Oryx; species Oryx dammah. The sequence goes on from NW_024070211.1 coordinate 135,147,733, forward strand.
TTTTTGATCATCTAGCATTTTGTCACCCTTTAAAGAATTCCCAGAGATCTTGGAAAAGGAACAATTGAAGATGTTCCCTGGACCCCCTTGTGCCCCGTGCACTGCATGTGTACAGCACCGGCCTGTTCTGGTCATCTTAGTGACAGCCCAGCGGGTTGAGGGCTCAGAAACAATAGGAGCTGTGTGGAAGGGCTGCGGGGTGGGGGTGGGTGGGTCAAGTGAAACTTATATGATGGTGGAAATGCATGTAAACCCTGCTATTGAGTCACTGCATTTTCTGAAAACCTTCCAGGCATGATGAGTGGTGAGTGTGAAGTTAGGAAAAGAGATTTATGCTGAGGCCTTGCTTGCCAAGCTGGGCTCACATGGGTGCCCTCGCCTGATGGAGGCTGATTCTGGGGAGCAAGCCACCAGCCAGGCCGCATGTCCTGGTAGCAGCAGGAGTCTTGTTATCAGAGACAAGGTTGCCAGGCCTCAGGTCAGGAAATGGTGCCAGTGGCCTTAGCAGGAGTGGGACCAGCTCCAGGCTGTAAAGCTGTCGGTGTGGAGGACGCTGCGGCCCAGGGTGTATGAACTGAGTTGAGGCCTCTCTGCCCTCAGTCCCCTTAGCCCGTCCCATGTGAGAGCTCATGTGAACAGCCTCAAGTGGAGGTTGCCTTCACCTGGCGGTGTGTGTTCCTGCCTCCCAGGAGGTGCTGATACACGGCTCTGCCCCAGGCTCTTGAAGCCTATGCCGCCTTCAGCAGGCTTGGTGATCGCAAGGAAATACAGTTTCACACGCATAGGAGCTGCAGTCTGGCAGGGGCTAGCATAAAGTGACATCAGCCTTCTTGGGCCCAGAAACCCGTGTGCAGTTCAGAGATACCATCTTCACCAGAGCAGTTCTGGTGGCCTTCACCTTTCTTAGCGTTGGCAAAGCCAATTGCTTCTGTATTTTTAGCAATCTTCTAGTAGATCCCGTAGAGCTTCATTATCTGGAAAAGACAGTAAAAATAGGATTTTATATCTCCACCTTGCACGTGGAAACCTGAGAAGACAGACAAAACTATGCCATCCAGTATCTTAATTCTACACTGAGGGTTTTCTGAGAGCTGCTTGCAGGAAATCCATACTCCATTTGTTTCTTGTCATACCTACTTATTTTGCTGCTTATTTCTGCTTAGTAATTTAGGTCTGGTGACTCTGGGAGGTCACATGGGGTGACACGTGACTTAAATTTAACCTGTACAGCTACTAATTTTGACAGTGTGATAGCCCTCAAAGTAAGCCAGCTGTTGGGAAGAGTCTGCCTGTTTGGCAGCAAGACTGCTGAGGAGGGAGCAGTGTACCACAGGGTGTCCCATCACTGCTGTTATAACATCCATCCCCTCGTTAGGGTGCTGCTTATGCTAACTTGCTTCAGTTTTGTCCGACACTGTGACCCCATGGACTGTAGCCTGCCAGGCTCCTCTGTCCATGGGATTCTCCAGGCAAGAATCTGGAGTGGGTTGCCATACCCTCCTCCAGGGAATCTTCCCGGTTAGGTTGCTGGCTGCCAAATTTCTCTACTGACATGTTTCCATTTTTCTGTTTGAAATTTGTGAGTAATGTTTAGGGGGAGATAATCTAAAACTTTGAAAATGGTTCCTTGTTAAAACTTGACCCACTAATCTGAACATCTGTTGATGATTCTTGCCCAAATAATTATCCCTGTGGTGTGTGAACAGTGGTGATTTTCTAACCTTGTCATTCCATCTACAGTTATTGATTGGCATTCTGCTGTACATGTTAGCATTTTTTATTTATTATTAGTAAGGACGTGGGGATTTTAATACAGGGTTATAATCTATTACTGTCATGACTTGGTTTTAGGTTTTGTGGCTCACATCTGTCTTGTCTTGGCGCGTGGGAGCCCTTTCTGCCCCATTTCTCTGTCTTCTTGGCTGTCCCATGATTCTTAAGCCTTCCACTGTGTGTAACACAAGAAGTCCCAAATGCATTTTAGGATTATCCTTCTTTATTCTTGTAATCTGTGAGTCAGTGATTCCTTTTCATGGAGAATATTTTAAAATTAAGCAAAGTCTGAGTGTTAGGTGTACTCACTGCTGCTGGGGTATCCTTGTTCTCACCTCCTTTCAGTGGTCAGAGCTGCAAAGGACTTGCACCTGTGCTGTACCAGATTCCTGGGGCTGCCACAACAAGTTGTCATAAACTGGGGGGCTTAAAACAACAGAAAGTTATTCTCTGACAGTTCTGGATGCAGAACATCCAAAACCAAGGTGCTGGCAGGGCTGTGCTCCTTCTGAGGCCGGGTGGGGCCCTCTCTTGGTCTCTGCTGCCTCTGGTGTAGCTAGCCGCCCTTGGCCTGCAGCTGCATGGCTCCAGTCTCCACCTTTGTTGGCCTGTGGCATTTTCCTCACATGTCTCTCCCCTCTTCTGTGAGGAAGTGAGTCATGTTGCATTGAATTAGGGGCTCACTCTGCTCTAGCATGACTTCATCTTAATTAATTCCATCTGCAACAACCGTGTTTCTGAATAAGAGCACATTCTGAGGTGCTAGTAATTCAGACTTCAAGTTATCTTCTGGGGGGACACAACCCCATATTGTGTATGTGTGTGCCTCCTTGTATCCAGGCTTCCCAGGTAGTGCTAGTGGTTAAGGAACCTGCCTGCTAATGCAAGAGATATAAGAGACACAGTTTCAGTCCTTTGGTTGGGAAGGTCCCCTGGAGGAGAGCATGGCAACCCACTCCAGTATTCTATGCCTGGAGACTCCCGTGGAGAGAGGAGCCTGGCAGGCTACAGTCCATAGGGTCACAAAGAGTCAGACGTGACTGAAGAGACTTAGCACGCGTGCATACTTTTGTTCGGGTGGCTCAGCAGGTAAAGAATCTGCCTGCAATGTGGGAGACCTGGGTTCAATCCCTGGGTTGGGAAGATCCCCTGGAGAAGGCAAAGGCTACCCACTCCTGTATTCTGGCCTGGAGAATTCTATACAGTCCATGGGGTCGCAAACAGTCGGACGACTGAGTGACTTTCAGTTCACTCGCGTGTTACTTGTACCCAGCTCTCTCTATATTGAAACCATGAGTTTACACAGCTTTGTCTTCAATTCCAGGTCAGCGACACAGGCTTCATTTCCATTTTTTAACTTCCTTCTATACTGAGAATTCTTATTTTGTCATTCTTAATGTATTTATTCATTTACTTAATTCCGGGACATGAAAGAAAGTAGTTTCAGAATTACTTAACCTTTTGACTGTGAAGCACAAACCTATTCACTAGAATTCAGTGTTTGTTCCCATTTTTTTTTGTCTTTAGATTGAGAAATGTGTATAACCAAAATGTGGTGTTTAAAAGTTACTTGAGATAATGGAGTAACAGGGTTTGAATTTACTCTTTCACCTTAAACAAGTGGAAAACTGGACAGCATTTATGAAACAACTGTTTTCATCAGATGTTTCCTGGAGGAAAAGGAAATGAAGGATGGAGCTGTGTGGCTCCTTGGCTTCCTATCTGAAAGCACTTTGGAGGTCTTGCTTGGTGGAGGAGACAGAGAAGCTGAGATGGCTGGATGTGCACGGCAGAGTATGGGAGAGGAGAGAGATATCAGAGGAAGAGCTCCTGACACCAACTTAGGAGCCCTTTGTGTCTGTTAGTCACTCAGTTGTGTCTGGACTTTTTGCGACCCCATGGACTATAGCCTCCCTGAATCCTCTGTCCATGGGATTCTCCAGGCAAGAATACTGGGGTGGGTTGCCATTTCCTTGTCCAGGGGATCTTCCAACCCAGGGATCAAACCCAGGTGTCCTGCATTACAGGCAGATTCTTTATCATCTGAGCCACCAGGAAGCCCAGTCTTTACTTGAATATGTCTTTTGTGTTTTTTGTGTGTGTGTACATGTGCGTTGGTTTGTTGGTTTTGGGGGGTTTTTGGGGGGAGGGGTGGGGGGCTGTACCCACAGCATTCAGGATCTTAGTTCCCTGACCACCTATGTAACCTGTATCTGCTGCAACGGTAGCACAGGGTGGTAGCCACTGGACCACCAGGGAAATCGCCATTCCTGAATGTTAAACTGGGTGAGCTAAATGGAACGCCACAAGGCTGGTAGAAGAACAGCTGCCAGGGAACTGTAGATGGAATTGTCTCCAGAGCTCAGCAGGACTAGGAGTCATTTGAGGCTGCCTGTAAGAGTGGGAAAGCTCCCTGAATACCCAGGCACTTGATAGAGCCGCCAGCAGGGCCCGTCTCGGTGCCAGCACTAGGGCGGTGACTGCTCTGTGACTACTCTGTGTGCTGCCCGTAGTCACTCAGTCGTGTCCGACTCTTTGTGACCCTGTGGACTCTAGCCCACCAGGCTCCTCTGTCCATGAGGATTCTCCAGGCAAGAATACTGGAGTAGGTTGCGATGCCTTCCAGAGGATCTTCCTAACTCAGGTCTCCCATATTTCAGGTGGATTTTTAAAAAAATATTTATTTATTTCTTTATTTGACTGCACCAGGTCTTAGTTGCAGCATGTGGGATCTAGTTCCCTGACCAGGGATTGAACTTGGGGCCCCTGAATTGGGAGCCTGGAGTCTTAGCCACTGGACTACCAGGGAAGTCCCTCAGGTGGATTTTTTACCATCTGAGCCACCAGGGAAGCCCAAGAATACTGGAGTGGGGAGCCTATCTCTTCTCCAGGGGAACTTCCTGACCCAGGAATTGAATTGGGGTCTCCTGAGTTACAGGTGGATTCCTTATCAGCTGAGCTACCTGGCAAGCCCAGTGGCTACTTTACACCCTAACAGACCAGCTGACTTGCAAGTAGTTTAACCATCTACCTCCCAAAATTCAGCATTCTTTAAAAGCTAAGGACAAAATCCAGCCACTCGACACCGAGGTGTTTCCACGTCAATGTGCTTAGAGCCACAGGCCGCTCCTTCCCTTGGTTGCAAATGTTTGTTTCATGAGCTGTTAGTGTTTTGACAGTTACACTCTTTTTATATGTTAATCAGGTTCTTAGAATTTAATAATTAACAAATCCATGACTTTTTAAAAAAAATTTATATTTTAGTTGAAGGATAATCACTTTACAGAACTTGTTGTTTTCTGTCAAACCTCAACGCGAATCAGTCATAGATATACATATATCCCCTCCCTCTTGAAGCCCCCTCCCATTCCCCTCCCCATCCCACCGCTCTAGGTTGATACAGAGCCCCTGTTTTGAGTTTCCAGAGACATATAGCAAATTTTACATGTTTCCATGAAACAAAGTAACAAAATTTCCATGTTACTGTCTCCATATATCTCACCCTCTCCTCTCCTCTCCTCTCCTCTCCTCATGTCCATAAGTCTATTCCTTATGTCTGTTTCTCCATTGCTGCCCTGCAAATAAATTCTTCAGTACCATTTTTCTAGATTCCATATATATATGTTAGTATAGGATGTTTATCTTTCTCTCTCTGACTTACTTCACTCTGTATAATAGGCTCTAGGTTCATCCACCTCATCAGAGCTGACTCAAATGCATTCCTTTCTATGACTGATAGTCCGTTGTGTATATGCACCACAACTCCTTTATCCCCTCACCTGGCGATGGACATCTAGGACACCTGCTTCCATGTTCCAGCTGTTGTAAATAGTGCTGTAATGAACAGCGGGATACACGTGTCTTTTTCAGTTTTAGTTTCCTCAGGGTTTATGCCTACGAGTGGGATTTCTGGGTCATATGGTGGTTTTAGTCTTAGTTTTTTAAGGAATCTCAATACCATCTTCCATAGTGGCTGTATCAGTTTACGTCCCAACCAGCAGTGCAAGAGCGTTCCCTTTTCTCCACACCCTCTCCAGCATTTATTGTTTGTAGACTTTTTGATGATGACCATCTGATTTGGCATGAGGTGATATCTCATTGTAGTTTTGATTTACATTTCTCTATTAATAAGCGATGTTGAACTTCATCTGTTTGTTAGCCATCTGTATGTCTTCTTTGGAGAAATGTCTGTTTAGGTCTTTTTCCCACTTTTTGATTGGGTTGTTTGTTTTTCTGGTATTGAGTTGTATGAGCTGCTTATATATTTTGGAAATTAATCCTTTGTCAGTTGTTTCATTTGCTATTGTTTTCTCCCATTCTGAGGGTTGTCTTTTAACCTTGCTTATACTTTCCTTTGCTGTGCAAAAGCTTTTAAGTTTAATCAGGTCCCACTCGCTTACTTTTGTTTTTATTTCCATTACTCTAGGAGATGGGTCATAGAGGATCTTGCTTTGATTTATGTCATTGAGTGTTCTGCCTATGTTTTCCTCTAGTAGTTTTATAGTTTCTGGTCTTACATTTGGGTCTTTAATCCATTTTGAGTTTATCTCTGTATATGGTGTTAGGAAATGTCCTAATCTGATTCTTTTACATGTAGCTGTCCAGTTTTCTCAGCAACATTTATTGAAGAGGCTGTCTTTGCCCCATTGTATATTATTGCCTCCTTTGTCAAAAATTAGGTACCCATAGGTGCATGGGTTTATTTCTGGCCTTTCCATCTTGTTCCATTGGTCTATATTTCTGTTTTTGTGCCAGTACCATACTGTCTTGATGACTATAGTTTTTTAGTATCTATGACTAGTTTTTTATCATGCTTCTTTGTGAGAGTTTAATGTGTTTAAATGAACCCTTCTGATGAAACTTAGTAATTTTGATATTTCTGCTTTAAGATCCAACTGTTTCATTTTCAGTGGCTCCTAATCCATTATGAAGCCACAGTCTCTTGGCTCCGCAAGTGTGTTTTTGGACTCATCTTTTGTTAGGTTGTACCCAGTGACCTAAGTGACCACATCATTGCCCAAATCTACCTTCCTACTCCTGTCCCTTGGCATCATTGCCGTGTCCACAGGCCCCTTTCCAGAAGATGAATAAGGCCTGAAATGGTTCTGGCGCCCACTCTGGAGACTTTCTTTATGTTCTAGAAGGGCCCTGGTGTTCTCAGTCTGTTTCTTTGAACTTTGAATACATTTATCAAACTTCAGAGTATTTATAGCTCATTCCTAATATGGCTTTTGATTTCCTATGTGATGATTAATTGGGAGGAAGAGTTCATTGATGAGTAATAGAAAAGTTCTCAATTTTAAAGAAGTACCATTAAATTTTTGATTTTCTTTCTCTTTTAAAATCTTGTTTAGATTTGTTCGGACAGTATTACCATTTTCTCAAGAATTTCAAAGAGATAAACAGCCAAATGCACAACCTCAGTATTTGCATGGATCAAAGGTAAGTTCTTTTATGTTTATATTATGATTTTCAAGTTCACAGTGAAGTGCATTTTGAAGTTTAGTTTGAATCAGTTAGTTGCAATAATTTAAATGTATCATGCCACATAGGGCTTTCCAGGTGGCTCAGTGGTAAAGAATCCGCCTGCCAGTGCAGGAGATGCGGGTTTGATCTCTTTGTTGGGAAGATCCTCTGGAGGAAAAAATGGCAACCCACTCCAGTATTCTTACGCGGAGAATCCCATGGACAGAGAAGCCTGGCAGGCTACAGTCCATAGGGTAGCAGACACATGACTGAGTGGCTGAGTACACACACGTCATGCCACATACGAAACGTGACTGTATCCTTCAGTTAGCACCGTTCTACACTGTAATGGAGTGCTGCCTACGTGTGGCTGTCGGAGCACACAGAATCCTAGGAGGCCGTGTGTATTCATCAGTGTTTAAATATTCTCCCTTGTGGGAAGTCAGACTCCTAAAGGAAATAAGTCAGACAAGTACAAAGTGAAGTATGTTCCAGGGGCACCACTGCATCATCGTCGTAAAAAGCATGGCAGCAGACCGACTGACCACAGCACCTGCCTCACAGGCTCGGGGCGGGGGTTAGAGGTGAAAGGCCCGCTCAGTGCTGCTGCAGGGCAGCTGCGCAGGCAGGACAGGTGACGGGTGGGGTGGAACACGCGGCCCAAGGCTCTGCCTCTTCCCCACACCCCGGTGACGTCTGTGCTCTGGGACTGCACAGGAAAGCATTGTCATGGTGTCTGAGCTGCTGGTGGGGTGAAGCTGGGTGCCCAGCCCACCCTGTAAATTGGGAGGGTGGGAGCCTCCTTAGAGTGTGAGCCTTTCATTTCCATCCTCTCACTGTAGATGTAGCGGAACTCAGATGTGCGGCAGTGTTCACACCTTGGAAATGGGTAGATAATACCGTTTGGGCTCATGTGTGGGTTCAGCTTTCCTCCTCCACCACTTGGTAAGGGCATGAAGTGGATAACTTTAAAAGGACGAGAATGAGTCCTCTAATGCACCTCCTTTTGGAATTAAAATACAGTGTTTAACCCCCTTGGAACTAAAAGAAGTTTTATGTAATTTTTGAAAACAGAACTAGAAACTTTGGTGATTAAGATAGAAATTTCTGGAGAAGGAAGTGGCAGCCTGCTCCAGTATTCTTGTCAGCAAAATTCCATGGACAGAGGAACCTGGTGGGCTATAGTCCATGGGAGTCGCAAAAGAGTCAGACACAACTTAGTGACTAAACAACAAAACTGTACTCATGTTTGCACTCCCTCCCAACCTTGGAAACCAGTCCACGGCCACCCCTTGCTGACGAGAGTATGTTCAGCTGCCAAAGATGAAATCAGTAATAATAGCTTGATTATCTTTAGTGCTAATGAGCTGAACTCACAAGTTTCAAATAGATTCAGGATGGTGTCATCGTCTTTGGGTAATGAAATGACACCGCCATGCTTTGTTTGGGGCAAATTCAAGAAAAAGAAAAAAATAGAATGTCTGTGTGAAACAACTCTACAGCGGTGCTCTCAGACTTTAACATGCTGTCTCTGTGATTCGTCTGGACTGCAAGAAGATCAAACAGTCCTAAAGGAAATTAACCCTTAATATTCATTGGAAGGACTGATACTGAAGCTGAAGGTCCAATACTTTGGCCACCTGATGTGAAGAGCCAACTCATTGGAAAAGACCCTGATGCTGGGAAAGATTGAAGGCAGGAGGAGAAGGGGGTGACAGAGGATGAGGTGGTTAGAGAGCATCACCAATTCAATGGATATAAATTTGAGCAAACTCCAGGACATAGTGGAGGACAGAGGAGCCTGGTGTGTTGCGGTCCATGAGGTCACAAAGAGTTGGAAGCAACATAGCAACAACAGTGTGATTCTGACAGAATTCTAGCATCACCAATTCCATGGACATGAATTTGTGCAATGTCAGGAGATAGAGGGCAGAGGAGACTGGTAGGCTACAGTCAGTCCATGGGGTTGTGGAGAGTCAGACATGATTTCATGACTGAACAACAACAGAGGTGAGCAGGAGGCAAGAAGAACCAGGCTTCCTAGAAGAGGAGTCACACAGCTGTTTTTGCTTGAGTAGGTTTTTTCAAAGTGATGAGTGACATATCCAGCTTCTTTGCCAAATTGGTCCTCTGCCATCTTCAACACTTGCCTCCCAAGGAGTGTTCCCTGTACATAAACACTGACTGTACAGTTTGGGTATATTGAAGGAGATGGGGTGGGGATAATATGCAATATGCAGGGGTGAGAAACAAAACAGACCTGCACCATAATATTAGGAAGTAACACACAGGAAATTAATTTGGCAGCTGTGTCATACATTTCAAGTGGAACACAACTTTCTAACTATAATTTTCCACTTGCCAGTACAATGAAAACAGTACTTCAGGAGAGTAAGTTTACTGTACATCATTAGTGGTAAAATTAACAGGGCTTATACTTTAAAGATTGTGAAGAATAGGGAATGTATTTCTTTTTTAATTTGCTTTCACTATAGCCAGAAAGTGTTTGAGTATCCCTCTTCTGGGACAGTTCACGGCTATCAGAAATACATTTTATGTGATGCAAAGCAGATAGAACACATGTTATTGTCACAAAACCCTTGTTTTTTTTGATGGGATATTTATTATTGTCATTTACTCCATGAGGATGACTACTTCTGGAATCCACATCAGAAAAGAGCAGAGAGAAAGTTCTGGGACTTCCCTGGTGGTCCAGTGGTTAAGACTGTGCTTCCACTGCAGAGAGCACTGGTTCAATCCCTGATCAGGGAACTAAGATCCCACATGCCAGGTGTTGCAGCCAAAAAAAAGAAAAGAAAAACGAAGGTTGTGCCACCAATCTCTGGCACTCCAGGCAAAGCTAGCCTCTAGGAACGGAGCCAGGAAAAGCCTGATTTTACATGTCAGTGGGTTTCCAGCTTTCTACTAATATAAGAAACAAGGTGTGATCCCAGTTTTCTTTTGGTTCAAGTGTAGTCACTCTAGAACAGGTTCTTTTGAGAGGCAGTGAGATTCTAGATGTTCATGGCTCAGAATGCAGAGTTCATTGCTCAGAAGAAAAAGGAAACACCTAGAACAGCCTCCATAAGCCTTGAGGACAGAATGATCCCCTGAGAGTTGATGACTGATGAGAGGTTTCACACTTCCTCCTTGGAAGGAAAGCTATGACAAATCTAGACAGCATATTAAAAAGCAGAGACATCACTTTGCCGAAAAAGGTCCATATAGTTAAAGCTGTGGTTTTTCCAGTAGTTATGTACAAATGTGAGTTGGACCATAAAGAAGACTGAGCACTGAAGTATTGATTCTTTTGAACTGCGGTGCTGGAGAAGACTCTTGAGATTCCCTTGGACTGCAAGGAGGTCCTAAAGGAAATCAACCCTGAATATTCATTGGAAGGACTGCTGCTGAAGATTAAGGTCCAATACTTTGGCCACCTGATGTGAAGAGGCTGACTCACTGGAAAAGACCTTGATGCTTGGAAAGATTGAAGGCGAAAGGAGAGTATGAGACAGAGGCAGAGGACGACACAGTTAGATAGCACCAGTAGACATGAATTTGAGCAAACTCTCAGAGATAGTGAAGGATAGGGAAGCCTGGCGTGCTACACTCGATGGGGTCACAAAGAGTTGGACAGTACTTAGCAACTGAACAACAACTCCTGAGGATATTCATTCAGAGCTCAACAACCAGACTTGCTAGTCGAGGTCTTCAGAATCTTCTTGTCCTGATGTAGTTCTCTGTGTCTGTAGAGGAAATATTTAAGACAGTTATAAGAGGGGAAGGGGAAAGAATACAGAGACCTAAAAGGAGAAATCCTAAAACACTTCATTCAAAAGTGGTAACTTCTGTAACCTATAACTTACATAATATTACATCCTCTGTCCGTGGAATTCTTCAGGCAAGAATACTGGATTAGGTAGCCATTCTCTTCTCCAGGGGATTTCCCAACCCAGGGATCGAACCTGGCTCTCCTGCATTGCAGGCAGATTCTTTACTGTCTGAACCACCAGGGAAGCTCATAGGTTAACTCACATAACATATAATGTAAAACTTGGAACATCACGGAAAGACCTGTGCAAAGAGATGCTCTCAAAAATACCACAGTTACGTCACAACAGAATTCCAGAAAATGTCTAAGTGACCCACAGGAAGAGAAGAAGAAAGAGCCTACATAAAAATCAGTAATTGCATTATTTGTAAATGTATTATTTGTAAGTAGTCTAAAGACAGTTCAAAGGCAGAGATTGACTGTGGATTAAAAAGTATGACTGCATAAGAAACTCACTTCAAGTCAATGATATAAGCAACCAAGAAGATACAGCAATCTGAAATGTTTATGTGCCAAACAACAGTTTCAAAATACTTGAAGTAAAAATTGACATAAGTGAATGGAGGAATGAACACCTCCATAGTTGTAGTTGGGGAGGTCAACTTTCCTCTCACTTAGTAATCAAAAGAATAAGTATACAGAAGATCAGCAACAAAGAATGGACATGTGGAGAACACTTAGAACAGCAGAACACACATTCTTTTCAAGTACCCATGGAGCATTCTCAAGATAGACCATATCCTGGGCATTAAAGCAACCTTGGCATATCCTGGGCATTAAAACAACCTCAACAGAATTCAAAGAATCAAAATATTACAGAGTGTTATCTGATCACAGTGAACTCAAACTTGAAATCAGTAACAAAGAGATGACAAGAAAATCTCCAGACACTGAAATTAACATATTTCTAAATGATCCTTAGGGCAAGAGGAAGTCTCAAAGGAAGTAAATAAAAACTTGCAGGGTGCAGCTAAAGAAGTGCTTAGTGTGAAATACATAGCACTGAATGCTTAACATTAGGAGTTTCCCTGATGGGTGTGCACCTGCGTCCTTAGGCAAACTGGGAGGCCTTATCTTACCAGAAACGACCCTGCCTACCTTTCTTGCCTGCCCACCATGCACGGCCCGCGGTCTCCAGCTCCCTGGTACCCACTGTCCCATCAGAACCTATTGTCGAGCGTCTCCCTTAGGAGACAGGGAGCAGTAATATGGGGGCAGCAGTGAGGTTCTAGGATACATTGATTTCTCATTCCAGGACTTCAAAATATCTTCTGTAGGACTGGCAGTTTAATAAATGTTGGAAGACCAAATGGTTTTGTTTTCTTCCTTCTGTTTTAGCGAGCTTGTTTTCATGTCTTCAGGTTGAAAACATAGATGCCAATGAAGGGCAGTCTGACAGGTTCTTTGGATCCACTGTGAGCTAATGCGTGTAGATATGGATTCTTCATTTTCATGTGTGCATGGAGCTACACTGAAAACCCGGCAGCTTCATCAAGCACTAATGTTCTCTGCCCCCAGGCTTTAAACCTGGCCTATTCGAGCATCTATGGGAGCTACCGGAACTTTGTGGGGCCCCCGCACTTCCAGGTCATTTGCCGGCTGCTTGGCTACCAGGGCATTGCAGTGGTCATGGAAGAGCTGCTGAAGGTGGTCAAGAGCCTGGTATGTTTCCCTCTGGTGGGCTTCCTTCCCAGGGTTGGGGGGAGGATTCTGCACCCAGTTCCTGTGTGGCGAGGGGCTGCCCACTCCCATCGAGGTTGCTTTCCTTCTATGTGTGAGATTTCCTTTCCAACCAAAGTGATTCTCAGTCCTGGGTCATTACCGTGCATTTTACTAACAAATTCATTTTCAAAAGTCCCCATCGCACCGACAGCCTGCAGGGTAATGTGGCTGGTGGTTGACACAGACCATCTCTCACAGCTGCAAGGCACAATCCTACAGTATGTGAAGACGCTGATGGAAGTGATGCCCAAGGTCTGCCGGCTGCCGCGACATGAGTACGGCTCTCCAGGTGAGCACAGCATCCCTCTGGGGCGTACAGGGAGGGGCAGTGTCAGCCCTAGGTCACTTAAGGGAAATCAAGTTGGAAATTATTGGTAAGGATCAGGTCTGCATTCCCCAAGTGGGATAAGGTGGGAAGCCCAACCAGAACCTGATTGTTTCCGACAGAACAAACCAGCCTTTCAACCAAGAGCTGGTGTGCAGGGGTGGGAGAGCTGGGTGGGGGCTGACAGTGCTGTGAACCCTATGTACCTCAGCTCTCCTGCAATACCAGGATCTTGCAAATCACTGATGGGGGAGGCAGGGAGTGCCACTGCCTGCTAGTCTTCAGCAGCCCAGGCTGCAGGGGAGCCCGTGCAGGGGCCCACTTCCCCAACAGTGCAGCTTGTCTGTCTCTGCCCGGCAGCCTCCTGTCTCACTGGCCAGCTGCAGGGCCCTCAGGCAGATGTGGTCTTTGGGGTGCCAGACAAACCTATGTGAGCTGACCAGAGAGGATTTGGGGCTTTCTACATGGATAACCTTCATGACTCAGAGAGCTTTGTTTGTGATAAAATTGAATGACAAGAACCCTTGTCTCTTAACAAAGCTGCCTTTTATCTCATATTTGTTAATACTTTATTGAAAGCTGGAAAACTATCTTGGTCACCAGTGAGATACTGTCCTGATAGGCAGTTGGCTGGTATGGTTGAGCCTCTGGGTGTTCCTGGCACCACCCAGGGCTGCTGTTGGTGTTTGAGGAGACAGTGAGGTGACCCACTTGGCCATTGGGAAGGGAATAACCATTGGTCTGTCCTGGCTTAGGGAAATCTCAGAAAGTAGGCAAGTAATGTTGGGATAATAAAACTGGTGCTCAGATCCTTATTAGAGGTGGATATTTTAAATGTCAAAGACAAAGCCAAAAAGCCAAATCCAGAGCTGGTCTGCAGGAGAGCTGTGGACTTCCAGGCTGGTTTCCACATGTCCTCACCCAGCTGGCGTGGCACCACTGTAGAGGTAGTGCCATGTTGCTGGAAGTACTCCCACGCTCATGCTCATTGTGGGGTGGACCACCAAGAGGAAAGGATGGTCTCTCAGGCAGGCAGGGCTGTGGGGTCATTGTGGAACAGCACTCAGGGCCTGTCCTGATGGGATGAGAGGTTTGAAATCTAAGTACCCAGCATTTTTCTCAGTGTTGTTTTGCCTATTCTGGGTCTTCTGTATAACTATAAATTCTGGAGTCAGCTCGGGGATTTTGACTGTGTCAGCAGTGAATGGATAGAGTGCTTCCTAGACTTTATGCTTCTTGTCTTTTCCTGCCTTATGACAACATCCAGAACCTCCAGGAGAGTGGTGAAGATGTGCTGTCTTTCTCTGGAGCTCTGGGAGAAGGCGTGCAGATTCACCACTGAGTATGATGTTAGCTACAGGGTTTTTGTAGATGTCCTTTATTAGATTAAATATGTTCCTTTCTATGCCTGTGAAGGGATTTTGAATTTTATCAAATACCTTTTCTACCTCTGCTGGGGATGACTGTGGTCTTGCTCATTTATTGCAACATGATGCCTCCTCTGAAGGTATACACAGACCTCAGAGATGTTGTAGATCTGGTTCCAGCCAGCTGCAAATTATCACAATAAAGCAAGCCATATGAATTTATTTCCTGATGCATATAAAGTTATGTCTACTATGCTAGAGTCTACTAAGTGTGCAGTAACACAAGATACGCCTTTTAAAACATCCATATCTTGGACTTCCCTGGTGGCCCAGTGGTAAAGAATCCGCCTGCCAATGCAGGGGACACGGATTTGATCCCTGGCCCAGGAAGATCCCACATGCCCTGAAACAACTAAGACAGTGTGCCACAGCTGCTGAGCCTCACTCTGGGGCCTGTGCTCCAGAAAAAGAGAAGCCACCAAAATGAGAAGCCCATACATGCAAGGAGGAGTATTCCTTGCTCGCCACAACTAGAGAAAGCCCGAGTGCAGCAGTGGAGACCCAGCACGGCCGTAAATAAGTAAATAAAACTAATTCTCTTACTTTAAAACACGTCATTGCTAAAAAAAATGCTAACCATCATCTGAACCTTTAGCAAGGTGTGACCTTTTTGCAATAATAACATCAAAGAACCTGGATCACCATGACAAATATAATAATGATGAAAAAGTTAAAAATATTGCGGGAATTATCAAAATCTGATATAGAAACATGAAGTGAACAGATGCTATGGGGAAAATGGCACCTATAGATTTGTTTGACACAGGAGTGCCACAGACCTTCAGTTTGTGAAAATAACACAATATCTGCAAAACACAGAAAAACAAGCTGTGCCTGGACTGGGTTGACAAGCTTTGGAGCTGAGGGCCAGGATCCAGGCGGTGGAACAGGAGATGTGCCCATCTCCCTGGTGGGCAGGATGGCAGTGTCGGAGAGTCTTCGGCCAGCACGGGCGCTTCCGGCTGGGGGCCCCAGGCTGCGCACTGTCACACTCCCCCCCCCAGCCTCTCCCAGCCTCACTTTGATTCTCTCCCGCTTCAGGCATCCTGGAGTTCTTCCACCACCAGCTAAAGGACATAGTTGAGTATGCGGAGCTGAAAACGGTGTGCTTCCAGAACCTGCGGGAGGTGGGCAACGCTGTGCTCTTCTGCTTGCTTATAGAGCAGAGCCTGGTGAGTGTCCAGCGCCGCCATGGCCTGCATCCTGCCAAGCCCCTTCCTCCTCATGGATGACAGAAGAGGCCATTCTTCAGGCGCTTGATTTAGTGGCGTTATTTAATGGGGGAAGGAGAGCAAGTGTTATAAAGCACTTTTCTTTTTTTCATGGTTATTTAGACTTTTGAATTTGTTCCCTACAATTGAAAAACAAAAATACAGTAGTTCATTTAAGAATGTTTTACTGTGTGACTATTGTAAGAATGTTTTATTATACAGTATTCACTGCATCTAAATTAACATATATGACACATACATAATGTATAAAGCTGCTGCCTGAGAGAACTGTTTGTGATGGAAAATTCCATAGCTGAGGCTCTTGAGACCTCAGAGTGGGGCTCCATGTGACTAAAGAACAGAGTTTTAAATGTCATTGAATTTTAATTTTTTACATCAAAATAGGTACACATGGCCCATGCCTGCTGAGGTGGACAGCATATGAAAGCAAGCGCTAGGAGCCCAGCAGCACAAAGAAATCACGCGTGGGCACCCGCAGTCCCACTGCCTGCCTGCTGGGCGTGTCCTTCGGCCTCTCCCTCTGTCCCTGTAGGTCACGTCAGCTGACTACCGCTCTGCACCCAGAGCCCTCTTGAGGTGGCCTCACTCTGCCTTTCAGTGAGGCCTGCGGAGCAGGATGTCTTCCCTGCTGCTGGGCTCTCCTTCTGTTCCATTTGTATCTTGACCATTTTACTACAACTTGTGTATCTTCTGTGTGTTACACATAAATGCTAGTATTGTTGTGTATCGCTCAGTCGTGTCCGATTCTTTTTTGTGACCCCATGGACTACAGCCCACCAGGCTCCCCTGTCCATGGGATTCTCCAGGCAAGAATACTGCAGTGGGTTGCCATTTACTTCTCCGGGGGATCTTTTTGACCCCGGTATCGAACTTGTGTCTCCTTCCTCGGCAGGTGGATTCTTTACCGCTGAGCCACCAAGGAAGCCCCGATTTTAGCTTGCCTTTTCACTCTAGTAGTGGTGATGTTTGAGAAACTGAAACTCCTAATTTGACTGTAGTCTCTTTTCTATGGTTCTTGTGTACAAGCACTTCTTGTATCTCTTCAAAGAAGTCCATTCTTCTCTGAGAATCATAAAGACATTCTTTCATATTTTCTTCTAAAGATTTTAGGTTTTGTTTCTACATTAAAGTTGATACTCCTTCTGGAGTTGGTTTTTGTGTGTAATGTGAGACGTGGATGAAGATTCTTTTTTCCTCGTGGGTCATCAGTTGTCCCTTCTCCAGTGACTGAAGGAAGACTCCTTTCCTTGTTGGTCAGCAGTATCCCTCTGTCATCCTCCGTTTTCTATGGATGTGCTAGTCTGTCTCTTGGTTTTCTTCCTCATTCTACTAGTCTGTGTCTGTCCATGGCTTCTAACATGTTGTCTTACTCATGGTAGCTCTAACTAAAGTGTTAACCCCTGGTAGGACATGCTCCTTACCTTATTCTTCTTCAAGCACATGCTACCTCTTTGTGGATCTTTGCTCTGCTCTGAAAGTATGAGAATCAGCTTGGGCCAAATACACTGAAAAAGCACATTGACATTTCAGTGGGAGTTGTGTTACATTTCTAGCTCTATCTGGGGAGATCTTTGCTCTGTTACTTCTTAAAGCAGTCTCTTCTGTCTCTGGAGCCTTGGCACCTTGGCAGAGGCAAGGTGTGTTTTGCAAGGACCTGGGCCAGGGTGTTTCATACACTGTGCAGGGTGTGGCAGTCAGACTGCAGGCCTGAGGGGCTGAGCCAGTGGGCTCAGCACCTTACACCTGGTTACTTGAAGAAGATATGCTGGCTCTCACATCAGGGAGCCCAAGCTCGGGTGCAGGGTATAGTCTCTGGTCAGGATCTCATCTTCCAGACTCTGCTCTGCCACTCTGCTTGCAGAAGACCTTTTACATGTGGTGCCAGAGGTGGGCAGCTCCCAGGCCTTTGCTGTCCCACTGCCTGTGACTCAGCCCAGCTGCTCCCTGCAGCAGGACTGGTGGTGCTGGGCCAACAGGCAGCTCCCCAAGGAGCTGGTGTCCAGGGCAGCCTTGCTCCAGGAGCAGCTGAGGGAGAACTGAATCTTTCACCTAAATACACAAGATAAGTGAGGGGAAATTCCTGTAAATAGTAATCACTCATCATGAATTTTCAATATTTAATAGAGGAAAAGTCCCTTCATGTATGACTTTTCCTGAACAAATATGTAAAGTGCAGGATCTCATCTGTGTGTATCCATGCCCATCTCCGCGTTCCCTTTTTCACTTGACAGTAAATCTGGAGATCATTCCACATTAGTAATGGTGACAATCATCAGCCTTTTCCAGCTGCGTGATACTCCACAGACATTACGCTCTAGTCTGTGTTTGCGTGGTAGTCCTTCACCGTCTGATGCCTTCCTTCTGTGTGAAGAGCTTGTGTTCTTTCTGGACTTGGGCACAGGAGGTGTGGAGGAGGGGGTCAGCCTCCTTTTGGAGGGTTCTGGAAGAGCAGGGCTGGCTGACTGACTGCTCTTGCAGGCTTATGTTAGACGATGACAGGATCTTTACATGATGGGTACAGAAAGCCTTCTCTTCCTCCTCTTGCTCTTAGTTTTGCTATCATCTTTTCAGAAATCCTCAGAAAGGAAACTCTTATCAGTCAGTATGTTTTGATTCTCTGATAACCATTTCTTTGTTTAGCAATTTGTTTTATCAAGATTTCAGGATGGGTGTAGAGTAGGAGGCAGGAGAGCCCATTCTCATTTCCTATCTTTTTGCCCTCTGGTGAGCACACTGCTGTCTAAAGAGTTTCCCTTGTTTATGGGCCCTCCAACTAGGGAAGGGCACCCTTCTTGACCATTTTTGGGTTCATGGTGGGGTTTTAGATGTTGAGACCCCTGTGATATTGGAAGTAAGCTTTCTTCCTGCATTCCATTGTTCTGGAGAATAGGTTTTATGTAGTGTGGGGTTTTATTGCCTGTTTAAAGGAATTTGTGATCCAACAACAGGTTCAGAGTGACTGCTC
This sequence comes from Oryx dammah, assembly GCF_014754425.2. Taxonomy (NCBI): domain Eukaryota; kingdom Metazoa; phylum Chordata; class Mammalia; order Artiodactyla; family Bovidae; genus Oryx; species Oryx dammah. Next base: position 135,166,475 of record NW_024070211.1, read on the forward strand.
AGACTCTTGTTTGAGGCTCAGTGGGGAATGGCCAACGGTGCCCCTTCCTTCTGCCTCCTGTTCTTTGTTTACAAAGGAGGCACCTGCTTCCTGGCTCTGCAGGGACGGCTGAGAGACCCTAAAGACAAAGGAACCGTGCTCAGTGCTGTCTGTGTTCCAGTTCAGTCGCTCAGTCGTGTCCGACTCTTTGCAGCCGCATGGACTGCAGCACTCCCTGTCCACCCCCAACTCCCAGAGCTGGCTCACACTCATGTCCGTCCAGTCAGTGATGCCATCCAACCATCTCATCCTCTGTCGTCCCCTTCTCCTTCATTCAATCTTTCCCAGCATCAGGGTCTTTTCTAGGGAATCAGCTCTTTGCATCAGGTGGCCAAAGCACTGGAGTTTCAGCTTCAACATCAGTCCTTCCAGTGAATATTCAGGACTGATTTCCCTTAGGATGGACTGGTTGCAGTTCAAGGGACTCTCAAGAGTCTTCTCCAACACCACAGTTCAAAAGCATCAATTCGTCAGCACTCAGCTTTCTTCACAGTCCAACTCTCACATCTATACATGACTACTGGAAAACCATAGCTTAGACTAGACGGACCTTTGTCAGTAAAGTAATCACAATCTGCTGTCTAGGTTGGTCATAGCTTTTCCTGCAAGGAGCAAGCGTCTTTTAATTTCATGACTGCAGCTACCATCTGCAGTGATTTTGGAGCCCAAGAAAATAAAGTCTGTCACTGTTTCCACTGTTTCCTCGTCTACTGCCATGAAGTGATGGGTCCGGATGCCATAATCTTAGTTTTTGGAATGTTGAATTTTAAGCCAGCTTTTTCACTCTCCTCTTTCATTCTCATCAAGAGGCTGTTTTGTTCCTCTTTGCTTTTTTCCATAAGGGTAGTGTCATCTGCATATCTGAGGTTATTCATACTTCTCCAGGCAATCTTGATTCCAGCTTGTGCTTCATCCAGCCTGGCATTTTGCATGTTGTACTCTGCATATAAGTTAAACAAGCAGGGTGACAATATTCAGCCTTGACATACTCCTTTCCCAATTTTGAACCAGTCTGTTGTTCCATGTCCAGTTCTAACTGTTGCTTCTTGACCTGCATACAGATTTCTCAGGAGGCAGTTAAGGTCATCTGGTATTCCGATCTCTTTAAGAATTTTCCACAGTTTGTTGTGATCCACACAGTCAAAGGCTTTTGGCGTAGTCAATGAAACAGAAGTAGTTGTTTCTCTGGAATTTTCTTGCTTTTTCAATTTGATCTCTGGTCTGTGTTTAAATTAATAAAAATGAAAACTGAGTAACTAAAAATGAAAATTCAGTTCCTTAGCCACATTCCAAGTACTTAATCACCACTTGTTGCTGGTAGCCACCTGGACAGAACAGCGAGGGACAGTTCCACCAGCACAGAGACTCCTGTTGGGCAGTCTGCTTGCAGTGTTTATTTTACACAAAATGAGAAAGATGTGCCTTGTGTTCAGCATCTGATTTCTTTGTCCATCTTTACTGTGAGATAAGCTTCTTCATGCAGCCTTCTTTTTCATTGTTCTAGTCTCTAGAAGAAGTATGTGACCTGCTGCATGCAGCCCCTTTCCAGAACATCTTGCCAAGGGTCCATGTGAAAGGTGAGCCAGTCCTCTGACCAGGGTAGGGACACACGTCTGTGTTGCCAGAGAGTTCTCTTTAGTTAAAAAGCCAGCTTTGAGTTTGCTTCCTGTTCAGTCACATCCTGGAAATAATATAATATAGTTAAATGAATATTGAATAAAGGAAGTATTTAGGATGGAAATGCTGTATCTTGATTGTTTCAGAATAGCATGGGAGCAGGGGTATTGGGTATATATGAAAGAAGAATGCCATGAGCTCATGATTGTAGCAACAGATAGTCACAGAGGATTCATTGTACTGTGCTGGTTTTGACTACAGTTGGATTTTTCAGTAAGTTTTTAAAAGTTTGAATATTGCGCAAAGACTCAGTTCTCTGAGTTAAAATAGCAGATTAGCCAGTTCCATAAAAGAATTTTCAAAGAGAACCTCTATGAAAAATATTTTTCATTTCGGTTTTTCTTTTTTTACAAAATTAAACTTATGCAGTTGTTATTCATACAAGGAATAGAGTATAAAATATTTTTTTCCACCGTAGAGGGAGAGAGACTTGATGCCAAAATGAAAAGACTAGAATCAAAGTACGCCCCCCTGCACCTTGTCCCTCTGATCGAAAGACTGGGAACTCCACAGGTAATGCAACGTGCTGCTGTGAGCTGGGCATCCAGGTGGGCTGGTCATTGGCAGGGTTGATGGACTCTGGGTGAGACCTAGTCCCAAGGCATCAAGAGACTGCATAGGCCTGCTCAGCTACTCAGGCCTGAGTTTTCCAAATGAGTTTCATAATAGGACCTTGTCACAGGGTGGCTGGGAAGTTTGAATGCGCTAACACGTGAAAGGATACAGAACATCAGCTGGCAGGTGAGACGTGAACAGTAAACATCTCTGTTTTTATTGACCATCCCTTCATGAAGAAAGCTTTCTCATAGGCTTTTAAGAACAGGAGGTAGGGAGGAACTTAAGCTAGCTACATCAGAGTCTCTCAACCTCTTGCCATTTTGGATGAGATAATTCTCTGTTGGGGGGACTGTCCTATGAATTGTAGGACATTTAGCAGCATCCCTGGCCTCTACCCATTAGATGCCACTAGACCCACAAGCTATGAAAACCAAATGTCCTCACAAGATAAATCTCTCCCTTAAGAACAACTGTGCTTGACAGTTCTGTTTAGTCTGATAAGACATGTAAGTAATAGCTGACGTGTTTTGTTGATGTTTATTTTTAAAAACCCTCTTCTGCAAGGTGTGATAGTTTCCAGTGAGTCAAAAACAATGCCGGAGTACTTCGACTTCAGCATTCTAGCTGCCTGCCGTGCCTGTGACATTTTGTCCTTTCTACAGCAAATTGCAATAGCGAGAGAGGGCGACCTGCTAACAAAGGAGCGTCTCTGCTGTGGCCTGTCCATGTTTGAAGTCATCCTGACTCGGATCCGGACCTTTCTGGACGACTCCATCTGGCGTGGGCCTCTGCCCAGCAATGGGGTCATGCACGTAGATGACTGTGTTGAGTTTCACAGACTGTGGAGTGCCATGCAGTTTGTCTACTGCATTCCTGTGGGAACACATGAGTTTACAGTCGAGTAAGTGAGTGCTCAGGGCGGGGAGGTGGGAGAGAAGCTGGCGTAAGGCTCATGCAGAGAACGACTTTCCTCTGGAAATGGATTCCCATATTGCTGAGCTGCAATAAAGCGAGTTAAGTAGGGGCTGTTACCTGATGCCTAGGAAATGTTTCAGGGCTGGGCTTCTGGAGTTTTCTGAACTCATGGAAACTTACGCAAGTCAGGTGTGTATTTTGCTAGACAGGCGAACCACCAACACTTCATGAACTCATTGTTCATGGCGGGGCCTTGATCTAAAAAGAGGTTCAGAAACAGTTTGCCAGAGGAACCCCAAAGAGGTTTTTACCAAACCAGGGACACAGCTCTCCTCATCATACCCTGCGGGACACACAGGTGGTTTGGCCAGTGGCATCTGGTCGCCCGTTCCACCTCCTGCTTCTTGTCTCCAGGCAGTGCTTTGGCGATGGGCTCCACTGGGCTGGCTGCATGATCATTGCGCTGCTTGGGCAGCAGCGCCGCTTTGCTGTGCTGGATTTCTGCTACCATCTGCTCAAAGTCCAGAAACATGATGGCAAAGACGAAATCATCAAAAATGTGGTACGTGGAAGCTTCACAAAGACAGACATTTTCTGTTTAAGTTTTTGTTTTTTTCCCCTATGAATGTTTCTCATCTGAGGACAAAAGGTGCCACCAAATGAAACTTTCTTTTCACTCCTCAAATGAATCTAAATAGAATTAGTAAGCAAAGGAGTCTGATTCCATTTCCCTTCTATTTTCAAGGTATGTAGATCTACTTCATATTATAGAGCCTGTAAGATCTGCATTTTCTGTATATTGGCATACTCTTTCAGCCTTCTGGCTTCATTAAAGATCTTTTTGTGTTTGTCATTTTATGGATTCTTTGTAATTGAATTCCAGAAAATACTTATTATCTTTTCAAATATTTTAGTTTTTCTTCCATGTGGGGACTTCATTAGACATGTCTGTACATGTTTAGTCACTCAGTTGTGTCTGACTCTTTGCGACCCCATGGACTGCAGCACGCCAGGCCTCCCTGTCCATCACCAACTCCTGGAGTCTACCCAAACCCATGTCCATTGAGTCGGTGACCATCCAACCATCTCATCCTCTGTCATCTCCTTCTCCTGCCTTCAATCTTTCCCAACATCAGGCACTTTTCAAATGAGTCAGCTCTTCGCATCAGGTGGCCAGAATATTGGAGTTTCAGCCTCAACATCAGTCCTATGAACACCCAGGACTGATCTCCTATAGGATGGACTGGTTGGATCTCCTTGTAGTCCAAGAGACTCTCAAGAGTCTTCTCCAACACCACAGTTCAACAGCATCTTCTTTCGTGCTGAGCTTTCTTTATAGTCCAACTCTCATCCATACATGACAAAAACCATAGCCTTGACTAGGCAGACCTTTGTTGACAAAGTAATGTCTCTGCTTTTTAATATGCTGTCTAGGTTGGTCATAACTTTCCTTTCAAGGAGTTTAAGTGTCTTTTAATTTCATGGCTGCAATCACCATCTGCAGTGATTTTGGAACCCAAAAAAATAAAGTCAGGCACTGTTTCCACTGTTTCCCCATCTATTTCCCATGAAGTGATGGGACCGGATGCCATGATCTTAGTTTTCTGAATGTTGAGCTTTGAGTCAACTTTTTCACTCTCCTCTTTCATCAAGAGGCTCTTTAGTTGTTCTTCACTTTCTGCCATAAGGGTGATGTCATCTGCATATCTGAGGTTATTGATATTTCTCCTGGCAGTCTTGATTCCAGCTTGTGCTTCAGTCAGCCCAGTATTTCTCATGATGTACTCTGCATATAAGTTAAATAAGCAGGGTGACAATATACAGCCTTGGCATACTTCTTTTCCTATCTGAAACCAGTCTGTTGTTCCGTGTCCAGTTCTAACTGTTGCTTCCTGACCTGCATACAGGTTTCTCAAGAGGCAGGTGGTGGTCTGCTATTCCCTTTCAGAATTCTCTTTCAGAATTTTCCAGTTTATTGTGATCCACACAAAGGCTTTGGTATAGTCAATAAGGCAGAAATAGAGTTTTTTCTGGAACTTTCCTGCTTTTCTGATGATCCAGCGAATGTTGGCAATTTGATCTCTGGTTCCTCTGCCTTTTCTAAAACCAGCTTGAACATCTGGAAGTACACGGTTCACGTATTGCTGAAGCCTGGCTTGGAGAATTTTGAGCATTACTTTGCTAGCGTGTGAGATGAGTGCAATTGTGTGGTACTTAACATCTCTGTTTTCTGCGTCAGAGGTCAGGAACAGCATGGCTCAGCTGGGTCTTCCATTTACAGTTTCACAAGGCCACTATCAATGTGTCTTTAAGGCTGTGTTCCCTTCTGGAGCCTCTAGTTATGGATCTACTTCGACTCATTCAGGTGGTTGGCTCCATTCAGCTCTGTTCCATTGGAGAACTAAGGTCTCCATTTCCTTGCTTGTTATTTAGTTCACATCCCTTCTCATGCTTTCCACATGGCCCCTTCCAGCCAACATGATCAAGTCCCTCACACTACTAGTCTTCTAATTTAATTTTGTGCCACATCTCTGCTGTCTCCAGCTGGAGAAAGTTCTCTTCTCGTATGATTAGATTGGATCCACCTGGGTAATCCATCCTACTTTTCCTGAAGTCTGTAACCACCTAACTATATTTGCAAGGCCCCCTTTGCTATTGGAAAGTAATACATTTACAGGTTCCAGGGACTGGAACATGGACATCTTAGGGGCCACTCTATCTCCCATACCTCCATTTCCTTGGCTGTCTGGGCTGTACCCAAATACTGACTTAACTGACTTCACCTCAGTGTGATCTGCTGTGTTTTTAACTTTTGAAAGTCACTAGTTTTTATTTAAAATGTTGATTTCCTTCTTCAAATCTTGGTAGTAACTGATAATTTTATCTTCACAGAATTTTTTCCATTTTTGTTTCTTTATACATCTAGTCTAAATGCATAAAGAAATAAGTCATCATATAGTCTTTGTCAGTTCTGAGACCTCAAGGGGTATATGAAACTGAAATGTTAGTTTATTGGATTTTTATTTGGCAGCTTTTGTTTGGTTGAACTTAACTTGGGATGCCTTTCTCCCAGGATTTCCATTTACTGCTCATCTCCCAGAGTTATTACCGATGTGGAACCACTTTTAACTTCCAAAGAGGTCCAGGCTTGGTGGAGAGCCTTGGAGTGCAGTCCACTTTGCTTAAAGCCCAGCCTGTCTCTTCATCCCACCCCTGCTGGTAGCATCTGTCTCTGAGTAGCCTGGCTTTTCTCTCACTTCTTGCATAGGCAAAACCAGCAGTGCTTTAAACTGTTCTGTTTTCGTTTTTGTGTGGTTTTTTAATATAGTTCTATTACAGCAGGAAGTGAAGTGACATGAAAGTCGCCCAGTCGTGTCCGACTATTTGCGACCCCAATAATGCGTGGAATTCTCCAGGCCAGAATACTGCAATGGGTAGCCTTTCCCTTCTCCAGGGGATCTTCCCAACCCAGGGATTCAACCTAGGTCTCCTGCATTGCAGGCAGATTCTTTAACGAGATATGAGGGAAGCCCATTATAGCAGAAGGGTCTATCAAAGCACCCTGTCCACAATAACTGGAAATTACTCGTGTTGTGTTAGTTACTGGGCTTCATCTTCACATTTCTAGCTCTTAGGACACCACAGTTCTCAGTACCTGTCTGTTGAATAAACAGGTCTATAAGTTTTACACATGAATCTACAGTAGCATGAAACCAACAGAGAAATGTTGCAGTAGTTAAAGAGATGGTATGTATCAGTAGTTGGCTGTAATTTTTCTAATATGAAAATCCTGAGGTATTTTGAAGCATGAAGAATAAATGACAGCTATCCTAATTTTAATTGTTGTAGCCTTTGAAGAAGATGGTGGAAAGAATTCGCAAGTTCCAGATTCTAAATGATGAGATAATCACTATCTTGGACAAGTACTTGAAGTCAGGTGATGGAGAGAGCACACCTGTGGAACACGTCCGCTGCTTTCAGCCACCTATCCACCAGTCCCTGGCCAGCAGCTGAGGGAGTGTGTATCACCTGTTTTTGAAGAGTCCAGTACTGACTGCATTTAAGATCTAGAAGGGCATGTTTTTCTTTCCATAAACTATTTAGTGCGATTTTGGGGAACTATTTTTCAGTATCTCTGTGCCTGTTAAAATAAGGGGGTGCTTTTCAATCTAAAAGCTTGATTTTATAAAATTGACTTATTTTTCTACACTAAAATTGTATATACTTTTGGTAATTAGAAAATCTGAGAATGTTGACTGCAGATTGTTGCCATCATGTTCTTACAAAATCGTTTTCCATTTTTTTGTGGAATGTTCCAACAGCTAGCTATGTCATGAAGTGCTGCTGAGTTCATCCATTTATCCTGTAACATTTAAGGAAAGATCTGTGAATTTAAGCAAGAAACTTAATACCAGCTAATAATAAAACCCATTACCAACTAGAATTAAACTTAATGATTAGCTTTTGTTGAGGGATTTTTCTGGTTTTTTAATGAAAACCTTTTCTAAGTCATTTCCCTTTCCCATTTTGTCTTTCAAAAAATAGTGAACTTGATTTCTCTGTTTCTACTAAATCCAGCTGTAACAAAATCTAGTTTGTGACAGGATTTAAAGGTTACAGAAATAAAAATAATGGAACCTGTTTGTGTTCATTCATTTACTGTGACCCTGTGCGCCCTGGCTTTGGTCAAGTACTTCCCTACTTGCTCGAGTGCACAAACCAGGCTGGAAGTCCAGGTCACCTGCAGCCATGAAGGAAGGGACAAGATCATGATGGTAACTTCTATATAGTTTTAAAACATTAATAGTAACAAAGTCCAGGTACATTATCTATGGCACCAAAAATAAAGTCTGTGAACTACTTGGTTTTACTGTTTAACCTTAAGATAAAACAGAACTGTTTTAGAAAAAGTAACCTAAAAATGTTGCTTGTGGTAATGTGAAATAATAACCCTGGGGCCAGTATTCTCCTGCAGATTAAGAGGTAATATCTATGCTCACCCTATACTGGAAGTATAGAATATGATGAAAAATTAATGAGTAAATTTAAATAATTCATGAGTTTTATAACAATTATAAACTAAATAAAAAATTTAAGTGCTGTAGATGTTAAATAATTACAAATTTATTACTATAAAGCTATGCATTCTCAATGAGGGCAATATCACACCCAAAGGGGTGAAAATTGGTTTTCATCTGTTGTGTACAAAGCACAGATATAGTTACGGTTTTGTACATAAGCAAATATAGAGTATATCTGTGGTATTAAAATTACATGGAGAGGCAGTTAGAAAAAAATGTCTACAGAGGCTCCTTAGAAGATCAATAATAAAATATTGGGAAAATGGAACATGTTTCAGAGACCTGGAAAAGTGTCAACTCTGCCCTGATAAGGCCAGTGAACAGTGAGGTTCCCACGGATGGCTACTTACACAGTAGACCAAGCTTTGTGACTGTGGGCAGGAGCAACAGAATGGAAACAGGCCTATGTTCTTCCTACCTAGGTGGGAATGAGTTGTATTTTTGAGGCCAATCGATGACAGGATTTGAAGCTGGACAGAGGTTCATTACACTGTTATTTTTTGCACAGGTTTGATGTTTTTCTGTAAACATTTTTTTCATGGACATTTTAACAAAACCAAAATAGTGGTCCAGACTCTTAAGCAAAAATAAGTGCTACAAAGAAATTATGTTTTACAAACATCCTGTTTGTTCTAAACATTCAGACGTAGATCTTTTCAGTTTTATTTCAATGTGAGCTAAATTTAAGAATTTATCCTAGTCTTCTGACTTTATTTTCCAGTGTTGTTAGAAGAGCTAAATGACAATGTAACTCATTATGAAAATATATGGAAAAGTACAAGAGCTAATGTAAAATGGTAATCAAGGGTCCAGCCATCAAGGGGTTAGAGTAACTGAAGAAGAAAACCAGCCAGGCTGTAGTCTGACAAAGGATGTGCTGATTTTGTTAAGTGTCATCTAGGAAGGCCATCTAGGAAGGTCATCTAGGAAGTTCATGGCGGCAACCCCCAGCCTGAGAATTACTTCCATGCAGTGATTTCCTGCCTTTTTTTTGTTTGTAAGTTTCCTTCATTTAATAATTTAGGTGTCTCTTAAATTAATAGTTCAAAATTTAAATAATTCATTAAATAGTCATTTTTATAGGTAAGATAAATTACAGGATAATGTACTGAGTTAATTTTGTTTTTGTTTTAATCAAAAAGGCTTAAAATGATCAGGAATTGATAAGAATGGGCATGAAAAATGTACACTTCAGACTTTCATCACCAGTGGGGAAAAAAAGCCTTTTTATAGACCTAAAACTGTCGTTAGTGCATTTAGATTTTGGTGAAGGAAAATTTAAAATAACTCTACAATAATACAATGTTAATAGAAATTGGCCATGTATTGAGTCATCATTTAAACATAAGTAATTTCTTGGTCCAAATTAGTGAAACCTTAAAAAAAAAAGATTGTCTCTAGAGAACATCATTTGAGAACAATGCTTTTTCAGACACATTCTGATACTCAGATTCACTTTTTTATAACAGTTATAGATTAATTACATCTTTCTTCCTAAAAAGCTGTCAGATTTCCATTTCTTCGGGAGATATTTTCAGCAGTGTGTTGTTCAATTCCACAGGTTAAGCTCTCTTCATTATTATTAAGAACTTCATACATACTAGAAAGACTGCCATTCACTGCTTTTTCGTCTTTCCAAAAAGACACAGGCAGACTTGAGAGACTAAAGCTGACGTCTTTAAAGGCATGCAACAAGAATATTCCCACAATGATTGTAAAGAAGCCACTCAGAGTACCAATGACATCATCAACAGGCATATCTTGCCACTCCTTAAAAAGAATAGCTGAACAAGTTAAAACTGATGTTGTGAAGAACACGTAATATATTGGAGTCACGATAGACGTGTTGAATATGTCCAGGGCCCTGTTTAGGTAGTTAATCTGTGTGCTCACACAGACTATAAGGCTCAGCAGCAGGATCCAGGTCAGGGGATGTTGTAGCACAGGTTTTCCAGCAAACAGCTCTTTGATAGCAATGCCCAGGCCTTTAGCACAGGAAACTGAAACTGCTCCAATTACAGAGCAGATTGTGATATATACAAGAATGTTTGTCTGTCCATGGCGAGGTCCCACCACAAAGATTAATATCAAGGACACAATGACCACAAGTGTTGCAAAGACCACAAAACCTGGAGGAGGCAAAGAAAACTTACATTTAGTTAAATGTTTAAGTACTTGATAAGAAGGAGAAAAGGTGTGTTCCTAAAATAAAAATTAGCTTTCTTTTGCTGCCCCAACAAAAACACAGTCATAATAATTTAGTTAGATGTACACACTGGAAGTTTACACTTCAGATTCACAAATGATTATACTACTAACATTTTTAAGGTAGTATCTTGGGCCTCATAATTACACAGATATCCCTTAATTAACATGGGACTGAGTTACATGGATCCAATTATACGTGGATTTTTTTCCAATAAATACAGTACAATACAGTCTGAGGGCTGAACCTGTGGATGTGGAACCTCAGACATAGAGGATGGATTGTAAGTGGGTTTTCTCGTATCCCTAACCTCTGTGTTGTTGAAGGGTCAAATGTACATATATCAAAGAAAACAGTATCAGGCTGACTCACAGCCATCCGTCCAAGAACAATGCCTACTTCCACCCATTGGGGTGCTCTAATTCCAATAACAGGTATAATACAATCAGAACAATCAGAAACCAGTGGAGAGAAATTATGAGATGACCTTGAATGCTCAATGATTTGTAGATGCTAAAGAACATTTGTCTAACAGGAGAAAATTTTTAAAATATTTAGGGACCAACCACAGGGGTAAAAAAATCAATAAAGAGAACTTGACAATAACTGTCGGGATCCAAGTTAGATAGGAGACTTGAACCCAACATGATAATAGCTAATGGTTGTGCAGCACTACAGGTCAGACACTTTTCTTAGCAATTTGCATCAATTCAGTCATTAAATTCTCACAACTACCCTGTAATATAGACACTGTCATTTGCAATTTTAAGATGAGGAAACAGAGCAGTTGTTTGATCTTTTTAACTCCTCGAATTCTAGTAATATGATTTTAGAGAAGGAAACACAAAAATAAGAATTTGTAAGGAGATGATAGATGAAAGCCAAAAATCAGAAGATAATAACTGATAACAGCAGATTCAAGAAAGCTGAATCCCACATCAGCAGTGATCAAAAATTAGAAAGTGACTCAGTGTGCTACAAAGAGTGCTCTGAAGACACAAACTACCTCTAGAAGTGGGTTGAAGGGGAGACTAAAAACAGGAGGCCTGGCTAAATTCTTTTCAAAGAACACTGAGACCATGTCAGATCCCGGCCCAGTTCTGAATATCTCAGTGACTGGTCCCCTTGCCACAGTGTCTGGGAGGACCCCAGACCAGCTGAGTGTGTGGGGGCCTCGCTAAAATGGGGGGCTGGAGTAAGGCATACGTCTATGATGGTAGCCATCTCCTCTTCCCCACTCAAATCCTAGGATGCTGGCAAGCCAGATAGGAAACTTGGCTGGGAATCTGACCAGCTCAACTTGCAAGGCAGTCAAGGATCATTAGAGAGGGGCCAAAACAAACAGAAAAAGTCTTTGTTAGTTCAACGTAGACAGAGGGAAACTTCAAAGACAATAATAAAATGAGAGAAATCAAAGCAGTCAAAATCTGAAGTAAAAGGAAGTACCCTGAGGTAGCTAGAGAAAGACCACACAAAGCAATGAAGACCCAGCACAGCCAGAGAGAAATAAAAATTACTTTTGAAAAAGAGTAAAATACAGTAAGAATAATAAAGTTTTTATTTTTTCATACCTGGATCTCCTAGCTTGTGAGACATTTCATTTAAGGTCTCAATCTCCTCTTCTTTTGGAGCATGAATAACCATAACTGTAGATCCCAGAATACTTAGCAAACATCCAATTTTTCCATGAAGATTAAGTCTTTCATTTAGAAAGTATGAAGAAAGAATGGCACTAAAATAGAGGGAAAGATGGAAGATTATTATACAATCAGCTACTTTTCTCATTTTTAAATATCAACACAACTTAAGAATTACTGAACTCAAACTAAAACACTGAGCTTATAAAGATTCTAGCTTTCAGCCAAGGTAAAGAAAATGCACATTCAATCATAAAATGAAGTTTCTGGGAACTACCTGCTTCATCATACTCTAAACCAGAATAGTTACCATCTTTCTACTGTAGGACATCAACATGAAATTTTACAATAAACAGAGCTATGATACAAATTTAAGAATCTAGGTCCATTTGGACCTATTTGCTCAACTTTATCCTTACTGAGTGATGAATCCGTCATTATTTTCATTTAATTCCACATGACTTGCCTATTAATGATCAAGTTTTAATATTTTATAGCTAGTTTTATTGAAATCTTAAAAAAGTATAAACCTATAAATACAATAATGGCATAACAGAAAATTAAGAATAAAAGACATTACCATAATAAATATTTATTACACATAATACATAAATAGCATCTTGTATCTTTATATATTATAATATACAATTTCTTGAAAATTATATAAATTTGCATACAATACAGATTTATATAACTATTAATGTTAAAAAAAGATTTATATAACTTAATGTTAAATACCTATCAATCAACCAACTTTGGGAATACTAGCCAAAATCCAGACTTCAATATGGGCTTAGCTGTTTTGGCTAATGATTAAAACAATAGAAACAGGACAAGTCTTGGACTGTTCCTTCCAAAAAAGTGTCCCAGGCCAGTCTTCAACCTTGCTCCAATCAATTACTTTCTAGAGAAGGTACAGAGATCTATTCATCACCAGTCACCACCTACCAAAGTATACATATGTCAAATGATAAATACTGTAATGAATGCAACTTGGAATTTTAAAATACTGCAATTAAAGTATAACTAGTATTGACTCTAAACACAAACAAGACAAAGCATAAAAGCATTTTCTCCTACAACTTGTTAGCTGGCCTATGCACAGAGAATAACATTTCAAAGGCAAACTACTACACAGCATAAAAAAAGTCTCAAGGTTGCTTAAATATAAATTAAACTGAGCATGTGTAATTAGCAGGTACTGAATACCTTACAGATGAAACGTTAACTGCTGTTTCTACACGTGAAGAGCAGGGTCCTCACCTTACTAGGACACTGAGTGCTCCTAACGGAGTCACTAGGGTGGCTGGTGCAAAGGCATATGCAGCGAAGTTGGCCACCTCGCCAGCTCCCACTTGGAGAAAGACAACAAAAGAAAATGTTCAGATAGGAACATATTTAGTCAAAACAGAAAAGGCTGCATTTTACATACATTTTTTAACACACTGCTTAAATTGTTATTCATAAGGGTTCTCCTGTAAATTATCAACATTAGAATAGAATTCAAACCAATTAGAAACAATACAAACCTATAATTTTAATGGAAAATATCTAATTTCTATGTGGGATTTTTTTTTTTTTTTGGTTGGGCTGCATGGCTTGTGGGATCCTAGTTCCCCAACCAGGGATCAAACCAGGGTCCTTAGCAGTCACAGCACTGAGTCTGAATCACTGGGCTGCCAGGCAATTCCCCTGTGTATGGGTTTTTTTAATTAAAAATTTAGTATTTATATCCTATGACAAAAAAATCAGCTTAAACAGATATAAAAGCCTTTTTTACTAGCTCTTTTCTTTTTTAAAACCCAACTCTTACATTCAAAAGATATTCTTGGGTTGCTACTGTGTGTCAGATGTTCTAGGGTGAGGAAAAATAAAGATATTGCTCACCTAAGACATTTTAGTGAACAAAAACAGACAAAACAAACAAATGAAGTAAAGTGCTATTCAGAAAACAAAGCAAGGGAAAGGAATGAAGAGCTGGTGATAGGCAGCTAATGTTGCCAGGCAAGGGTGCTTGGATAGAAAGTTCTGATCAGTCAGATATGGAGTGAGGGATTTACCAGCAGCTGTGTGTGTGGGGAAAATGGACAGACATCCCAAGCAGGAAGAGCAAGTACAAAATTTTGACTCAAGACCATGTCTGGCATGTCTGAGCAGCAAGGAAGCCCGAGTGGTTCATACAAAGCAAGCATGCGGGGAGTGGCTAGGGAGAACAGGACCTTTGTGAGTCTCAGTGGATTTCATCTGAGCTGAAAAGCCACTGAGGAATTTTAGCAGGGGAGGGACATGTGATCACATAAAATCACTCTTGGCTACAGTTTTCCCAAATGGTTATCCTAAATTTCACCTAGTAGTGTCTGAGAGTTTCCTGTTTCTCACTCTCCCCAATGTTTGCTAATCTGTTAATGGGAAACAGGATTATTTTATCATGCTATGAATTTGCATTCCCCTTTTTCATATGTTTATTAGCCAAGTTAAATCTTTTAGTGAAGTAAGGGCTTCCCTGGTGGCTCAGAGGTTAAAGAGTCTGCCTCCAATGCAGGAGACCTGGGTTCGATCCCTGGGTCCGATCCCTGGGTAGGGAAGATCCCCTCGAGAAGGAAATGGTAACCCACGCCAATATTCTTGCCTGGAGACTCCCATGGACGGAGAAGCCTGGTAGGCTACAGTCCACGGGGTTGCAGAGTCGGACACGACTGAGCGATTTCACTTCACTTTTTTGGGTTTTTTACCAGTTTGTCTATTAGGGTATTTGTTTTCTCTTATTGATTTTAAGTAATCCTTCATATATTTTGAACACGAATATTTTCTCAGCTTCAAAAAAAGTCTTTTCTATTTCCCCATTGTGGTGTTTACTATGGGCTTCCCAGGTTGCTCCAGTGGTAAAGAACCCACCTGCTAATGCAGGAGATGGAAGAGATGCCTGGGTTGGGAAGACTCCCTGGAGGAGGGCATGCCCACCCACTCCAGTATTCTTGCCTGGAGAATCCCAAGGACAGAGGAGCCTGGTGGGCTTCAGTCCCGCAGTCAAACATGACTAAAGTGACTTAGCACCAAGCAACCGTTAGTTCTGCCATTTTTTTTTTTTGGCTTAGAAATCCTTTATCATCTTATCATCTTTAATTCACCTAAATTACTAATTTGAAATGGTTTTAGTCATGAATAGCTAAATTTTACTGAAATAATCATATAATTTTTCTCCTTCAATTTAACACAGTAAATTACAGTGACTTGTTTTCCAAGATTATGCCAATTTTGCATCTGCAGAATAAATCTAACTTGCTCATATTGTTTGTGATTTTTACATATAGGTTTGTGAATGAGACTAGACTTAATTTTTCCCTTCTTATTCTGTCCTGATCAGGTTTTGGTATTAGGATTATACTAGCTTTTTAAGAAGAGTGAGGGAACCCCCTTTTTCTATTATTAAGAAACTTCTTAAAACTACAATTATTTCTTCTTTAAATGACTGTGTAATTTACCTATGAAACCATCTGGGCTCAGGATTAAGTACATGCAAAGGTTTTAAAACTACAGCTTCAACTGGGTTAAGTTAGAGGAGTATTCCAATTTTCTGTTTCCTCATGAGTATTGATAAATTTTACTTTTCCATAAATTTTATCTATTTTTTTATCAACTGGATAACTGGATGTTTTTCATAATATCCTGTTAATATCTATGAAACCTTAATTACATCACCTAGCTATTCTATCTTTTCCTTTTCTTGATCAGTTTCAACAACAGGTTTGTCAAGTTCATTATTCTGAGCATTGACCCAAATGTCGCTTTAATGCCTTGTTTTTCTATTTAAATACTTTTAGCTCTTCTCTTTACTCCTTCTATGGTTTATTCTACAATTCTTTTTCTATTTTCTTCAACTAAATGCCTCATCTTTCAATTACATTTATTTGAAACTATAAATTTTACTCTACTTCAGTTATATTCCCTAAGTTATGATATTCTGTATTCTGTGTCAACATATTGAAGTATTGTTTAAATTAAACATACTTTTAAAATATTTTCTAATTTCCATTCTGACTTCTTTGACCCACGGGTTACATAAAAGCGTTATTTCTAAATTTCTACATGTATTTTTCATGTTATATTTTTGTTACTGATTTCTAATATAATGATAATGATCTGTGAAAAACTTAATTAAATTCTTTGAAAATTTTCAAGACTGTCTTTATGGTCCAGCAAATAATTCATCTGCATCAGTATTCCACATGCACCTGAAAATAATATAGACCTGAAGTTGCTGAGTTCAGTGAGTTAAGTTAAATCAGCTGTTCAGATTTTCTATCACCTTAAGAATTTTACTCTGCCTGTCCCATCAACTGCTCAGTGTCATATTAAAATCTCACTATATGAATTTGGATTTGTGTATTTCACCTTACTGTTCTGTGTTTCAAGGCAACATTATTATTTTATTTATTTACGGCTGTACTGGGTCTTCACTGTTTGCCTGAGCAAACATTCTTCAGTTTTCGGTGCACGGGGGCTGCTCTTTGTGGTGGTGCACAGGTTTCTCCTTGCAGTGGCCTCTCTTTGCAGAGCATGGCGTAAGGGCTTAGGTGATGATATATGGGCTAAATTGCTCCATGGCATGTGGGATCTTCCCAAACCAGGGATCAAACCCATGTCCCCTGCAATGGAAGGCAGATTCTTATCCACTGTGCCCCAGGGAAATCCTCAAGGCCATATTATTAAATAAGTCAGGACTGATAAAACCTCCTGAGTTGAACCCTTTGTTTTTAAGAAAAAATCTATCTCCAGTGTTGTTTTGCTATGAAGTATATTTTTTCTAAAACAAAAACAGAAATGTGAAGTTTCTTTAGGCATGTTTTTCCATCCTTCTCTTTCAGCCATTTTATATCCTCATGTTTTATAGTGTACCTTACAACAAGCATGCAGTTTTTTTATTATTTGTTTTTATAAATCCAATAGAATAATCTTTGTCTTTAACTGGGCCATTTCATGCACAGGAGTTGACAGACCTGGATTTAAATATACTTGTGGCTGATTTATGTTGATGTTTGGTAGACACCAATACAATACTGCAAAGCAATTATCTTTCAATTAAAAATAAAATTTAAAAATAAGTTAAAAAATAAATATACCACATTTTAAAAGATTTTCAAGAGTTTAAAGATTAATAATGTAATACTTCAAATATTCAGAAAAACAGAATAAAATATAAATGACAGCTATATATCCACCACCCAAATGGTATCACCCTTCTTAGAGCAGTTCACAAGTTCTCTTTCAAAAGCTGCCTGCTATGGAGTCTGTAGTTACCTCTAGGGCAGAAGTATCTCCAGCTCATCCTGAGCTTTATGCATTTTCCTGATGCTGGCTGGGTAATTCTTAACTATCGTGTTGGTTCTTTAATGCTTTTAAGAGGATGCTTTTTTATATCCTGTCTAGTCTTTCAACTTGTTTTCAGCAAATGTATTAGTTTCATCTTCAAAACACATCCAGAATGCTACCACTTCTCACCACACCAACTGCCATTACTCTGGGTCCATGCCATTATCACCTCTTACCAAATTATTTCAATGGCTTCTTACCGGTTTCTCTGCTTTTGCCCCTACGCAGTCTATGCCTCAAGAGCACAGCAGCCCAAGAGTTCCTATTAAAATCTGCGTTTGTACATGTTACCCCTTTGTTCAAGCCTCCAGTAATTCCCCATCAAACATAAAAGTCAAAGCCTTTTCTGTGACATACAAAGCCCCATGTAATCTAGGCCCTCACTACTTCTCTAAACTTAACCTCAACCACTGCCCTGCACTCCCACTCCCTTGCTATCCTTACCTCTTTAATGGTTCCTGAGGTTTTAGTAATCCAGTGCTGTACAACAAAGCACCCCCAAACTGGCAGCTTAAAACAACAAATGTCAGCCATGTTTTCTGTTGGCCAAGACAATGATTTCTCATAGTTCCTGCTGATCAGCAGGTACTTCTCAATCAGGGTCTTTCAAAAGGCTGCAGTCGAGATACAATCTGGAGCCTGTGCCTTGCCACAACCTGGAGGACTCACATCCAAGGTAACTCACATGACCAGTAAGTCAGTAACTGAGTGTAGCCTGGGGACCTCTCCTCAGGGTGACTGTCCTCCAGCCCAGAAGTTGGCTTCAGAATGACCAATCCAATCAATCAAGGCAAAACCTTAATGCCTCTGATGACTTAACTCACAAGTCATCAACTCTGTTGTATACTTTGATCATACTGCATTAATTCAGTGTGAGAGGAGATAATACAAAGTTGTGACTACCAGGGAGCAAGAGCCCTGCAGCCTACCTTGGGTTCTGCCTACCACATTTTAACCTCCCAGGCATGGTCCTGCTCGCTGCCTTCATGTTTATTATTTCCTCCTGCTTACAATGTTCTTCACCCAGATACCCATATGGTCAGTCCCTCACTTCATCTTTTACTCAAATATTATCTTCCCAATGAGGCCTGCCCTGGCCCCTCAACTAAAATATAAACCTATCTATCCTTCGTTTTACTACATCCCTTCTCTATGTACTACTAGCAAACATCAGCATTTATCACTAACACACAGTTTATCTTCTTTACTGTTGTCCACCTAGAAAGCAAAGTCTCCTATGCGTAAGAATTTTTCTCTTTATTCTGTTTATTCTATCTCCAGCACCTAGAACACCTGACATACAAAACACCTGATCAAGAAGTATTTGCTGAATGGGTCAATTGTCTCTTTGTTATTTCAACTGCCCTTAGAAAAAAACTTACATAATTCAATCCTGAATATTTTGAAAGCTCAGCGTCCTAAGGATCACTCTATGTACCTTTTAAAAGATAGTCATCAGAGCCCCCTCGCCTGCCCCCTTGTACCCCTCACAAGCATCCTACACTAATAAACCTATTTCTTGACTATCAAAAAAATAATACATAAATACACAAAATGTAAGCATCAAAGTATGCACAGAAGTCTTAGCAAATGCATACCTCCTTTCTAATTTGGAATGAAAATCAATGGAAGGACAGGAATTAAAAACAGGATGCTTTCTATGATCTTTCACTTTCAAAATCACCTTAAACTGAGCATAACTTTTAAAAATACATACATATGTCAGGCATGTCTTAATCAGATAGACAAAAGTTTTCTCATCCAAATTAAATAAACTATTAAACTGTTAAATGACTTATACAGGCTTAAATTTTACATATTTTGAGTTTTGTTTATCAAAAAAACCCAGAATTTAAAGTTTTAAAATTTTCTGGTAATATAAGGCTGTAAAATAGTATACATAAATATTTCAATATACACCTATAGTATTTTCTTGAAACATCCTCTATACATACTTGATAGCAGTCCGGCCCACCACAACCATTCTTTGAGATATGCATGGCCACCTTGACCTGTCAATGAAAACATATTTCACTTCTTTGGAAGATTATTAGACTTCAATGTATTTATGACAACAATTAGTAATGACAGATTTTAAAATATCATTTGCTTATTATTATTATATTGAATAACGGTTTCTTCATGATTACACCAGAGAAGGCAATGGCACCCCACTCCAGTACTCTTGCCTGGAAAATCCCATGGGCAAAGGAGCCTGGTAGGCTGAAGTCCATGGGGTTGCTAAGGGTGGGACACGACTGAGCGACTTCACTTTCACTTTTCATTTTCATGCATTGGAGAAGGAAATGGCAACCCACTCCAGTGTTCTTGCCTGGAGAATCCCAGGGATGGAGGAGCCTGGTGGGCTGCCGTCTATGGGGTCGCACAGAGTCGGACACGACTGAAGCGACTTAGCAGCAGCAGCGGTAGTAGTAGAAGCATGATTACAAAGGGGAATTCTTAGATAATATTTTTATGATTATCTTAAAAAAGGGGATGTGAGGATCACAACAATGTGAATGAAGGAGTTAAATCAATCCTTCTATTTCAGTTCATACTTCATGCTTTTGTTTTGTGAACTTACCTTCAATAAACAAAGTGAACCAATCAGAAATAGCCCAACTTCTAGTGAATTAGATAGCGGAGAAGCCATTTAGGTGTGGGTTAGCCCCACTTATGAGGTAGTAACCCTGGAGAAAGGAGTCTGACCAGGACATAAAAAGATTGAGCACTGCTCACAGTCTGGAGCTTCCAGGATGTTCATCCTGCCTTTTCCTCTAGACCATCCTTCACTTTCCTCTAGACCAAACTAACAAAATTCGGAAGCAATCAGTACTTAAGCCACTATTCAAAAGAAAAAGTCAATGTGAATGAACCCTTTGATAAGCATATCCACATGGAAAATGTGAGTACCTGACTTAGGAACGAGGATATACTTGTTCAAATAGTATATGCCAATACTTTCTCCTTTCTGCATGAAATCCAACTGAGGTCATTATTTTAAGAGCTTGATTAGGTATGGCTATAGAAATGGCACAGAAAGAAGGTAATTTTTTTTTTTTTACTGCCAAAGCAGATTTTCCTTTGAGAACAGAACTGGGTCTAAAACTGAAGCAGAGGCTGAATGGCAGAACATGGCCAGAATGCAACATACAGCTGGAAGCTGTTATGATACACCAAAGTTAGAGGGAATTCAATCACATCAGGCATTTCCCAGGGGCTCATGGCTTGTCAGTAGTTTCTGGGGATCAACCTATACCACCAATCAGGATTTCACTCAACTGAGTACACTTCAACCCAAAGAAGCCAGCTCTCCTTCCTGCCAATTTGAGATCAGGAAGGAAAATGTCTAAGGAAAAAAAAAAAAAACTATCATTGACAAAAGAGCCTAGCCTTCGATAAGATTCTGATTCTATCCATATAACCTCATTTCCTTCTCTGCAGACTATCTAAATTTAAAGAAAGGGCTGGATGCTAATTGGGTATTGGTCCCTATTCCCACTTTGATAATAACTGCAAGAGTGAGTAGTTAACTTATTTTGACAACTTTTTATTTTTCTCATTACAAAAGTTGGAATTCTTTATAAACATGTACAATTCTTACAAAGTCCAAAGTTTTGAATACAGTCACTAGGAATGAAGATATAGTCTTTTACAGTCAAAGAACCCAGATATCAATACAAAGGAACACACTGATACCATTTCAAAGTCACAAAGGGCATAAATAACTTACCTGCTCTCATGGAGCCTTTTCTGGCAAGTCGCAGAAGGCCTTTTTTTTTCAAAATGAAACTCCCTCCAATGAAAATACTGGAACTCATAGCCAATCCCAGACCAATATAAAAGTCATACTTTCCATGCCCCTGGCTCATTTCGCTTATTACTTAAAAAGCTACTGTGAATCACATTGATCAAGAACAGAGAAACTGTTGGTGCTGGAGGCAGGATGATGCAGTCTTCAAATCTAAAGAGGGAAAACAAAAGGAAATTTTCACAGAATGACAGGATGCATGATCACTGCAAAATTTTACTGTTTCTTTTCTCATAAAATAATACTTTTTATTACTACTATTAATAACATAAATACATTTACCATTTGTATTTAGCACTAATCTAATTATATATCCTCCAATTATGGAAAAAGATGGGATTGTGATATAAAACCAAACTTAAAAACTAGGACTTCCCTGGCAGTCCAGTGGTTAAAACCCCGTGCTTCCACTGCAGGGGGCAATGGTTCAATCCCTGATCAGGGAACTAAGATGCTACATGCTGTGCAGTGCAGCCAAAAAAGAAAACAGACTGAACTCACAGAAACAGAAAACTCTGAAAGGTGGGGGTTAAGGGGTAGGGAAAGGGAGTGAAGGTGGTCAAAACATACAACCTTCCAGTTGTAAGATTAGTAAGTGACATAGTTAACAATACTGTATTGTGTAGGCTAGTGAATGTGGCTAGACAGTAGATCTTAAAAATTCTCATTACAAAAAAAAAAAACCCATTTAGCTATGTGTGGTCATCGATGAACGTTAACTAAACTTACTGTGGTAATTATTTTGTAATATATACACTATGTGGTACACCTTAAACTAATACAATGTTACATATCAACTATAATTCAATAAAACTGAAAATGAAAAGTAAAATCATATTTAAATTGATTTTATAAACTCTGGTTTCCTATTTTAAAAATGTTTCCGGTCTTAGCTGCATAGTCCATAGTTAAAGTTTCCTAAGAAAAAAAACTCCTCAGAATGAAAATAAGGCATAAAAAAAACGTAAATCTAGTTTACAAAAACATTTACCAATTTTACAAATGTCTTTTTGAATACTCTATACAAAGAAACAAAAAATTTTCTCAAGCATACATTTTCTTCTTAGAAATCTATGTAGATATAAGTATATGGTAATTTATTTCTTACGTAGCCCATTCAGGAATGTGTAAGGAGAAAGCAGATGTCACATTATTTTGTCCTAGTAGAGAACGAAGTCTAGCAGACAGATGTTCGTCAGGGTGTGTGTGTGGTACTCTTGGCCCTTTTAGAAAACAGGAGGGCCATGGAACCTAGAAGACTCACGCTATAAGACCAGAAAGGATGCAGTGGCTTACCAAAGACCACAGTTTTTTCAAAACAGCCAAAACTCAGAACTCTGCTGGCAAATGAACTAAATTGGGTAGAAAAGCAGAAGAAAAAGCACTTACTCAGCTACAAGGTTTACCACTGGTTATAACAAACTGCCAGCCCAACTTTCTGATATGTCTTGAGATTTTTTTAGTCCACAATTTAACAACTGAATCCCAGAATTAATCTACAGTTCAGTCAGGATCCTTAGTCATTAACCTTCACTGACCAGCCAGATTTTTCCATTCTTCAGGTTACAGGTCTCTGGCCTTTAACAAAAGCAACTTAATTTCCTATCTACCTAGCCCCTCAATTACCTTATCCATCCACTCAAACAGGTTTTACTGAACATACGTTCTGTGCACTAAGCAGTATGATCAGCTGTTTGGATAAAATGGTAATAGCTTTTAGACTTCAGTGGGGAGACACACAAGGGACAGATCACAACGGGGTTGGGAGGTAAGTGAAATAGGTGAGGGAGTTTAAGAGGTGCAAACTTTCAGGTACAAATAAATGAATCACTGAGATGAAACATACAACATGGGGAACAAAGTCAATACCAATGTAGTATCTCTTTATGGTGGTAAGATGGTAACTAGGTTCATCATGGTGATCGTTTTGTAACATATAAAAATATCATAATTAATCCTGAAATGAATTTCTAAGGTCCCAAGCTGCTGAAATAGTGAACTAATTGCATCCTTAAGCAAATGATCTTAGTTTTCTGAATGCTGAGCTTTAAGCCAACTTTTTCACTCTCCTCTTTCACTTTCATCAAGAGGCTTTTTAGTTCCTCTTCACTTTCTGCCATAAGGGTGGTGTCATCTGCATATCTGAGCTTATTGATATTTCTCCCGGAAATCTTGATTCCAGCTTGTGCTTCTTCCAGCCCAGCGTTTCTCATGATGTACTCTGCATAGAAGTTAAATAAGCAGGGTGACAATATGCAGCCTTGACGTCCTCCTTTTCCTATCTGGAACCAGTCTGTTGTTCCATGTCCAGTTCTAAAACTGTTGCTTCCTGACCTGCATATAGGTTTCTCAAGAGGCAGGTCAGGTGCTCTGGTATTCCCATCTCTTTCAGAATTTTCCACAGTTTATTGTGATCCACACAGTCAAAACCTTTGGCATAGTCAATAAAGCAGAAATAGATGTTTTTCTGGAACTCTCTTGCTTTTTCCATGATCCAGCTAAAGTTGGCAATTTGATCTCTGGTTCCTCTGCCTTTTCTAAAACCAGCTTGAACATCTGGAAGTTCACCAGCCCTGGGTATTCTTTGGAAGGAATAATGCTGAAGCTGAAACTCCAGTACTTTGGCCACCTCATGCGAAGAGTTGACTCACTGGAAAAGACTCTGATGCTGGGAGGGATTGGGGGCAGGAGGAGAAGGGGATGACAAAGGATGAGATGGCTGGATGGCATCACTGACTCGATGGACTTGAGTTTGAGTAAACTCTGGGAGATGGTGATGGACAGGGAGGCCTGGTGTGCTGCAATTCATGGGGTCGCAAAAAGTCAAGACACGACTGAGCGACTGAACTGAACTGAAATGAAGCCAATGAGCCAACATAAAAGTGGTTCAAAAAAATTTTTTTTTATATTTTGTACTTGGAACATAGCATTATGGGTCAATTATACAATAATAAAAAAAAAAAACTTTCAATACTAAACTTCCAGGTATGAAAAAATACCTTAAAAACAGTACTTACTATAATTGCATAATAAAATTTGACAATTTTCTTAAACACAAAGGAATGAAACTCTCTGCTAGTTTTTCACATCTAGTGGCTTAGTTTGAATCAATTCCCTCATTTCTCCTTCTTATTAATAAATATATGAAAATGAAAGAGAAGTTCTAAATCTATAATTAAACTGCTCTATCACCAAAAGAAAAAAAAGCTTATAACAAAATAAAAAGTGTGTTTACAGGTTCCCACCATACCCTACAAACGTGTTTATCCATGTTTATGACTCAGTTACCCTCAGCAGAAGGCTCCTGCACAAGAGTCACCTTTATTTATCCTGTGTGCCAAGCTATCCGGCAATCTCAAAATATGTCAGATGTAATCTGGGTGAATACTGATGAATGGAATCATATGATTGGCCCTAAAAAATAAAGCTGGCGATTTATGAGTAAGAAAACCACTGCATCATTCCGCTTAGCATTCTAAAACGTAACCATGGTAAAACATAGCCTATAAACTGAAAAACTGTAAAAAGTTGTCAAAGTATGCTGGGAAGTGATAGTACCACATACAAAGGAACATGCAAAGATAACAGTAACAATGGCTGGAAAATGAGAGTGAAGAAACCTAGCTACTGCTAAACACTTCAGCCTACTTGGCAGATATATTCTTCTAATGAGCAAGAGTCATCTAACTGAAATGAACCTTCCTCCTTTAACCACTATGTTCATGGAACAACGTTCCTAATTACCATACAAGTTCAAGAGTCTGAATATCCTAGAATCAATAAAACAGAACCTTGTTATCTGCAAGGACCATACTCAGAAACAAGCCAAGCTTATCTATAATTCCAATCCCATTATAAGGATAGCCTCACAAATCCTAGTGGCTTAGATGGTAAACCGTCTGTCTGCAATGCAGGAGACCCAGGTTTGATCCCTGGGTTGGGAAGATCCCCTAAAAAAGGAAATGGCAGCCCACTCCAGTAGTCTTGCCTGGAAAATCCCACGAACTGAGGAGCCTGGTATGTTACCTTCCATGGAGTCGCAAAGAGTCGGACACAACTGAGGACTTCACTTTCACAAATCCAAATTCAGACTTTAACTATATAAAACTGACCTTCAAATACCAACTGTGTAGCTACCAACTCACTAATATTTAGTAGTGCTTAAAGTTGAGCAACTTCACTTTCACTTTTCACTTTTATGAATTGGAGAAGGAAATGGCAACCCACTCCAGTGTTCTTGCCTGGAGAATCCCAGGGACGGGAGAGCCCGGTGGGCTGCCGTCTATGGGGTCGCACAGAGTCAGACACGACTGAAGCGACTTAGCAGCAGCAGCAAAATTAACTTTCCACTAAATGGCAAGTCACAAGTAATATAAGGCCTAAAATTAAGATCCAATATATTCTGCTGCCTTGACACCTGGTAAAACTGGGGTGACCTTACCACAAGTTTCGGTCCTCCCCTACTCTGCTTTCATGGATACGTGCCAAAGTCAAACAGCCCTCCTTATCATGGAGACCAGGCACAATTTCTGCTTCTCCCTGAGTAGTGAGCTTCACCGCCTTGACAGACTGCAGAATTATTAAAGCAAGCCAACCACATCCTCTTGCAGGAACTGAGGCGCCCCTCAAACTCCTGCTTGCCCACGGAGGTCCTGGTTCTGTACTCTGCGGCGTGTGCAGCCCTGTGTGGCGCGGCTGTGCTCCTCCTAGACACGCAACAGTGACTAATGAGCTGCTGTCTGCGCAACTGCTCTCACGTGCCGTGTCTAATGTCATGGGGGACATCTGCAGCAACAAGGCGAAGAAGAGATGACTAAACCAACACATTAAGTCAGAATCGTATTTTATCCTATGATCACTGAAAGGTCACTGTTCTTAACTTTACTATGTCTATATATAAATTTTCTCTATATTTTACATAAAGTTGCATGATACTATTTAAAATCTTTTCCCCTCTTTTCTTTTTATTGTTACTGACTTACTGTGGAAAGCTTCAGGCATACAAAAGCAAAGAAGGATTTTTTTTGATCAGTTGGGTCAATCTTATTATGCACGTGGCTTTGGAGAGCTGTATCCCTCATCCCAAATTCATTTCCAAACACAGAATCATGGCTCCTTTCAGACAAGTCATCACTGCCCAGACATACCACAGCCCCTCACATCCTTCTTTCCACTATGTAAGTGAATGCTCTTCACTTCAGGCCAGGTCACACTTCAAGTTGTGCTATAAAGACTTGTCCAGTAGCTACAGCCCACAGGCATTTTCTCTCCTGTGCAATTATTTTACTTACAGACAGGTTCATAAAATTTATTTCCCAATTACTATTCTATCTTTGAAGATAAATTCTACGTTTCTTAAAAACAATGACTAGTTATTCGTGGTGGTTTCCCCAGAAAAACGCACTCACTTATACTTGCAAATCTGATTCATAAGCTTTTCTAAAATTAAGGTTATTTGTTGTATGTGTTTGTTCACTTACTGAATACACCAGTGTGTACATGGGTGGGGAAGGATGCCAAGTAACATAAAAGTTGCATACCATCAAGCTATAAAGCAGCCTTCAGCCACTAAACTAAGTAAATGAATCACCTCATTTGACTTACACAGCAATGAGTCAGAATCTGTTTCCAAGCACAGAGAAGTTCCTCCATGCTACGTGGGGACAACAATGAACACCCAGAAGGATGTTCAACTCCCAAAGCAGCAGCCAATGATATAGATCTGTGGAGAATGTTACACAGAAAATGAAACAAAATTAAGGGGTCTAATCTAATGCAAAGAATGTGGATACAGAATAATGTAGAATAGGACTAAAAGATGGGTCGTTTTGATGCTCAATGAAGCATGAAATTCAGAAGACTATCTTCATTTGGATTTGTTGTTAATGTTGTATAGCTTTTGACTATTGCATTTATGAATACAACTACATATAACATTTTAAAAACCATGTTGTATTTAGGTTATCTAATAGTTTATATAAAAATATTATTTTTTGTTCAATTAAAAAAAAAAGAAAGGAAAGAAAATGAACATCAGCATGAATGTCCTGAAAGGAATATTTGCTTCACTATTCTCAGACCTGGTAATGTTCTGTTCCCACTCTGTATAACTGAAGGTCAATCACAGCCAGGAGAGCCTGAAACAGAGATTATTTTTTATTTCTCAAGGATTCACTTCAGGCTGAGCCAGATTTAAAAATAGTTAAACAAGAAAACTTGCTAAGTTTCACTTCAACTAGTTTCCCAAACCAGAAATGACGAGTCCCAGGTGGTAACCTGACCATCTTACCTCTCAGAGGGACTCAGGTGAAAGGTCCCAGTCTGCTACCCCTGACTGTTACAGTTTTTTTTTGTGGCAATCTGTTCAATAAACATACACTAAGCAGCACACGTGCCAGGCACTGGCATTATAAAGATGACCAAAAGTTCCTGTCCTCAAGAATTCCACAGCTAAGTAAGACTTCTGAAAATAAACTATTCAAATTTTAAACACACTTTCAAATTTTAAAAACTTTTAGAATTTTCAGCTTGTTCTAACAGGCACTTGATTTTCACTGCCCTGGCCCCAGGTTCAATCCCTACATAGGGAAAGATCTTATAAATTGCAGCACAACCCCACCGCCCCCCCAAAAAAAACATGAAAAAAAGAAAAAGATTTACTTTGTAAAATGACATCATCAATTTCAAAGTTAGCTAACTTTAAAAATTATACCTATTTATTTAACAGTTTTAAACTTGTCACAGCACTTTTGACATTTCATTTTCACAAGAGCTTACATGTGATAATGTTAAGTAATTTCTCATGCAGCTGGTATAAGTAGCAGCCCTGGGATTAGAAAATGAGTCTCCTCATTCTCAGCCTTTTGTGTTTTCCATTACAGTTTCCTTTTAGTCCCCAAGCTGGAACACAATCAAGGGGCAACTCAAACCAGATTCTCTGTGTAGGTCAGTCTTCATGCCCAGCCTGCTTCTCACGTTTGAACTGTGGCTTCACCATCCTTCATCACCCGAATACCCTACTACGGCCAAGGGTGCCAGATGGATTCTCTCTGAGAGAAGCCAGCCAGTGGCTGGCTACCCACTATGTACGGAAAGAATTCCAAATTTTGTAATCCAATATCTAAGACCTTTCACCATTTGCTCCAAAACTGTATTTTAAATCTCTACTTCCCAATACTGTATTTCATATACTATGGCTCCACCCTAGGTCAACACACTGCTGCCATTCTTACTTATTCCTTTCACTCCTCTATATCTTTTTTACATTCTTCCTTTCATCTTTAAAGACCTACTTCAAAAAAGCACCCCCACAATGAAGCCCTGCTTGAATTCTATAAACCAATTTTTTTCTGAATGTGCTAACCTTTATTCTGAATCTTTCTTTGGACATTTTTCCCGTCTCTATTATGATTACTAATGTACATGACTTATACCCCCCTCATTGTGGCTCCCTATGGACAATGGTATGCTTATTTCATTTACTCAGTCAACAAATAACTGATTTACAGTAAATGAATACATACTATGTTCAAAAACATGGATACACAGTGAATACAGCAGACCAAAACCCTGCCCTTGTGGAGTTTACCTTCTGTTGGTAAATAAGAACATTAATTTGGAAGGTGGTGAATGATACAGTGAAAAGTAAAGCACGTTAAAGATATTGAGTAATCTCAAAGATATTGGACAATATAAAGTAATTGGGTTCAGGGGCTTCTATTTTAACTAAGCTGGTTAGGAGGCCTATTGGAGAATGTAACATTGAGTAGAGGCTTGAAAGAAATAGTAAAAGAACAAAGTACAGAAAGAAGCAAGTGCAAAGGCACTAAGGCATGAGCAAGCACTTAGTTTCTTAGGAAAAGCAAGGCTACTATAACTGGCACTAACTGAATCAGAGGGCTTCCCAGGTGGCTCAGTGGTAAAGAATTGGCCTGTCTAGCAAAAGATGTGGGTTCGACCCCTGGCTCAGAAAGATCCCCTAGAGAAGGAGATGGAAGCCCACTCTAGTATCCTTGCCTGGGAAATACCATGTACAGGGGAGCCTGGCGGGCTACGGTTCATGCAGTAGCAAAAGAGTCCAAAGTTGTTTAGAGACTAAACAACAAAAATGAAGGAAGGTAGGTGGAATACTACAGCAAGGTGTTTTCATACACTAGAAATATCCTCAAAAGAGTATAATTGTTTCCTATTATTATGTCTCCCTAATAGTAATAACTACCACTTACTGAACACCTCTGGAGGCACTGGTGTGATTGATACACATTAATTCTAATCCACACAATAATGAGAAAAAGCTATCATTACCCCCCTGCCTTTTAGGAAAAGAAACCAAACCTCCCAGAGGTTAAGTCTCAAGTAGAGGATCACAGAAAAGTTGCACAGCCTGAAATGGAACCTAACTGTCCACTGGACTCAACTTCTATACAGACTACCCACATCTAAGAATTCTCATTATTTACTTCTGCTTGGTTTCCATTAATTTTTTCCAGCCTCTCCTTGGGCTAATTATTTTTAAACATAGTAACTATAAATACTACGGAACCTGACTTTCCAATCCTATTTAGCAACAGTAATTATAAATTAAAATTTTAACTTACATGTAAGTTTAATATGGTCTCTTATGAATAAAAGGCTGGAAGAGGTTAGAGATGACTTATTCATTCTCATTTCCTCGTAAATAAAACCCTTTATTCTCATTTAAAGTTTTAAGCCCTGGCAGAGTAGCTCCAGCCTGAAAAGAAGAAAATACAGAAGTAGCAAAAGGAATGAATAGTTACTGAATACTTTTTTAAATTTAGCTACTAGCCTCCATACTCATTTTACTTACCAACTAACATAAAACCTACTCAACTGAGCATAACATACTACTTCATCAGACAGCTTACTGGTATGAAACAAAGATCTCTATTCTCTCATATTTATTGTTAGTACTTTAATAAAAAATGTACTAACTGGGTTCATGGTACATAGGGAATTTCTAGAAACAAAACTAAAACATAGCGTGTAGTAAATGAATTGAAAAATCTAGAAAAGAGATTCAAGAGACAAACACAAAATCAAAGGTATAATAAATTTTGTTCAGTCGTATGGCGAGAGAGGGTTCACTGACTTTATAAAAGTTAGGAAATTAAACAGGCCATGCTCAAAACGTTACAGCGACATCTAAGGCTTGTTCAACTGTCAATTAATATCTCCGTGGTAGCTGAAACAATCTTTTAGAACTCATAATAAAATGAAACTATTTTAATGAACTTAATGAACAAGAGCCCCGAAAATGCCAGGCAAGGTTTCCGTGGGATTTATTGGCAATCCAAATCACGGTGGAATTACTCGATTACGGGGGAAATTACTTCCATCTCAGAACACGCGTGGCTCAGTGTCTCCAGAGAAAAGAGGCGCCCCTGAGGAGTCCTTCCCGACCCAAGAGGGGCAGGCCTGCCCACAGTTAGCCCCTTCGCGCTTGCCTGAAATGAAGAAAAGTGGAGACCTCACCGAAGTTGGCTGGCCCGCCGCGCGGCTTCCCCCTCCGCTCTCCGGCCCGGGTCACCTCTGCTCACACCCCCACACAGGCCGCTCCGGCTACCCGCTCCTGAGCTCGCGCGGCCACCGCCTTCGTCTCCGTCCAGTGGGAGGTGTGAGCATCCAGGGCTGCAGCCGCGCGCACCGCTTCCTCCATGGGGGAGCGCCCGGGGGAACTTGTCCCAGACGACCTCCAGCCCCCACCACAGCCGCCGCCGCCACCGCCGCCACCGCCGCCACCACCAGGACCTAAAGAGACAGCTAAAGAGAGCCTGGGCGCGGCCGAGTGACGCACGAGGCAGCGCGCGCACGCGCAGTGTGGCGCGGCAAACGCCCCGCCCCCGGCGCGCCTTCCGGAGAAGGAGCGGGACAGAGGAAAGTGATCTGGATTGTTGGCTGACCACGTGATCGAAATCAAATCAACATCAACATCAAGAAGTACCATGAGCGGTGAATTCCCACGCGCGGTTAGCACATCAAGCTATGTCTCTAAGCTATCCTAGGGAAAGGTGCTCCGAGAGGGCAAGGGCGGGACTAGAGTGAGACCCGGAGGCCCGGGCGAATAGGAGGAGGCCAAGGGGTGAAACCAAGTGCTGGGGGCGGGGCGGAGTTTGGCCTTCTCCGGGTAAGGCCTTCTCTTCCCAGAGGGTAACTTACGGAATCCGAAACTATTTATGTTCTTTGGGAGGGTTCATTGTTTGCTAAAAAGCCGACCTCCCGACACTTGGGAGATTTATTTTTCTTGAGATGCACGGGAAACCCACTGTTAAGCTGCCCTGCCTTGGCTGCTTCTGGAACGTAGGAAGTTCCTGGGACCCATGATAATGGTTTCGTCAAAAAAGGACGAGGAGGGCTCATTTATTAGAAACCAGAGGAGCAACAATGGCAATGGCACCCCACTCCAGTACTCTTGCCTGGAAAATCCCATGGACGGAGGAGCCTGGTGGGGCTGCAGCCCGTGGGGTCGCTGAGGGTCGGACACGACTGAGCGACTTCACTTTCATGCATTGGAGAAGGAAATGGCAACCCACTCTAGTGTTTTTGCCTAGAGAATCCCAGGGACGGGGGAGCCTGGTGGGCTGCCGTCTATGGGGTTGCACAGAGTCGGACACGACTGAAGTGACTTAGCTTAGAGGAGCAACTAGCTGGATCTGGAGTGAGACCTGCTAATAAAACAATAATACCTTGGTTACAGGTGCAATTCCTCTGGGGATATTTTTCCAGTTTTTGACCAGATAAGGGAACACTATTATACCAAATTTAATAATTTTGGGTGGGAATCTTTCTAAAATGAAGTCTGTGCTTATTTAGCCAGAAAATGCCAAACGTAATTTGCTTGTTTAGGACTGTAGTCTCATTGAACTATTATCTAGACTGCACAGTCCCTGACTACTCTGGTTTTGGTAACTATGCAGCTTCTAATTTAAAAGCTTTTAATCTTCCCGAAACTTGGCAACCAGAGAACTGTCCTTTTTGGAATTGGCTCAGAGGAACTTTTTTGTTTACTTTTTTGGTCTCACCTGTTGTATCTAGAGGACATGGTCAAATAAGCAATTACATTGACTACTGAAAGATAGTTGACGAGCTGGTCTCTAATGATGCAGTAGAGTGTTAAAAATGGCTCTAATTCTGTACCCATCCATGTGCCCACACATTTTGCAGAGTGGCTTTGCAGTTCTACTCCATCCCGACTCTGCCTTAGCCAAGAAAATGTGGTGGTTGCCAGCCTAAATCATGATAAGAAGCCTGGACTAGTGGCTGGAGGAGACCAGGTGGAGCAGACCTGGCAAAGCCACCTACCTGACCTAGAGAGTAGACATAGAGCCAAGCTGTCCTGTGGACCCAGAGATACATGAGAAAGAATAAAGGAATCTTCTATTAAGCCACTCTTTTTGACATGAATAGGTATGTAGCAATAACATAAATTCCAACAGGTACCTCTAGGAGGCAAGTGGCTGTAATGGAAGCAGTGGCTAGTTCGTATGAGCAAAAACGCTTTGAAACTATGTTGACCTAACAAATTTGCTCGTGCCTTTTTTCTGCCAGTATTGTAATCTTACCAACTAAATCCTGCCTCATCTAGTCATCTCTCTCTCATCACTGTAGCTCACAGACTCAGCTCAAATTCATTATCTGAACTCACCACACACCTGACACTTATGTCTGCACGGTGTATTATTTTTATAAGTATATGTAATATTCCCTGCTAATGTGATACAAGCTCCTTAAATGCCCAGATACCTTCTTCAGCACCTGATGATCTACATCTTATATACCGGAAGTGTTCAAGCATTGATCATGAGATATTTTTAAACTTTTAAAAGTTGAATGTGAAAAAAAAAAAAGTTGAATGTGTTTTCATATACTGCTAGTAGGGTTGTAAAATGGTACAACCTCCTTATAAAACACTTAGGCAATTTCTTAAAAAATTAAACACATGATCCAATGATCCAGTTGTTCAACTTCTAGGTAATTTTAACCAAGAGAAATGAAAGCATATACCATTAAAAGATATAATGTAAATGTGTGTAATGTGAATATAAATGAACATTCAATAACACTTTTATTTATAATAAAAAAATAGAAACAATCTAAACATCTGTCAATAGATGAATGGATAAACAACTATGGTATGTCCATGTAATGGAATACTACTGAGCAATAAAAGGGAATGAACTGTTGACACATGCTATAATATGGTGGCATGTCAAAGTAATTCTGATAAGTGAAAGAAGCCAGACAAAAGAGAGAGTATATATAGATTATTACATTCATATAAAATTCCAGGAACTGGATGGTAATATATAGCAATAGAAAGCAGATGAGTGGTTGGCAGTAGAGGGGGCAAGGAAGGCAGACAGATTACAATGGGGTAAAAGGAAACTTTGAGAGTGATAGCTGTGTTCACTGTTTTGCTCGTGGTGATGCTTTCATCATATGACATATGTATTAAAACATACCAAGTTGTGTATTTCATATATGTGAAGTTTATTGCATGTCAATCATACCTCAATAAAACTATTAAAATCTACTTTTGTCATTGTTATAGAAGTATAGGCAAGATTTATTAAGTAATATTTTTTTAAAAATCATGAATTAGTAGACCAAAATTACTTCTCATATATAAATTATCCTTCAATTACTCGCCTGCGTTTCGGTTTTGTTACCATAGATGTCAGCCAGAAACATGAGAGTACCATTTCAGGTAATCTTTTAAATTTAGCTCAACCCCCATTAGTAATTTTACCCTTTACGCTGAAAAGTAAATAATGACATTCTCTAGCATTTTAATAGTTTATTATTACATACATTTTTCAATTAATATTAGTTTACTCAAGGCCATAGGTAACTGACATATGTAGTAGGCATTTTCTAATACATTTGTTGGAGGAAGAGGGGAGAGCTCTCTGAAAAAGTAATAACTTGAAGTGAATTTTTGGATAGAAAACTAGGATATTTATTAAAAGCCAGATGTTGGCTTTTTTTTATATTTAATTATTTCAATGAGTATGTGACACTGTGAAGAAATAACCACAGAATCCTTCAAAACTTGTACACATCCGTGTGTGTGCTCGGTTGCTAAGTCATGTTCGACTCTTTTGCAACCCCATGGACTGTAGCCCACCGTGCTCCTGTGTCCATGGGATTTCCCAGGCAAGAATACTGGAGTGGGTTGCCATCCGATGTTGGCTTTTAACAGTTGCTTCACTTGATGAAATGTTGAGTGGATCAGGTGGGGATAGATATCTACAAAGATATCTACAAAGATATCTACAGTCCTCATCCTCAGAACCTTGTGAGTATGATTAAGTTAAGCATCTTAAGATAGTCCTGGATTGTCCAGGTGGGCCCAAAATAATCACAAGGGTCCTTGTAAGAGGGAGGCAGGGGTATCAGAGTCAAAGAATGAGATATGACAGTGGAAGAAGAGAAACGTAACATTGTTGGCTTTGAAGATGGAGAAAGGGAAACAAGTCAAAGAATGTGCATGGTCTCTGGAAACTGCAAAAGGCAGAGAATAGGTCTCCTCAAGTGCCTCTATAATGTAATCCTGCCAACATCTTGACTTGAGCCCAGTTAAACTTGTGTTGGACTTCTGACCCTCAAAACTATAAGATAGTAAGTTTGTCTAGTTGTAAACCACAAGGTTTGTGGTAATTTGTTAGAGCAGCAATAGAAAAGCAAGTGAATAAACATGCCAAAATAGGGGAAGAACACTGGGTCCCTCCAGACATCCTCACCCAAAATGATTCCATTTTATAAAGACAACTTAATTTGAACTTCCTCCACCTTCCAGCCCGTTATCTCAATTATTTTACATGGATCTGTTGTGTTTGTTACTTGATTGGCATCTCTCCTATCCTGCTTGCCATGGCACAATTCCAAACCCCACACTTACAAATCTCTTCAGCTGGAATTAATACCTTTTTGCTTTGAACTGCTAATATAGATACAGGTATCTGTTTATTTCTCTATTTCTTGACTGTGCCTCAGCTTTCCAAAACAAAAAATCTTTTTGAAACCACCTATGATACGAGGTTAAAAATATGGTGTGATTAATATTACATCAAAGATGCTGGCATATGATGTCTAAAGGTCAACTGACAGGGATATAACTCATCAACAGAGGAAGTGGAAACTGGGGAGCACATCTGATTTTCTGTACTCCTCAGAATCAGATAGAGAGCTCAGGTTCAACAGTAGTATGCTTGGCTACCAGCTACAACTAACAGTTTTGTAATAGTAACCAACCCAGGCAAGTTTTTGAAGAATTTGGCACTTACACATTTCATCCCAAAAACCTATGTAGAAAGGGTTATCCATTTGGTGGTTTCTTAAAGTGTTTTTTCCTGATTTCTGTACAGATATATTATGATCAAAACATGAGTAATTAAATCGTTTTGGATAGAGCCTAAGGAAAAGTGTTTTGCTCAAATATTTTTTTTCATTCCATAAAATTACTTCAGGACACTAATAAAGATTAGTGACAAGATTTTTGATGACAGAGTATTAAAATGTGTTATGATTCTCTAATTTTCAATGTATTTAAAATGTTATATACCTCAAAAACATGTAAAAGACATTAACATATTAAAATACAAATGGTTTTAATACATCATTTCATTGTATCAGAAGATGGTCACTGGGTGGTGAATTCCTTCACACATCATAGATTTGCGTCCTAAGATATGCATGAGTGGACATTTTCTACATCCTGATGGAGACCTGGGCTATTTGTTTCTATGAAGAAAATGGGAAACATCTGATTGAGAAATTAAGAGGATATGAAACCTGAGACCACACAAACTTCTCATGTAAAGGGCAAAAAAGCAACGAGTGTTCAGCTAGAAATAAGTTATTTTATTTTAAAACACATACATATTAATAAATATTATTGGAAAACTTAATAAATAGCCTTTTATTTACATAAGGCAATTACAACATGCTATGACTACTTCTATAAAGCAGAATATAAGCAAGTATTAGTCATTGACAAATATGTGTGTGTGCTAATTGGAAGCTCTCCTGATACATTTACATGAAAAAAATTTTATGCAACCAACCAACATTTTACATTTTTTATCTAGTTTTATTCCTCTTTCACAATTATATTCCATTTTACAAGAAAGTTATTTAAAGAGGCAAAAACACTCAGGAATTCTACTGAAAAACAGTACTCTTAAATTCTTCCAAAGTGTAAAAACACTGACATGAGGCTGGGGTTGGGGGCAAATTATTATGGTCTGACAAATAAAGAGATTCTGCGCTTTTCAGTGTGACCCTTGGCACTAGTGGTCTGGGAGTTCCTGACATGCACCTGGTGTCAGGTAGTTCATGGTTAGTATTGAGCTGCTCGGAAGCAGGAAGTTCAGCATCACCCATTACAAAGTCAACACAACAGAATTCATCTGGTTTACAGGTCATTGATTCTTTTGCAGAACGTATACCTTCGTGGAATGTCAAAGAAGCTCATCACACCATCAGAATGTGATCTCTCAGTGCAGCTCTTTAAAGTCCTTGCTTAGTTTCCATATTTTACAACAGAATATATAAAACCCTTCTTTTTAAAACAAAGAAATAAAGGAAAATTAAAGCTTCATTGAATCATGCAAGCTTTACACCCAGTGCTTCCTTTGCTTACTCAGTGCTCGAAGTTGCATGGTCCTGAGCAGACAGGATGCCCAGTCCATCACTCCCAAGGAGTCCTGTACATACGCTCTGGTCTGAGGTGACCAACATATGCTAAACATGCAAGCACTCTTACACAGATATGGGGACCCATCCCACCCTTTAGAGGTAGAGAAACTGAGGCACAGAAAGGTTAAGTGACTCACCTACAGTTGCACAATTCAGAGGAAAATAGAGAAAAGAACAAATAAATCCTCCCGGCTCATGCTCTGGGGCCTAGACTATCTATGCGTTTTATCATATTGGGTACATTTGAAATAGATGTTTATTTGCATGATCATTGTACTGAGTCTCAACTTTTCACTAGACAGTATTTTTTGATGTAACGGAAAGTTACACTTTTTTTAAAATATAATTCTTTTGTTGCATTTAACAGCATGTGAGAAATATGTATGAAAATAAATGAGTTGTGAAATTGGGCCAAATTCTTGTTCCCATTCCTATATTTCTTAATCTATTCAAGTATATGATGGAGGTATAAGAATCTGGCCAGATGTGAAAACTCACTTATAAGCCAAAGGATAGACCCTCAAAATTCATCACCAGTACAACTCTGAGGCGGAGGTGAGGAATACAGAAAGTTGAGGTATTTTATATGATAAACTGTTTTATGGTGTGACTGGTGTAAGCTGGTCTTTCTCTTCCCAACTCAAACTAACAGACCTCTAGCTATGATGAATAAAACATATGAAAAACTATTAATAACACAGACATGTCTTTGAGAGGAAGGTCAATGCTAAGGAGTTATGTTACATTTTTGGTCCCTGAGAAGGTAGAACACCAAGATTCCATCAAATCCTGCTTGATGGGTGAACTATTTCCATGGTGTCAGACACAGTAAGGACAACTTCATCAGACCACTGGAGCCAACTGGTCAGTCATGAACAGATCTAAACTAAAGCTTCTTCTCTTTGCAGGTTCCTACTCAGTCCCAGGAATTCTAAGTCAGGATCAAGTAGGCATCAAAGAAGAGTGATGGGCAGAGCTCTGCAGATTGCTCTTCTGGGTTAGTTGAGAAGCTCAAAAAAGAGGTATCATCTCCCAAAAAGAATTAGGCAGCCCGACAATAGCCTGTGACCACAAACACCTCAGTCTCTGTGGACTCATCCACGCCCACAGACAGTGCATCTCAAGCACTTTACAGATGTCTAGGAACTGGCCTCTAGAAGTGAGCACAGTATTTGCAAAGAGCTGAGAGGTCAATGAAGAAGGAAGATGAGAGGTGACTGCCTACTTCAATAGTACTTTCCTCTATCAGATGAGAAACCCAAAGACCAATCTATTGACTACACCTAGAATCAACTTCTGGAAATAAAACTGCAGATAACAAACTGGCTTGAAAAGTAGGACTTGAAAGAATATTTCTTATCGCTGAACCAAGAGCAGCAAAGTGTATTTCACTAACTTTCTAATGTGAAAAGACCATAATAACATCTGAGTGATGATACCCCCTGAAGACCCACCTGTGGGGAGTTCTTGCTCCCCATGTGGCAGCAGGGAGACTGCCCTTCCTCTCCAGATTCTTCTCTGCAGAGGTGGAGCAGTCCTATAGAACAGCAAAATACTCAGGGTGATCTCGGTGCTGGATTTGGGTTAGAATCCTTAATAGGCCCTACACTTGACCACTGAGCAGAACAGGAAGCAATCTTTTTAAATGCAAAGATTCAGAGGAGAAAGCAAGGCATTGTCCAAGTATGAGAGGAGAGACATGACCTATTTAGGTATCTATCCAGGTAAATGTGCAAGTTTTGATCACAAACATACGATTTTACAGGAGGCTTGAAAATAAGTGGACAGTTTTTTCCTTAGTTTTATCAAAGATAAAACCCAGAGAATAGCATAATAATGAAAATGTTTGCTTTTGGAAAGATCACTGTAAGACCTATCCCCGTTCTGGGCCTTTCTCTTTAAAGCTTTTATTTTTTTAAATTCCAAATAAATTATAAAAACACAGATTTGTAAAATACTGTAAGTCAGAAGTTATATGCTCTATGTCAGACTTGAAAAGTAGGCTGTTAGACTGCTGGTCATGTCAGTTACTTCCAGGCTACAGTCACACTTGGAATACAATGGGTGATATGAATTGCATTCCACTGCAAGAAAAGCTGTGCATCCCACCAAAGTAATCTGCTAAACAGATACAAATGTGGAAGAGTCTAACTATTCTGGGGCTTATCACCTTCAAGAGACGACAAGTTGTTTATACTTTGAGTTTTTACTTTACTAAAAAAAAAAAAAAATCATAGGGAGATAATCCAGAAAATATCACCTGTAAGTATCTATGGAATAACCACAGATTTAACTGCAATCAGGAACATCAATAGATTGAATTAAATAAACTAAGCTTCACATGTAAACTGCAACCAAAAAAAAAGTTAATTTCCATGAACTTTCTTATGATACTTGTATAGCCACATGTATTTTTTGAATATCTCAACACCTTACCTAGGAAACTATTTTTATGCTCAAAAGTATATTTATACACCTACATTTTTAGAAAATTCAGTTCAATAAATTAAGGCCTGTATTCCTAAAAATACTGATGATAAAAAACAAACCTTCAAGAGTTGATAAAAAGAGTAATGGATTTCTGAGCATTTATTAACTATCAGTTACTATAAGATTTAGAAAAATTTTAAAATAACCTTGCTGCTGTTAGTTCACAGCTCACTGACAACTCATGATCATCCAATGTACTTTTAATTCATAAGGGTGTTTTATTTAGCCTCTTTATTCAACACTTTAGGGGACTATCCCTTAGGTCTTTAGAAATGTTCTTTTTATCTAAAAAAAAAAAATACATTTTTTTCTATTGACATTCCTTAGTAATTTTAACTGGGTATTATTAAATTCCATGTTCTACTTCACCAAGTCAATCCCATCACTTTACTCAATCCCATCTTTCAACTTGGCTTAGTTCCCTAAGCCATTTAGACAAAACACTGCCCTGAGGACTCTCCTGGTGGTCCAGTGGTTAAGACTGCACTTCCACTGCAGGCGCCATTTCCATCCCTGGCAGGGAAATCCCACCTGTCTCGCAGGGTGGGATGGGGGAACAATACTGCAGATGAAGTACACAGGTATCCTGATGAATATTTGCATCACTCTGTGCTTTGTGACTATTTCATACACATGGAAGGTTACTATAGACAGGCAAGTGACCTCTTTTGATCCAAATGCTGGGATCAGTTCAGTTCAGTCACTCAGTCGTGTCCGACTCTTTGCGACCCCATGAATCGCAGCACGCCAGGCCTCCTGTCCATCACCAACTCCCAGAGTTCACTCAGACTCAAGTCCATCGAAACAGTGATGCCATCCAGCCATCTCACCCTCTGTCGTCCCCTTCTCCTCCTGCCCCCAATCCCTCCCAGCATCAGGGTCTTTTCCAATGAGTCAACTCTTTGCATGAGGTGGCCAAAGTACTGGAGTTTCAGCTTCAGCATCATTCCCTCCAAAGAAATCCCAGGGCTAATTAATGGCTATTTTGCATTTCAGAAGTTTAATAAGAGATTGGGTCAGGGACTGCAGAGTGCTTTGTCATCTCAAACAACAGGGAGACGGTTAAACTGTTTTCATTTTTGCTAGAAATTTTTTTTAAAACTATGTGTTCCAATTTGTAGCAAAAAAGAAAAAAGAAAACTTAAGCTTAATTGTGTCCTTTAACTTGTTCCTGAACTCATATGTGCCACTGAACAGTTACTATCTCATTTAACGGCCTAAATAATTTCTTCTTAGTGGACACAATGCTTGCTGAATGAGAACATGGGTAAATTTAATACTGGATCCCAGTTATGTTAGACTGAATACAAATAAAATACCTCATGCTACTTAGTCAATTGTCTTTCATTGGATTATAACACATGCTGAAAGGGTCAATTTCCTCTAATGTGTCTTTCATCTTGATTCTCTTCCAATAAATAATATACTATAATTTATAACTGCTTTGAACATTTATAGTTTGAACAGTGAAATACTAAAGAATAATCATGGAAGTTGCATTATTCTAATCTAAGAGAACATACACACAGTAATAGTCAAATTAAGTGAATAGTTCAAGTGATAAAGGCACTGAAATTGATTTGAGCTACTGAAAATCATCCTGCAAATGGAACAGCATATAGTATCCATTCACTTTTCTCTCTCTGTTTCCAATTAAAATGTCTAGGAGTCAGGGGTAGGAGAGTCAACACATCAGAGGATTAAAAATAATTAAATGTATATACCTCTGATTTGGATGGAACACCTGAATGTTATACATGCTTAATGCAAAATAACAAGACTAAAGACACATTTACTGTAGAGTCAGACTTCAAGACAACACCTTCTCCCATTTCCAAAGTACGCTTCTAAATGAGAATATCTGTTCCCCTGCAAACACTAACCAGAATAGGCCCGTTCTATTTAAATAATGATCGTGTTTTAAAAGCAAAGAGTCTTCATCAAAGCTTCCAGGTTAATGGCAATGAACATAAGACTCCTCTCATCAGAGAGAGATGACACTCAGGCAACCATTGAGCAACTTCAGAGAACAGAAGGCTGAGTCCACACTCCTGTGCTAAGCAATGCATCCCCATTCTCCACCAGCCTATTCATCACATATAAGCAACTCCAACGCAAGCAATTTACTTGTGTAAATTTACTCTTCTACTTCACATCAAATTAGGACCAGAAACCGTATCTTCTTTCTGTTCCTCAAGCCATACAATTCCTTGTCACATCCTAGTCCGTTTTCACATTAGATTTGTTCATCTCCCCCAGGTTGAAGTTGAACTCTTTGAACACCTGTATAAGGACAATTCCAACGGAGACAGTGGTGAACCCACAGGCCATGCCCAAGAAGTCCACCAGACCCACGTTGCTCCACTCCCGGAAGAGGATGGCTGAGGCCAGCAAGACCAGTGTGGTGAACACCACGTAGTAGATGGCCCCAAACACAGAGGAGTCGAAGCACTCGAGGGCCTTGTTGATGTACCTGAACTGGACGATGATACTGCAGCCAAGCACGGCCAGGAGCACCAGGCACAGGCAGAGGGCCCGCTGACTAGATGGGTTGTTGTGGAAGATGTCTTGGGCAGCCAGCCCAATGCCCTTGGTGGAAGGCACGGTGAAACTCCCCAGCAAGGAGCAGATGCTGATGTAGACCATGATGTTGGTGGGCCCATGGGCCGGTGCGATCCAGAAGATGAGCAGCAGCAGCATGAGCAGCACAATGCACAGATAGCCCACAAACACTGGAAAAGAGGGGGCACACAGTGACCGGGGGGGCTAGCAGAACAGCCCCCATCATACGCCCCACCACCTGCCCCTGCCCTCACCACCAGCACACTCTACTGCTCCAGGTGTGCTTAACCAGACCCACTGAGCTCATTCCACAAAAATGTTTTCCCATCACTATTTTCACCATTAAAAAATTCATAGCTCCTACATATTACAAGTCAGTAAATAAGTCTTCTATTAGTAATATTTTATAACATTAAAAGTCAACATATACACTGTGAGATTTTTTTCTTTTTCTTTTTTGCGCACACAGCATGGCACGCCGAACTATCCCAGCAGGGATCAGACCCATGCTGCCTGCAGTGGAAACATGGAGTCCCAACCACTGCACTGCCTGGGAAGTCTCAAGAATTTTTTTTAAGCTAGTCCACAAGATGGTCAATTCAACAAACCCTAGGCAGAGTACTCCTGTTGGGGGAGGGCAGGGAGAGAGTCATGTGGGGTCTTAAAGAACATGAAGGAAAACCGTGGGGTGTCTCTGGCTGTGGCAGGGACTGAGGGCTGCACGCAGAGGCCTCAGGTCCTCAGGTGTGTACAGAA
Source organism: Oryx dammah (assembly GCF_014754425.2). Lineage (NCBI taxonomy): Eukaryota > Metazoa > Chordata > Mammalia > Artiodactyla > Bovidae > Oryx > Oryx dammah. The sequence goes on from NW_024070211.1 coordinate 135,209,294, forward strand.
TTTCACACAACAAAAAATCATCAGATTCTCCTCACAACTTCTGAATGTCACCTTGGACAGGTAACTGAAAAATGTGTATAATAATCAGAGCCTAGAACCTGTTTTATGTATAAAACAAAGTAATTTGGCAAGCATTTAATATATATTGAATTTTTCAGTACTTCAAGAGTTATTTTCCATTTCAGAAGATCCCACTGCTGGGAGTTCCCTTGTGGCCAGGTAACTAGGATTCCAGGCTTTCACCGACAGAGTCAGGGTTTAACCCCAGGTCAGGGAACTGAGATCCTGCAAGCTGTGTGGTCCAGCCAAAGAAAAATAATAAAAGAAGAAGATCCCATCAATGATGGCAAAATCCCAAGTGAGTCAATAAGACAACACCTTCACATCATCTGTTTTGCACCTGCCGGATTGTCAGCAACTCCACATATGCTGTAGGGCCTGCTGGCTTTAACGTATCTATTCCTGTGGCTACACCTGAACATTCTATTTTATTCCAAAGTATTATTCTTAGGGCATTATGTTGACTGCTATTTATATGTACGTGGAAGTTGTATTTGCCATGAATTTCATTCCCAGATTGTAAAGTGGGTGCTAGGCCCTGGGCCTGAGAGGGCTGGGTACAGCCTGGACATCTGTACCAGCAAACAGGTGGTGGGAGTCCCCTCTTCCCCAAGGGTAAAGAAAAGGACCTTGGAGGTCTGCTGCAAGAGAGGATTCAGGAAGACACTACAGCTGAAAGCTGTCTGGGAGCCTGACCTATAAACAGGGGAAGAGGTAGTGAAGGGCAGAGAGCGCAGTGTGCACAAACGTATTATAAAATACTGCAAAAGCACGGGCTGTGTTTGTGAAAAAATCAGAAAAAGCAGCTGAGCCTCAATGTGCAGCAGATTTTCCTGGTGGTTCAGCTGGTAAAGAATCTGTCTGCAACGCAGGAGACCTCGTTCAATCCCTGGGTTGGGAAGAGCCACTGCAGAAGGAATGGCTACCTCCTCCAGTAATCTTGCCTGGAGAATCCCATGAACAGAGAAGCTTCATGGGCTACAGTCCATGGGGTCACAAAGAGTAGAACATAACTGAGCAACTACCATTGAGTGTGCAGGAGTTTCGTCTTTTCAGTCTCATGGGGATGGGGCTGGGGGGCGGGAGGGTGCTGATTGCAGTTATCAAAAAAGGAATGAAAGAGAAACTAGGTAAAAAATATATACGAAAGAACAAACAAAAAACACATACAGAGCTCTATAGGGTCTCTAAGGATGAATTAAATCAGGCCTTGGCCCTCAGAGAGCTTCACAACAGAAGGAGGAACCGAGGCCTGGGCACATGGTGTCCTAAGGGAAAAAACATGTGGGAGAGCCGCAGAATTGGCGCCCGTTGTGCTATGGAGAGGGAGGCAATGTCAATGTGCAAGATCCAGTCCCAAGAGGCAGCAAAGGGGCCAGGTCAGCAGGGCAGCCCCAGGGGACTGCTGTGGACAGTGGTGAGCAAAGAGTAACCAAGGGCCTGGAGGACAGATCACACAGCAGGGCAGGGCAGAGGGTACAGCTCCCCTGGGGAGAGCCACAGTGGAGGCAGCAAGCTCTCTGGCAGTGAGGCCTGAGTTACCTGGATTGGTCAGCTTCTCCTCCAACTCAGCCTGAGTAGTCACACTCTCAGATTTCGGGGAATGGATAATCAGCACGACAGAACCCGCACAGCTTAGCAGACACCCCAACTTGCCCAAGATGTTGAGCTTTTCTTTCAGAAGATAAGAAGCTAAAATGGACCTTCAATTTTAAAATAAGAAATGATTAAATCAAACTATCTGACCTGTTTCTTCTCATTGCAGGTGTTACTAAAGCTACCTTTTCTTTATAGTCACATTTTATTTTTAAATTAGTTTTTAAGTGTAGAAGGATTAGGAATTTATTGAAGTTGCTATTTCAATGCAAACAGAATTTTCATACCAATTCCAAGCACAGCCAATATATAATGATACTCTTAAGTCATACCATGATATTATTTCAGTAGATATGAAATATACCAGGATAGAAAAATGTTTTATGATTGACCAAAAATTAAAATATTGCTTCCATATTTTTAAAAGTAAACAGTCCAAAAACACTATGTTAAGTAGGATATGAAAGTTGTTAAAATAATTATAAGTAATTTATGATCAAAACACTTACATTAAAATGAATTAAATTGAGAAAGTACACAAATAAGAAAAAAATCAAAAGCTAACAGAAATTGAATTATAATAGAAAGAATCTGGGTGATTACTTTAAAACTGTGATCACATTACTTCTTTAATGCAAGAAAAAACATTCCTCATAAAACATCTATAATTTTAAGGCTGGTAATTTGTAGTTTTTCAGTTGCTAAGTTGTGTCTAACTCTTTGCAACCCCATGGACTGCAACATGCCAGGCTTCCCTGTCCTTCACTATTTCCTGGAGTTGGCTCAAATTCATGTCCACTGAGGCAGCGATGTTATCTAACCATCTCATCCTCTGCTGCCCACCTTTCCTTTTGCCTTCAACCCTTCCCAGCATCAGGGTCTTTTCCAGTGAGCTGGCTCTTTGCATCAGGTGCCCAAACTACTGGAGCTTCAGCTTCAGCATCAGTCCTTCCAATAAATATTCAGGGTTGATTTCCTTTAGGATTGACTGTTTTGATCTCCTTGCAGTCCAAGGGACTCTCAAGAGCCTTCTCCACAGCACAATTTGAAGCATCCATTCTTCGGCACTCAGCCTGCTTTATGGTCCAACTCTCACATCCGCATATGATCACTGGAAAAACTATACCTTTGACTATACAGACGTTTGTTGGCCAAGTAATGTCTCTGCTTTTTAATATGGGGTCTAGGTTTGTCACAGCTTTCCTTTCATGGAGCAAACATCTTTTAATTTCATGGTTGCAGTCACCTTCCTCAGTGATTTTGGAGGCCAAGAAAATAAAATCTGTCACTGCTTCCACTATTTCCCCTTCTGTTTGCCAAGAAGTGATAGGACTGGATGCCATGATCTTATTTTTTGTCTTTTGTTTCTTTTAATTAATTTGAAGGATAATTGCTTTATGGTATTGCATTGGTTTCTACCAAACACCAACATGAAACAGCCATAGGTTTACCCATGGCCCCTCCCTGATCTTATTTTTTGAATGTTCAGTTTTAACCCAGCTTTTTCACTCTTCTCTTTCACCTTCATCAAGAGGCTCTTTAGTTCTGCTTCACCTTCTAAAGCTGGTAATAGTGTTTCTTAGTTCCCTGTATATAATTTGAATTGGGAAACCTGGGCTTTTTCTAAATCATGGGATTGGTCTTTCAATTTGCTACTGTCCATGCCAAAGGCACTCAGAGAATAGGAACATCCTACAGGGAGGACACACAAAACCCACATATATACAGGATTATTTCCAATAATCATTTCACAGATAAGGAAACCAAGCCACAGAAATGATGAGCATTTAACCCAAAGCCACAAAGCTAACAAGAGGTGAAGCCATGGAGAGGTCAAAACTTCCATCTTCCCCTTACAGCACTTTGTGTCCCTGGTCCCCAAGGAGACCCAGCAGTGTAGTTGAGAAAAATAAGCAACATATTTGAAGAAACCACACGGATACTATAATACAGAAAGTGAAAGTGATGTCGCTCAGTCATGTCCGACTCTTTGTGACCCCGTGGACTGTAGCCCACCAGGCTCCTCCGTCCACGGCATTCTCCAGGCAAGAATACTGGAGTGGGTTGCCATTTCCTTCTCCAGGGGATCTTCGAGACACAGGGGTCAAACCCAGATTTCTAGCACTGCAGGCAGATGCTTTAACCTCTGAGCCACCTGGGAAGCCCCACTATAATACAGAACTGGATATTAAATTGAGAGGCTCCAAATAGCTGCACAGAGAGGTGGAAACCAGAGGAGTGGGAAGCTCCAAGAAGAAAGAGATAGCCTGGAGTCAGCCTGAGACAATGGGTGGGCCTACGGCAAGAGGGGAACGGGCTGCCATGCCTGAAAGAAAGGGGCAGGGACAATCCTGCACCATGAGGCCAACTCATCTTTTATTCCACTCTTAGTATTACACCAGAGTACAAATTAAACAGTTCTTTTACAAAAGAGAGTGTCTGACAGAAAATCGGAGGGATACCCTTTCTCCTCTCTTCCTGGGCTGCACTTCACCTTGCTACCTTTTGAGCCAAGATTAAACAAAAAGCATACAGAAGCTCTTTGACTTAAGTCAGGAGTCAACAGACTATGGCTGAAGGCCCAAGGCAGCCCTTCACCTGTTTTTGTAAATAACATCTTACTGGATCACAACCACGTCCACACAGTTAGTCAGCTCTGTGGCTACTTTCTACCATGATGGCAGAGGCAAGCAGCTGCAACAGAGGCCACAAGGCCCACAAAGCCTAAAATGTTCACCATCTGGCCTTGTACAGAAAAAGGTGGCCACTCCCAAAGTTAAGTGATCTACAGAACTAAGCACACATCTACTTGGACAGTTGGCCTGAGATGGAGGCACAAGTTACGTGTTGGCATCAGGGCCACAACAGAGGAGCAGTATCCTACTGGAGGGCTTGGGGAGTGGAGCAAGGACGGGAGGGTGGAGTAAGGAATAGTGTGATGAAAGCAAAGAAGGGGAAAGAAACTTAATGCCAAGAATGAGTCAATAAACTATCTTAATAAACATATAGTAATAGAAAGCAAACAAAAACATGCGGTAGCATTGACAGCAAGGTCTTGAAATGAAATCTGCACACTCTTGCTCATAGCAGCATTATTAACAACAGCTAAAATGTAGAGGCAAATCAAGTGTCTACTGATGGATGCATCAACAAGTAGAGTACAGAGGGCACAAGGGTGCCCTTCTCTCCACATCCTCGCCAGTACTTCTTGCTTATTTTTTATGGGTCATTCTAACAGGTGTGAGGTGAATCTCACTGTGGTTTTGATATGGATTTCCCTGATGACTAATGATATTGTGCATCTTTCTGAGAGGTAACAGGCAGGAAGGCCAGGGGTCTCCAAATGGAGGAAACAGGCTGCAAGGGTCAGACGTTTTTTATCTCTCCCTTAAACTCCAAGAGGAAACAAACTACAAGTGTCACATTTTTTCTTGTAGAATTCTGTGTTGCCAAGACAACTGGTTCCACCTGAACCTAACTTGTCTCAAACCTTGAGCTAACCATTGCATTTTTCTTAGGGAAATGTTTTTCTTAAGCTATGTTAATGAAACTATGTATTTGCTTTGGAATTTGCCTTTCTTCAAAATAGTTTCACCTAGTGACCTCCGGGAGTTGGTGATGGACAGGGAGGCCTGGCGTGCTGCAATTCACGGGGTCGCAAAGAGTCGGACAAGACTCAGCGACTGGACTGAACTGAACTGAAGACTAACTTTTGGCTGATAATAGCTCAACAAACCAGTATTCACATCAATTATTTTACGGTTGGGAGATGACATACCTTGTGCCATTCAATCTCAAAAATGCATACTGTGGGAGGAGGGCCTGGTGAAACTTGAGGTGTCTCTCTTATCTGATTCATAGCTTTCTAACAGACATAAAACAGCTTGCTAAAGCTAGCAAGGGGGTCACTCTCCAGCCCGCTTCTGATGTCTGTGTCAGAAGCTTCTTTTCACTTCAATATAACTCTGCTATACAAAAGCTCTTGAGTGATCAAGCCTGGTCCCTGGTCCTGAAGTTAAATCCTCTTCTTCGGAGATCATGAATCTAACACCATTAACCGAAAGTTATCGTTTTCATGTACCTATTGGCCATTTGTATGTCTTCTTTGGAAAAACATTTGTTCAGTTCCTCTGCTTAATTTTGAAATCAGATTGTTTATGGGCATTTTGCTATTGAGTTGTAAGAGTTCTTTAACTTGGATATTAATCCCTTATTCTATCTATGATTTGTAAATATTTTTTCCCATTCTATAAATTGCCTTTTTATTTTGTTTATGGTTTTCATTGCTGTGGTGAAGCATTTTAGTTTGGTGTAGTCCTTCTTACTTACTTTTTTGCATTTGCTGCCTTTGCTTTTGATATCAGACCCGAAAAATGTGTAAGACCAATACTCCTTATACTTTTCTTCCAGGAGGTGTTTTTTTTTTTTTTTTTTCTTTTTTGAGGTTTTGAGTTTTAGGTTTTGAGTTGATTTTTGTGTACAAAGTAAAACAGTGATCTAGTTTCATTCTTTTATAAGTGGACTTTACCAGTTTTAAGGAAGAGACTATCCTTTCTCCATTATATATTTTTGATACTTTTGTGTTAACAGCCCATACATGTGTGGGTTATATCTGGGTTCTCCATTCTGTTCCACTGATCTATATGTCCATTTTTATGCCAATACCATATTGTTTGGATTACTATAGCTGACAATATAATTTGAAGTCAGGAAACGTGATGCCTCCAGTTTCATTCTTTCTCAAGATTGCTTTGTCTATCTTTGTCTTTTGCAGGTCCACACAAATCTTAAAATTTTAACATTTGTGTGGACCTCTTTCTATGAAAAAAAAGCCACTGGAATCTTGATAGGGATTGCACTGAATCTGAAGATTGCATTGGACAGCATGGACATTTTAACAACATTGTGTCTTTTTCAATTTTTTTCATCAATGTCAATGGTTTTTTGTGTACAAGTTTTGCTTTCTTAGTTAAATTTATTCCTAGGTATTTTATATTGTTTTTGATGCAACTGTAAATTGTTTTCTTAATTTCTTTCTCTGATAGCTCGTTCTTAGACTGTAAAATCATAACTGATTTTTGTACACTGATGTTTGTATCTTGAACTTCAGTAGATTTATTTACTAGTTCAATAGTTTTTTGTTAGAGTCTTTAGGATTTTCTATAATAAGTTATCTGTAAATAGGAACAATTTTACTTCTTTCTTTTCCATGTAGATGCATTTTACTGCATTTTCTTGCCCTCCTCTGGCTATAATTTTCAGTATTATGTTGAACAAAAGTGACAAGAGTAGGCATCCTTGTCTTGTTAATGATCTCAGAGACAAAGCATTTGGCTTTTCACTGTTAAGTATGAAGCTAGCTGTGAAATTGTCATATATGACCTTTATTACATTGCAGTATGTTCCCTTTGTACCCAGTTTGTTCAGAGTTTTTTTATCATGACTAGATACTGAATTTTGTCAAATGCTTTCTCTGCATCTACTGAGATGATCATATGGTTCTCATCCTTCATTCTGTTAATGTGGCACAGCAGGTTGATTGATTTATGGATGTTGAACCATCCCTGCATCCCTGATGCAAATCCCATTTGGTCATGGTTTATGATTTTCTAGTGTATTGTTGAATTAAGTTTGATGAACTGAACTGAACTGAATATTACAAATTTTTGCATCAATATTCTTCAGTGATATTGTAAGTTATTTCCTTTTTGGAGTGTCCTTATCTGGTTGGAATTGTAGTAATGCTGCTGTTGCTGCTGCTGCTAAGTCACCTCAGTCGTGTCTGACTCTGTGCGACCCCATAGACGGCAGCCCTTCAGGCTCCCCCGTCCCTGGGATTCTCCAGGCAAGAACACTGGAGTCGGTTGCCGTTTCCTTCTCCAGTGCATGAAAGTGAAAAGTGAAAGTGAAGTCGCTCAGTCGTGTCCGACTCTTAATGACCCCATGGACTGCAGCCTACCAGGCTCCTCCATCCATGGGATTTTCCAGGCAAGAGTACTAGAGTGGGGGGGCATTGCCTTTTCCGATAGTAATGCTGCTGCTGCTGCTGCTAAGTCGCTTCAGTCGTGTCTGACTCTCTGCAACCCCATAGACAGCAGCCCATCAGGCTCCCCCTTCCCTGGGATTCTCCAGGCATGAACACTGGAGTGGGTTGCCGTTTCCTTCTCCAATGCATGAAAGTGAAAAGTGAAAGAAGTCGCTCAGTCATGTCCGACTCTTAGCGACCCCATGGACTGCAGCCTACCAGGCTCCTCCATCCATGGGATTTTCCAGGCAAGAGTACTGGAGTGAGGTGCCATTGCCTTCTCCAATAGTAATGCTAGTTTTGTAAAAGGAGTTTGGAAGCATTCCCTCCTCTTCAGTTTTTGGGAAGATTTGAGAAGGTATTAATTCTCCTTTAAAGATTGGCTAGAACTCACTTCCATCCAAAGGATTCTCCAGGCAAGAGCACTGGAGTAGGTTGCCACTGGACGGAGGAGCCTGGTAGGCTGCAGTCCATGGGGTCGCAAACAGTTGGATACGACTGAGCGACTTCACTTTCACGCACTGGAGAAGGAAACGGCAACCCACTCCAGTGTTCTTGCCTGGAGAATCCCAGGGACAGGGGAGCCTGGTGGGCTGGCGCCTATTGGGTCGGACAGAGTTGGACACGACTGAAGCAACTTAACAGCAGCAGCAGCAGCAGCAGCAACAGAACTCATTTGTGTAGCTAAAGATTGGATAGAATTCACTTGTGTAGCCATCTCTTCCACAAACTTTTCTTTGTTGGGATGTTTTAAATTACTGATTCAATTTTCTTAGCCTGTTTAGATTTTCTGTGTATTCATGATCTAGTCATGTTAAGATACATGCTTTAGAAATTTATCCGTTATTTCCAAGATTATCCAATTTATTGATATGTAATTGTTCATAGTAGTATCTTATGATCTTTCTATGTCTGTAGTTCAGTTGTAAAGCCTCGTCTTTCATTTCTGACTTTATTTATTTGAATCTTCTCTCCTTTTCATTAGGTAATCTAGCTAAAAGTTTCTCAATTTTGTTTATCAAAAAAAGGGAGCATCTTAGTTTTGTTAAGCATCTCTACTGTTTTTATGGACACTGAATCATTTATTTCTGTTTGGCTTTTTATTTCCTTCCTTCTGCCTACATTGGGGATAGTTTGCTCTTTTCCTAATTTCTTGAGAGAAAAAATTAACTTGTTCATTTGATATATTGCTTTTGTCTTACTGACCGTGTTTATTGATGTAAACTTCCCTCTTGGATCTGCTTTTGTAGCATACCACAGGTTTTGATATATTAGGTTTCCATTTTCATTTGTTTCACGATATTTTTGGATATCCCATTCGATTTCTTCTTTGACACACTGTTCAAGAGTGTATATCGAATATTCACATATTTGTGATTTTTCCAGCTTTTCTCCTATTATTGATTTGTAGTTTCATTCCACTCTGGTCAGAAAAGATACAAGGTATGATTTCAATCTTCTTAAATTTGCTAAGACTTCTCTGTAAGCTCTAGTAAGTTGTATCCTGGAAAATGTTTCTGCTCACTGGAGAAGGATGTGTACTATGCTGTTGCTGGACTGGATAGTCTGTGTATGTTGTTGTTCAGTCACTCAATCGCGTCTAACGCTTTGAGACCCTATGGACTGCAGCATGTCAGGCTTCCCTGTCCTTCACTATCTCCCAAAGCTTGCTCAAACTCACGTCCATTGAGTCAGTGATGCCACCCAACTTCTGTCATCCCTTCTCCTCCTGCCTTCAATCTTTGCCATAATCAGGGTCTTTTCTAATGATCGGCTCTTTGCATCAGTTGGCCAAGATACTGGAACTTCCGCAACAATATTTCCAATGAATATTCAGGATTGACTTCCTTTAGGATTGACTGATGTGATCTCTTTGCAGTCCAAGGGACTCTCAAGAATCTTCCTCAATACCACACAGTTCAACAACATCAATTCGTTGGCATCCAGCCTTTTTGATGGGCCAACTCTCACATCCATACATGACTACTAGAAAAACGATAGTTTTGACAACACAAACCTTTGTTGGCAATGGCTTTGCTTTTTAATATGCTGTCTAGCTTTGGCATATATTTTCTTCTGAGGAGAAAGCATATTTTAATTTCACGCTGCAGTCACCATCTGCAACGATTTTGGAGCCCACAAAAATAAAGTCTATCACTGTTTCCATTGTTTCCCCATCTATTTGCCTTGAAGAAATGGGACCAGATGCCATGATCATTGTTTTTTGAACACTGAGTTTTAAGATCGCTTTTTTCACTCTCCATTTTCACCTTCATCAAGAGGCTCTTTAGTTCCTCTTCACTTTCTGCCATAAGGGTGGTGTCATCTTTATATCTGAGGTTATTGATATTTCTCCTGCCAATCTTGATTTCAGCTGATGATTCATCCAGTCCAGCATTTTGCATGATGTACTCTGCACAGAAATTAAACAAGCAGGGTGACAATAGACAGCTTTGATGTACTCCTTTCCCAATTTTGAACCAGTCCATTGTTCCATGTCTGGTTCTAACTGTTGCTTCTTGACCTGCATACGTGTTTTTTGCAGGAGGCAGGTAAGGTGGTCTGGTATTCCCATCTCTCGAAGAATTTTCCACCATTTGTTGTGAGCCACACAGTCAAAGGCTTTGGCATAATCAATAAAGCAGAAATAAATGTTTTTCTGGAACTCTCTTGCTTTTTCTATGATCCAGCAGATGTTGGCAATTTGATCTCTGGTTCCTCTGCCTTTTCTAAATCTAGCTTGCACATCTGGAAGTTCGTGGTTCATGTACTGTTGAAACCTAGCTTGAAGAATTTTAAGCATTACTTTACTAGCATGTGAGATGAATGCAATTGTGTGGTAGTTTGAGCATTCTTTGGCATTGCCCTTCTTTGGGATTGGAACGAAAACTGACCTTTTCTAGTCCTGTGGCCACTGCTGAGTTTTCCAAATTTGCTGGCATATTGAGTGCAGCACTTTCACAGCATCATCTTTCAGGATTTGAGGGCTTCCTTTGTGGCTCATTTGGTAAAGAATCTGCCTGCAATGTGGGAGACCTGGGTTTGATCCCTGGGTTGGGAAGGGAAGATCCTTGGAGAATAGAAAGGCTACCCACTCCAGTATTCTGGCCTAGAGAATTCCATGGACTGTAAAGTCCATGGGGTGGTAAAGAATAGAACACAACTGAGCGACTTTCATTTTCACTTTCCTTTAGGATTTGAAATAGTTCAGCTGGAATTCCTTCACCTCCACTAGGTTTGTCTGTAGTGATGCTTCCCAAGGCCCACTTGACTTCACACTCCAAGATGTCTGGCTCTAGGTGAGTGATCACACCATTGTGGTTATATGGGTCATTAAGATCATTTTTGCATAGTTCTTCTGTATATGTTAGGTTGCTCTAATATAGGGTTCAAGCCCATTGTTTTCTTGATTTCCCATCTGGATGATCTATCCATTATGAAAGTATAGTACTGAAACCCTTTACCATTTTTGTATTGTTGTCTATTTCTCCCCTCAGCTCTTTAGTATCTGCTTAATATATTCATATACTCTGATGCTGGGTGTGAATGTATTTATAATAGTAACATTTTTTGAGGAACTGACCACTTTATCATTATCTAATGACCTTTTCATTATCTAACAGTCTTTTGTTACAGTTTTCAGATTAAATTCTGCTTTGTCTGACATAAGTATCAGACAGATACTACTGCTGCTCTCTTTTGGTTTCCACTGGCACAGATCCTTTTCCATGACTTTACTCTGAGAATGTTTGTTTCCTTAAAACTGAAGTGAGTCTCTTGTAGGAAGGATATAGTAGGGTCTTATATTTTATTTGACCTAACCACTCTTGCCTGGAAAATCTCAGGGACAGAGGAGCCTGGTAGGCTGCAGTCCACGGGGTCCTGAAGAGTCGGACACAACTGAGCGACTTCACTTTCACTTTTTACTTTCATGCACTGGAGAAGGAAATGGCAACCCACTCCAGTGTTCTTGCCTGGAGAATCCCTGGGACGGAAGAGTGGTCTATGTCCCTGCCGTCTACAAGGTCACACAGAGTCGGGCACGACTGAAGTGACTTAGTAGTAGTAACCACTCTATGTGGTTTTAAAATAATTTTATTTATTTATTTATTTAAACTGTGCTGAGTCTTACTTGCTGTGCAGGCTTTTCTCAAGTTGCACTGAGCAGGGGCTACTCTCTAGCTGCAGTGCATGGGCTTCACAATGCAGTAGCTTCTCTTGCCGTGGAGCACAGGTTCTAGGGTGCTCAGGCGTCAGCAGTTGTAGCTCACGGACTCACTAGTTGCAGTTCCCAGGCTTTACAGCACAGGCTCTATAGTTGTGGCACATGGGCTTAGCTGATCCATGGCAGACGGGATCTTACTAGAGCAGGGATCAAACTCATGTCTCCTACACTGGCAGATTCTTTACCACTGAGCCACCTGGGAAGCCCACTCTATGTGTTTTAATTAGAGAAATCAATCCACAAACACTCAGTAATTGTTTTTCCTGTGGTCATGTATGGATGTGAGAGTTGGACTGTGAAGAAGGCTGAGTGCTGAAGAATTGATGCTTTTGAACTGTGGTGTTGGAGAAGACTCTTGAGAGTCCCTTGCACTGCAAGGAGATCCAATCAGTCCATTCTGAAGGAGATCATCCCTGGGATTTCTTTGGAAGGAACGATGCTAAAGCTGAAACTCCAGTACTTTGGCCACCTCATGAGAAAAGTTGACTCATTGGAAAAGACTCTGATGCTGGGAGGGATTGGGGGCAGGAGGAGAAGGGGACAACCGAGGATGAGATGGCTGGATGGCATCACGGATTCGATGGACGTGAGTTTAAGTGAACTCCGGGAGATGGTGATGAACAGGGAGGCCTGGCATGCTGCGATTCATGGGGTCGCAGAGTCGGACACGACTGAGAGACTGAAATGAACTGAACTGATGACCTTCAAAAACCTGGATGTCCAAATCTCTCCCCATGTTTGGGAGGGTCTCAGCCACTATTTCTTTACATAAGCTTTCTACTCCTGTCTCTTACTTCTTTTCCTGGGATTCCAATAAAGCCTACATTGTTTCTCTTAACGATGTCATTTAAATCCTCCAAGCTTTCTTCATTCTTTTTCATTCTTTTTTCTTTTTGTTCCTTACACTGGATAATTTAAATTGATCTGTCTTCAAGCTTACTGATTTTTCCGTTTGGCTATCTGTTGTTAAAGCTCTCTATTGAATTCTTCAGTTCTGTCATTTCATTCATCAGCTTTAAAATTTCTGTTCGGTTCTTCTTTATATTTTCTGTCTCTTCATTAACCTATTCATTTTGTTCTTACTATTTTCCTCGCAAGAAAATAATTATTAAATGTTTATCTGTTATTTTGAAGCTAAGAATCTTCAGCACAATTACTGTGAATTATTTGTTAGGAAATTCATGATCTTAATTTCTTTGGGTGTTACTGGAGGTTCTTTTGGTGGAATCATGTCTTCTGATTCTTTGTGATTCCAATAGCTTTGCATAAGTGTCTGCACATCTGAAGAAGTAGTCACCTTTTCCAGACTTTATGGGTAAGAGAAAACTTACTACTAAATGATCAATGGATCAGTAAAGAAATCACAAGGGAAATTAGAAATCACTTTGAAATTGATAAAAATGAAGCAACAACATGCCAAAGCATTTAGGATTCAGTTAAATAGGTACAGAGAGAGAAATTTATATACATAAATGCCTACAGGACCCAATCCAGACTAACGTGTAGCTGTGGAGAGCTGGCTCTCGGAGTGCTCTCCTGGGGCTGCCAGTCCACCCTCTCCCAACATGCATATTGCAGAAGAAGCCCAGCGTGGCAAGGCACAGCAGAAGGGGCTAGCTTCAAGCAAGCACAGGCTGGTGAGGGTCAGCTGTGGGGATACAGGCTAGTGTCTGCACTCACAGAGCCAAACCACAATCACTCCCACTGTATGGCTGCCAATGATTTCTCTTGCTTTTCTTCCTTGTTCCTAGCCACCTTAATACACTTCTGTTTTGCCAGTCTACGTGAGACTTTCTTGTGGTGCTCTGAAAGTCTTGAGAGTCCCTTGGACTGCAAGGAGATCCAACCAGTCCATTCTGAAGGAGATCAGCCCTGGGATTTCTTTGGAGGGAATGATGCTGAAACTGAAACTCTAGTACTTTGGCCACCTCATGCAAAGAGTTGACTCATTGGAAAAGACTCTGATGCTGGGAAGGATTGGGGGCAGGAGGAAAAGGGGACGACCGAGGATGAGATGGCTGGATGGCATCACTGACTCGATGGACGTGAGTCTGAGTGAACTCCGGGAATTGGTAATGGACAGGGAGGCCTGGCGTGCTGCGATTCATGGGGTCACAAAGAGTCAGACACGACTGAGCAACTGAACTGAACTGAAAGTCTTAAGGAAACTGGTTACTTACTTCATTCTTCATTTCCTAGCTAGGGCAACAACACTTCCTATCTGAGAAGTTACCTCATAGCACTGAGCAATGCCAACTTTGGAGAAAGGATAATCCCGTCAAAATGAAATATCCTCCTTCCTTTTCTGGTGCAATTATTCTCAGGGTTTTGGTTCCAAAGTATTGCTAAATTTTCTTAAGTAGACTCCAGAGCTCTCCTAGAGCTGTTTTTCTTTATGGAGAGCTGATTCTTGATTTTTGTAGGGAGATGTTTTCTGACATCACCCTTTGGTGTCACCTTTTTTTTGCTGAATTTTCATTTTCTTGATGTTGAAATTGATAAAAATGAAGCAACACATCACAAAAGCTTCTAATTATTATGATGTCCAGTGTATTTAATTTTCTTTTGTTGCTTGTGCTTTCAGTTCAGTTCAGTTGCTCAGTTGTGTCTGACTCTGCAACCCAGTGGACTGCAGCTTCTCTGCCAGGCTTCACTGTCCATCACCAACTAAAAGAGACTGCTCAAACTCATGTCCATCAAGTCGGTGATGCCATCCAACCATCTCATCCTCTATCATCCCCTTCTCCTCCTGCCTTCAGTCTTTCCCAGCATCAGGGTCTTTTCCAGTGAGTCAGTTCTTCACATCAGGTGGCCAAAGTATTGGAGCTTTAGCATCAGTCCTTCCAGTGAATATTCAGGACTGATTCCCTTTAGGACTGAATGGTGTGATCTCCTGCAGTCCAAGGGACTCTCAAGAATCTTCTCTAACACCACAGTTCAGAAGCATCAATTCTTTGGCACCCAGCCTTTTTGATGGTCCAACTCTCACATCCATAAATGACTACTAGAAAAACGATAGCTCTGACAACACAGACCTTTGTTGGCAAAGTAATGTCTCTGCTTTTTAATACACTGTCTAAGTTTGGCATAGCTTTTCTTCCAAGGAGCAAATGTCACCTTTAATTATTATTAATTAAATTTAATTAATTAATTTCACACTGCAGGCACCTTTCTCAGTGATTATGGAGCCCACAAAAACAAAGTCTGTCACTGTTTCCATTGTTTCCCCATCTATTCACCTTGAACTAATGGGACCAGATGCCATGATCATTGTTTTTTGAATGCTGAGTTTTAAGCCCGCTTTTTCACTCTCCATTTTCACCTTCATCAAGAGGCTCTTTAGTTCCTCCTCACTTTCTGGCATAAGGGTGGTGTCATCTGCATATCTGAGGTTATTGATATTTCTCCTGCCAATCTTGATTTCAGCTGGTGCTTCATCCAGTCCAGCATTTAGCATGATGTATTCTGCATAGAAGTTAAACAAGCAGGGTGACAATATACAACCTTGATGTACTCCTTTCCCAATTTTGAACCAGTCCATTGTTCCATGTCCGGTTCTAACTGTTGCCTCTTGACCTGCATACATGTTTTGCAGGAGGCAGGTAAGGTGGTCTGGTATTCCCATCTCTTGAAGAATTTTCCACCGTTTGTTGTGATCCATGCAGTCAAAGGCTTTGGCATAGTCAGTAAAGCAGAAATAGATGTTTTTCTGGAACTCTCTTGCTTTTTCTATGATCCAGCGGATGTTGGCAATTTGATCTCTGGTTCCTCTGCCTTTTCTAAATCCAGCTTGAACATCTGGAAGTTCTCGGTTCACATACTACTGAAGCCTAGCTTGAAGAATTTTGAGCGTTACTTTGCTAGCGTGTGAAACGAGTGTAATTGTGCAGTAGTTTGAGCATTCTTTGGCACTGCCCTTCTTTGGGATTGGAATGAAAACTGACCTTTTCCAGTCCTGTGGCCACTGCTGAGTTTTCCTAGTTTGCTGGCATACTGAGTGAAGCACTTTAACAGCATCATCTTTTCGCATTTGAAATAGCTCAACTAGAATTTCATCACCTCCATTAACTTTGTTTTCAGTGATGATTTCTAAGGCCCACTTGACTTCACATTCCAGGATGTCTGGCTCTAGGTAAGTGATCACACCATTGTGGTTATCTGGGTCGTAAAGATCTTTCTTGGAGAGTCCTTCTGCGTATTCTTGCCACCTCTCCTTAATATCTTCTTCTGTTAGGTCCATATCATTTCTGTTCTTTAATGTGTCCGTCCATTCATGAACTGTTCCTTTGGTAACTCTAATTCTCTTGAAGTGATCTCTAGTCTTTCCCATTCTATTGTTTTCCTCTATTTCTTTGTATTGATCACTTAGGAAGGCTTTCTTATCTCTCCTTGCTATTCTCTGAAACTCTGCATTCAAATGGGTATATCTTTTACTTTTCTCCTTTGCCTTTCACTTCTCTTATCTCAGCTATTTGTAAGGCCTCATGACACAACCATTTTGCCTTTTTGTATTTCTTTTTCTTGGGGATGGTCTTGATCACCACCTCCTGTACAATGTCATGAACCTCTACCCATAGTTCTTCAGGGCACTCTATCAGATCTAATCCCTTGAATCTATTTGTCACTTCTGCACAATCGAAAGGGATCTGATTTAGGTCATACCTGAATGGTCTCATGATTTTCCCTACTTCCCTCAATTTAAGTTTGAATTTGGCAATAAGGAGTTCATGATCTGAGCCACAGTGAGCTCCTGGTCTTGTTTTTCCTGACTGTATAGAGCTTCTCTATCTTCAGCTGCAATGAATATAATCGATCTGATTTCGGTGTTGACCCTCTGGTGATGCCCATGTGTAAGCTGTCTCTTATCTAAGAAACCATTGTCTAATCCAAGATCACAAAGATTTATATCTGTTTTCTTCTAAGAGTTCTACAATTTTAGCTTTCACACTTACATTTGTTTTGTTTTATAATCTATTTCATCTGATCCACAGCCTTTCCAACTTTCTTATGGTTACTATTGGCATAAGATATCGTTTTCCTTTCTCTTTTGTTCAATCTATTTGTATCTCTGAATCTAAACTATGTCTGAAGTAGAGAGCATATAATTGGATCTTGTTTTTTTAAACCTGCCTGACAATCTTTGCCTTTTAATTGGATTGTTTAGTCCACTGACATTCAATGTTTTTACTGATAGAGTTAGATTATCTTAGTTTTTGTTTTCTATGTTTCATGTCTTTTTTTTTTTGTTTCCTATTCTTCATTACTTCCTTCTGCATTAAGTGAATAATTACAGTGTGATATTTTAATTCCTTTAATGATTTTTTTCACTATAGTTTTTTAAAAGTTATCTTCCTAAGGCTTTCTCTAAGGCTTATTAGAATACATGTCAAATTGATACTAACTTTACTACAGTGAGATATTCTGTTACTCTTCTTCCTTTCAGTACATATATGCTTTCGATGTTTACATGTTTGCTTATGTGCATTTTGTTGAAAATGTGGTTTAACATTAGTGGAATAAATTTGTTTTCATACGTATAAATTTATTTTAATATGCATAAAAGGGGCACTTTTCAACCTTTGTCATTTTATCTATTGGGATTTTCATATTATTTTGGTCAATTTAAGAAATTTTTTATATCACACTTTAACTATTGTCATATTTGTTGAAATCTTTTCCCTATCCTTCCTTCTTATTTTACTTCTCGGTGTAGAAAATTAACCTTTTCATTTTTATTGCTTCAAATGTTTGAAACTTCTTAACCTTCTAAGATATGAAACACATTAAAAGTTTTCTTATACATAGGCCATAAACTCTAGGTACATAGCTAAACTTCTTCTCTCCTCCTTCACAGAGTAAATCTCTACATAACTTACTCTGGGTTGTGCTAGAGATGCAGGTTTATTCAGTGAAAATCAGACATAAATTATTTGTAGCTACATGTCACAGACAGGCAGGGATTAATGGAAATGCTAGTTAACACAATGAATTCACTGCAGCTTTACTCAGCACACCCTGCACTGCTGAGTGAGAGAACACACCTCAACATACTGATCACACAACATGTGATCACACAAATCAGTCACTGAATGTAGTATCAACAAACCATTCAATGTTGTATTTCACACTTGACGGCCATGCTTAGTTCAGTTAGATCATATTTTGATGCTGCTATGATTAGCATTTAAGTTGATGTCCCTACAAATTGTTTACCAGTTTTCCCAACACTATTTTTTTAAAAGAATTAGAAACTCTCTTTTTTAAACTTGAGATATGACAACTACCTGCAGCTCTTGCTATGCTAGATCATTCACTAGAGGGAAAAATAATGGTATAAAGCATAATGGCATAGAATTAACGGTATAATGGCTCAATGTACAGAATTGGAATGGGGAGGGCAGATCAGAAAGATACATTTAACATTAAAATAAAGTGAAATCTATCAAAATTGATGATTTACCATTTTTATGAAGATGTTTCCAGTCTCAGGAAACACAAGTCAAAGTGTTTAAGGGTAAAGGATCATGACAAACGTAACTAATCTCATAAGGATCGAAAACAAAATTCAAAAAATGAAACAAACATCACATTCATAACAGAACAGTGTTTCTCAAACAGGGGTGATTTGCCCCACATTTGCTTATGTCCAAACACATTTTGGGGAAGAGGAGCTACCAATATCTTGTGGGTGGAAGCCAGGAATGCTGCTAAACACCCTACAAAGCAGACTGGACCCTCAAAGCAAAGAATTACCTGGCCCCTAGGTCGAGAATATCAAGGCTGAAAAATGCTAATATAGAGAAAGCAAATGATGGAGAAAGTGGGACAGAATTTAGTAATCAGTGTGTCTGGGTGAGGGAATATGAATACTGTTTTGATTATTGTTCTTAACCTTGTAAAGTGAAGTCACTCAGTCGTGTCCGACTCTTTGAGATCCCATGGACTGCAGCCTACCAGGCTCCTCCATCCATGGGATTTTCCAGGCAAGAGTACTGGAGTAGCGTGCCATTGCCTTCTCCCTGCTGCTGCTGCTGCTGCTGCTGCTGCTGCTGCTGCTAAGTCGCTTCAGTTGTGTCCAACTCTGTGCGACCCCATAGACAGCAGCCCTTCAAGCTCCCCCGTCCCTGGGATTCTCCAGGCAAGAACACTGGAGTGGGTTGCCATTTCCTTCTCCAATGCATGAAAGTGAAATGTGAAAGTGAAGTCGCTCAGTCATGTCCAACTCTTATCGACCCCATGGACTGCAGCCTACCAGGCTCCTCTGTCCACAGGATTTTCCAGGCAAGAGTACTGGAGTGGGGTGCCATTGCCTTCTTAACCTTGTATTTTCCTATAATTTGGAAATTATTTCCAAATAAAGCATTTTTAAAAGCCTTTTAAAAGTACTATGCTATTTTAGAAAAGGCAGAGGAACCAGAGATCAAATTGCCAACAGCTGCTGGATCATCAAAAAAGCAAGAGTTCCAGAAAAAACATCTATTTCTGCTTTATTGACTATGCTAAAGCCTTTGACTATGTGGATCACAATAAAATGTGGAAAATTCTGAGAGAGATGGGAATACCAGACCAGCTGACCTGCCTCTTGAGAAACCTGTATGCAGGTCAGGAAGCAACAGTTAGAACTGGACATGGAACAACAGACTGGTTCCAAATAGGAAAAGGAGGACGTCACGGCTGTATACTGTCACCCTGCTTATCTAACTTCTATGCAGAGTACATCATGAGAAACGCTGGGCTGGAAGAAGCACAAGCTGGAATCAAGATTGCTGGGAGAAATATCAATAACCTCAGATATACAGATGACACCACCCTTATGGCAGAAAGTGAAGAGGAACTAAAAAGCCTCTTAATGAAAGTGAAAGAGGAAAGTGAAAAAGTTGGCTTAAAGCTCAACATTCAGAAAACAAAGATCATGGCATCTGGTCACATCACTTCATGGGAAATAGATGGGGAAACAGTGGAAACAGTGTCAGACTTTATTTTGGGGGGCTCCAAAATCACTGCAGATGGTGATTTCAGCCATGAAATTAAAAGAGGGTTACTCCTTGGAAGGAAAGTTATGACAAACCTAGATAACATATTGAAAAGCAGAGACATTACTTTGCCAACAAAGGTCCGTCTAGTCAAGGCTATTGTTTTTCCAGTGGTCACGTATGGATGTGAGAGTTGGACTGTGAAGAAAGCTGAGCGCCGAAGAATTGATGCTTTTGAACTGTGGTGTTGGAGAAGACTCTTGAGAGTCCCTTGGACTGCAAGGAGATCCAACCAGTCCATCCTAAAGGATGTCCTGGGTGTTCACTGGAAGGACTGATGCTGAGGCTAAAACTCCAATACTTTGGCCACCTCATGCGAAGAGTTGACTCATTGGAAAAGACTCTGATGCTGGGAGGGATTGGGGGCAGGAGGCGAAGGGGACAACAGAGAATGAGATGGCTGGATGGCATCACCGACTTGATGGATACGAGTTTGAGTGAACTCCGGGAGTTGGTGATGGACAGGGAGGCCTGGCTTGCTGTGATTCATGGGGTCGCAAAGAATCAGGCACAACTGAGTGATTGAACTGAACTGAACTGATGCTGTGCTGATTACTCTATCATACATTAAACCACTGCAGGGAAAACTGGACCTCTCTGGGGGCTCTCTATTCTACTTCACTGATGAGAGACATCTTTTTTCCCAGTGCCACATTCTTTTCATCTCTATTTCTATATAATTCTAGCAACCTCATTTCATTAACAAAAATAGAACTGTTTTTAAAATATATATACATACTTACCTATATATTGATATGTTTGGTTTTTCCAAATTAATTTTAGTTTTGTTATTTTTAAAAAAATCTTTTATTGGTATCCTGATTTGAAAGCACTCTTTCAATCCAGAATGCCATTTCACACACTTCTTTGGGAAACATCTCCTGAAGACTTAAGAGTAGTGAACATTTCTGGTTAGGAGACCTAATTATCAAAGTCCATAAGAATAGTTCTTTGGAAGTTAATGAAACAAGGCATTTTAATATATGTACCTTAAATATGCAAAGATCACATAGCTGGGTTGTTTATTTGCCTGATCATTTTTCAGGAAACAGAAAGAGAGGCTGGGCTCTGAAAGGCTGAAGCAATGATTCCCCAATGACGGCACCACTCATGTAATCCAAGCTTTTCAAGGTCATCCAAAATGAAAAGTGACATTAATCCACACGTAATACTAAGAATATGTTTGCATTAGAAAAATATACTACAAATGCATTTTCAAAAGTTGACATGTTGGAAAATGCTTTTGTATTTTTTAGGCTATAGAACTTTAAAGCCTAAGTGACTTTAAATTAACTACATCTATCACAGATATATTTCTCTACAAGTATTTGTAGCTCCGTCTGAAACACAGCAGCATACCAATATATCAGTGAGTTAGAAACTTGGATTCTATTTCACTTCTATTTTATCTCTGTTTATTAACAATTTCTTCAAAGGTAAAATAATATAAATAGGATCACTAAAGGATATGTGTTAATATAGCAGTCCTCAACCTTTTTACTACCAAGGACCGGTTTCACAGAAGACAATTTTTCGATGGATGGGGGTGGGCGGTGGGGTGGGGAATGATAGTTTAGGCAATAATCAGAGTGACAGGCAGGATGGTGCAGGTGGTGACGCAAGTTATGGCGAGCAATGGGGTGCAGCATGTGAAGCTTCGCTTGCTCGCTCACTGCATACCTCGTGCTATACAGCCAGGTTCCTTACAGGCCAAGGACTGCTACCAGTCTGTGGCATGGGGGTTGGGGATCCTGTGTTAATGTATTTAATAACTGTCTCACAAAATCATTTTCAAATGAGAAAGAGCCCATTAGTGGTGGGTGGTAGCTTTCATGTTCCCAATCCTCTCTTTTCCCTTTTGTCCCATATCTGGATAACCTCATAAAAAGGAGAGCTTATAATGTTAGGCCCCAGCATACTCAGTCCCTTAGCACTAAAATTTCAAAGCATGCAAACCCTACCCTGAGCATGAGACTCTCTACCTGGCTTACCTCCTAACTATAATAAAAACTCAAAGCCCTGAATTGTTCCCATTCTACTCCAGATCAAACCAGAGCCATTTTCCTTGAATGATACATTTACTATTGACTGTTGTGAGTAACAAATCCTTTTCATACCCACGGGAGCCCAGGTGTCATTTGTCCCAATCTCCGTAACTTCCTGAGGCAGGGGACTGCCTAGCATCCAGTAGGAGATGGCAAATAAAACAAAGAAAACACCAACTGACAGTTTTGCTTACTGATTTCTCAGAATCACTTGCCAAGGAGCTAGGATGATTCCAATCTCTAGGAAGTCCTCCAGAGAAAGACAAGGAGAGTAATAGCATCATGTTTGTAATCATGAATAAGTTAGAATTTGAAATATACTAAAGCAAATGTCTAAGAGAAGGTTACTAATTCACACAACTAAATCTGAAGGGATAAAATTAAGCCCAGAAGTACAATACTAAGGACCTAACTTCAGTTACTTTTACTTTTATTATTTTAACAAAAACATTTAAAATGGAAACTTTTCTTATACCTAAACTACACATTAAAAACCAAAACACAGAATCCCAGTTCTCACCCAAATGGCACTCCAAGGGCACCAAGAGGAGTCACCAGGACCGTGGGGACCGCTGTGTAAGCCAGGAAGTTTCCAATCTGGCCAACAGCCACTGTCAAGAGAATCATAAGGATATCACTGCAATTACAAAACTCACTTTGAGCATCATCACAGAGTTGAATTTTGCAAGACTGTGCTCTGAAAGGGCTTCTTTTCCATTCCAGGTGAGGAAGGCTATATGGGACACTGTTTGCATGTTTAAGAGTCCTGAGGGCAGAGGACAGCAGGCCCAGTCGTGTCTATCACTGGCCCGGTTAGTCAAGGGAGTAGCTTCAACTTGCTATGAAAATTCCCAACTTAACCAACAGTGATTGACAGTGGATGCAATAAAAGTGTATTTCCACTTTCTTCTTAACATATCCCTGTTTTAAGAGAGATCATATAGAGCTTTCCATGTCCCTTCAAGTGGCCTGGGATGCATTCCAGTGACATACTGCTGGCACGTCTGGTGGAAACACTATTGCCTGCACAGGACTGTGTCTGAGGCTGCATCAAGATAAAGCTCAAACATGAGTTCTTCAATAAAGCAACATCTGCCAGAAAATTTCTTGCCTAAAGACAACATGTGACAAATGGACCTCAAGATACATCTGAAATATCTAACAAAATTTTTCTTTACATATTTAATGTTCTGAAGTCTAATTTTATAACACATGACCTCTGTTAAGGCTGAGTGAAGAAACTCTCCTTTGTAAACCAATGACACTGAGCAAAAGTTTACCATATGCCCACAGACTAACCACAGATGAGGAAGCAAGAGCTGCTTTAATTTCTTCAGACCCAGGGCAATCTTTATTCAGACCTGGATAAAATTCAGGGCTAATTTCAGGCAGCAGGAACCTCTACTCTCTCCCTCCATTCCTCCCCACCCTCTTGGTCCTCATTCCAAAGAACAAGCTAAGCTCAAACCACAACCTCCCTGCCAGACAAATGACTGATCTTGCAAAAGACCAAGCTTTTCACCAAAAAGAATACTTACTTGCAATTGTTCCTGCCCACCATACAATGTCTGTTAAGTAGGAGGTACCTGTAAAGAGTGAGATAAACGTGTCAGGAAAGTATGAAGCGAGAGGCTTACAAGCTACATAGTGAAAAGAGGAAGTCAATCCAAACAAATAAAATCTTTATAAACTGTAGGGTTTTTTGGCTCAACATGTCACCTAGGGACAAATATTCTCTGTAGTAACATTTTATATGTTGATTTCAAATGAGATTTGATCTTCAAAGTACAATTCTCTCATGCATTTACAGAAACCCATGTACATGATAATTTTACTAGCATAGGGTTTAATGACTTGCTACTTAAACAGGTTACTCAATGTTCATAATGCAGAAGCTCTGTGACATGACTCTTTTTGAAACCATGTGAAAATGGCTGAAAGCAGACCCTTACATTCACTCAATGACTGACACTGTACACAGTGCTTTCTCTTTTACTCCCTGAGATTACCCTCCTACGTTCCCATGCATGCCAGGGTAGGCAGAGATGGGAGCAGCTGTCCAGGCCCTCGTCACATCCAGCCCTCCTTTTGTCCTTCTTCAGGTATGTCAAAATGCTCCTAGTCCAAGAGGCTTTTTTCACTTCAGATTAAAATACCTAATTCTATTTGGATGTTTTAATTTTTAGTAATTTGGTATAATGAACATAGGAAGCCAACCTGTTTCACTGAGAAGCAGAGCTCCAGGTATTTAAAAAGTACCTTTAAAAAATGAGATCAATAAGTAATGATAAAGTAGAAGGAATGGTCTAATTCAAATAGCACCATATGGCAACATCACAGTAAAAACTTATTCAGGCAAGAACCATCGATGGATACTAAATGGGTGAATGAAAGCTTGTTGAGGGATAGGATTGTCACATAGTCTCCATGGATCACCTCCACCAGTTTTATAATCACAAGAGATAAAGTTACCTTTGGGCTTCCCAGGTGGCACCAGTGGTAAAGAACTTGCTTGCCAATGCAGGAGACATAAGAGATGTGGGTTTGATCCCTGGGTCGGGAAGGTCCCCTGGAGAAGGGAATAGCAACCCACGCCAGCATTCTTGCCTGGAGAAACCCATGGACAGAGGAGCCTGACAGGCTACAGTCCATAAGGTCGTATAGAGTCAGACATGACTGAAGCAACCAGCACGCACAGCATGCAAGACTCTGATGAACATCACCTTAACCTAATGGTCAAAGTCAAGTTTAACACAACCTGCAGCGGGACAAGCCACACGGTGTCCTCCTGTGGGTGTACCAAGAAGGGTATAACATTATGTCTTCAGAGCTCCTACCAGAGGGCATCACCTGATCTAATCACAAGGAAATTGTGAAATGGTCCATGTATCAGCTGGCCTGTACTCTTTGAAATCGGCAATGTCATGAAAGACAACTGTTGCCGATGACAGGAAATTAAAAGAGATGTGACTAAACACAACACATGATGTTAGATGGAAAAAAGGCTGCTATAGAGGACAGCGTGGAGTAACTGGCAAAACCAGCTGGACTGCTGTAGGTAACAGAGTAACAAAACCTCTTCACTTACTACATGAGAATGTGACTTACGGTCCACTTTTTGAGGGCTAACAGGATGAAAATGACCCCTGATGGGTAAGTGGCACCTAACTGGAGGTGCATGAACACCTGCAGGAGACTATCACTTAAGCTCCCCCTTAGTGCAATGCCTCTGGGAACAAGCACAGCTCTTTTTATGAGGGTCTGGGAGTTCTGCATCTACAGCTTTATACTGGGGGGCGTGAGGCTGGTAAGGATAGGCAGTTGAGCACCACCTGCTGCAGTTCTGCCTCTAAGCCCTCAAACTGTACCCTTAAAGAGCACCCTATAGCTCTGCCTCTGCTATCAGGCTCCAAAGCAGAGGGCCTGACACTGGCTCCTGTCCCATGTCCTTCTGAATGTGCCTGATATGAATATGGCCCATGGTGTCCTACATGTCTGAAAATACAGCTGAGCCTAAGAATGCCCTGCAGTGAACACTGCAGAACAACTATCAACTATTAATACCGAATCCTGGTTGAATTTCCCAAAAGTGCTGTGGCTAGTTTAGAGCATGTCCTTACTTACATGTGAAATCTTAAAGAAAGAAAGAGAAAAAGACAGAATTGTCAAAGCAATCCTGAAGGGAAAAAAACTAAGCCATAGGCATAATCCTAGACCGCAGACAATACTACAAAGCTACAGTAACTAAGACAGTGTGGTACTGGTACACACACAGACAGATCAATGAAACAGGACACAGATTCCAGAAATAAACCTACAGACTCAGGGTCAATCAACCTTCAACTAAAGAGGCAAGAATATACAATGAAGAAAAGACATTCTCTTCAGCAAATTGTGCTTGGAAAGCTGGACAGCCTCACATAAATCAATGAAAGTAAAACACTCCCTCACATCATATACAAAAAATAAACTCAAAATGGCTTAAAGAGATTTCCCTGGTGGTCCAGTGGTTAAGACTCTGTGCTTTCAACACAGGCAGTGTGGGTTCAATCCCTGGTCAGAGAAATAGGATCCCACATGCTGTGTGGCATGAGCAAAATTAAAAAAAAAAAAAAGCCTTAAAGACCTATATATAAGGCATGACACCATAAAACTCCTGAAAGAGAACACAGACAAAACATTCTCTGATATAAATTGTAAAAATAGTTTCTTGGCTCAGGCTCCCAAAGTAAAAGAAATAAAAGCAAAAATAAACAAACTGTACTGAATCAAACTTAAAAACTTTTGCACGGCAAAGGAAACCATCAACAAAACAGAAAGACAACCTATGGAATGGGAGAAAATATTTGCAACTGATACAACCAAAGAAGACTGATATCCAAAATATACGGCTTATACAATTCAATATCAAAAACAACCTGATCAAAAAATGGGAAAATCTAAATAGACATTTCTCCAAAGAAGACATACAGATGGCTAATATGCACATGAAAAGATGCTCAACATCACTCATTATCAAAGAAATTCAAGTCAAAATCACAATGAAGTATGGCCTCAAACCAGTCAGAATGGTTATCATTAAAAAGTCTATAAACAATAAATGCTAGAAAGGATGTGGAGAAAAGAGAACTCTCCTACACTGTTGGTGGGAATGTAAATTGGTACAGCCACTATGGAAAACAGTATGGCAATTCCTTAAAGAACTAAAAACAGAGCTATCATATGATCCAGCAATCCTATTCTTTGTGATATACTGGGAAAGATGTAAACTCCAATCTGAAAAGATACATTCACCCCCATGTTCACAGCAGCACTATTTACAATAGCCAAGACATGAAAGCAACCTAAGCATCCATCAACAGATGAATGGACAGACATGCAGTGTATGGGAATACATGTGTTTGTGTATGGAATATTGCTCAGCCATTAAAAAGAATGAAATATTGCCATTTGCAGCAATGCATGGGCCTCGAGATTATCATACTAAGTGAAGTAAGTCAGACAGAGAAAGATAAACAATTATACAATATCAATACAATTAAACAATATGTGGAATCTAAAAATAATACAAATGAATCCATAAACAAAACAGAAACAGACTCATAGACATAGAAAACAAACTGATGGTTACCAAAGAGGAAAGGGAGGGGCAGATAAACAAGGAGTATGGGATTGACAGATAGACAGTACTATATATAAAACAGATAAGCAACAAGAATTTACTGTGTAACAGAAAATAAGAGTCAACATCTTGTAATAATCTTATTTACTTATAAGTACATATAATAAACTTATTATGTAAAATAATCTGAAAAATACAATTATATATATAAAACTGAACCACTTTGCTGAATACTTGAAATTAATATAATATTATAAACCAACTACATTAGGATTTAAAATTTTTTTAACAAAACCAAACTCATATGTACAAAAAGATTGGTGGTGGCCATAGGCAAGGGGTGGGGGAAATGGGTGAAGGGGGTCAGTTCAGTTCAGTTCAGTTCAGTCACTCAATCGTGTCCGACTCTTTGCAACCCCATGAATCGCAGCACACCAGGCCTCCCTGTCCATCACCAACTCCCAGAGTTCACTCAGACTCGCGTCCATCGAGTCGGTGATGCCATCCAGCCATCTCATCCTCAGTCATCCCCTTCTCCTCCTGCCCCCAACCCCTCCCAGCATCAGAGTCTTTTCCAATGAGTCAACTCTTCGCATGAGGTGGCCAAAGTATTAGAGTTTCAGCTTTAGCATCATTCCTTCCAAAGAAATCCCAGGGTTGACCTCCTTCAGAATACACTGGTTGGATGTCCTTGCAGTCCAAGGGACTCTCAAGAGTCTTCTCCAACATCACAGTTCAAAAGCATCAATTCTTCAGCGCTCAGCTTTCTTCACAGTCCAACTCTCACTTCCATACATGACTACTGGAAAAACCACAGCCTTGACTAGAAGGACCTTAGTCGGCAAAGTAATGTCTCTGCTTTTGAATATGCTATCTAGGTTGGTCATAATTTTTCTTCCAAGGAGTAAGCGTCTTTTAATTTCATGGCTGCAATCACCATCTGCAGTGATTTTGGAGCCCCCTAAAATAAAGTCTGACACTGTTTCCACTATTTCTCCATCTATTTCCCATGGAGTGATGGGACCGGATGCTATGATCTTCATTTTCTGAATGTTGAGCCAACTTTTTCACTTTCCTCTTTTACCTTCATCAAGAGGCTTTTTAGGTTCTCTTCACTTTCTGCCATAAGGGTGGTGTCATCTGCATATCTGAGGTTATTGATATTTCTCCCATAAATCTTGATTCCAGCTTGTGCTACTTCCAGCCCAGCGTTTCTCATGATGTACTCTGCATATAAGTTAAATAAGCAGAGTGACAATATACAGCCTTGACGTCCTCCTTTTCCTATTTGGAACCAGTCTGTTGTTCCATGTCCAGTTCTAACCGTTGCTTCCTGGCCTGCATACAGATTTCTCAAGAGGCAGGTTAGGTGGTCTGGTATTCCCATCTCTTTCAGAATTTTCCACAGCTTATTGTGATCCACACAGTCAAAGGCTTTGGCATAGTCAATAATGCAGAAGTAAATGTATCTCTGGAACTCTCTTGCTTTTTCCATGATCCAGCGGATGTTGGCAATTTGATCTCTGGTTCCTCTGCCTTTTCTAAAACCAGCTTGAACATCTGGAAGTTCATGGTTCACGTATTGCTGAAGCCTAGCTTGGAGAATTTTGAGCATTACTTTACTAGAGTGTGAGATCAGTGCAATTGTGTGGTAGTTTGAGCTTCTTTGGCATTGCCTTTCTTTGGGATTGGAATGAAAACTGACCTTTTCTAGTCCTGTGGCCACTGCTGAGTTTTCCAAATTTCCTGGCATATTGAGTGCAGCACTTTGACAGCATCATCTTTCAGGATTTGAAATAGCTCAACTGGAATTTCACCTCCACTAGTTTTGTTCATAATGATGCTTTCTAAGGCCCACTTGACTTCACATTCCAAGATGTCTGGTTCTAGATGAGTGATCACACCATTGTGGTTATCTTGGTCGTGAAGATCCTTTTTGTATAGTTCCTCTGTGTATTCATGCCACCTCTTCTTAATATCTTCTGCTTCTGTTAGGTCCATACCATTTCTGTCCTTTATCGAGCCCATCTTTGCATGAAATGTTCCCTTGGTATCTAATTTTCTTGAAGAGATCTCTAGTCTTTCCCATTCTGTTCTTTTCCTCTATTTCTTTGCATTGATCGCTGAAGAAGGCTTTCTTATCTCTTCCTGCTATTCTTTGGAACTCTGCATTCAGGTGCTTATATCTTTCCTTTTCTCCTTTGCTTTTCACTTCTCTTCTTTTCACAGCTATTTGTAAGGCTTCCCCAGACAGCCATTTTGCTTTTTTGCATTTCTTTTCCATGGGGATGGTCTTGATCCCTGTCTCCTGTACAATGTCACAAACCTCATTCCATAGTTCATCAGGCACTCTATCTATCAGATCTAGGCCCTTAAATCTACTTCTCACTTCCACTGTATAATGGTACAAAATTCCAGCCATAAAATAAATAAGTCCTAGGGACACATTGTATAGCATGGTGACTATAGTTGATAATACTATATTGTATATGAGTGTTGCTAAAAGTAGATCTTAAAGAGTCTTATCACAGGGGAAAATTGTTACCATGTGTGGTGATAAATGTTAACTAGACTTATTGTGGTGATCATTTCACAATATATACATATATCAAATAATTACACAGTACAACTGAAACTAATAAAATATTATATATAAATTTTATCTTGATTTTTTTTAAAAAAGAATACTAAGTACCCACTTAAAATAAAAAATTTTGTTTGTGAATCACTGTTGTACGTGTATCACTAATACTGTACATCAACTATACTTCAATAAAAATACAATTTAAAAATCAGTCATTCATCTCCATTTACCTCATTAAAGGAAGATTCCCAGTTCATCAGGTGATATGCACACATACATGCATGCATGCTCAGGGGCTTCAGTCAAGTCTGCTGCTTTGTGACCCCATGGACTGTAGCCCACCAGGCTCCTCTGTCCATGGGCTCCTCCAGGCAAAAATGCTGGAGTGAGTCGCCACGCCCTCCTCCAGGGGATCTTCCCAACTCAGGTATTGAACCTGCATCTCCTGTAATTCCTACACTGCAGGCAGATTCTTTACATGCTGAGCCATCAGGGAAGCTCACATATATATGTATATAAAATTAAAAATAACAACAACAACAAACTTAGGGTCTGTCCTGGTGGTGCAGTGGCTAAAGACTCCACATTCCCAATGCAGGAGGCCCAGGTTCAATCCCTGGTCAGAGAACTGAGATCCCATGTGCCATGAGGTACAGTCAAAAACAAAAACCCAAAAGCACCACATGACATAACCAAGAGTTCACTCGCCACAGCTAAAGACCCTGCATGCCCCAACAGAGA
The DNA here is from genome assembly GCF_014754425.2 of Oryx dammah. Lineage (NCBI taxonomy): Eukaryota > Metazoa > Chordata > Mammalia > Artiodactyla > Bovidae > Oryx > Oryx dammah. The sequence goes on from NW_024070211.1 coordinate 135,239,725, forward strand.
CTGCAGATCCCAGGGGCTACAGCTAAGACTCGGCACAGCCTAAACACATGAATAAATAATTCTATAAGAAAGGAAATGTCCCTGTACCTAGAAAAGTACATACTGTTTATTTAAAAATGAAAGGTCATAAAGCCCACATTCAAATACAGTGTATGAGGAGCCTCATGGATAGTTAGTTCCCTAACAAAACAAACATAACTGGTAAATAAGGCAATAAAATAAAGGCAATAAAAATAAAATAAAGTCTCTGGAAATTGTCTCAAGAGGATACAGCAAATAAAGAAACATTTTTTCAAGAAAATCAATAAAATCTCAGTAAGAACAGTGAGTCTTCAGCACATGAGCCAAGACCCACTTCTGTCCCTGCTGCAGCTCAGCTGTACAGAAGCTCTACTCTAAGCTGGTGAGACCAAAAGACAGGGCTCCTTCCCCCCTCAGCTCTCAGTCACCAGAAAAGCAGGCCTCCAGCACTTCCAATCCCTTCCAACTTCAAGTTGAAGAGATTAAATATCTGGTTAATCCATCCAAGGGTTGGAGGCTCACTTCCTTCACTCAGTCCCTACTTTTAGGGTAGAGACTCTACTCTAGCCATGGCAGGCCCTGATCATCCTGTCCCAAGCATGAAGATAAATGTAGGGTGAAGATCCTACATCTGGAGAGGCAAGAAGAGAAGATCAGAGGCTACCACCCCCACTCACTAACTATTCTCAGGTAAATCTGGCTGAATTTAACAGGATAAGGTTGTAAAGTAATTTATGCACTGCAGCATTGTCAAAAACAGTAGAGCTACTAGACAGCAATTAGTAGATCTGGATGTAGTACCCAATGAGGCAGACAACAAGGAAATCAGGGTAAGAAATGGTCAAAGACTGCCAGTTGCCAGTTGGATGACCACTGTCATCCCCAGGTAAAGGTGCACATATCCAAGGCTATCCCCTCTGAGGAGTGACATCAGAGACTTCACATTGCAGGGGAATGATAAATGGGTAAATATACATTATCAAAGTACTCTAAGTCACTAAATAAATAAACAAACAACAGTTTGGCGGTGGGGGCAGGAGAATATGCATCTAGAGTTGCTACCACATATTACTTAAAATGTCTCAATATCAACAAAAATATCATGAGGTAACAACAACAATCATGGGAAACAGATGGAGAAACAGTGGAAATGCTGTCAGACTTTATTTTGGGGGGCTCCAAAATCACTGCAGATGGTGATTGCAGCCATGAAATTAAAAGATGCTTACTCCTTGGAAGAAAAGTTATGAGCAACCTAGATAGCATATTCAAAAGCAGAGACATTACTTTGCCGACTAAGGTCCGTCTAGTCAAGGCTATGGTTTTTCCAGCGGTCATGTATGGATGTGAGAGTTGGACTGTGAAGAAGGCTGAGCACCAAAGAATTGATGCTTTTGAACTGTAATGTTGGAGAAGACTCTTGAGAGTCCCTTGGACTGCAAGGACATCCAACCTGTCCATTCTGAAGGAGATCAGCCCTGGGATTTCTTTGGAAGGAATGATGCTAAAGCTGAAACTCCAGTACTTTGGCCACCTCATGCGAAGAGTTGATTCATTGGAAAAGACTCTGATGCTGGGAGGGATTGGGGGCAGGAGGAGAAGGGGACAACAGAGGATGAGATGGCTGGATGGCATCACTGACTCAATGGACGTGAGTCTGAGTGAACTCCGGGAGTTGGTGATGGACAAGGAGGCCTGGTGTGCTGCGATTCATGGGGTCGCAAAGAGTCGGACATTACTGAGCGACTGAACTGAACTGAACTGAACAACAACAAAACCCATTTCAAAAATGGGGAAAAGATTGGAATAGATGTTTCTCCAGAGAAGATATATAAATAGCCAATAAGCACATGTAGAGACGCTCAAAATCACTAATCATTAGGGAAATGCAAATTGTAACAATGATGAGATACCACCTACACCCATTAGAAAGGCTACTATCAAAACAAACAAACAAAAATCCAGAAAACAGCAAGTGTTGGTAAAGATACAGAGAAATTGAAAGAAACCCTTGCTGATTGCTGGTGAGAATGAAAAATGGTGCACTTGCTGTGGATAACAGAATGGCAGTACCTCAGAAAGTTACATATAGACTTGGCATATGATCCAGCAATCCCCCTTCTGGGTATACATCCATAGAAACTGAAAGCACAAATTTGAACAAGTATGTGCACACTTATGTTCTTAGTAGCATTATTCACAATAGCTGAAAAGCCATTAGAATCCACATGTCTATCAATGGATGAATAGATAAATTGATAAAATATAATGCATATATTCCCTTTTGTTATACATGAAACAGCAAGCAGTACAAAATGCACTGTACCAGTGCTTTAGTAGTATAAGTCTTTCTTGCACTAACTATAAAAGTTCTGGAAAAGAACTATTGAAGCGATGATTATTACCTGATTGGTAATAATAAAAAAAGAATTTTTACCTGAAAAAAATTATAAGATGCACCAAACAAACAAGAAAGCATGCACTATATTACCAATAGCATTTAAAGGGGGGAATGCAAGCAACAAAACTGCCCGTGAGAGCGCCCAGATTTTAGATATAACAAAAACTTCAAACCAGTTATTTAAAATATGTTCAAATAACTAAAGGAAATCATGCTTAAATAAATAAAGATATGATGACAACTCATCATCAAATAGAGTATCAATAGACACAACGTATTTTTTTAAAAATGAAAAGCCAACTTTAAATTCTGGGGTTGAAAGGTAAAATGACCAGAATGAAAAAATCAATAGCAGATTTTAACTTCCTGGCAGAAGAAAGAATCAGTGAACTTGAAGACATATTGATAAAGATTATACATTCTGGAAAACATTAACAGAGAACAAGAACTAAAGAGAGAGAGGTACAAAGAAAAATTAACAGCACCTCAGAGAAATGTGGGACATCATTAAGAATATCCATAGATATAATGTGACTATCAGAGGAAAAGAAAGTGTCAGAAAAAATATTCAAGGAAAAATAGCTGAAACTTACTCAAACGTGATTTAAAAAAAAAAATCTACACATCCAGGAAGCTCATAAAACTCCAATAAGACAAACAGAAAGATATCCACACCCAGTCACATGATGGTAAAATGCTCAAAGACAAAATTGGGAAAGAAGCAAGAGAAAAACAACTTACAACAAGGGAATTCCAGTAAGATTAACAACTGACTTCTCAGCAAAATAGTGGAGGCCAGAAAGCAGTGGAATAATATAGTCAAAGTTCTTAAAGGAGAAACTGTCAAGCAACAATCTTACATCCAGCAAAACTATCTTTCAAATATGAAGGCAAAACAAAGACATTCCCAGATAAGTAAAACCAAAGAGATTTGAGAACAAATGTAGCTTATAATAAATATTAAATGAAGTTCTTCAGGTGAAAGCAAGTAAATTCAGACAGTATTTTGAATACATACACACACACACTCCAGTAATGACAGAGGTATCTGTGTCATTATAAAAGTCAGTGGAAATGAGAATATATTGTCCTTTCTCATCTTAGCTGATTTGAAAAGGTACTGAATGTATATTATTGTATTGTCAGATCAGTAACATACAGCATTATACATTATATATATACACACATATCTATAACATATAGTAATAAATTTGATATGGGCAGCACAAAGGATATGTGTGTGCAAAGTTTTACCAAGCAAGAACATGATAACTTGATGGTAACTTGATCCACAGGAACAAATGAAGAAAATAAGAAATGGTAAATAAGAAAGTAACATAACAAGGACTTCTCTGTGGACCAGTGGCTAAGACTCCACATTCCTAATGCAGGAGGCCTGGGGTTGACCCCTGGTCTGGGGGCCTCCTTGGTGGCTCAGACAGTAAAGAGTCTGCCTGTGGTGCAGGAGATCTGGGTTTGATCCCTGGGTTGGGAAGATCCCCTGGAGAAGTAAATGGCAACCCACTATGGTATTCTTGCCTGGAAAATCCCATGAATGGAGGAGCCGGACAGGCTACAGTCCATGGGGTCAAAAAGTCAGACACAACTGAGTGACTTCACTTTGTTTCAGGGAACTATCCCACATGCTACAATTAAGAGTTTGCATGCCACAGCTAAAATCCAGCATGCCACAAAGAAGACTGAAGACCCCAGGTGCTGCAACAAAGACCAAGCACAGCCAAATAATTTCTTTAAAAAGAAACATAAACACTATAAATCTGTATTCAACTTTCTTTGTTTTCTAAGCCTCTTTGGTATATAGAATAAGTTAAATAAGCAGGGTGACAATATATACAGCCTTGACGTACTCCTTTTCCTATTTGGAACCAGTCTGTTGTTCCATGTCCAGTTCTAACTGTTGCTTCCTGACCTGCATACAGGTTTCTCAAGAGGCAGGTCAGCTGGTCTGGTATTCCCATCTCTCTCAGAATTTTCCACAGTTTATTGTGATCCACACAGTCAAAGGCTTTGACATAGTCAATAAAGCAGAAATAGATGTTTATTCTGGAACTCTCTTGCTTTTTCGATGATGCAGCGGATGTTGGCAATTTGACCTCTGGTTCCTCTGCCTCTTCTAAAACAGCATAGTACTTTTAAAAAGGATTTTAAAGATGCTTTATTTGGAATTAATTTCCAAATTATAGGAAAATACAAGGTTAAGAACAATAATCAAAACAGTATTCATATTTCCTCACCCAGACACACTGATTACTAAATTCTATCCCACTTTCTCCATCATTTGCTTTCTCTATATTAGCATTTTTCAGCCTTGATATTATCGACCTAGGGGCCAGGTAATTCTTTGCTTTGAGGGTCCAGTCTGTGCTTTGTAGGGTGTTTAGCAGCATTCCTGGCTTCCACCCACAAGATACTGGTAGTTCCTCTTCCCCAAAATGTGTTTGGACATAAGCAAATGTCACCTTGTGGGGCAAATCACCCCTGTTTGAGAAACACTGTTCTGTTATGAATGTGATGTTTGTTTCGTTTTTTGGATTTTGTTTTCGATGCTTATGAGATTAGTTATGTTTGTCACGATCTTTACCCTTAAACACTCTGACTTGTGTTTCCTGAGACTAGAAACATCTTCTTCATAACAATGGTACAATCAATTTTGATAGATTTCACTTTATTTTAATGTTAAATGTATCTTTCTGATCTGCCCTCCCTATTCCAATTTTGTACATTGAGCCATTATACCCTTAATTCTATGCCATTAAGCTTTATACCATTATTTTTCCCTCTAGTGAATGATCTAGCATAGCAAGAGCTGCATATAGTTGCCATATCTCAAGTTTAAAAAAGAGAGTTTCTTATTCTTTTTTAGAAAAATAGTGTTGGGAAAACTGGTAAACAATTTGTAGGGACATCAACTTAAATCCTAATCAGAGCAGCGTGTCTGACTCTTCGTGACCCCAAGGACTGCAGCCTACCAGGCTCCTCCGTCCATGGGATTTTCCAGGCAAGAGTACTGGAGTGGGTTGCCATTGCCTTCTCCAATATAAAGTATACATTATCTTTATTATAAGCTACAACAATACATTGTTGGGTTTCTAACATAAAAAATGTAACATATATAACAATAATAAAGAAAGAAGTTACACTATATGTATGGCTGAGTCCCTTTGCTGCTTACCTGAAACTATCAGAATATTGTTAATTGGCTATAGCTCACTACAAAAGGTTTCTGGTGTTAAAAAAAAATTACAAAAAAAAAAAAAAGAAGAAGCAATGCAGCTGTATAGGAGTAATATTTCTATATCTACCTGGATTTAAATTAATATAAGTCTGAAGTAGATTCCATTAGCTAAAATATAATGGTAAGTCCTAGAGGAAATAACTAAAAAATATGGTGAAAAATCATTAAAGGAATTAAAATGCTACATTAGAGAAATTCACATAATGCAAATAAAGCTATAAATGAGTAGAGAAACAGAAAATCTACGAGATATATAGAAAAACATTAAATGGCATAAATCCAACTGTAAACAGTAAATGCCAACTGATTTATAGTATTGTTCAAGTCTTCTATTTCTCTGCTGATCTTCAGCCTTGTTTTTCTATCCATTTTGAATATAGGATACTAACATCTCCAACTGCTATTTTTTTTAAATTTTTATTTATTTGGTTGCATCAGGTCATAGTTGTGGTGCACAGGCTTAGTTGCCCCATGGCATGTGGGATCCTAGTTCCCCAACCAGGGATCAAACCAGCGTCCCCTCCATTGGAAGGCAGATTCTTCACCACTGGACCCCCTGGGAAGTCCGATCCAACCACTGCTTTTAATTGTCTCTCTCTCTCTTTATTCTGTCAATTTGGCTTCATGTATTTGGGGTGTTGTTGCTAGGTCCACATATATTTAGAAATGTTATATCTTCCTAAAGACTGAACCATTTCATCATTATAAAATGTCCTTCTTTGTCTCTAAGAACAATTTTTGTCTTAAAGTTTATTCTGTTTAATATATACATGGCCACTCCTGCTCTTTTTTGTGTGAAAATAAATATTCTTGCTTATTATTAAAATAGCTCTTCAGATACTTCATTCTAGATCTTGAAGATTGTTTTACAGCAAGTGAACACACTAATTTACTCAACAGCTTTTCAAAATTCTATATGTGATATTCAACAGATTTCAGGAACTTAGACATCAGTCACAATCTTTTCTGTTGGGGGTCTATGCTGAGGGTATGGGATCACTGCTACAGCAGCAGCTAGAATGCGGGCAATCCTGCAGTTCAAGGATGCCAGTACAAGGGGACCCACTGAGACTCTCCTCTTTCACTGCTTTCACTATCATACAACACTGTGATAGAGCGTATGCTTTTGATGGTTTGGAATGGATTCTCACTAAAATGGAATACCAGGAATGGCAAAATGACAAGATTCTGGTCTCCCTTTAGTCAAAGGGTACAAGTCAGGTACAAGTCAGCTATAAGTGTTTAGGGTCCCCCCACTCATACTCCCCAAGAGGAGCTTGAATTTCCTGAAATCCAAAAGTATTGCAATCACCTGCACCTTTTAAGTCAATATTAGGTAAAATTTTTCTGCTTTAATAGGCATTAAGTTATACTTCTAACTATACATCAAAGTGATACTTCCTCCACGTGGGCCCCAAGGACCCCAGTTCAGCATGTGCTCATGGAAGAAATCCCACTGCTCTTTCTGCTCATCCACCTGTGTGGTAGCTGCCCAAGGTTCCATCCTCTTGCAGCCAGAAACTCTTAGGAGCCTGCCTTCCATGTTAGGCCTTGGCCCTGCTATAGACATGATTTTTTTATGTCCTAAAATGACAGTTTCTTCATACTTTCATCTTCATCACTATCCTTAAACATCCTAGTTACTTAGCTGACACCCTCAGGGAGCCCTTGTTCAAGCTTATGTTCATGCTCATCCTCTTCCAGGCTGATAGTTGGGATTCTTCAAGTTCTCTGGCCTCAACAAGAACAAGGAGCTCAGAACTGTAGAACACTGATGATTTTCTGTTTGTTTATTTGACTGCACTTATGCCTCCTCCCCTCCACTCCTAGGTATGGTTTCCAAAGGTAGCAATATCTAAAGTCTAGAATTTTTCCCCCCTCATACTGGAAACCCTGGATGCTGAGAGTTCAATGGTTGTTTATAATAGCTGAACCATAAGACAAAGAACTGTTGTTCAAACACAAAAGAAGCTTCTCAGGATGAAAATACCAATTGGCAGTGATGTTGTCTCAGTTCAGTTCAGTCGCTCAGTCGTGTCCGACACTTTGCGACCCCATGAATCGCAGCACGCCAGGCCTCCCTGTCTATCACCAACTCCCGGAGTTCACTCAGACTCAACGTCCATCGAGTCTGTGATGCCATCCAGCCATCTCATCCTCTGTCATCCCCTTCTCCTCCTGCCCCCAATCCCTCCCAGCATCAGAGTCTTTTGCAGTGAGTCAACTCTTCACATGAGGTGGCCAAAGTACTGGAGTTTCAGCTTTAGCATCATTCCTTCCAAAGAAATCCCAGGGCTGATCTCCTTCAGAATGGACTGGTTGGATGTCCTTGCAGTCCAAGGGACTCTCAAGAGTCTTCTCCAACACCACAGTTCAAAAGCATCAATTCTTCGGCGCTCTGCCTTCTTCGCAGTCCAACTCTCACATCCATACATGACCAGAGGAAAAACCATAGCCTTGATGTTGTCTATTGATAGTCTATTGTCTATTGATATGATAATATCAATTGGCAGTGATGATGGACTATTGGCTTTTAAAACCTTCCATTTAGTTATAAACGGGTGTCAGAAATGTCCTTAAAATATTACTTTCTAGCACAAAAATACAGACAGTCATCTAGTTAGTATACCTCCTGATCATACCACAGGAAAATTACTTCCATTCACGAGTGCTCCCGAGAGGAAGAACAGAAGTTGCTGCTAACAGCAAAGCAGGAGTGGATCACTAAGTCCTTTACTAGCTAATTAATGCCTTAACTTAAAAGATGCTACATAGTTTTTACAGAGTTCTTTTAAAAAAAGAACTATCAAGAAAACTTCTTTCCTGACACCAACCAGCTAAATGAGAGCATTAACTAGACTCAATTTGGGCGCTTGGTATTCACCAATGTATGAATGGTGTTAGTACCTAAAGTTCTTTTGTATGTTTCTTATTAGATATGTAGAATCTACATTCCTAAAGAAATAGCTAGGCAATCTTGAAAAAGAAGAAAAAAACTGTGTGACTTATACTATGTGATTTTAAGATTATAAAACAACATAATCAAGACAAACTGGTGTAAGCATAGGCATCAACAATAAAAAGCTGAAGCTCTAATACTCTGGCCACCTGATGCAAAGAGCCAACTCAATGGAAGAGACCCTGATGCTGGGAAAGATCAAAAGCAGGGGGAGAAGGCGACACCAGAGGACAAGACGGTTGGATGGCATCACTGACTCAATGGACATGAGTTCAAGGAAACCCTGGGAATGATGAAGGACAGGGAAGCCTGGAGTGCTGCAGTCCATGGGGTGGCAAAGGGTCGGACACAACTGAGGGACTGAGCATACAATAAAAACAGAATACAATTCAGAAATACACTCATACATGTACACTCAGATCATGGACTAAAGCAGCAGTATAATTCAGTCAACAAATGAGGCAGAACCAAATGTCCACCAGGAGAGACCACACTGAACCTTGTCTCATACCTTCACTTCAGTTCAGTTCAATCACTCAGTCATGTCCAGCTCTGTGATCCCATGAACCGCAGCACGCCAGGCTTCCCTGTCCTCCACCAACTCCCCAAGCTTACTCAAACTCCTGTCCATTGAGTTGATGATGCCATCCAACCATCTCATCCTCTGTCATCCCCTTCTCCTCTGCCTTCAATCTTTCCCAGCATCAGGGTCTTTTCCAGTGAGTCAGTTCTTCGCATCATGTGGCCAAAGTATTGGAGTTTCAGCTTCAGCATCAGTCCTTCCAATGAATATTCAGGACTGATTTCCTTTAGGATGGACTGGTTGGATCTCCATGCAGTTCAAGGGACTCTCAAGAGTCTTCTCCAACACCACCGAACAAAAGCATCAGTTCATAGGTGCTCAGCTTTCTTTATGGTCCAACTCTCTCACATCCATACGTGGCTACTGGCAAAACCATAGCTTTGACTAGACGGACCTTTGTTGGCTAAGTATTGTCTCTGCTTTTTAATATGCAGTCTAGGTTGGTCATAACTTTTCTTCTAAGGAGCAAATGTCTTCTAATTTCATGGCTGCAGTCACATCTGCAGTGATTTTGGAGCCCCCCAAAAATAAAGTCTCTCACTGTTTCCATTGTTTCCCCATCTATTTGCCATGAAGTGATGGGACCAGATGCCATGATCTTAGTTTTCTGAATGTTGAGTCTTAAGCCAACTTTTTCACTCTCCTCTTTCACTTTCATCAAGAGGCTCTTTAGTTCTTCTTCACTTCTTCACTTTCTGCCATAAATGTGGCATATCTTGACTCATACCTCAGTCATATACAAAAATTAATTCAAGATGGCTTACAAAAAGATCTTAATGACCCAGATAACCACGATGGTGTGCACACTCACCTACAGCCAGACATCCTGGAGTGTGAAGTCAAGTGGATCTTAGGAAGCATCAGTACAAACAAAGCTAGAAGAGGTGACAGAATTCTAGCTGAGCTATTTAAATCCTAAAAGATGATGGAACAACAGACTGGTTCAAAACTAAGAAAGGAGTACGTCAAAGCTGTATATTGTCACCCTGCTTATTTAACTCATATGCAGAGTACATCATGTCAAATGCCATGCTGGATGAAGCACAAGCTCCAATCAAGACTGCCAGGAGAAATATCAATAACCTCAGATACGCAGATGACACCACCCTTATGGAAGAAAGTGAAGAGTAACTAAAGAGCCTCTTAAGGAAGGTAAAAGGGTGAAAAAGCGGGTTTAAAACTCAACATTCAAAAAACTAAGATCATGGCATCCGGTCCCATCACTTCATGGCAAATAGATGGGGAAACAATGGAAACAGTGACAGACTTTATTTTCTTGGGCTCCAAAATCTTGCTCCTTGGAAAAAAATCTATGACAAACCTAGAGAGCATATTAAAAAGCACGGACTTTGCTAACAAAGCTCTGTCTAGTCAAAGTTATGGTTTTTCCAGTAGTCACGTATGGATATGAGTTGGACCATCAAGAGGGCTGAGCTCCAAAGAACTGGTGCTTTGGAACTGTGGTGTAGGAGAAAATTCTTGAAAGTCCCTTGGACTACAAGGAGATCACACCAGTTAATCCTAAAGGAAATCACTCCTGAATATACATTGGAAGGACTGATGCTGAAGCTGAAGATCCAATGCTTTGGCCACCTGATGTGAAGAGCCAACTCACTGTAAAAGACCCTGATGCTGGGACAGATTTAAGGCAGGAGGAGAAGGGGACGACAGAGGACGAGATGGTTGGATGGCATCACCAACTCAAGGGACCTGAGTTTGAGCAAACTCTGGGAGATGGTGAAGGACAGGGAAGTTTGGAATGCGGCAGTCCATAGGGTCGCAAAGAATTGGACACTACTGAGAGACTGAACAACAACAACAACATTCATGCAACCGCTGAATATTTTTTCAAAGGATATTTAACAGCATGGGGATGAGCACAACCACAGGACGTAAACTGGCACACAGTATTCATGGTACATGATGAAGAGATATACCACATCGGACTGGTGGTATTTATTTCATTTTTCTCTATTCCCTATGTATTATATATATTTGGTACACAGGATTTAGTCATTAAAATTAAATGTTTAAATATAAGTATTGAATGTTGAGAAACCTATATGCAGGTCAGGAAGCAACAGTTAGAAATGGACATGGAACAACGGACTGGTTCCAAATAGGAAAAGGAGTACGTCAAGGCTGTATATTGTCACCCTGCTTATTTAACTTCTAGGCAGAGTACATCATGAGAAACACTGGGCTTGAAGAAGCACAAGCTGGAATCAAGGTTGTCGGGAGAAATATCAATAAGCTCAGATATGCAGATGACACCACCCTATGGCAGAAAGCAAAGAAGAACTAAAGAGCCTCTTGATGAAAGTGAAAGTGGAGAGTGAAAAAGTTGGCATAAAGCTCAACACTGAGAAAACAAAGATCATGGCATATAGTCCCATCACTTCATGGGAAATAGATGGGGAAACAGTGGAAACAGTGTCAGACTTTATTTTTTTGGGTTCCAAGATCACTGCAGATGGTGACTGCAGCCATGAAATTAAAAGACGCTTACTCCTTGGAACAAAAGTTATGACCAACCTAGACAGCATATTCAAAAGCAGAGACATTACTTTGCCAACAAAGGTCCGTCTAGTCAAGGCTATGGTTTTTCCAGTGGTCATGCATGGATGTGAGAGTTGGACTGTGAAGAAGGCTGAGGGCCGAAGAATTGATGCTTTTGCACTGTGGTGTTGGAGAAGACTCTTGAGAGTCCCTTGGACTGCCAGGAGATCCAACCAGTCCATTCTGAAGGAGATCAGCCCTGGGATTTCTTTGGAAGGAATGATGCTAAAGCTGATGCTCCAGTACTTTGGCCACTTCATGCGAAGAGTTGACTCATTGGAAAAGACTCTGATGCTGGGAGGGATTGGGGGCAGGAGGAGAAAGGGACGACTGAGGATGAGATGGCTGGATGGCATCACTGACTCGATGGACGTTGAGTCTGAGTGAACTCCGGGAGTTGGTGATGGACAGGGAGGCCTGGCGTGCTGCGATTCATGGGGTCGCAAAGAGTTGGACACGACTGAGCGACTGTACTGAAGAAGAAATACACCTAATTGTAACAGTAGTTACCTCAAAGTGAAGAGATGAATACTTTTTTCTATTCATATGTACTTCCCAGATTTTAAAAAATGACCACATTTCTATCATCAGGAAGAAGATGCTCTTTTAAAATATGGCAATGCCCAGAGTTCCCTGAAATGACATGATTGTTTAGCAGAGCTCTGATTGGGCATGGACCAGCAAAGTAAGCCCTCTGCCTGCCCACCCTCCCTGGCTGATGCAGGCAATATCTAAAAGAATCAGTTTACAGTCAAAGATTTGGAAACATTAGGGAATGGCACAGATACATAGGGAATGTGGGGTTAGGCAGTGTGGGAGTGAGCATATTCTTCTTGAAAAGTGGTTTTTTCTAGTTGCTCATCTTTATAAAATTTTTCTAAAAAGGGCTATTTACTCATTGAGGACTTAAAGTACTGGAAATGTAAATTACATTATATTTTATAAAAACTGTATCAATAAACATTTTTGAAGAAAAAATACACTTTGTCCAACAGAAGTTCAATAAGATCATGCGGTATTTCATGCAGGAATGTATATCAGTGATCTAGTCCAATGTTTGTCATAATGAAAAAGATTAGAAATTATTTACCTTAATGTTTTAGGGTATTAATTATATGTACTTATTTATAATAAACCAGTATCATATTATGAACTTTTCCCAAATTAATTATGAAACTCATTGGGAAAGTCTTACTTGTAGGTGAATTTATGTATTAATATCTTCCCCTTCACTTTTCCTACAGGCAGCAGGACAGAAAGACCATCTTCAAAGTCAGCCTGAGCTGGGTTCAAATCATGGTACCACCAGTCCTGTATTGAGTGCATGCCTCAACTTCTCTCCTACATCACACCTCCTGGGATCCATGTCCCTATACTGTTCCCTCACACTCTGAACTTGGGCTGGCTCTGAGTATACCACTAGAATGTGGCAGTAGTAGTATTTTAAGACTTCCAAAACAGGTCACAAAGATCGTTCTTTGGAAGATTTGGTCTCGACGAAGCTATGCAGCACATAAGGGGTATGACTTCCCTGAGACCACTATGGTGTGAGAAAGCCCAACATAGCCACGTGTGAAGAGACTACAATAGTGACAGAGGTAGGGAGGAAGGGGGAGAGAGAAATAGAGAAGGGGCTCAGAGGGACCCCCCCTAGCTGTTTCAGCTGTCCCGAACAAGCGAGTGAAGAAATCATCCCAGATGGCTCCAGCCCCAGCCACTGTCTGACTGCAACCCACTTGAAGACCCCAAGGAAGCAGGGCCCATCTGAGTCCAGAGGCATGAGGCTGGGACATCATAAGTCTTGTGTAAGTAGCAGCCTTCTTTACCTTCTCTTCTTCTGGAAATACTACCAAGTAAACCAGATATGTACAGGCTATGGAGACACTTGATGCTCTTAACAACTGCACTGTTCTCCCCATGTTCCTCATCAATGGTCTCCCCTTGGAGCTGGACAGGGATCATGGTTAGAGGTTTTCAGATCTGGCAGTAACTCTGGTTTCTGTTGCTTAGCAGAGGCCACAGGTAAATGAAATCGGCTCTGAATAATTTGAAGAAAGCTCACAAATAAAATACAAGGTTCAGTTTTACCCTCTTTACTACACAGATACTCATGGCCAGTTATTGAGTGCCCACCATATGCCTCCCCATTGACAGGACACGTCCCCTGCCTTGAACAGCCACGATCCAGGGGGCACACAGATACGTGAACAAGCCATCAGACCACAGGTTTCAGGAGCAGAAAAGGGTTGAGGACAGACACAAAGAAGACATACAGCAGGAGAAGGAGCCAACTCCATCTGTTAGGGCATGGAGGATTCACAGAAGCTGAGAAACTAACCGCAGGCCCAAAGGGCGGCGGGGGTGAAGACAACACATGTCCATCTCATCTCTAGCTATGGGGGTGCATGCACCTAGAAGTGTGCTTTCGAGAGCCAGAGAGCATGTCCCCTTCAAGTCAGTACAGGAGGCTTGAGACTAGCAGGCGGGATACTTGGATCCCAGTTTTCACTCTCACGGGACAACTCACTCACCTTCTGAGCGTCTAACAGTTTCACTACACACCTAGGCTGTACTCTTCTCAGGAAAAGAGACTATGAAATCTGAAAAGGAATTTTTTGATTGTGGAAAAATACATATAAAAGTCACCATTTTAACCATTTTTAAGTATACAGTTCCATGGCATTAAGTACATTCACTCTGTTGTACAACCACCATCATCCATCTCCAGAACTATCCCATCTTACAAAGCAGAAACTCTGGGTAAAAGAGAATATTTAACAACGACAAAAAAAGAAACTCTGTGCCCATTAAACATTAATTTTCCACCCCTCCTTCTTACAGCCCCTGTGACACCATTCTACTTTCTCTCTCTGTAATTTGACTACTCTAGGTACCTCATATGGGTAGAAGCACGTAAGGTTTGTCCTTCTGTGACTGATTTATTTCACTTAGCATAATGTCTCAAGGCTCATCTATAATGCAGCATGTGTCAGGATTTCCTTCCTTTTTAAGACTAAATAATATTCCTTTTAAATGTATATACCACAATTCATTTATCCATCTCTCCATCAATGGATATTTGGGTTGTTTCCACACTTTGCCTATTGTGAATAATACTCCTATGAACAAGGGTGTGCAGATATCTATACAAGTCCCTGCTTTTATTTCTTCTGGATATATACACTCAGAAATGGAACTGCTGGCTTATATGGTAATTGTACATTTAATTTTTTGAAGAACCTCCATATTGATTTGCATAGCAGGTGTACCATTTTACATTCTCAAGAAGAGTGCACAAGGGTTCCAATTTCTCAACATCCTCACCAATGCTTATTACCTCCTACTTCTTTTTAAAACAACAACCATCCTAACAGGCATTAGGAGGTATCTCCCGGTTTTGGGCTCCAAAATCACTGCAGATGGTGACTGCAACCATGAAATTAAAAGATGCCTACTCCTTGGAAGGAAAGTTATGAACAACCTAGATAGCATATTCAAAAGCAGACACATTACTTTGCCTACAAAGGTCCATCTAGTCAAGGCTATGGTTTTTCCAGTGGTCTTGTATGGATGTGAGAGGTGAACTGTGAAGAAAGCTGAGCGCCGAAGAACTGATGCTTTTGAACTGTGGTGTTGGAGAAGACTCTCGAGAGACCCTTGGACTGCAAGGAGATCCAACCAGTCAATTCTAAAGGAGACCAGTCCTGGGTGTTCATTGGAAGGACTGATGCTGAAGCTGAAACTCCAGTACTTTGGCTACCTCATGGGAAGAGCTGACTCATTGGAAAAGACTCTGATGCTGGGAGGGATTAGGGGCAGGAGGAGAAGGGGACAACAGGGGATGAGATGCCTGGATGGCATCACCAACTTGATGGACATGAGTTTGGGTAAACTCCAGGAGTTGGTGATGGACAGGGAGGCCTGGCGTGGTGCGATTCATGGGGTCGCAAAGAGTCAGACACGACTGAGCGACTGAACTGAACTGACCTGGTTTTAATCAAAGGGAATTTTTTAAAAGTTCATGGTTCTTCCAGGCCTAGGACATTCTAATAGAGTTACTCATCTATGTAGTTCTCCAAAGCCTCCAGCAAATCCTTGCATATGACTTTCCTGAGTCTGTCTCTACAATGTCAGTCTGAGGGTAGGACACCATCCGCCTAGCTAAGAGGCTCCATCCTAGCCTATCTACCAGCACAGGAATTCTAATATTGCAACTGGCTTTAAACAAACATCTTTACACTCGATGATTATCTTGTTTCTCTTTTAAAAGCTCTGCTTCAAGTGGGTTCTAACACTAAACATATTATCAATGTCCTGTAGCCCCAGGTGCTCCTGGACCTCTTCCCATCTTGAGTCCTTCAAAGCCACCCAGAAGCGAGGCAGTTTACCTTAAGCCTGTGTTGTGGACGGTGCTCCTAGCCTATCCATTTTCATTCCATGCGTGGTATTCTATTCAAGGTCCTTTCAAGGGTGAGTGAAAGCTAGTAACAGAGGAAGCTGTACCCCAACCCCTCCCAGCCAATAGAAGGGCTGTGACCAGAATGGTGGCTCTTCTGAAGCTGAGACTCAAAAGAAATGCTGGTGCATGGCAATGCAATAAAGTTGAAACTTTCAGTGAGACAGCTTTTTGCAGTTAGAAACCATTCCTTAACACAAGAACTTGACTCCCCAGTTTTCAGCCACCTCCTCTGTCCTCCCACCTCCTCCATTTCAGTCATTTCATAATGGCCAATTATGCTGCTTGTCAGCAGAAGCAGAAAAAGGATTCAGGAGGAGCTAATTTTGAAATTACTTGTCCTCGATACCTACAACAGTGTCTGACATATAATAAGACGTTCACGAACATCTGCTGAACAAATCAAAACTAATTTATCAAAACAAGACTCTATGTCCATACTCTACCATTATGAGAGGAATCCAGCTAGCTTGAATTAGTAATGGTGGATAGTAACTGGGGAAGAATGAAATTAGCAAATACCACATTTTCACTCATTAATTTAAGGGCATAGTGTGCAAACATAAATAAAAGCATCAATAATTTTTTTTCAGGTTTCTGTGGGTTTTTTTCTTATTCACTAACTCCCTTGAACACATAAGCTGAGCTGAAACAACACATTTAGTTTTACTCAATAATCACTGTTTTCTGTTAAGTCTATATTCAGGTTTCCCTAGATTTTACCTAATGTCATATGGTCACGAGTCCTCAGGTTCCTCCTGGTTCTGACAGTCTCTCAGACTTTACAGCCTTGACAGGAGGGCTGCAGATATTTTTCAGGCTATATCTGAATTCAGCTTTGTGTGGTGTTTTTCTCATGGTTAGACTGGGTTCGGGAGATCATGTACCCATCCTATCAAGGGCACATATGTTGTTTATTTTTTGAATTACAGCAAATACTTCAACCTAAAGCCCCTCAAACTGACAGGTGCTCCCTGAAAAGTGTGCAGCTGCCAGATGGCTATTTCCTACCTTAGAGTTTACAGCCGCATCCAAGGGAAACTACATTAGATTTCATTTAGATCTTATGTATAGACTGCAACGTTTTCCCTTTGAAGCTGAATTCTTTAACAAATATCTATGATTTCATATTTTCTCTTGAGGTTGTAGGTCCCTTTATCTCTTTCTTCAATTCACTCATGGCTGAACATCCACAACATTCAAGAGAGTTTCACTTGCATTCTAGAATTTGAACTATTAAATGAATTAACTTATTCTTAAACCCATGACCCGGTGGCCTCCCCCTTCCCAGAAAGCTTCTAACACTATTCTTGTAGAACACAATGAACAACCACAAGACCTTCTCAGTCCTTCTGGACAGGTTCATTAGCAGTTTTAAAGCATGCTACATCTTGCCTTCAGTAAACAATCTCAACCTCTCTTAGGACACAGGAACACTGGCAAAAAACCCTGCACATCTCTCACTTTCAATACTGATAAGGAGTGTCCACCTCAAGCAATAGTCAGTCGGCCCATTCTTGGTTATTTTAATCTGTCTTGCGTGTTCTTCACACTGAAAATCATTTGTAGTCAAATCAGTTCAGTTCAGTCGCTCAGTGGTGTCCGACTCTTTGCGACCCCATGAATTGCAGCACGCCAGGCCTCACTGTCCATCTCTAACTCCCGGAGTTCACTCAAACTCATATCCATCGAGTCGGTGATGCCATCCAGCCATCTCATCCTCTGTCGTCCCCTTCTTCTCCTGTCCCCAATCCCTCCCAGCATCAGTCTTTTCCAATGAGTCAACTCTTCACATGAGGTGGCCAAAGTACTGGAGTTTCAGCTTTAGCATCATTCCTTCCAAAGAAATCCCAGGGCTGATCTCCTTCAGAATGGACTGGTTGGATCTCCTTGCAGTCCAAGGGACTCTCAAGAGTCTTCTCCAACACCACAGTTCAAAAGCATCAATTCTGCGCTCAGCTTTCTTCACAGTCCAACTCTCACATCCATACGTTGTAGTCAAATAGGTCAAATCTAAACCAAAGATGGTTCAAGTCGAGGACCTCAGGAACAGAAGCCGCAGGAAAGCACAGACCCCGAGGGCAAGCGCCTCCTTGGCCCACAAGTCCCACCCTGGCCTGCCCTAGTACACATTTTTTCTTCGGCACTGATACGGCCACTGCGGGGAGAGAGGCCCGCAGACCCTGCCCTCCAAGTGCACCCCAGGCCCGAGTCACAGCAAAGGTGGGAGGCCAGTCGCTCCTCCCAGTCCGGCAGTGGACTCTGACCATTACGGGAATAGTGCACACAAGAAGCTTTCCCTAAGCAGCCGGCGAGTGCAGGTGACAGGGACACGGGGCGACAACCAGAGGGCAGGTCGGCGGGCTGCATGGCTGCAAAGGGATTGGGTCTGCGAGGCAGGAAAGAAGTCTGCTGGAAAAACCATACAAAACTAAAGACGGCCTTGGCAGCCGCTGGGAAAAGAGAAAAACAGTGGCGGCGACACCACTACCATCGCTCAGGGCGGGCGGCTGATTTCCCCGGCAGCTTTCCTAGCAGAGACGCTCCTGGCGCGCAGGGCAGCGTCTGTGCCTGCGCTCCGGGTGGGCTAAGGGGTCCCCCGCCCGCGCAGCTCGGCCTTCGGAGGTGCCCCGCGTGGTCTGACGATCCGAACACTCCCCTACTTGAGGCAGCTCCTCTCCCAACACCCTTCGGCGGCTGCCCCCACACCCCCCGCCCCCACCCGGAGCAGGGCCGCTGCCCGCCCTACCTCGCCGCTTGGCGCGCACGATGCCCTTCTTCTGAAGCACGAACGTGGACCCGTTCACCAGGCTCGACACTACGGCCACGCCCAGGCCGAGCGACACGGCGGCGGGGCTCGGGCTGCGCGCCCCCTCCCCGGCCGCCGCCGCTGCAGCAGCCGCAGTCCCCATTCCGCCCGTGCCCGCCCTCTGCGCCTGCGCGCTCGCGCGCCCGGCCAGAAGGCGGGGGCCGGCTCCACCGCAGAGCCACTGGGCTGTGGGGCGGGGGGACCTTGGGCGGCACGGAGGCAGGGTGGAGTCTCGGCTCCTCGTGGAGGTCAGGCGGAGGGTGGATCCCGAGTTCTGGGAGGAGGGTGAGCGCCGAGAGGAAGCGAATGAGGGTTCGGAGCGCATTAAGAGAGGCGGCGACTGTGCGGGAGGGAGTGAGACTGTAGGTGGGTGGGTGTAGAGAGGCAGTTTCCAGATTTGGCAACTGCAAATACAGGACCCCCAGTTAAGTTTGCATCTCAGATAAACACATAATTTTTAGTGGTTGTCCCATCCAATATTCGGGACTGAAAAAGCGCCAACAAGACGCAGTCCTAACTGGGATCATGGACTCCCACAAAGCTGGTCCGGGATCAGCAGGGAACCGCCGCTGGGGCCTGAAGCCAAGCCAGCTATGGAAACTCAAATGGGACCACTAAATGAAGTCATCTGCCTCCGCACTGGAGCAGTGAGCTTGTGATCATACTGTCTATCCCAATTTATTTTTGATAAAACGTACCAAATTTCAGAAAACACGGAACAGTATTTTAAAATTACTCAAGCTCAGTACCCTAGCCTAATAGTTATTATTTGAAATGTTTTCCTACCTAAAGTACAATTTAATTACAATATACAAAATAGCCTTTTTATTTAATATACCATAATCAGTTTTAATGTTGCTGCATAATGATTGTTTTAATGATAGTATGGTGTTGGTGGTTTAGTCGCTAAGTCATGTCTGACTCTTGCAATCCCATGGACTGGGAACCTGCCAGGCTCCTCTGTCCATGGGATTCTCCAGGGGAGAATGCTGGAGTGGGTTGCCATTTCCCTCTCAGCATTAAAGTTCTCATGTAGAAATACAGAAATGATAATATAATCTCCCATAAAGTTAATTACCATAATCTGTGTAACTGTTCGGCTGTTGTTGGTTGTCAGTGTTGCGTCCTGCCCCAGGCCATAGGTACAAGGACTTGTACCAAGGCCACAGAAGCAGAGCCCAGAATCAACCTCACCCAAGAAGTTAATTGAACCCCTTCATAACGTTTGCCAAAAGCCCGTGATCATCACTAACTCCAAACTCCTAACTCCAGGTTAGGCAAAGATGCCCACTCCAGTAAACAGCCTATAGCACCTCAACCAATCACCTAAGGCCAACCTTCCAGCAGGAAATTTTTTTTGTCTTGAAGCTATAAAGATTGGCTACTAAGCCACAAAAATACTGACTCTCCCTGGTTTGTCAGGAGTTTGGCCTGCTGCACTTAAAGCACCTTCATATCTCTGCTCCTTCCTCCTAATAAACTCATTCCCTTCTGAAATACTCTATGCCTGGAAATTCTTTTCCAACCTGAGCTCAGACTGCTTCAACAGTAAGGTTGCTACCAGTTTGTTTGTTTTTCTATTATAAGTGACCATTTTCTTAAGTTTTAAAAATACTGAAGAGTATCAATCTATACCTATATACATCACTGTTTATGAAGCAATATAAAATCAAATACTATTTCTGTATGAAAACTTTAATGGTGAATGAATCTAGTCTCTGCTTATTCTTTCTTGTTGTGGTAATGTATACATAACATAAAACTTACCATTTTAACCATTTTAAAATATACAATTCAGAGGCATTAACTACATTGACAATGTTGAACAACCCTTGTTACTATTTCCAAAAGTTTTCCATTATTACAAACAGAAACTCTGTAACCATAAAGCTTATCCCATTTTCCTCCCCCTGCTGCTGCTAAGTTGCTTCAGTCGTGTCCGACTCTGTGTGACCCCATAGACAGCAGCCCACTAGGCTCCCCCGTCCCTGGGATCCTCCAGGCAAGAACACTGGAGTGGGTTGCCATTTCCTTCTCCAATGTATGAAAGTGAAAAGTGAAAGGGAAGTCGCTCAGTCATGTCTGACTCTTAGCGACCCCATGGACTGCAACTCACCAGGCTCCTCCATCCATGGGATTTTCCAGGCAACCGGTAAGCTACTTTCTGCCTCTGTGAATCTGCCTATTTTAGATATTCCATATAAGTGGAATTGAACTATATTTGTCCTTCTGTGACTGGCTCGTGTCACTCAGTATAACATTTTTGAGGTTCATGCCTGTTGTAGCATTTGCCCATGCATGTGTTGTAATATTCCTTTTATGATCGAGTAATATTCCACTGTCGGTGTATACAGTAGTCCCCTCTATGCAAGGTTTCACTTTACTTGGTTTCAGTTACCCAAACTCAACGTGGTCTAAAATGTTAAATAGAAAATTCCAGAAATAAAGAATTCATAAATTTTAAATTGCATGCTGTTCTGAGTACTGTAGTGTGATGAAATCTCATGCCATCCTGCCCAGGACATGAATTATCCCTTTGCCCATTGTATACCATCCATTTGGTCATTTCGTAGCATCTTAGTTATCATATCGACTACTGGTAGCACAGTGGTAATGTTCACGCAACCCTTATTTTACTTAATAATGGCTCCAAAGTACAAGAGCAGTGATGCTGACAATTTGAATGTGCCAAAGAGAAGCTCTAAAGTACTCCTGTCATGTGAAAAGGTGAAAATTCTCAACTTAATAAGTAAAGGAAAGAAAACAAATTGTATTCTAAGGTCATATGATTTACACTTAGAATGAATCTTCTATCCATGAAGTTGTGAAGAAGGAAAAAGAAATCTGTGCTGGTTTTGCTGTTACACCTCAAACTGCAAAAGTTATGGCCACAGGAATAAGTGCTTAGTCAAGATGAAAAAGGCATCACATTTGTACAAGAAGATATTTTGAGAGAAAGACTATATTCACATAACTTTTATTACCATGCATGCATGCTAAGTCGCTTCAGTCATGTCCAACTTTGAGCGACACTATGGACTATAGCCTACCAGGCTCCTCTGTCCATGCAATTCTCCATGAAGAATACTGGAATGGGTTTGCCATGCCCTCCTCCAGGGGGTCTTCCTGACCCAGGGATTGAACCGGCATCTCTTATGTCTCCTGCATTGGCAGACTGATTCTTTACCACTAGCACCACCTGGGAAGCCCCTTTATTACAATGTATTGTCACAATTGTTCTATTTTATCATTATTGTTGTTAATCTCTTCCTGTGCATAATTTACTAATTAAACATTGTCATAAGTGGCGCCCCACTCCAGTACTCTTGCCTGGAAAATCCCATGGATGGAGGAGCCTGATGAGCTGCAGTCCACGGACTCGCCAAGAGTCGGACATGACTGAGCAACTTTACCTTCACGTTTCACTTTCATGCCTTGGAGAAGGAAATGGCAACCCACTCCAGTATTCTTGCTTGGAGAATCCCAGGGATGGCGGAGCCTGGTGGGCTACCGTCTATGGGGTTGCACAGAGTCGGACTAAAGTGACTTAGCAGCAGCAGCAGCAAGTATGTACGTACTGGTGGAAACACACTGTATATAGAGTTCAGTACTATCTGAAGTCTCAGGCATCCACTGGGGTTCTTGGAGCATATTGCCTGCAGGGTACAGGGGACTTCCCTGGTGGCTCAGATGGTAAAGAATCTACTTGCAATACAGGAGACCCCAGTTGAATTCCTGGGTTGGGAAGATCCCCTGGAGAAGGGACAGGCTACCCACTCCAGTATTCTAGAGCTTCCTCAGTGGCTCAGATGGTAACGAATTCGCCTGTAATGCGGGAGACCTGGGTTCTATCCCTGGGTTGGGAAGATCCCCTGGAGGAGGGTATGGCAACCCTCTCCAGTATTCCTGCCTAGAGAATCCACATGGACAGAGGAACCTGGCAGGATACAGCCCATGGGGTCACAAAGAGTCGGATATGATTGAGTGACAAAGCACAGCACAAAGGAGGACTATTGTACAACATTTTGTTTATCTAGTCATCTTTTGATGGACAATTCGGTTGTTTCCACCTTTTGGCTGTTGTGAATGTTGTTACAGTGATCATTGTCATGAAAGTATCCATTGGAGTCTCTGACTTAAATTCTTTGGGGTATATACTAACAGTGGAATTGTTGAGTCGCGTGGTATAAATTCCATATTTAGCTTTTTGAGGAACCACCAAACTTTTCCACAACCACTATACCATTTTATGTCCCCACCAGTAATACATGAGGGTTCCAATTTCTCCAGATTATCACCAATACTTCTTATTTTCCCATAGTCTTTTCCCCGTAGCCATTCTAGTAGGTATGAAGTGGTTGCTTATTCTTTTTAAATATACTACTAAACATCAATGATGTTTTTTGAAAACATAAACAACATCTTGTATCTTAAATCTCAGCAGAAGCAAGTGGACACAGCAGCAACAGCATTACCAAAATCATAATGTTTTACTTTTCTAATAATGCTACTTAAAAGAAAAAGACTAAAGCGCTTTTGGAAAAAGAGGCATGCTAAGTTAAAAAAAAAATAAATTTAGAGAATATAACATCATCTCGAATTTCATCTCGCTAAAGTAACTTATTACCATTGAGAACTCCACTCCAGACAGTGTTCCAGACACTTTAGACATTTTATCCAGTGGGAAGGCACATGTACATAACTTGGATTTAACATTTAAAAAACTGAAAAGAAACTGAAGTAACTACCCAAGATGAGATAAACACTAATATACCATAAGAGATATTAGTTCCTTAAAGATACCACTAAAATTTAAATGAAAATCAGTAAGAGATGGTAGTTATTATGTTTTTCTTAACTCCACATTTTAAACTTAGACAGTATCAATGAGAACTGAGGAAATCGGCTTACTTTCTGACTCCTTGAAATGTTTTATGTGTTGAGACATATAACACTTGGAGACTATTCTTTATTCATACCTATCTTAAATATATATGAATTGAGGTGCTCCTACATTGGGTGCATAGATATTTACAATTGTTATATCTTTCTCTTGGATTGATCCTTTGATCATTATGTAGTGTCCTTCCTTCTCTCTTGTAATCTTTATGTTAAGGTCTATTTTGTCTGTTGGAGAAGGAAATGGCAACCTACTCCAGTATCCTTGCCTGGAGATTCCCATGGACGGAGAAGCCTGGTAGGCTACAGTCCACAGGGTTGCAAAGAGTTGGACACGACTGAGCAACTTCAGTTTTCTGTTAGGAGGATTGCTACTCCAGCTTTCTTTTGCTTCCCGTTTGCATGGAATATATTTTTGCATTCTCTCACTTTCAGTCTATATGTGTCTTTAGGTGTGATGTGGGTTTCTTGTAGACACCATATATATGGGTCTTGTTTTTGTATCCATTCAGCCAGTCTGTGTCTTTTGGTTAGAGCATTTAATCCATTTACATTTAAAATAATTATTGATATATATGTTCCTATTGCCATCTTCTAATTGTTTGGGGTTGATTTTGTAGATCTTTTTCCTTCTATTGTATTTCCTGACTGTATAAGTCCATTTAACATTTGTTGTAAAGCTGGTTGGATGGTACTGAATTGTCTTAATTTTTGCTTGTCTGAAAAGCTCTTTATTTCTCCATCAATTTTGAATGGAATCCTTGCTGGGTACAGTAATCTTGGTTGTAGATTTTTCCCTTTCAGTACTTTAAATATATCCTGCTATTCCCTTCTGGCCTGCAGAGTTTCTGCTGAAACGTAAGCTGTTAAGCACATGGGATTTCCCTTGTACATTACTTGTTGCTTCTCCCTTGCTGCTTTTAATAGTCTTTCTTTGTGTTCAGTCTTCAGTCTTTGTTAGTTTGATTAGTATGTGTCTTGGTGTGTTTCTCCTTGGATTTATCCTGTATGGGATTCTTTGTGCCTCTTGGACTTCATTGGCTATTTCCTTTTCCATGTTGGGGAAATTTTCAACTATAATCTCTTCAAAAATTTTCTCATACCCTTTCTTTTTCTCTTCTTCTTCTGGGCTCCTATAATTCGAACATTGGTGCATTTGATATGGTCCCAGAGGTCTCTTAAATATATATGAAAGTGAGTCTTTGTTCATATCATCCTTTTACCAAGGTTTCCTATTCATATTTGATCCACTAGAAATTTTTTAATGACTGTATATTAAAAATAAGCAACTATGGGTTCTTCACTCTTTGGGCTTTTTTATTTACAGAGGGTTTGCTTGAACTACAAAATGGACATGTCTTATATTTCCAGGCTATACTTTATTTTCCTAAAACTTTGTGGGTATTGTCCCATTGCCTTCTGACATTCAATGTTATTTTAAGTCTGAGTCCAAAGTCAGGGGAAATTGAACCCAAACATGGTATAAATAATGCTGAGGAATGGTTGTTAATTTTCTTGGGTATAGTAATAAAATTGTGACTATATTAATATCTTGACTATTACAGACAACTATGAAAGTATTTACAGATGAAATAATTACACTGCAGATTTGATTTTTTTTTTAATTTCACAAGGAAAATAAAAAAGAGTGTGTGAGCCTGTATGGAAATGGATTTGTCAAGCAAAGGACACCTGTAACCACCCCCAGGGAAAAGTCCTACTGCATGGAGGATAGCAAATAGCATAGGAATGCCTGCCAGCAAGACCAGCAGTCCCAGGATACCTACTCTCTCCATGGTTTGTAGATGTCAGGGTTGCCAGGAGAGACACGGCTCATGGATGGAAACTGGATGGAACCCTTTACTCCCATGCAAAAGAGGCAGAGCAAGGTCAGCTTCAACAGTGGACATTGGTCCCTCATGGTCAGGGATGCAAATAAAAAATGCAAATGAAAAGTCAGGAAAGATTAAAAAGCTGTTGTTTTCCTTCATCATAAAGTATTTCAAGTGTATTTAGAAGTACTGAGAGTAACACTTTTTGAAAATCTATGAATTCATTCTTCCAAATATGTCTAATCCTGTTATTTTGCTGTTTGCGTCAAAAGTTTTAAGGAAATAGGTAGTAGGAGAGACTCTTTATTTCACCTCTCTTCTGCTTAGTGCCCCCAGAATTATTTATTCTTGAAGCACAATAGCTCAATCAGGGTATATTACAATATTGCTCAATCTATATCATTCTTCCTAGCGCACAGTATATCCTTTCTTTTGTAGATTGTTTTTCCTTCTTTCAGGCAATTCTTTACCACTGTGGGTTTTTTAAAATATATTTTTAAAATTTATTTGGGCATACAGGATCTTTTAGTTGCAGCCTGCAGGATCCATTTCCCTGACCAGGGATCAAACCCATGTTCCCTGCATTGACAGGTGGATTCCTAACTACTGGATCACCAGTAAAGTCCCTACCACTGTGTTTTTTAAATACCCTCAAACTATCCTTTTTCTTCTTGGGTTCTATCAGGTAAATTCTCTTTTAAAGACTCCAGTTCTCTTTGTGTTGAGTAGTATTTTATCTGTATTTTCTTAATTATCTCCATATATATCATTGGAAGAGACTCATGCTGGGAAAGATTGAAGGCAGAACAGGGTGACAGAAGTTGGATGGTATCTCCGATTCAATGGACATGAACTTGGGCAAACTCCAGGAGATGGTGAGGGACAGAGAAGCCTGGCGTGCTGCTGTCTTTGGGGTCTCAAAGAGTCAGACACAACTTGGTGGCTGAACAACAACGAGTAGGATAAAACTGCTAATAGGATAATGGTGGTGTTCTATTTCCTTAGCTCTGAAATTTTCTTTTTCATTTTATCCATTGTCTTGTTATCCAGTGTCTGAGTTCTTCTTTCATTGTTCTATGTTCTTATTAAGCATCTGTGTCAGGGGTTCCCAAGACCACTCAGTGGTTTGATGATTCACTGCTGCTGCTGCTGCTGCTAAGTTGCTTCAGTCGTGTCCGACTCTGTGCGACCCCATAGACGAGAGCCCACCAGGCTCCGCCATCCCTGGGATTCTCCAGGCAAGAATACTGGAGTGGGTTGCCATTTCCTTTTCCAATGCATGAAGGTGAAGAGTGAAAGTGAAGTCGCTCAGTCGTGTCCGACTCTTTGCAGACCCCATAGACTGCAGCCTACCAGGCTCATCCGTCCATGGATTTTCCAGGCAAGAGTACTGGAGTGGGGTGCCATTGCCTTCTCCATTGATGATTCACTAGCAAGACTCATAAGGACTCAGCATATAGTCATACTCATGACGTTGGCTTTTACAATGCAAGGCTGTAAAGCAAAATCAGCAAAGGGAAAGGTCCATGGGTTAAAGTCTGGATGAAACCAAGAGTCAGCTTCCAAGAGTTCTCTTTCAAAGATCACACAGTATGTGCTTAATTCCTTCAACAATGAGCTGTGACAATATGTATGAAGTGCAATCTGCCATGAAAACTTGCCTGACCCCAAGAGTCTAAAGATTTTCTCTGTGGTCAGTCATAAACCAAAATTCAAGACCTCCTACAGGAAAGCAAGGGTTCAACATAACCCCTATTGTTTGCACAATAAACAGGCACAGTGAACCATTCTTATCAGTTAGGGGAAAAGATGATAATGAAGCTGTTAGAGGCCTAACTAAATCCAAGTTCCCAGAGGTCACCCAATGGAAAACTTTGCAAGCAGGCCTCTCAGGACAGTTTATCTACCCATCTATCTATCTGTCTGTGTGTCTGTCTTTTTCTTCCCTTTCTTTCTTTCTTTTTTCTCTTATGTATTTGCAGTAAGAGTTTCCTCCATACATCAGTTATAGTAAGGGAAGTACGCTCATAAAAGGTATCTGAATGGATAAACTAGGTATCACAAAGCCAACAGATTGATTCTATTAATTTTAAAAGCAGGAGGAACTCAAGTCTTACTCAGAAAAAACTATTTACTCATTTTTACACACAGAGCTTCCCAGGTGGCTCAATTGGTAATGAATCAGTCTGTCAATACAAGAGTATTAAGAGATGCAGTTTCAATCCCTGGGTTGGGAAGATCCCCTAGAGGAGGGAATGGCAATCCACTCCAGTATTCTTGCCTGGAGAATTCTATGGGGAGAAGAGCCTGGCGGGCTACAATCCACGGGGTCACAGCGTCAGACAGGACTGAGCTTGCGCACACACAACTACACACAGAACTAGAAAAGTTGTAAACTTTATTGGAACTGCCTAACTATTGTGTGGTGGAAATGTTAATGGATAAGCTGAGCACAACTTCATGATCAAAGAAAGAACATTACATTGGATCCATTTATTACAACTTACAGCCAAATAAATTCCAAGTGGATGAGTCTTTTAATGTTAAAAAGAGTCTCAGTCAATATCTTGATTTCTGCCTTGTGAGACCCTAAGGAGAGAACCAGCTAAGCCATGCTGAGTCCTTACACACAGAAACTGTAAGATAATAAATACTTTTTAAACCTCTAATTTTGTCGTACAGCAATAGATAACTAATGAAGTCTGCTAGTGTTTTTGTGTGTGACAAAATTTTATTTGTTCTTCTGTTCATATTTTCTATACATTGGATGTTACTTTTACGTGTTTAATCAGATTCCAGTTCTACTTTTTAATGTTAAAAATATGACCTAGATAGTGCTAATGATTTTATTTCTATTGTATCAAATCTGGAGGCACCCAATGCCTGTAAGGTCAGTGGGTTCAGGTGATAAGAACCTGATCCCTCCACTCTAAACTCTCCCTTCATCCTTTCAACTAATAGTTTCATTCATTGCCTGAATAAATTAATATGATGAAATGGTGATTTTTATAAATCAGTCAGCTTTTCTGCTGCTGGTAAATCGCTTCAGTCATGTCCGACTCTGTGCGACCCCATAGACGGCAGCCCACCAGGCTCCCCTGTCCCTGGGATTCTCCAGGCAAGAACACTGGAGTGGGTTGCCATTTCCTTCTCCAATGCATGAAAGTGAAAAGTGAAAGGGAAGTCGCTCAGTCGTGTCCGACTCTTAGCGACCCCATGGACTGCAGCCCACCAGGCTCCTCCGTCCATGGGATTTTCCAGGCAAGAGTGCTGGAGTGGGGTGCCATTGCCTTCTCCAAGTCAGCTTTTCTACATTTACTAATTGGAATCTTAAGTGTGCAGCTTGGTCTATCTATCTATCTTACTGCTGCCCAGATCAAGATAAGCAAAATTCCTAGGGCCCCAGAGGACTCCTTTTCATTTTATGATTTAGTTTGCTTTCTTGAACTTCATATGGTGGTGGTTTAGTCACTATATCATCTCCGACCCTTGCGACCTCATGGACTGTAGCCCGCCAAGACTGTCCCTAAGACTTTCCAGGCAAGAATACTGAAGTGGGGTGCCATTTCCTTCTCCAGGAGATCTTCCTGACCTAGGGACCAAACCCTGGTCTCCTGAAATTCAAGCATATTCTTTACCAACTGAGCTACTAGAGAAGCCCTTGAACTTCATATAAGTGAAACCATATAGTGAATTTTCCCTTGTACCTCATTTCTTCATTCAACCTAATATCTGTGAGATTAGTCCATGTTATTGAGTGTTCTACTGCCTCATTCTGTGTGTGTGCGTAGTACTCCATTAAGTGAGTATCACAGGATTTATCCATTCTCTGGTTGATGGGCATTTAGATTGTATGAACTTGCGGAATATTAAGAAGAAAAATGGCTATGGGATTTCCTGGTGGTCCAGTTGTTAAGAATCTGCCTGCCAGTGCAGGGGACTCAGATTCAATCCCTGGTCCGGGAAGATTGCACATGGAGGGGGGCAGCCAAGCCTGAGTGCCACAACTACTGAAGCCTGCAGGCTCTAGAACCTGTGCCCCTCAACAAGAGAAGCCACCATAGAGACTAGCCCTTGTTAGAGAAAGCCCGTGTGCAGCAACAAAGACCCAGTGCAGCCAAAAACAAAATGAATAATTGTTTAAATGATTATGAACATTGTTGTACAAATCTCCTTGTGGACATATGCACTCACTTCTCTTGTGTAAATACCTAGGGGTGGAATTTCTGAGGGTAGGAATATGTTCACAAAACAACTTTGTAATGTGATTTTACTACTCTCTACTCCCGCAAACATTGTTTGACAGTTCTGATACCACCACACATTTACCAATACTCAGTATAACACAACATTTAACTTGTAACAGAAATAAAACAATGGAAATATCCAAAGTAGTATGCACATTCCCAAGTAATATTCAGTAAAGTACCAGTTTTGTTCATCTAATTCTGGTACTAAAAACCATGATACAGCCAACTTGCAGAAGGAAGTTTGCAGAACCATCCCAGTGAGGCATGTGTCTCATACACTCCAGTCACAGAAGAAAGAGAAGGGATGGAGGAGACTTCTTCTGGACATGCTGATCTCTCCTGACCTTGCTTGCTTGGCCAGAGAAAGAGTAAGGCGGACAGAAAGCAGTGTCTTCTGCCCCATCTTCCATGAAGAGGCCAGCCCCTTGGCTTCTCTTTCAGGAACTGTGAAATCCATAGGTCCTTGGCATATTTATTCACTGATCATGGTTTAAAGCAATGTCTTCCTAGCTCTGTTGGATGAGTCCCATGAAAAGAGCTGAGGCTGACAAGGGGTTCTTGAAAGAAGAAGCCCTCTGGTCAGAGTTTTTGGACCTCTAGTTCTTGTGACTGTGGTGAGACTGTCTAGGAAAAGCCTTCTTGTCTGGAACAAGGAGTCAACAGTAGTGATGCCAGCAGGCCCCGGGGTCTGTGGTGGAGCCAAAAGGCCTTGAGAAGTCAGTGTTTAGCCCCATCTGAGAGAGTGCTCATGCTACTGAATGCACTGAGTCCTGCTGCTTGCAATTTACAAAATCAATCACATACTCACAAATAGCAGAAAAGAAAAGTGACCTTAATCAGGATGCCAGAAATTCAAGGAGTTGGTAGGCTCAGTGTCCCAAAAAGCCACCTCTGAAGATTCTCCTTGGCCCTGAAACTTTTAAAGGGAAATGTGAAAGTAAACGCAGTTAATCATTGAGATAGGGAGTCATCACCATCCTCTACTGTGTACAAGCTTGTGTACAGGCTTGTTGACCTCTTGTGATCTTCATCTAGAAGTATCTTGTTCAAACAGTGAAAAGTGAATCTGAGCTTTTGTTCACAGAGAAAAGAATGAACTGCACAAACACTCAAACACTCACAGTAGCAAGCAAACAGGATTTATTTCAGAGAGAAAGAAAATACAAAGCTGTCAGCAGAGACACTGAGAGGGGGTGAAGCGCCCTGAAAAGGTGGGACTTACAGCAGTTTATATCCTTACTAGCATTGATTTGTACACTTTTGATTGGTTCTTACTTTTAACATGTGTCATTTCTAACCAATCAGTTTAAAGGTCACAATGTTTAACTTGACATCTTTATGTCTTCTTTTGATCCTCAGATTGTTAGTTTTCATGGACATTAAGTCACCATCCCATGACTTTTTTCGTGATCCGTGTCCATTTTACAATGGATCAGATGTATAGTCTAAATATTAATGATCACCAGCTGTTTTTCCCTCAGGCATATGGAACAGAAGCTAATTACTACCCTTTCCTGGATCTGAGTGCTGATAATTTAATCAGACCAAGGACTCTGAGAGCCAGGAATTCAGGACAAAGGGTACAGTTTTAGGTTAATGAAGTGGGATTTTTCCTGAAAAGGCTGAGGTCTCAGAGTTCCTACACTAACTGCCTAACAATTTCTGCCTCGGAGATTGCTGAAGAGGAGGCTAGGGAGGAAATCTGGTTGTCTGTTAATTATTTATTCTTCATTTTTATTTCTTTGACCTATAGAACTGACAATTTAGGCAAAGTTTTGTGTGATTAAAAGATTTGAGTGGTGTGCTTGGGTGGGAGAAGAGTAGATGATGGTGAAACTACTAGGTAGAGTATTAGGGGTCCCCAACAGACTTGACGTGCTCCTTTATGGAGTATGTCAAGGCTGTATATTGTCACCCTGCTTATTTAACTTCTGTGCAGAATACATCATGAGAAACGCTGGGCT
The DNA here is from genome assembly GCF_014754425.2 of Oryx dammah. Taxonomy (NCBI): domain Eukaryota; kingdom Metazoa; phylum Chordata; class Mammalia; order Artiodactyla; family Bovidae; genus Oryx; species Oryx dammah. The sequence continues at coordinate 135,271,714 of NW_024070211.1, forward strand.
AGAAGAAACACAAGCTGGAATCAAGATTGCTGGGAGAAATATCAATAACCTCAGATATGCAGATGACACCACCCTTATGGCAGAAAGTGAAGAGGAACTAAAAAGCCTCTTGATGAAAGTGAAAGAGGAGAGTGAAAAAGTTGGCTTAAAGCTCAACATTCAGAAAATGATGATCATGGCAGCCGGTCCCATCACTCCATGGGAAATAGATGGGGAAACAGTGGAAACAGTGTCTGACTTTATTTTTTGGGGCTCCAAAATCACTGCAGATGGTGACTGCAGCCATGCAATTAAAAGACACTTACTCCTTGGAAGAAAAGTTATGACCAACCTAGACAGCATATTCAACAGCAGAGACATTAATTTGCCAACTAAGGTCCGTCTAGTCAAGGCTATGGTTTTTCCTGTGGTCATGTATGGATGTGAAAGGTGGACTGTGAAGAAGGCTGAGCACTGAAGAATTGATGCTTTTGAACCATGGTGTTGGAGAAGACTCTTGAGAGTCCCTTGGACTGCAAGGAGATCCAACCAGTCCATTCTGAAGGAGATCAGCCCTGGGATTTCTTTGGAAGGATGATGCTAAAGCTGAAACTCCAGTACTTCAGCCACCTCATGCAAAGAGCCGACTCATTGGGAAAGACTCTGATGCTGGGAGGGATTGGAGGCAGGAGAAGGGGACGACAGAGGATGAGATGGCTGGATGGCATCACTGACTCGATGGACGTGAGTCTGAGTGAACTCCGGGAGTTGGTGATGGACAAGGAGGCCTGGCGTGCTGCGATTCATGGGGTCACAAAGAATCGAACATGACTGAGTGACCGAACTGACTGAACTGAACTGAAAGAGCTCCAGTTCTTTATGTCTCAGTGCAGAAAGATTTTATCAAGAGGCAAAATGATAGATAAAAAGTGATTTGTTAGAATAGGACACTTGTGAGGCTTACAAGCAGGCAAGCGAGAGGGTGCAGTATGCTGAAAACTTAGCAGGCTACAGTTTTCTAATCAAAGGAAAACTGAGAAGGGGGAAAAGACCACCTTCTTCCTCATTTTGAGAAGAGATCACACTTCCATTGTCAGCTCCTCCTCCAGGTTGGATGTGCTTTGCATGCTAAGTTGCTTCAGACATGTCTGATTCTGTGTGACCCTATGGACTATAGCCCGCCAGGCTCCTCTGTCCATGGGATTCTCCAGGCAAGATACTGGAGTGGGTTGCCATGCCCTTCTCCAGGGGATCTTCCCAACCCAGGGATCAAACCTGCATCTCCTCCATCTCCTGCATTGCTAGGTGGGTTCTTTACCACCAGCACCATCTTGGAAGCCCTCCAGGTTGGGCAGGAGAGTTTTTTTTGCTCCTACATGATCAAGCCAGAACTGTCATGGCACTATGAAAAAATTATTTCAGATTTCAGTACAAGGACAGTCTTTCACTTTGAAGTTTCAACTTTCAGTAAATCATTGTTTTTTAAGTGTGCAGAAAGCATGTCCTAGGAATCATTAACTTACTGAGTCACTGGGTAGAATGTGCCACCATTGTTTTATTGTTTTGAGGCAAATCTTATGCTTCTGTTGCATGGCTTTGTTGCTAAGCAAGCCTGTTGGTTCTGTGGTTAAGCAAACCTGCTTTCTTGAATGCTCATTAACTAACTGTGGTCTCCCCTGAAGTACCCTCTTTATCTAACATCTCCAGTGGGATTTCTGAGCTATTTAGTAGTCATAATTATCCTTACCAATGGTAGTGCCTAGTTTAAAAGTTAGTTATAATATAACTTTAACAAGAAAAGTGGCTTCCTGTGAAGGCAGTTTTCTGTAAAGAACTGCTTACACTCATGCAAGTTTGGGGGGTATGTAAGTCTGGGCTGAGTCAGCCAGCTCAGAACAAACACAGGGAAGCCTGACAGCTCTCACCTTGCGAGGCAAAGCCCTCTCAGTGCAGGCCTACGTTGAGTCTTGGGTACCTACTGTATAATTTCTAACCACACCCAGAAATGCTGATCCATACACCAACTAGTAAATAATAAATTTTTAAAGCTGAGAAGGGCTTTCAGACCAAGCTGGAGGCACCATAGCGGCCAGCAGCAACCTATTTCGAGGCCCTAGCAAGTGGATTAGGTTTCATTAAGTGCAGTGGTATTTTTTGGAGAAAGCTTTAAAGTTCTAGGTGTCAACTACAAATTGGCAGCCAAGAGCACGGTCAGTGACTGAGCAACAGGGGCATTTGCCATCTACCTCTGTGGAGATTGAACCCTGTGCTGCAGTAGCTACTGACCAACACCCTCTGAGAGAGTTCAGAATGGAGTGAGGCACTCTGTGCTTCAGGAAGTCTAGTGGAACAGGCCTTTAGATAGTTAAATATTTTCAGGAACTGATTTCATGATTTCAATCCTTGGACCTCTTCATATCTAGAAAAGCACTAAATCCCTTTATGATGACATCAGCTCCTCATGACTAGCAGAAAATCTTTTTTAAATGAGTGCTTAATTGTACTGAACTCCCCCTTCACCAAAATCTTATATATTGACCTTCCCCCACTGCCTCTTTGAGGGAGTCTCTCAGGACTAACTGAGGTGATGTCTCCCAGGCTGCAGTCCTCATTTTGCCCCAAACAAAACTTAATTTGCAACTCTCAATTTGTGCATCTTTTTCAGTCAACATAGGTGTCGACTGAAAACTACGCACAACTTAAAATTTAAGAATTATGTTTTATTTGGCAGACATTCTGAAGACTTTAAACCTAGGAGGCAGCCTCTCAGATACTCTGAGATACTGCTCTGAAGAGGTAAGTAAGAAGCCAGAATATATAGGTGTTTTTGCAACAATAACCAAGTAGTCAGACCATCAAAAGATTACAGGTGATTAAAAAGAACCAGATAAAGAATTTAGTATTTTTCTCTGTATGAGAATATGTAAGAATCTGGACGCACTGAAAGCATTTCTTTGATATGCACTTTAGCTATCTAGGTTCAGTAATCTCTTCTTTTCCATCTTGAGTTCTCTCAGGGTGCACCACTGGGGGTGGTTGTAGCGGCTGAGGGCTCCGCAGTGGGTAGTCCATTCATCTCCATCCTGAGTTCCCTTAAGGTTCACTATCAGAGTTAGCTGTAGTGGCTTGATGGCTGCAACATTGTTTGTTTACTGATATGGCAGGCAATGTCTTATCTTTCACATAGCATAAAGAAGGATATTATACCTTAAGGTGATATGGGTAATTCAAAATGAAGTTTTGAGCTAGATCCACTAAAAACTTTAAGAAAAAAAGAAACAACCTCCCATCTCCAAAACACTTCCAGCTTTTCTACAGAGGTAACTATTGAGGTAAGGAGAAGAAAAAATTATTTGTGGGAAGTGAAATTTAAATATCTTTGATTGTGCATAGCTATCAGTTCTTTCTGTTTTTATACTTTGTTTATTGTGAACTATGGGCTTCCCAGGTGGCACTAGTGGTAAAGAACCTGCCTGCCAATGCAGGAGACGTAAGAGACCCCTTGGGTCAGCAAGATCCTCTGGAGGAGGAAACCCACTCCAGTATTCTTGCCTGGAGAATCCCATGGACAGTCCATAAGATAGCAAAGAGTAGGAAACTACTGAAGTGACTTAGCACAGCAAATTGTGAACTATAAAACACAGAGAAAAGTAATCAAAGACACAGTGAAATAAAGTTTTATACAGTTAATTCCCAGCTAATTTTTAGCTAACCACCTCCTAGGCCAAAATCTAGATTGTTGGCAGCACCCAAGAAATGTAACCAGGAAGGGTTAATTTGACTCCATGTTGAATCTGTTCCTCAAAGTTTATTGCTTGTTTTGCAACTTTTTTTTTTTTATTTTATAAGCATACATTATGGCCTGCCTCAGGGAACTCTGCCCTGCTCTGACTGACTGTTAAACTAAAGTGCCTTTGTTCATAAGCTGTTCACCTGTAGATTGCAGGAAGAAAAAACTAACACATCCCCTGCCTGAGGCTTGCCAATCTAGGACATATTTGCAAGAATTAAATGGTATTTTTACTTTGTTTCCTCACCTCACTGGATCTCTGATCTATAAAAGAACCTGGCATCCAGACTCTGACAAGATGCTTATTTTGAAATGATAGAATGAGTTTGGAAGTTTGCCTTCCTCTGCAATTTTCTGGAAGAGTTTGAGTAGGATAGGTGTTAGCTCTTCTCTAAATTTTTGGTAGAATTCAGCTGTGAAGCCATCTGTTCCTCTGCTTTTGTTTGCTGGAAGGTTTCTGATTACAGTTTCGATTTCTGTGCTTGTGATGAGTCTGTTAAGATTTTCTATTTCTTCCTGGTTCAATTTTGGAAAATTATATTTTTCTAAGAATTTCTTCCAAGTTGTCCATTTTATTGGCATATGGTTGCTGATAGTAGTCTCTTATGGTCCTTTGTATTTCTGTGTTGTCTGTTGTGATTTCTCCATTTTCATTTCTAATTTTGTTGGTTTGATTCTTCTCCCTTTGTTTCTTGATGAGTCTGGCTAGTGGTTTGTCAATTTTATTTATCTTCTCAAAGAACCAGCTTTTGGCTTTGTTGATTTTTGCTATGGTCTCTTTTGTTTCTTTTGCATTTATTTCTGCCCTAATTTTTAAGATTTCTTTCCTTCTGCTAACCCTGAGGTTCTTCATTTGTTCCTTTATTAGTTGCTTTAGGTCTAGAGTTAGGTTATTTATTTGACTTTTTTCTTGTTTCTTGAGGTAAGCCTGTATCACTATGAACCTTGCTCTTAGCACTGCTTTTACAGTGTCCCATAGGTTTTGGGTTGGAGAAAGAAGTGGCAACCCACTCCAGTATTCTTGCCTAGAGAATCCCATGGACAGAGGAGCCTGGTGGGCTGCCGTCTTTGGGGTCGCACAGAGTTGGACATGACTAAAGTGACTTAGCAGCAGCAGCATAGGTTTTGGGTTGTTGTGTTTTCATTTTCATTCATTTCTATGCAGACTTTGATTTCTTTTTTGATTTTTTCTGTGATTTGTTGGTTATTCAGAAACGTGTTGTTCAACCTCCATATGTTGGCATTTTTAGTAGTTTGTCTGCTGTAATTGACATCTAATCTTACTGCATTGTGGTCAGAAAAGATGCTTGGAATTATTTCAATTTTTTTAAATTTACCAAGGCTAGACTTATAGCCCAGGATGTGATCTATCCTGGAAAATTTTCCATGCGCACTTGAGAAAAAGGTGAAATTCATTGTTTTTGGGGTGAAATGTCCTACAGATATCAATTAGGTCTAATTGGTCCATTGTATCATTTAGAGTTTGTGTTTCCTTGTTAATTTTCTGTTTAGTTGATCTATCCATTGTTATGAGTGGGGTATTAAAGTCTCCCACTATTATTGTGTTATTATTAATTTCCCCTTTCATACTTGGAGAAGGAAATGGCAACCCAGTCCAGTATTCTTGCCTGGAGAATCCCACGGACAGAGGAGCCTGATAGGCTACAGTCCATGAGGTTGCAAAGAGTCAGACACGACTGAGCAACTTCACTTCACTTCACTTCATACTTGTTAGCATTTGCCTTACATATTGTGGTGCTCCTATGTTGGGTGCATATAAATTTATAATTGTTATATCTTCTTCTTGGATTGATCCTTTGATCATTATGTAGTGTCCTTCTGTGTCTCTTTTCACAGCTTTTATTTTTAAGTCTACTTTAACTGATATGCTTTATCTGATTGCTACTCCTGCTTTCTTTTGGTCTCTATTTGTGTGGAATATCTTTTCCCAGCCCTTCACTTTCAGTCTGTATGTGTCCCTTGTTTCGAGGTGGGTCTATTGTAGACAACATATATAGGGGTCTTGTTTTTGTATCCATTCAGCCAGTCTTTGTCTTTTGGTTGGGGCGTTCAACCCATTTACATTTAAGGTAATTACAGATAAGTATGATTCCGTTGTCATTTACTTTCTTGTTTTGGGTTTGAGTTAATACACCTTTTCTGTGTTTCCTGTCTAGAGAAGATCCTTTAGCATTTGTTGGAGAGCTGGTTTGGTGGTGCTGAATTCTCTCAGCTTTTGCTTCTTCTGAAATGATAGTCTGCCATCTTCTCCATCAGTTAGCTCGCCAAATAAAGTTTTATTCCTTGCCTCAACACCTCATCTCCTGGATTTATTGGCCTATCAAATGGTGAACAGAGTAAGCCTGGACTCAGTAACAGAAGAACTTACCTTCTCCTTCTGTCTCACAGCACTGCCTTCTGGCCTAGAGAGAACTACTCTCCTGCTTTTCTCTAGAATATTCCACCCAACAGCAGCAGAACACATATTCTTCCTAGGTGCGTGTGGCCCATTTGATCTCTCTTCTGCAACTCCCATTATGTATATAGTTGTACACTAGATAGGTGTTCTAGACACCTCTGAGACTGTGTTTGTTTTCTTTGTTCTTTTTATTTTCATTCTGTTTCTCAGGCAAGATAATTGCAATCGACATAATTTCAAGTCATTTATTTTTATTTTTATTTTTCCTGCTTCAATCTACTATTTTGCCCCTCCAGGAGATTTTTCATTTCAGTTATTGTACTATTCAACATCAGAATTTCTACTTGGCTCACTTTTGTAATTTATGTCTCTTAATTAACCCCATAACTTCATGGCAAATAGGTGGGGAAAAATGGAAACAGTGACAGACTTTATTTTCTCAGGCTCCAAAATCACTGTGGACAGTGACTGCAGCTGTGAAATTAAAAGACGCTTGTTCCTTGGAAGGAAAACTATGACAAACATAGACAGTCTATTAAAAAGCAGAGACATCACTTTGCCAACAAAGGTCTATAGTCAAAGCTATGGTTCTTCCAGTAGTCATGTACAGATGTGAGAATGGGATAACAAGGAAGGCTGAGTACCAAATAATTGATGCTTTTGAATTGTGGTGCTGGGGAGGACTCTTGAGAATTCTTGGACTCCAAGGAGATCAAACCAGTCAATCCTAAAGGAAACCAGCTCTGAATATTAACTGTAAGTGAGAGAGTTGATTCTTAGGTTGATAAGGGGTTCAGGGCCCTCCAGGAAGAAAAAGAACAAGTGGTTGTTTGTTTTTTTTTTAATATTCCTTCCTATTGTCACATAAGACATTTTTTTTCTTAACCTCTGAGTTGTTATGGCAACAATCTATTTATTCTAAGACTTTCCTTAAGCCCAGAACTAATGATTATGTAATAAAACAACTAATCTTGCTCAAGGGTATGTTTTTCCTTAAGCTCTGTACTAATGACTATACAGTGTCAGACTTTATTTTGGGGGGCTCCAAAATCACTGCAGATGCTGACTGCAGCCATGAAATTAAAAGACGTTTACTCCTTGGAAGGAAAGTTATGACCAACCTAGATAGCATATTCAAAAGCAGAGACATTACTTTGCCAACAAATGTCCGTCTAGTCAAGGCTATGGTTTTTCCTGTGGTCACATATGGATGTGAGAGTTGGACTGTGAAGAAAGCTAAGTGCCGAAGAATTGATGCTTTTGAACTGTGGTGTTGGAGAAGACTCTGGAGAGTCCCTTGGACTGCAAGGACATCCAACCAGTCCATCCTAAGGGATGTCCTGGGTGTTCATTGGAAGGACTGATGCTGAAGCTGAAACTCCAGTACTTTGGCCACCTCATGCAAAGAGTTGACTCATTGGAAAAGACTCTGATGCTGGGAGGGATTAGGGGCAGGAGGAGAAGGGGACGACCGAGGATGAGATGGCTGGATGGCATCACCGACTCGATAGATGTGAGTTTGAATGAACACTGGGAGTTGGTGATGGACAGGGAGGCCTGGCGTGCTGCAATTCATGGGGTCCCAAAGAGTTGGACAAGACAGAGTGACTGAATTGAACTGAACTGAGGCCTCCCTGTCCATCACCAACTCCCAGAGTTCACTCAAACTCACATCCATCGAGTCGGTGATGCCATCCAGCCATCTCATCCTCTGTCATCCGTTTTTCCTCCTGCCCCCAATCCTTCCCAGCATCAGGGTCTTTTCCAATGAGTCAACTCTTCGCATGAGGTGGCCAAAGTATTGGAGTTTCAGCTTTAGCATCATTCCTTCCAAAGAACACCAGGACTGATTTCCTTTAGGATGGACTGGTTGGATCTCCTTGCAGTCCAAGGGACTCTCAAGAGTCTTCTCCAACACCACAGTTCAAAAGCATCAATTCTTTGGGACTCAGCTTTCTTTATAGTCCAACTCTCACATCCATACATGACCGCTGGAAAAACCATAGCCTTGACTAGATGGACCTTTGTTGGCAAAGTAATGTCTCTGCTTTTTGATATGCTGTCTAGGTTGGTCATAACTTTTCCTCCAAAGAGCAAGTGTCTTTTAATTTCATGGCTGCAGTCACCATCTGCAGTGATTTTGGAGCCCAAAAAAATAGTCTGTCACTGTTTCCACTGTTTCCTCATCTATTTTCCATGAAGAGATGGGACCAGATGCCATGATCTTAGTTTTCTGAATGTTGAATTTTAAGCCAACTTTTTCACTCTCCTCTTTCACTTTCATCAAAAGGCTCTTTAGTCCTTCTTAGCTTTCTGCCATAAGGTGGTGTCATCTGCATATCTGAGGTTATTGATATTTCTCCCGGCAATCTTGATTCCAGCTTGTGCTTCTTCCAGCCCAGCATTCTCACGATGTATTCTGCATAGAAGTTCAACAAGCAGGGTGACAATATACAGCCTTGACGTCCTCTTTGCCTGATTTGGAACCAGTCTTTTGTTCCATGTCCAGTTCTAACTGTTGGTTCCTGACCTGCATACGGGTTTCTCAAGAGGCAGGGCAGGTGGTCTGCTATTCCCATCTCTTTCAGAATTTTCCACAGTTTATTGTGATCCACACAGTCAAAAGCTTTGGCATAGTCAATGAAGCAGAAGTAGAAACAGGGCCTTGTCTCCTTTGTATTGAATCTCAGGTCTCTATTCAAGTTTGGGAGAATACTCTCTGAGCACCGAGACCTGGTCAAATACCCTTATTAAAAATGAGCCTTGGGACTTGCCTGGTGATCCAGTGGCTAAGACGCTGCACTCCCAATGCTGGGGGCCTGGGTTCTCTCTGGTCAGGGAACTAGATCAAACGTGCTACAGTGAAGACTGAGGATTCCTTGTGTTGCAGATAAGACTCAGTGTAGACGAATAAATATTTTAAAAAATGAGCCTCTAGTTTCTGAGTATAGTCCACTATGCACAAAACATCGGAACTTTTTTTACCTGCTGTTGAATCCCAAATTTCTAGGGTTTGAGTGAAAGAATAGGCTTCCAAAGCAGTAAGCTCTGTTTTTTTCTCCTTATTGAGTCTCAGGTCTGTAGTTCTGGGTATGATAGCTGCTGTGAGGATATCATGTCTTGTCTCCTGACCTTATTAAATCCCAGGTAACTATGTTCGGAGTATGACAACTATGTTCAGGGTATCATCACCTCACATCTTTTACTGGTTAGATTCCAGATCTTTCTGTTTTGAGTATGGGCACATAATCTTACGGTTACCAAGCCTACATCTCTCCTGCTCATTGGAATACTGAGTTCAGGTTGTAAGGAACTACTCCCACAATGCCAAAAATTAACCTTCTTTGCTCTTTGTTTTCCACATATCTAAGTCTAGAGTATGTATATCTTCTAAGGCACAGGACCTTGTCTCCCTGATTGATAATTCCCAATTTTCTAGAAACTACTCTCATGTCAACAAAGCATTGTATTCTTTGCTATTGCACTCCAGATCTCTAATCTGAATATAGGCAACTACTTTCAGAGTAGTTGGAGTCTGCTTGTTGGAGTTCAGATTTCTTTGTTGAGTTGGGGCAACTTCTACTTGGGCAACAAAAAAAGGTCTCATATATTCTACTTTATGGGTCCCTGATCTTTTGAGTCCAAAATTTTTACAGGCTTCTATGGCACCATGTCCATTTTTCTCTGCTTTTTGGATCTCTTATCAGTAAGGTCTGAGTGGTGGCTCAGTGGTACAGAATTCACCTGCAATACAGGAGCCACAAGTTTGTTATCTGGGTTGGGAAGATCCCCTGGAGAAAGAAATGGCAACCCACTCCAGTATTGTTGCTTGGAAAATCACATGGACAGATTAGTCTGGTAGGCTACAGTCCATGGGGTTGCAGAAGAGTCAAAGACGACTTATTCACTAAACAATAATGATCACTAAAGCAAATAATCTCCAGGCACAAAGGCACAGGCTCCTCTGCTTGTTGGAGTCCAATTCTCTAGGATCCTAGAATGGGCAATAACACCAAGAGCATTCATGATTTTTTCCTCTTCTCCTTAGCAAACCAGCTCTCTATGATCTGGGTATAAGCAACTATTCCCAAGGTGAAAAGATCCTGGCTCCCTAGCTTGAAGGAATCCAGACCTCCAACTTCAACAGATGAGCAGCTGCTTCCAGGGTAAGGCCTTATGTCTTATGCTTGTTGGATTCCAAGTCTGTATGTTTCCAATAGTGGCAAACTTTCCCCATGCAGAAAAGGTCTCAGATATTCTGCTTTGTGGATTCCAAGTCTCTAGAATCTGGGACCTGGCAAGTACACCTACGGCAATGTTTCTTCCTTGCTTGTTGGATCTTGGGTTATTTAAAAAAAATTTTATTGTGAGAGTTGGACTAAAAGAAAGCTGAGTGCTGAAGAATTGATGGTTTTGAGTGGTGGTGTTGGAGAAGACTCTTGAGAGTCCCTTGGACTGCAAGGAGATCAAACAAGTCAATCCTAAAGGAAATCAGTCCTGAATATTCATTGGAAGGACTGATGCTGAAGCTGAAACTCCAATACTTTGGCCACCTGATGCGAAGAACTGACTCAGTGGAAAAGACTGTGATTTTGGGCAAGATTGAAGGCAGGAGGAGAAGGGGATGACAGAGGATGAGATGGTTGGATGGCATCACTGATTCAATGGATATGAGTTTGAGTAAGCTCCGGGAGTTGGTGATGCACAGTGAAGCCTGGCATGCTGCAGTCCACGGACTCACAAAGAATCACACGACTGAGCAATTGAACTGAGTTGATAGTTGCTTTAAAATATTGTTTTAGTTTCTTGCTATGGATATCAGGTTTTGATGATGGGAAAGTATCCTAGCACTGAGGCAGAGGCCCTTCTGGCTTTTGGATTCCTAGTATAAAATCTGAGTATTGACTACTACCTTTAGGGTTCTAAAGCCTTGTCTCTACTGCTTGTTTGATCTCGTGAGCAGAAATACTAAGTATGTGCACATGGTTTCAGGGCGTTAAGACCTTGTCTCTTCTGCTTGTGGGATCCAGTGTGTTTATACCCAGGAATTAAGGCTTTGTTTCATCACTTGTACCTGAGTTCTCCAAGTTTTGAGTATAATCTTCCACATCCAGGCACAAAAGCCATGTGTCCTATCCTATTGGATCTCAAGTTCCTATTCCCAGTATGGGTTACTATTACCAGGCCACCAGCGCTGTCTTTGCTCCTTGCTTGAATCCAGTTCCACAAGTTCAGATTATAAGGGTCCCACCTGTCTAGGTTCCTTCCACATAGAGTTACCTACTTCCAGGGTGTCAAGGCTCTGTCTCCTCTACTTGTTGCACCCCAAGTTTGTAAGCTCTAAGAATGAAACTTTACTCTCTGGGCAACAATCCCATTTCTTCTCCTTGGTAGATGACAAGCATCGAAGTTCTGAATATGGTTAACTTCCCCAGGGTGAATATCCTCATCTCTCCTGCTTGTTGGTCTCTAACTCAGGCTCCCTGTATGAACACTTATTCCCAGTGCCCCAAGATTGTGTCTCAGATTTGGAATTCCAGGTGTCTAGGTTCCAAATATGAGCAACTATTTTCAGGTTACAAAGGCTTTCTTACTCTATCATTGCTTTAGCTCTCAGTTTCTATTTTGCATTATATCTAGAAATATTCTTGAGGTTTTAAAACTTGGTTATATTTAGACTGTAATATAATTTCTAATATCTCCAGGTGTTTTTAAGTGGTAAGTTTTTTATTTCCTCAGAAACTATATTTCCAGAAATAAAATTTTTCCAGTTAACTAAAAAAAAAAAAAATGTTTACACTTCACTTTTTTGCAGTGAAGTCTTATTATATTTTGGAGTAGGAAATGCAACCCACTCCAGTATTCTTGCCTGGATAATTCCAGGGACAGAGGAGCCTGGTAGGCTACAGTCCATTGGGTTGCAAAGAGTCAGACATGACTGAGCATGCATGCACTTATTATATTTACTTATTTTTAGAGTACAATTTAACCTTTATATATTTAGAAAACTAGAAAATACAGATAAGCATAATTAAGAAAATAATCACATCTTTTTTCATTGCCCAAATTTTATCACTATTAATCCCTTAGAATGTACATTCCCAGATCTTTTTCAATGTGTGCATCCACATACACACACTGTTTTGCAAAATATTTTCATCCTGTACATTGTTTTTCAATTTGTTTTCCCCATCAATGATATTCACTTTTTAAATATCAGTATATATCCACATAATTTAAAACCAAGATCTTATTCAGATTTATCTTATTATCCTTCAAATGACTTTTAAATGGAAATTGTCAAAAGTATTCAACTCAGGACTCTACATTTATATATGGTCTCTTAAATCCAATAAGCATCTCAATTCTCTTTTTATCTAATTCACACCCTTTCTTCACAGCATTGACTTGTTGATGAGACTAGGTCAGATTACTTGTGATGATTTCAGCTTGTATCTCTAATACCTATGTGTCCTGTAACTCAAAACTTATAAGAGTCTAAAGACTTGATAGATTTAATGAAAACATTTAAAAAGAAAAGATTTAATGAAAGCATGCTGCTGCTGCTGCTCCTAAGTCACTTCAGTCGTGTCCGACTCTGTGCGACCCCAGAGACGGCAGCCCACCAGGCTCCCCTGTCCCTGGGATTCTCCAGGCAAGAACACTGGAGTGGGTTGCCATTTCCTTCTCCAATGCATGTAAGTGAAAAGTGAAAGGGAAGTCGCTCAGTCGTATCTGACTATTAGCGACCCCATGAACTGCAGTCTACAAGGCTCCTCCATCCATAGGATTTTCCAGGCAAGAGTACTGGAGTGGGGTGCCATTGCCTTCTCCAAATGAAAGCATAGATTTAATGGAAAATTCTAATTTTTTTTAAAAACTAGTGAGTATCATGGGTAATATTGAATATTTTGTATTATGTCAGAAGACTCAAAATATTTAGTTGACCTTTCATCAGAGTTACTAACAGTGGTCACAGGATTAGGGTGATATCATTCAGGACAATTAACGTTTTCCCCTAGAAAGCCTTTTGGGTAGCATTACTGTAGGACATCACTCATTCACCTAATGGTTTTACTACGAGTTGCCTGAGTCACCGTTATTAGGATTTGCAAAACAGTGCTTCCCTAACTTTGTCATTACTTCTACATTTGTTATACAATCCTATAATTGTTATGTAGAGGAGGAGAATGCTAGAGGATCTCACATCAGCAACTTAATGTTCTAGCTCAGAACAGATGTATGCCACTTCTACCCATTACCTACTGGTATGACTCTACCTTACTTCAAGAGGAAATACAGTCTTCATGTATGCTTGGAGACAAAGAGGAACTGTCTCTGGTGCTACGGCTGGTTATTAGTTACAGACTGCATGACACCTCACACACATAGTCTCTGACCGGCGGAACACTTCAAGAGCTAGGCAAGTGAGACTCTCTTATTACAAGCAAAGGAACTGAGGTTAAACAGCTTCCATGAGTTCACATAGAAGCAGCTAATTCAGAATTCAAACCTCTATGACTCTATAGCACATACAGGAATCTTCTGGTGGGATGAATTACCTTTTTTCCTCCTTTGTCTTTGGGGTCTCTTTCAGCTCCGAATAAGTAACTGGAGCTAGAATGAGGCCAAGGGGAATGATGATGATAATGGCTAACATAAATTAAGATCTTACTAGGCCCTGGGATTTCTTTGGAAGGAATGATGCTAAAGCTGAAACTCCAGTACTTTGGCCACCTCATGCGAAGAGTTGACTCATTGGAAAAGACTCTGATGCTGGGAGGGATTGGGGGCAGGAGGAGAAGGGGACGACCGAGGATGAGATGGCTGGATGGCATCACTGACTCGATGGACATGAGTCTGAGTGAACTCCGGGACTTGGTGATGGACGGGGAGGCCTGGCGTGCTGCGATTCATGGGGTCACAAAGAGTTGGACACGACTGAACGACTGAACTGAACTGAATTGAGGCACTGTTCTAGGTACATTGTATCAGTTATGTCAATCCTCAAAGTAACTCTATCAGGTGGATACTTTTATTATCCTTATTTAAAAATAAGACTAGGGACTTCTCTGGCAGTCCAGTGGTTAAAACTCTGTGCTTCCAATGTAGTGGGTGCATTTCACTCCCTGGTCAGGGATCTAAGATCCCATATGCTGTGTGGCATGATGAAGAAAATATTAAAATGAACAATTAAATAAAATGAGACTAAATGACTTGCCAAAAGTCACATAGCTAGTGAGAAGCAGAAACAAAATTTAACAGAGATGGCCTGTCTCAAAGCTCTTCCTCTTAATTATTGGAAACTTGACCAATCAAAAAGGTAAAGAAATTGTAAATAGACTTGTTATATGAGTGCCTACCCAACTCATGAATCTTATTTGAAAGTACATTGAACCTATAGCTTCTGCTGAAGGACTGGATCTAAGTAGGTGTTTTATATCATATGACTCTCCTCTTGGCTCTGATGACTGACCCAAGGATGGATAACTTCCTCAAGAGTGAGTGACCCTCTCCATTGCCTGGAAATAGTTAAGGAGGTTTCCTCTCTTGGACACTGTGAGTTGGGGTGTGGAGTCAGATGTTGATGAGACTTTGAGCTATGTATAAATAGAGGAAAACCAGATAAATTTCTAAGGAAAGATCTTTCCAAGTAGGGAGAACAATAAGGGCAAAGGCCTTGGGACAGAAACACATTTGGCATGTTAAAGCAGCAGGAAGACCAGGGTGCCTGGAATGAAGTGGGTAAAGGAGAAAATGGAAGGAAGAAAACACAGAGTTGGGAGTAAACCAGGTACAGCTTGAAGACATGATAGTGATCTTGGATTTTATTCAAAGTATGACGAGAAGCCATTAGAGGGTTTGGTTAGGGAGAGAGAATCTGAAGCATATTTGAAAAGCATCATGCGGTTGCTCGGGTGGAAAACAGATGATGGGGCGCAAAAATGGAAGTGGGGGAGGAGTTACGAGCATCTTGCCTAGGTCCAGGTGAGACATTAAGATGTTTTGGACCATGTTGTTGTGGAGATGATGTGAAATGATCTAACTCAAGATCAAGCCAATGGGATTTTTTCTTGGGTTGGATGTTGCACATGAGAGAAAGAGGGGAGTTATGGATGATTCCAAAGTTTTTGGCCTGAGCAACTGGGTGAAATGTAGCCTGCTTACTGAGAAGAATAGGAGGTAGGGAGGGGAGAGCCTATATTCACTTTTGGACATGCTAAATTTGAGATACATATTATTCTTCCAAGTGGGTGATTGGATGTAGGACTGGAATTTAGAACTGGAAACCTATAAATCTTATTTCCTCAATTCTGAGGTACACATTTTCCATATTTTAATATCTCTGAAATAAGGATGCATCCTGTTATCAATGGATGTCAGACAAGTGGAAATTGTGATTCAGTTATGATATCTTCTTTGACACCTTTTAGTAAAATCAAGAAAATAATGACATCAAGGCATATTAGATTTGATGAAAGATGTCAAACTTGGAAGTTATTAGCATATTGAAAGTCATAGGATTAGATGACATTAGCCAAGGAATAAGCATTCAGAAAGAAAAGAGATGAGGAATAAGCTTGGGTCATTCCAATATAGAAAGGTCAGGGAAATAAGGAGCCTGATGAAGAATTTCCAGTCATGTAGGAAGAAACATGGATAAATGTGAAGAACAAATTTCAATAATGAGGATGTGAGCAACTATGAACTTACTGCTGCTGCTGTTGCTGCTAAATCGCTTTAGTCGTGTCCGACTCTGTGCAACCCCATAGACGGCAGCCCACCAGGTTCCCCCGCCCCTGGGATTCTCCAGGCAAGAGCACTGGAGTGGGTTGCCGTTTCCTTCTCCAATGCAGGAAAGTGAAAAGGGAAAGTGAAGTCGCTCAGTCCTGTCCCACTCTTAGCGACCCCATGGACTGCAGACTACCAGGCTTCTCTGTCCATGGAATTTTCCAGGTGAGAGTGCTGGAGTGGGTTGCTATTGCCTTCTCTGATGAACTTACTGGGAGTTCACAAACGGTGAGGATTGATGACTGATATGAGATTTGGCCAAGTGAAGGTCATTTGTAACCTCTCCAAGAGTGTCCTGGTAAGTGGTGGGAACAAAGCCTGACTGGTGTGGTCAAGTGAGGATGGGATGGAGAAATGAAGGTAGAAAGTAGAGACCACTTGAAAAAAAATTGCTATACAAAAAGTGAGAGAGAAATGAGAAAGTTTCTGAAGGGACATGCAGAATTCAAAGGAGGGTCTTTAAAGCTAGGATCCAGGCATATTTATAAGTTGATAGAACAAATACAGCAGAGAGGGAAAGATGGAGGGTAGGGGAGGCAAGGACTAACTCCTGAATGGATAGCTGAGGATGTGGATCCAGAGCCCTAGCAGGGGGATTGTCTACCTATAAGACATGGGAAGCTTTATCCACAGTAACAGAAGAAAGAAAGAAACTACAGACAGAAATTATGATGGTAATTTTCATGGCGAGAAGTTTCACCAGTTAGAGTGCTTCTGAGTGCAGTAACATCTGGCTGTTAATTTTTTCTGCCCTTAGTAAGTCTTGGGGTGAATGGGCTGAAGGTTGGTGAGTGGTACATGTATGTCTTCTATGGTTGCCTACCATCCCTCGACTCTGCTACCCCCGCTGGCTGGTTTCTCATTCTTTTATTTTTGGCTGCACTGGGTTTTCCTTCCTGTGTGCAGGCTTTCTCTAGTTGTGGCAAGCAAGGGCTGTTGTTCATTGTGGTGCAAGAGCTTCTCATCCAGTGGCTTCTCTTGTTGTGGAGCACAGGCTCCAGGTGCCTGGGCTTCATTAGTTGTGGCATGTAGGCTCAGGAGCTGTGGCACATGGGCTTAGTTGCTCCAAGGCATGTGGAAGCCTCCCAGATCAGGGATTGAACCCATGTGCTCTGCACTGGCAGGCAGGTTCTTATGCCCCATGCCACCAGGGAAGTCCTATCTGGCTTTTCATCCTCAGGCCTGTTGTATTCTGGGTACCAGGAGCATCAGGCGAATGTAAAGAACTATTGAGTGAATGCTTGGTAGAAACCTCAGGAATTCAGCCACATTCCAAGTGAGTGGAGCAGAGTCATCCAGTGCTGATGTTTCCCAGGGAAGTACAATCGAGGCAGAGGGGTGCAAGTGGTTGGAGATTATGGGCAAGTGATATTCTAGGCTGCAAAATCTAACTTGGCAAAAAAAAAAAAAAAAAAGTGAGAATGTGACTCAGGACTCCTAAAGGGGTTGAAGATCATTGGCATAGTTACTAGAGGAAGTGAACTAGAAAGACAAGATGTGGTGATCAAAGAGTCAGAGGCCCACAGTTGTGAAGATTTGGTGAATGGAACTGATCAGGGTGGTTAATGGCTCAGGTGGAGCAGGAAGAAAGGGCGGTCCTGCAAGGTTAGGGAACTGGATGAGTGATTCCTGTTCTTCAGCGAACATGAGAGGTGATGAAAAGGAGTGTGGATTATTGCAGTCAGAAGCGGATGATAGTATAGTCTTATAGTAAGGGCTTCCCTCATGGCTCAGTTTGTAAAGAATCTGCCTGCAATGCAGGCGACCCTGGTTTGATTCCTGAGTGGGGAAGATCCCCTGGAGAAGGGAAAGGCTACCACTCCAGTATTCTGCCCTGAAGAATTCCACTGATTGTACAGTCCATGGAGTTGCAGAGAGTCGGACATGGCTGAGCGACTTTCACTTTCAAAGAAGTTTGGGTTTTTGTTTTGTTTTCTTAAGTGAAGCAGAAGGAAAAGCAGTTTAAAAGTGTCAGGAACAACTTCATGCCCTAAGATGTACATATGGGTGAGAATAAAAAGTGACTGATTTTTTCCACAGGGGACAACAAATTTTTTATTAGAATAGTAACATGAAGAGAATATTAAAAAATCAATTGATGTTGTGGATGATAGTCTGTAAGTTCCAAAGGGTTTAGGTGTGGGAAACAGATGAGAAGTAGGAACCTAAATAACATTAGGGGTAAGGAAAGCTTTAAGTTTATTCAACTTGTCTATTTGTTGCTGTTGTTGCTTGAGCTTTTGGTGTCATTGTCTAAGAAATCATTGCTAAATTCAATATCATGAAGGTGAAGTTTTATCTCTTGTGTTTTTCTAAGAGTTTTATAACTTCTAGTTCTTACTTTTAGATTTGACTAATTTTGAGTTAATTTTTATATATGGTATACATAAGGCAAGGGTCTAACTTCATTCTTTTGCATGTGGATATCCAGTTTTCCCAGAATCGTTTATAGAAAAGGCTGTGCTTTCATTATTGAATAGTCTTGTCAGAAATCAATTGACCAGATATATGAATGTTTATTCTGTATTCTAACCCATTGATGTATGTTTTTATCCTTTTGGAAGTATTAAAATTTTGTTTACTATAGTTTTGTAGTAGGTTTTCATATCAGAAGGTCCTCCACCTTTGCTCTTTTACAAGACTGTTTTGACTTGCATGCAGGTTTTCAAAGTGTTCATTATAGGTTGAGTTCTCTTTCTAGTTTCCTGAGTTTTTATAATGAAATGTTGGATTTTGTCAAAAGTATATATATATATTTTTGCTGTTGAGATAGAAAAGGCAGAGGAACCAGAGATCAAATTGTCAATCCGCTGTATCATTGAAAAAGCAAGAGAGTTCCAGAAAAACATCTATTTCTGCTTTATTGACTATGCCAAAGCCTTTGATGTGTGGATCACAATAAACTGTGGAAAATTCTGAAAGAGATGGGAATACCAGAGCAGCTGACCTGCCTCTTGAGAAACCTGTATGCAGGTCAGGAAGCAACAGTTAGAACTGGACATGGAACAACAGACTGGTTTCAAATAGGAAAAGGAGTACGTCAAGGCTGCATATTGTCACCCTGCTTATTTAACTTATATGCAGAGTACATCATGAGAAACGCTGGGCTGGAAGAAGCACAAGCTGGAATCAAGATTGCTGGGAGAAATATCAATAACCTCAGATAGCAGATGACACCACCCTTATGGCAGAAAGTGAAGAGGAACTAAAAAGCCTCTTAATGAAAGTGAAAGAGGAGAGTGAAAAAGTTGGCCTAAAGCTCAACATTCAGAAACCAAAGATCATGGCATCTAGTCCCATCACTTCATGGGAAATAGATGGGGAAACAGTGGAAACAGTGTCAGACTTTATTTTTTGGGGCTCCAAAATCACTGCAGATGGTGACTGCAGCCATGAAATTAAAAGACACTTACTCCTTGGAAGAAAAGTTATGACCAACCTAGATAGCATGTTGAAAAGCAGAGACATTACTTTGCCAACAAAGGTCCATCTAGTCAAGGCTATGGTTTTTCCAGTGGTCATGTATGGATGTGAGAGTTGGACTGTGAAGAAAGCTGAGTGCCGAAGAATTGATGCTTTTGAACTGTGGTGTTGGAGAAACTCTTGAGAGTCCCTTGGACTGCAAGGAGATCAAACCAGTCCATTCTGGAGATCAGCCTTGGGATTTCTTTGGAAGGAATGATGCTGAAGCTGAAACTCCAGTACTTTGGCCACCTCATGAGAAGAGCTGACTCATTGGAAAAGACTTTGATGCTGGGAGGGATTGGGGGCAGGAGAAGGGGACGACAGAGGATGAGATGGCTGGATGGCATCACTGACTCGATGGACGTGAGCCTGAGTGAACTCCGGGAGTTGGTGATGGACAGGGAGGCCTGGTGTGCTGCGATTCATGGGGTCGCAAAGAGTCGGACACGACTGAGCGACTAAACTGAACTGGAGATCATCTCATGGTGAATTACTCCACTTAGTTAAGCTGTGTTATTTTTTCTGTATGTTGGTGGCATCGATTTGCAAAAAGTTGTCTAAAACTTTTTTGCATCTAGTAATATGTTTGCATATTGGTCTTTTAAGTTTTCTTGTAATGCCTTTTTCTGGTTTTGTTATTAGGATAATGTTAGGCTTATATAAAGAAAATGTTTACTACTCTTCAATTTTTTGGAAGAGCGTCTGTTATTTCTTTATTAAATATTTAGTAGAACCAGAATCCACCAATAAAACAATTTGGTCCTGGAGGTTTCTTTTTTGGAAGGTTTTTTAACTGTGAATTTAATTTAACAGGTATAGTGCTATTCAGGTTATCAATTTCTTTTTGAGTGAGTATAGTAGTGTACAACTTTCCTAGAATTAACCCCTTTCATATAAATGGTCAAATTTGTAAGTATACAAATTGTTTCAGGTAGAGGGAAAGTGAAAGTGAAGTCGCTCAGTCGTGTCTGACTCTTTTCGACCGTGGACTGCAGCTCCTCTGTCCATGGGATTCTTCAGGCAAGAATAGTGGAGTGGGTTGTCATTTCCTTCTTCAGGGGATCTTCCTGACCCAGGGATCAAACCCAGGTGTCCCACATTGCAGGCAGACGCTTTAACCTCTGCACCACCAGGGAAGCCCTTATATACAGTAATACAGTCTCTCAGAAAACCTCCTATAGAGAGGGAGGGAGGTAGAGGGAACCACTTTTCAAAAGTTCATTTTACTCCACGTTACTTTTATAAAAAGACCTATATTACTACCCGTTTTCGCTAACCAAAAGAAATCCCAGAGAAATTTTGCTTTTATGAAAAAGAGGCAGAGTGAAAATAGGGTTCAGCATTTGTTTTGCTTGTAAGCTGCTACAGAGGTAGACTGCATCCCAAGCAGCAAATGGCACTATGGAGTTCCTTCTCTGGGAACTAAATTCAGCATCTCAGCATCAAGGCACTGTAACTTTGTATTGCGTGAGTATCTGAGCTTTGCGGTGTAGCCCAGCAGGCGTCTCTGTCCATGGGATTTTCCCCGCAAGAATACTGGAGTGGGTTGCCATTTACTCCTCCAGGGTATCTTCCTGATCCAGAAATTGAAACTGCGGTTCCTGCGTCTCCTACTGTACAGTAAAGGGACTGAGTTATACATATATATGCACTTTTTCATTCTCTCCATAATGGTTTATCACATGGTCTGTATCTTTTAATGATTTGTACATTATGATCTGAGAACATACTTT
The DNA here is from genome assembly GCF_014754425.2 of Oryx dammah. Taxonomy (NCBI): domain Eukaryota; kingdom Metazoa; phylum Chordata; class Mammalia; order Artiodactyla; family Bovidae; genus Oryx; species Oryx dammah. Next base: position 135,292,892 of record NW_024070211.1, read on the forward strand.
ACATAAATTTGTTTGCACTTCTTAAGAATTAGTTTTTTGGTTACTGGTTGTGGAACTAAAAGCTCTCACTTCCTTTTCCGATTGATTCCCCTGCCACCAGCTGCTCCAAGTATTCTGCCCAGGGTTTCAGCAGCAGGAAGGTTTCAACAAGCAGGAAGAGGCTCTTGGAGACCCCAATCTCATTTTTAGCCCCAGCGCCCGTCCTGACCGCACGTTCCTATACTAGTCCGGAGTCTTAGAGCTGCACCACATTGGCGGGCTTCCCGAGAGCGCAGTGCGCAATCCGGGTCAGGAGCGCGTGCGTGTGTGCGTGCATACGGCGGAAATCCCGCCTCTCGGCGTCTTCGGTTGGCCCTGACCGCAGAGGGGTGCGCTTAAGGAAGAAGACGAGCAGGACAGAAGGAAACTGGAGAATCGGGAGGAGGGGCGAGGAGGTTCCTCTTTCCCATTGGGTGTGCCCGCGGAGACGCCTCAATGCAATTGGCTGAGCATCGTGGGCCTTAGCCCCGCGTCGACCCGCCCCTCCTGCCGCAAGAGACGCCGGGATTGCGAGCACCGGCGGAGCCAGTGGTGGCTGGTCTGTGTTAGCACGAGCGGGAGCTAGGCGGCTGGGGACCTGTGCCGTACGGTCTTCGTACTCCGGGTGGCGGGGGTGCAGCGAGGGCGGCCGGCCGCTGAGGCGGTGCGGGCCGGGGCCGGGCCAAGCCGGGCCACGGCGGGCGTTGGCACAGCCGCTGGGCCCGGGCCTGCGCTCACAGCCTTCGGCGCGCGTCTCAGGCTGTCTTTTCATTTCCGAGTGATTTTGGTTATTGTTTTGGATTTTTCTGCAGACGTGAATTTTGGTTAATTTATTTCACGCACCAGTTGCTGCTTTGAGGTAAAGCGGATAATGCATGCTGGTGTCATTTGTCTTGGAGACGTGGGGTTCCTGCAGTTTGTGTGTTAACCTTTTGGATTTAAGGGAAGGAAATGACATTGTGATTTGGTCTCTGTGACCGTCCATCCTCAAGGTCTCACCCATGTGGTATAGACGCGGGCGAACTCCCGTCTGTGAGTCTCTTACCTGGATTCGAAGTAGGCTTTTTCCTCCCTCCCTCTTTCTCCCTCCTCCTCTCAGTCCCCTCTCCCCAGTACTCTTCTTCTCCATTTCTGTTCTTTTTGCTGCATTAAACCTTGCGGGAGGGACTTTATAAAAATTCTGAAGAGGGTTAGGTCTTCAATATTTATGTTTTACTTGCAGGTTAAAAAAATTTTTTTAGTGGGGTCTAATTGATTTACGGTGGTGTTTGTGTTCGTTTCAGGTGTACACAAAGTGAATCAGTTAGGCATATACACATGTGCAGTCTATTTTTAGATTCTTTTCCTATATAGGCCATTACAGTATTGAGTAGAGTTCCCTGTGCTTTGCAGTAGGTCTTTATTGTCTATTTTATATGTACTCCTCAATCCCAATCTCCCAATTTATCACCCCTGCCCCCTCATAAGTTTATTTTCTATACCTATAACTCTATTTCGGTTCTGAAGACAAGTTCATTTGTAGCTTTAAGATTACACATGTAAGCAATATATGATATTTGTTTTCCTCTGACTTCACTCAGTATCAGAATCTCTAGGTCCATCTATGTTGCTGCAGATGGCATTGTTTTGGTCTTTTCTATGGTTGAGTAATATTCCTTGCTTGCAGGTTTCACGACTGGGAGGAAATCAGGGGAAAGATGCCTTCTGATTCTTTTTGTTTGGCTGCTCAGGCTCGACTTGACTCCAAATGGTTGAAAACAGATATACAGGTGGGGTTTTGACAGCCTTTTTTCTCTTGTGTTCCTACCTACATAGTTACATTTCTGGTTAACCCTTTCTTAAGGTTATATAAGGGCATGCACATCTGATCTTGCCATATTACAGAAGCAGGTTTATTTTCTATAACTCAAAATGTACTTTTTATTGTTCTTTTCATAGAGTGTGTGTAGCTACATTTTAATTACAGTTATTTATAAATGCAAGAAACGAGATAAAGTTATGCAAAATTTTTTTCTTTTTTTTTTTTAAGACGTCTGTATCATTCTTAGCCATACCTTGGTGACAGATTAGTGATACTTTTTGAGATGTTCAGTTAATTATGTGGGAGAGAAGTGACATACAGTAATTTAATTGTGTCCTGCAGAAACTCAGCTCATTTTTATGGGATTCTGTGTTTGTGTTCCTGGAGAGATGAGTTCAGTTGAGCTGTTTGTTTTTATTTGTCACTATTCTTAAGAGGAGTGCTTAGATTTTTGTATCAAGAGCATGTGAAAACAAAATGTTAACCATAGATTTTCTAATATGATTTTTTAAGGTAATTGCACACTTGCTGAGAAATTATCAATAAACAGTAACAGTAAAATTTCTGGAGTCTATTTTTTAATCCTATTAGTTTTGTTTGCAAATGGAAAAACTGCTTTTGTAACTTGCTAGTGCCCTCAGAAATTGCTGAAATAATTTTGCAGGGTGTTTGTGTTCTTTCCCTCTTCCCTGACGTTAACTATTTTAAGTATTTCAAGTAATCTTAACTTTGTTTAAATACAGTCTTCTGAACTGTATGATGCAAGTCATGTATTCTGTAAGCAGTTGATCTTAGACACTTGAAGTGAAGCATTATTACCCCTCTTTTTTTTTTAATATTTATGTATTTATTTATAATATTTATTATTTATTTGACTGCCCTGGGTCTTAGTTGTGGTATATGGGACTTTTAGTTGCGGCATGTTAACTCTTTAGTTCCAGCATGTGGGATCTAGTTCTCTGACCAGGGATCAAACTGGGGCCCCCTGCATTGGCAGTGCAGAGTCTTAGACACTGGACCCCCAAGGAAGTCCCCAACTTTTTTTTAAAGTGTTATTAGTTGGTGGCAGAGCTAAATGTTAAGAACTGTGTTGTGGATGATGGAATTGTTATTAATGGCATAATGTTAGATAAGAAAATCAAAAAGAATTGGGTTAAGAATTGGCATAGTAGTAACTTTTTTTTCCCAGCAGGATTGGGGGAGGTGAGAGATGGATAATTTTTTATTGATGACATCCAGACAAACTGACTTTAAGAATTGTCTTTTTATAAAACTTAATTGAAGTAAAGAACTTTACGTGATGAAGTTTCTTTTTTGTTAGCAATCATAATCGAATAACTGCTTAATATGAATTTTAGCATCTTGATCTAAAATGAGTTTAATGTTGAGTTGAGTGCCTATGCTGAGTTAAAAAAAAATACCATTTATACCTTCAAGTGCTTACCATTTTACTTTTGATTTATTTAGTGTAATATAAAGTGTTTGGTGCTTCTTAGACGTTTGAGTATTATACAAAAATCTTCCAAACTCCTAGGAATAAGTGACAAGACTTAGATTTTGGATTGTGCATCAGAGGCATAATGTGGTATGGTTACTGAAGCTATGAGAAAAATGTGAAAATAGTGTGAAAAAAGTGATTGCTGACCTTGATTTTATAGAAGTTTTCCAGTGTTGCTTATTAAGTGTGAGGAATGAATCTTGTTTTACCCTAAGGAATTTGAAAAGACCCTGATGCTGGGAAAGATTGAGGGCAGGAGAAGGGGACGACAGAGGATGAGATGGTTGAGTGGCATCATTGACTCGATGGACATGGGTTTGGGTAGACTCTGGGAGTTGGTGATCGACAAGGGAGGCTTGGCGTGGTGCGGTTCATGGGATCGCAGAGTCGGACACCACTGAGCGACTGAACTGAACTGAAGGAATAACTTAGATGTTGTTTATTCTTTGGAATCCTTCCTGAAGACAAATGCAGTCTTATTGCTGACAGGCCTATAAGATGCAGGCCTTATGCTGACAGGTTTTACCCTTATCTAGTTGGTGATGTCTCTCTTCCACCTGGAGTGAGAAGTATCCCGTTCCTTAGGTAGGGCTTTTGTATTGGAAACAGGATTGATACCAGGTTAATGAATAGTATGTGGGGTAGAAACATGTTTCTTAGTCATAAGGTTTAGCAAATATATTTTCTGTGGCTATTTTTATTTGAAATGCCCTTGAGGTTTTTAGTGATTTTTGAAAGGAAAAGGTTTTGGAGACTGAAAAATTTTAACATGTATATATTATGGAGGATATAGACACTAATCCTAGACTTTCTCCATCAGAGATATTTAGATGCCTCAAGCCTGGGGCCTTGCAACCAGTTGCCTCTAATGGAGTGCCCATTATATGAGAGGCACATATCTGGTTTTTATACATATAATGCTTCTTGTTTCTTCAGTTCTTTTTCCTGGTTGTTTTTGGAGTTCCGTTATTTGTCATATTTTCCTTCACAATTCTCTTGAGGAAGCAACAAAAAAGAGAGCTCAGAAGTGTTTGTTACATTTGTTACGTAATCACTTCCATTGTCATTTTTATATTTACAGTTAAATCCTGTCTTTTGTGATTGGTAGTTTTTTTTGGTGAACCAGAGAGTCATTTAAGGGAAAGAACTGTAAAAATAGTACATAATCCCTTAAAAACATTTTATTTTTGAAAGATATATGCATTTGCTAGTCTTGATGTAAGGTTAAAGGTGTGTCTTGGAGCATGGGGTCAGGAATGGCATTATCCTGCTCTTTTTTTGCATAAGCTATACTCAAATGAATCTCCTCCAGTTTCTATTTTTGGGTTCTTTGAAGTGAAACATGAAATTAGATATGTGTGAGGCAATTTTTAAAACTTTTTGTCTTGAAATATTAATAGACTCCCAGAAAGTTGCAAATGAAGTACAGAGGTCACTGTGTACTCTTCTCCCAGACTCCCTCAGTGTTACAGCGTTACAGTCTTAGGTGCAGTGTTAAAACCAGGAAACTGACATTGGTGTAATGTGTGCCTAGTTCTTTGCCATTTTATTGTATGTGTCTATTTATGTAACCATCAAAATTGAGATCCAGAAGTGTTCCATCACTACAAACATCTCCCTGCTGCTGTCCCTCTGTATTCACACTTAACTTCCTCTACCATCTCTGACCCCTGGCAAGCACTAATTTGTTCTCCATCTCCATAATTTTGTCATTTTGAGAATTTCACGTGGTATGTGACCTTGTGAAATTAGCTTTGTTCATTTGGTATAATGCTTTTGAGGCCCATCAAATTTGTTAAGTATATCAATAATTCAACTCAGATTAAAATTTTCTTTTCTTCTAATCATCAATTTAAAATGATTCAGCATAAAAATTAGCTTTTAAAATTAAACTCATCACTTTATGTTTGGAAATACCAGTAGATTAAAAAATGTAAACATGAACATCTTGGTAATTTCTAATCTCAGGTTTTTCAGTTGACAGATGATATATAGAAATAAAAGAATGTTGTAGGGACTTCCCTGGTGCTCTAGTGGTTAAGACTGTGCTTCCAGTGCAGAGGTCACAGGTTCAATCCCTGGTTGGGGAACTAAGATCCCACATGCCATATGGCTTGGCCAAAGTAAAAAAAGAATGTTGTAAATACAAGGTATTTGCTTGATTGAAAGGTAACATACTTGATTTTCATAATGACTTTTTGTACTTTTGTTTCTGTAGAATTGGTAGCATTGCTCATTTTTTTATTCATGAGTTTGGGAGGCTGCAGTTCATGGGGTTGCAAAGAGTCAGACACGACTAAGTGACTTCACTTTGGTTATTTGTATCTTTTCTGTATTTTGGATGTATTTTGTCAGATTTATATATTTAATTAGTCTTTTTCTTATAGCTTTGGGTCTTGGAAAAGACTAATAATAATTATAAAAGAAAGAAAATGAGTTTATTATCAGATGTGACAACAGGCCTTATGTAGAAGAAAGCTGAGTAACATATTTAAGGCATACAAGTAAAGAAAATGTGAGCCAAGGATTTTATGGTCCAGCAAAATAAAGTAAAACAAAAACAACAAAATTCCAAATGAATGTGTAAATAAAGGTTTAATAAACTTAAAAAAAACCCAAAAAGCTATTTTTCAGGTAAAAAAGGACACAGACTTATCAATGAGTAGGAGCTCAGAAAATATTGTTTCAATGAGTCCTTCCTGAGGAAGTGAATAGAGACTAAAGATGTTTAGATGACTGAATGACTACAGATTAACATGAAGACTGGTGGTTGGTGTCAGACCTATAGTTACGGATAGGACCCAGAGTAAATGAGTTTTATAAAGGATGGAACATAGCATGTAACAGTTGTATGCTTAGACATGGTGGGTTAGACTAGAACTGTTCTACAGTGTCTAATCTAGTTAATCGTGTGCATTGAAGTTTTTACTTTAGGTCCTGATTTCTATCTTCCATTTTACTTGTCATCATGTTCATATTTTCCTCTGTCAGTATATGAAACATCTCTATAGTGGAGCTTTTAACAGTCTTGTCTGCTAATTCCATCACCCCTATTGTTTCTGTGTTTATTTTGATTGATTGATTTCGTCATTTCTGTTGATGTATTGCTCTGGTTATAGGATATGTTTGCATGCTTGTTATTTTTTTTATTGAATGTTGCTAAGAGTCAGACATGACTGAGTGACTTCACTTTCACTTTCATACATTGGAGAAGGAAATGGCAACCTACTCCAGTATTCTTGCCTGGAGAATCCCAGGGACAGAGCAGCCTGTTGGGGTGCCGTCTGTGGGGTCGCACAGAGTCGGACACGACTGAAGTGACTTAGCAGCAGCAGCAGCAGTTTGTAAATAAATATGTTATCCTGTGCTAGATTTTGTTTTATTCTCTTGAAGAGCTGTAGTTTTGTCTGACATGCTTGTAAGTTACTTGGAATTAATTGGTCTATTCAAAGATTGAGCCTAAGGTTTGTTTGGGCTGATCCAGCACAGCCTTTAACCTTGGCCTATTTATCTGCCTCATTAAGGCAGTGTCCTTCTTAGGACTCTGTCTAATGTTTGGTGTGTTGGGAGGTCTTTCTGTTCTGGTTCGTGGAAACAGGCTTTTCCTAGACTGTGAATATTGATTGGGGTTCTGCCTGCTCTTTTTCTAGTGCTGCTTTGCCCATTCTTGGTAGTGTTCTCAACCTGTACCCTGATCATTACCCAGCTAGAGTCTCAAGGAGGCTCCTCTGTCCAGCTCCAGAGATCATTCTCTCTGCAGCCAACTTCCTCTCCTGTATTCTTGTCATTTTGACCTGCTTACAGGCAGTCTGCTCCTTCTTTCAGCAAGACTTCTGGGTTCTATTTGGGTTCCTCTTTCCTGTGCCTACAGTCTGGAATCTGCTTCTAGGCATTAAGCTTGGGCTCTTACTTCATTGTTGCCCTTCACGGGAATCACAGATCACACTGGATCTTTTGCCCAGTGTTGGAAAACAGTTGTTTGATATATTCGGTCTGGCTTTCTACCAGAGATGTAATTACTAAAGAAGTTAATTCTTCACAGGTGGGAGAACAGGCCTTCCCAATCTGATCTCATTTATTGACATTTTAATTTTAGATTTGTATTTTTTGTTTAAGAAATTCCACATTTTCATATGACTGCATTTTATTGAGGTGTAATTATATTTAGTGAAATGCATCTGTTTTAAAGATTTACTTACTTATTTTCTGGTAAGTCTGACTCCTGGTTGCTGTGCACGTGCCTTCTCTAGTTGCAGCGATCAGGGGCTACCCTTCGTTGCAGTGCGTGGGCTTCTCATTTTGGCGACTTCACTTGTGGCAGAGCACAGGCTCTGGTCATGCGGGCTCAGTGGTTGTGGCTCTCGGACTCCAGAACACAGGCTCTGTAGTTGTGGCACATGGGATCTTCCCTGAGCAGAGATCGAGTTGATTGAACCCATGTCCCAGGCATTGGCAGGTGGATTCTTAACGACTGGACCACCAGGAAAACCCAAAAATGCATCTGTTGTTATGTTGAGTTTGAAGTGTTTTGGCAGTTTGCTTAACTGCCACGTTAGGGACTTTTCTGTAGTTTCCAGTTCTCTGTTGAAATTGTTAACATGACCTTTTAATTGCTTGAACACATCAAACCTTGTGCAACCTTTTTTGATTCCTCCACTGCATCTTCCGTTCCCTCTGGATTGATACCCCAGCATGCCTGTGGGCCACCCTTTTATTCCTGTTCTTAGATGTAATGTCACACAACAGGGCGTAGGTTTTGGCTTCCCAGCCACCTGCCATGGAGCTGTAGGTGACAAAGTCTGGAAAGTGGGAGAGAGCAGAAGCTCATTTTCCCTGAGGTGAACACGCACCACTTGGTAAAGAGAGGTGAGGGAACTGGCTGTTTCAGTCTCCCGCTCCCTGCTTTTTTCCCCTCTTTGGATGGTTCTGTGGCTTCTTCTTGCAAACTTTGGTTAAGAGCCCCACTGCCTAGTGAATGTGCCTGCAGCACATCTTGGAGTGGGGACTAGTGCAGTAAAACAGGAGTCAGCAAACTTTTTTCTGAAGGCCCAGGTTGTAAATATTTCTGTGGGCCATATGTTGTCTGTAACGACTGCTCACCTCTGCTGTTGTCATGTGAAAGTAGCTACAGATAGTACATAAAACAGGTGTGTAGTGGTAGGCCCAGAAACTTTATGGATACTGAAATTTGAATGTCATAATTTTCATGGGTCATGAAATATATTTTTCTTCTCTTGATTGTTTCAACCATTGAGACATGTAAAAGCCACTCTTAGCTTGAGGGCTAAGAATCATAAAATCAGATTGTGGGCCAGATTTGGCCTCTGAGCTGGGCCTTAATTTGCTGACTTCTGCAGTAATTTGCTATGTCCCCTCACTGCCCTGGGCTGGTACCTTCCAGGGAAAGCGTCACTACTTTAGTCCATTACTTACGCTTTCCTTTTTAGGGCAAAGTCTATGTCTGTGTTTCTGTTCTTTGGATCTACTCTTGATTTGTTTATGCTGACTTCCATTTTTATTTATTTATTTTTTTTCCATTTTTTTAGTTATGTAGTCTTATCTTTGGAGAAGGCAATGGCACCCCACTCCCGTACTCTTGCCTGGAAAATCCCGTGGACGGAGGAGCCTGGTAGGCTGCAGTCCATGGGGTCACTAGGAGTCGAACACGACTGAGCGACTTCACTTTCACTTTTCACTTTCAGGCATCGGAGAAGGAAATGGCAACCCACTCCAGTGTTCTTGCCTGGAGAATACCAGGGACCGGGGAGCCTGGTGGGCTGCTGTCTATGGGGTCACACAGGGTCGGACACAACTGAAGCGACTTAGCAGCAGCAGCAGCAGTCTTATCTTACCCATGATTAGTTTTGAGTTCTAGGTATTGTGTGTGAAAAATTGTTGTGGTCACTTGAGACCCTGGATAATGGTCTCTTCTCCAGGGAGAATCTGTCAGGATAGTAGCACTAGTGGCTGTAGGCCCCTGCCGAGCAGTGTGGAGCTGTGAGGGTTCAGAGCGGGGCTCCTGCCCGTCTGCCTGCACTTTGCCTGCGCTTCTGTGTGTGCGGCCCTTGGAGGTTCTGTTCAAGGAATGGCATGTTTACCAGGCTTCTCCCCTGTGCGGACCAGGGCTCCGTCCTTTCTCAGCAGCCCCACTGAGGTCTGCTTGGTCTCAGCTCTGCTTGCAGAGTTGGCAGGAGCCTCGGGAGGCAGTCTTCAGCCCCTTGGGCTGTTCTTCTCTCCTGGGTCTTAGGTTTGCTCTTCTTTGCTGCCTGGATATCTTCAATCTGATGTACTTTATGTTTCCTTGTGACTTTTCCAGAATTTGTTTCTTTTCTAGAATTTGTTCTTAAATTTTTTTGGAATTGATAGGTTATCCTGTGTTCAGCAGGTGTTTAGAAGGTATTTTTCTGCAAGGCTAAGAAAAAAGCTAGACATCTTTATAGTCATCTGCAAATATTTGAACAGATCACATCCAGAAATATTTTAAAGATAGAAAAAATAAATACCTAAACTATAAGTTAATGCCATTTATTTCATTGGGCACATATTCTATTTTGAATTATATTGTGTAATTACATAGTTCTGATAGGTTATCCTGTGTTCAACAGGTGTTTAGAAGGTATTTTTCTGCAAGGCTAAGAAAAAAGCTAGATATCTTTATAGTCATCTGCAAATATTTGAACAGATCACATTTCAGAAATATTTTAAAGTTAGAAAAAATAAATATCTAAACTATAAGTTAATGCCATTTATTTCATTGGCCACATTCTATTTTGAATTATATTGCATAATTACACAGTTCTGAAGTGATCATGTTAATAGTTACCTTAAAAGACCTCTTGCCCAATTCTGTTTGGTTTTCAAATATTGTGGCCCCTTCAGTGGCTCCCCCAGGCCTCCTTACTGCACCTGTTGGTTCATGTTGATGAGAAGAAAACAAGCTGGAGAGTTTGGCCTCTTCCCCCAAACTCTGATGACCGTGGTGATCTTGGTCAGGTAATTGAACTGCTAAGTTTTAGTTACTATCCCTCAAAACTGGCCCTGTTACTACCCCCTGCCTTGTTGGCTTCTTTTCAGGATGAAAATGCCTTTACCTGTTATGTCATTTTAGAGGTATGAGGTAAGAATATAAGAGAAAATTGGTAAAGGGTCCTCACAATGAATAATACTAATTAGAGGTATCTGGATTCTGTATGAAAAAAGCTAAAATTTAAGAACTGTATTGTTACCCATTGGGAATGTTTTTATAAATTATATACTAATGTCAGGATTTTTTTTAAAATTTATTTTTGGTTGTGCTGGATCTTCATTGCTGCTTGGGCTTTTCTCTAGTTGTGGCAGGTGGGATTTACTCTCTAGTTGGGGTGTGTGGGCATCTCATTGTGGTGGCTTCTCTGGTTTCAGAGCACCGGCTGTCAGTGCACTCAGTGGTTGCTGCTTCTGGGCTCTAGAGCACAAGCTCAGTAGCTGTGGTGCATGGGCTTAGTTGCTCCGCATGATGCAAGGTCTTCCTGGATCTGGAATTAAACCCATGTCTCCCATTTAGGGATTCTTTGCCATGGAGCCAACAGGGAAGCCCCAAAACAAGCCATTTATAGACTGCTGCACAAATACTCTTACACTGACACATTTAAGTGAATGGTATTGCTTGTGCATGCTGTTTTTCCAGGGCCATGATTGTTTCCCGGTTTGTTTCTCCTTGGGATCCTGTGCTTTCCACTGTGATTCCAGTGCCTTGGAATGCTCTCCTAGGGACTTCATCTCTGCCTTTCACAGTCCAACTGTTTCAAGCCTTCTTCCAGGAAAGCTTGCTTTGTTACCTTAGCAATGTTCCCTCCTTCCTTGAAGCCTTTCAGATGCCTGAATCATTGTGGTTTGCGTGGTGGTTACTTGAGTTCATATCCCCGGCTCCTAGGAGGCTTTTACAGTGGGTATCCCTCTAGACACCCAGTTTCTACCTTCTGCCCAGCTTCTGCCCTACCCCCATCCTTCCCAACAGTACTAAAGTGATGAGGGAAAGAAAGGACGATAGTGATGATTCTTGTCTTCATGTAAACTCGGCTTCCTCGGCCTGTTCTTTAATAACTGTATCATTCCCAGCCACCCTGGGGTAATCTTAGTGGGCCGTCAGGGCTGAGGACCCTCCCTCCTTGGGTGTGGGCATCTTCTCCAGCTCTGCAGCCCCTTTGCTGATGACTTCCAGGTTTGAGTCTCTAGCCCTGAACCCTCTGCTAAGATCGGAATTTGTGTTTGCAGTATATGTGTATCGTGTGTATGTGTATGTGTGTGCACGGGGAGAGGATCTCCATGTTTATGTTCAGTAGTTGGTGCACGTATCAGTGGTTAAAACTGAGCTAATTCTCTCATTTTGATTCTGTTCTCTACCTTGTTTTTCACATCTGATCTGTCCCATTTGATCTGAAATGTCTTAAATACTCTTTTTTGTCTTGACTTAGGCTCTCATCCTCTTTTCTCTGTGTTTGGCTTCTTCTTCTGTCCTCGTCCACTGCTTTGACACTGAGTTATGACTGGATGTGTGGTCATTTATTTCCTGGAGCCCCCAAAGGTGGCATGTAACTGCTCGAGTGCAGCACACATGGGGCTGTTTAGTCCAGTCATTGTTTGATTCCCAGCCTGTGTGGCCACGTGGGCCTGGACTGAGCCCAGGGAGAGGTCTTAGGTTCCTCCTCTTAGCCAGGTCAGCAGGTGAGCCAGACCTTTCCATCCTGTGTTAAAACAGCAGGGGCCCTGAATGTTTGTAGCTCACTTTTTAGGAAGTATTTACCTTCTCCCTCTGCTAGTTGATACTTTTGCTAGCAGTCATATATTTTGGTCTTAAGCATGTTTATGGCAGTTGTCTCGTTTAGTGACGTGAACAGATATGAGTGCTGAGAGAAAGTTGTTGCTTCTATGAGAACTAAGTTGTTTAGTGATGTGAACAGATATGAGTGCTGAGAGAAAGTTGTTGCTTCTATGAGAACTAAGT